>NC_085050.1:41196580-41931580 GCF_963662255.1 Cinclus cinclus | reverse complement strand
AACAATATGATCTTTTCTGCAGCTCTGCAGCTGTGCATTATGCAAACAAGAGGAGAGCTGAAATGTGTCAGTGGCACTAAAAAACTTCAGATTGCTCCACAGAGGAAACGAAAATTGCTGTGAAAGCCGAAGGGAACATTAATAGTGAGGCACATGGTACAAAGTTGTTCTAATACTCCATGTGCCTATGCAACTCAACTCAACAGGTCAGGGTTTTCCTTCAGAAAGATTTTTACCTTAAGTATATTTCTTTTGCTTTAACCAATTGGTAGTTATAACTATAATTGGCAGTTTTAACTACCAACTGATTGCTATTTTTTAACCTGGGGAAAAAAATAGAGGAAATCTAGCTTGCCACCTAGGTGCCACCAGAAAGGAAGCAATGCTATCAAAGAAAGAGCAGGTACAACAGGACACATGACAAGTCAAGGTCAGATATTACTGATATTATTTTATGTGCTAATATGCCAAGTCTATACCATGATAAAATTTATTAGATGCACTTCTCAACTAAAACTATCATATAACATACACTTCAAAACTGCAATTCTGCTCTAACATCTATAACAACACCATTTTAAACATGAATGAAGTATAAAAGCACCAGTAACACCCCCAGTAATCTGCCAAGGTTTCACTGTTCTTGTGCTACAGCATTAGCATTTTTCTGGACTTACCCTGATCTTCACGTCCAGAAATGCAGCCTAGGAAGATTTTGAGGCTCAGATTTCTCCACAGTATCCGTATGTCTATTAGTATAAAAGGTTCTGGCAGTACCAAGAACCACCAGAAGTTTCCTAACATCTACATATATCTAGCTATATATACATTGGCACAGCTGGCTTTTTGCAAGTTCTGTTGCAGACCAGGTGTTGCATGTTCTAATCTGTTGATCTATATGTACTCAGTATACCTATATATACCAAAAGACATGGATATACTCAGCATAACAGAATGACAGAAAAATAATGATGTGCTGAAGGTACAATGAGTTTCTCAGATTCTTGGAACATCTACAATAATGCATACACATTGCTTTTTTCTGACCCAAAAGATCCCCAAACATATGATCCTAAAAACTAGAAGAATCCTAAAAATTTTATTACACCACTTTTGAAGAGCCAGTTCACAAAGTAAACCTTCACTGTGTACTATCAGCTGGGTATCTGATCAGCAAAAGTTTGAAAGGAGCAGATTTCCCATGGGGTCAAGTGTTAAGAAGAAACCTCCCACTAGATGGCTCACAGGGTCCTTGCTGTATGGATGAAGGTAGGAATATCTGACCCAGCAATCACGAAAATGAAAACCTTTAAGATATTCCATAAGAATGCCATCAGATAATGAGACTCATAGTGGGCCATGACTGTGCAGTCCTCTGCAGCCAGAAACACTGAGAAACTTCACACTGGAATTCATACAGTTCCAAGTCTGGATCCCTACCTAGTCCTCAGCCTTGTCTAGATTCCTAAAAAAATAAGAGCAGTGAGCCACTCTGTAGGCAACATGGGTGACTTCTAGATTTCTTTTTATATTGCTACACAATATATGTAGTAATACATTTAATTTTCATTATTTTCAGAATTTGTATTTATTTGAAAGGCAGAACTGTAGATATAGAATAGGCCAGTGCTAAGAGGCCATGTAGCACTCTGTGTACACACAGGATACCTCCTGTGCAAGTTGGGCTTCCACACTTGCTATCATGCACTACAAATAACAGAACCATTCCAGACTGTCATAATGACTACAAGAATGCAAGAGTACAGAAATGACCTGCATTGCTCTTAATTACTGTGGCTGATTGCTACTGCAAGTTGACACTCTGTGTATACATGAAATGTTAGAAGCTAATTATAATTTTGGTATTGCAATCAACAGCAGTACCAGATCCTAACAGTCACAATGAACATTTCTGTCCTGTTATTTAAGACTTCTACAACAACACAATTATAACAAAATGTCCCAGGAACTGACACTTTTTTTTTTTTTAAAGTATGTAACCACTGGGCATTTTGACTATGGAGAAAAAAATAAACTAATGTTATGGATTTTTAGATTATAAGGATAAAATTGATAGATATTAATAAATAATAGTAATTCAATGCATAATTATAATATACTTTTCTAATATTATATCTAAAATTATTTTATTATTATGGTTATTATTAAAAAGCACACAGACAATTCAAATGTAGAATACTACCTTCATTATGAAACTAATTAAGAAATTAATTTATACAAAGCTTTTTTTTATGGGTCATCAGATAACTTTTCTATTTTGACATTCAAAGACATTATTCTCAAAAATGGGGTGCTGTAATTAGTATGCCTTTGACAAAAATAGCTCCTCAAACTACTAATATTCCACTAGATTATAATCTTGTACTGTGGGAGCAGATCACTGATTCTCAGACATGATTTGTGAAACCACCTTGTTGACCTTCCATACTGAACAAAAGGACAGGAAGTTGCAATGTCACCAGTAGCTAAAAAGTGTAACGAAAGCCAAAACTTGTAAATTTAGTCACTAAATCAAATATTAATAGGTAAAAATACAAACCCCCCCCAAAAAGAAACCAAAAAACCCCACAGAAAATAACTATTTTTTTCTCATTAGCTGAAGATTAAGTACTTTAAAACACCATTGTTTATACTGAGTGAATACTTAAGGTGACTAAGTTCAAATAAATGTAACTTCTACCTTTTGTAATATATGGACATATTTATTCAGTAATGGTAAAATTTAGTTGCATCTTCTTAAGGTGCAGTTTTATAGCTTTTCAGTCTCCATCACTTAATTGAGCTACTAAAAAATATCTTTAATATATTTGGTCTTACTACTAAAAAACTTACAACATTCTACTTCAGTAATTAATTCCTCAAAAGTGTACTTAAAACAATTTTCTCCAGTAACTTGCAATAATATTCTTCATGTGGTATAAGGAGTAAAGTGACCAAGGCTCTTCCTACAAAGCTTTGTTCCCAAATAATTTAACTTCCATTAAAATAACTGCTGAAATGATTTCTCCTTTGAGACTTGCTAATTTCAGCTTCCTCAGAATTGAAATTCATCCCCATCATTCAGCATATTCATAAAATCAAAGCAGATCACTTCAATGTCATTTCTTTAAAAACTCAGATAAATGTCACAAAAAGCTAATTTCTACAACTCTGAAAAAGAACTCATTGCATCCATATTGGTGGGGAGGGAATAAACTAAATCCCAAAACACAAAAGTACTTTCTCAAGCAGTCACAAATCTGTAGAGAACTGCAAGTGCTGTTCTTGGAGTCTAGAACCATAAACATACTGCCTGGACTGAGGAAAGAAAAAGCATTCAAACTACTGCTCTTTTGGTGTAAATACTGCACAGCATGCACAACTTGCATGACATTTTAAAGTGAAAACATTACAAGACAGAAATTACTAGGATTAGTAGGAAAGGAAATTGGGATGCCAAAACATAGATAATGGAAACTTATTTATTCACTTATTATAGAATGATAGAAATGAAACTTTCTAGTTCAAAAGCTGGATCCAGCAATTTGGAACCAATAAGAAAATCTCCATAAAACTGGAGACCATCAGTTGATAAAAGCAAAGGAAACACAGATCTGTCACTATGATCAAAATGGTTATCACAAAACAGTGTGACAGAATTGGGAGAAAATTATTCCCAGAAAAGATAAAGAAATACTATTGCCTTTGTACAAAGCAAACTAAGAACTTGGATAGCAAACAAAGTACACTTCAGCTCCTCCAGGATTAATACATCAGGAAAAAAAATAAACACTGAGATGAAAAAAATCTACATAATTATTAATGTACTGTAAAAACTGAGAATAAAATAGTTATAGGCTGAAAAATAAAGATGTTTCTAACCATAGCAAGCGTAATGTGGAAAGAGAGAAAAAAATAAAACCTGAAAAATAATAAAAAGAGATGCTTTGAGGAAAAAGAAGTACTGATTACTGCATTCTTTCTTTTAAAATAACTTTCAAAATGGCCTAAATCAATTCTTCTGTGTTCTCCAGATGTAAGAACCTCAAAAAGTGAGAGATAAGTGAAAATTAATCACTTGAACCTTGTCTATCACAGAAAAGTACAAGCATTTATTCAGTAATATGCTATTGGGTGCAAAGGCAGTCCTTGCACTAACTCGGTGCTCAGATCTGACTCTCCTCACTATTTCAGCAATGGACCTTTTTCTCCTGTCAAACTGAAGAGCCAAACCCACACTCTCCAGCCACATCTACTCTGCAGATCCATGAAGTACCAGTCCTACACTCTCTCTGCCCCTTAAGGCATCAACCAGAGTCCATGGTAAATGTTACAGGATATTTCATGGCTGAGTCCTCCGACTCCACCTCTCAGAGGCATCTGTGGAGCCTATCAAAATGAAACTCTGGAAATGTACGTTCTAGAATTCTTCTACATCTCAAACTTCAAAAATTGAGGCTGAAGTGTAATTCAAAGTTTTTTACTTCAATTTAATTTTAAAAAAAATTCATTCTCTCATCACTGAAGATTTCCTGTGTTTTTTTATTCTTTTAGAAATTTCAGTATCTTGATGTGCATGAAGACAGATTGAGGTACATAGACTGCTGTATGTGGTTTTTTGCATCCCCCCTTGTAATGCAATTGTTAATATAAATACTTTTACAAATTAAAAAAATAATTCAAAATACTTGTAAAAGTAGAGGCACTGGACTTAGTTGAAGATACTCAGAAAAGACATTGATATTTTCCTTCAGGCCAAATTTTCTTTGTCTCCCAACATACAACACTTTTGAAGGACAAATGACTCAAGAGGTTCTTGCCAGCTCTTACATTTGTTTCTGGCTTTCCACTGTGAGAGGATTTCTCTACAAGTTTATAAGGATTGTCATCCTTCCAGCATGTTTCCAATACCTGTTTTGTCATTCTTTAACTCTTGCCTCTTCAGCAAGAATAAGCAACTCTTGAACAGTCTTCTCAGTGAATGGAAAAGGATACTTCTTCGTTATGGAGCAGTTCTGCTTGCTTTTATTTTGGCAGAGGATCTATTCTTAAAGGCCACCAAAAGTGTTACAATGAAACAGACTGATCTGTCCATGTCACACTGTTGTTTCAAAGATAGGTACATATGAAGATACATTAAATAAAAACAAATGCAGACAGGCAGTAAATTAAGCCAGTTATTGCTCTGCACATAATTTTCTTTTCGAGATGCCTTATTACCTTACTTATAGGACTAGTTACAATTCATCTTCTGGAACAGAAAAAGAGGTAGGATGATTGATTTCATTTGTCTATCTATTTTGTGCATATCTTTAATGAACAGAGCTAGGCATACAGCAAAAATATAACTGAACTGTAAAAATAATTAACTCTTGTTCTCATTGTATCAGTTTGATATTAATTTTCATTATGCCTTCAAGCAGGTGAAAAGCATGGAAATGTTCCAGCAAATGCTCACATACTTACTTTGATTCCTTCTTCCAGTGTCGCAGCCCATGAAAGTAAGCAAGACAACTTCAGAAGTGAACGCATATAGACAATCCTTTAAAATTAGCTTTGGCAGTGGCAGGTGAGCAGTAGACTGTCTTCTTGGGTTAGTGACTTTTCTCCCCTTCAAAGTTCAGCTATGTGCCCTGGCTAATGCACGCATCAATTGTGAAATCACGGAAGGCAAGGACAGTGTGTGACTGTGGACAGTGCTGCTAGGACATATTGGAGTGATGACATTTCCCTGTCCCCCATTTACCTCTCCATCAAGTTGTACCTGTGGCCCAGCAATTAGAGAGATGATGATGCACCCGCACAAGACCAACTGAAATGACTCCTGCACCTTCCCAAAGGTGCTTGCAGACATTCTCACCACTACAATCCACTACTGACTTGAGAAAACACAGCACTTTGGGGAACCACGGCCACATATACTTTGGTTTTTTGCCCATAATCCAAAAGAAAATCCAAAAGCAATGCAGTATGTACATTTGCTTAAGCTTTCAGTTGCACTAAGAACTCTACATGGATGATCTATAAAGTAGAAACATTAGCAAACATCAGAAGTGGTAAATATCCCAACTGGGTGGAACAGAGCTCTTTAGACTTGGGTCATACTTGCGATTCTGCTAGTAAAGAGACTGAGATGTCCTGAAGAAAACTACTACACATTCTGGTATTTACAGAGACCTGACAGATGTGCCATTAAAGAAAAAAAAATCTGTCTCTGTACACTTACAGCTACAGAATTATCTGTAAGATTATCACTTATATAACAAGTAATAATATCTTGCTGATGTTTGTGTCAATAATTTTTATTTGCCAGTCTTTTTCCTTTTCAAAATATTTGAAAATCCATTATTTTTCTACTGGTATTTCCTACATAGGATGTACCAAGCTTTTGCTTCTCATCTTAAAGCAGCACTAAAAACACCAGAGCATAAGGCTTTTTCATTCATTTTTTCAGTTATGTTTCTTGATGCAATTCCAACTGATGCTCTACACACTGCTGGCAAGAGTAACTCCTACTGGTCCATGCTACCTTTAAAGCTAGGGAGCCTACCTAAATTGGGGTAAAAGGCAACACATCCTTCTATCATAAATGCCAAGGATGTTATCCCCAAGTAATACTAACTAGCTTGTATGCCTACTCTCTGTAGGCTATGAGATGAGCAGTCATAGGAGCTAGAAAAAGGCTTAATCCTACCTCTTTCAATTATCACTGCATATATTATATTCAACCGTTCAGAACAGGATTTTTCCACTAACTTTCACCATCTAGGCAATTGCTGAAAATTCCTTTTTGAAAAATACTGCAAAACATCTATTTTTCAATTGTGTAATATATTATCACAAAACATGTTTTAGTAGCAAAGATAATTCAGTGTACCATTCTCATCCCCAGTACCCAACTACCCTTTATTTTGTGCTGCCCTAGGAATTAGGGCTCTACTAGTAAAGATTCAGTATAGAAAACAAACTTGCAAATAACACTACTTCCTGAAAATAGATTGACTGAAAAAACCCATACGTTTTATTAATTCCTGAGAGTGACGGAGAAGATGCCAGACCATTTTGGCTTGCTGCTAAAAATATACTCAAGTTGTTTTCAGCTATTCAAAGAACTTGAGTGCTAATTCAGGTCATATAAAAATGACACATCCAGTTCAATCCAGTCAAAAACAGATATACCCTAGGTGAAGTTTTAGTTTCCTTCATGTTAGAGATTCCTTTCACATTGTCTTCAGCAGAAGACTATCATTATTGGAACTTGAGTTTCAGTCCTCTTAAAAAGAAATTCTGACAGTTGTTATTCATTGAAAAGTAACTGGACAAGTTTAAGGGATTTTTAGCAAATAGTAGATAGAGGCATCTGGCTAAGAAGTTGTTTTGCACATAATATACCAAATTGTGATAGAAATTGCTGAGTAGAAATTCCCAGAGATCATGAGAGTTTTGTTTGTGCAGAGCCAAAGACAACCAAAGATGAAGAATATGCCCTCAAAATACATCTACCTAAACTTTACAAAAGCAAGCTTTTAACGCTCAAGTAATCACCAGGAACACTAGTTGTATAAAAGGTAGAAATATGTATATATGTGCTAGGAGTACAACTAAATACTAATGCATGCACATACAAATATTTTTTTGTTTAAAAAATAAACACTTAAGAATATCTAAAGATAAACTATTCAGAAGAAGCAACCTACTGTTAATTCACATTCAGTCCCAAGATTTAGGTTCACAAAACCAGAAACATGCCTGTATACTTCTAAATGCTTCTAAACTCTCTTAGCACAAACCCAATCTCATTTTTACCAGCTTGTACACCTGATGTCCATTTGGTTTAGCCAACAGGAATGCAATCAGCAGCAAGTATGACTGCACCTATCTTCAAAATAAGAAAATTTTTATAGTTGAGACAAGTATGATTCCTATTTAGTCCATTACCAGTTAAGTGTGTGTTACAGGATCCAGTGAAAACCATAGCATCTAGCAGCTACCGCTCCAATTATGCAGTATATAAAATATAACTGTGAAAACCAGTTTCATTTCATTTTCACATCAGTATATTGACATGTAAATGAATTACTCATAACTATTTTAAAATATATTTTGTTAAATACAACATCATGCACTAAAAACATGAAAACAGAAGTTTCTTTCTATTTTAGTACTTCAGATGTACTTTCTTCGTACAGTGAGAGACACACAGAGCACACAGACAAGACAAAGCCATTCTGTATTTTTTTTTTTTTTGTCAGCAGCCTTAATCTCTCACACATTTGCTGGATGGATTTCACCAGGCTAGCTGATTTCTCAAGGGCAGCCTGAGACTTCCACACTGAAAGTTTAATGCATTTTTAAAACTGCAATACCCAGAGGTAGAGGCTGAGGACTGACAGGCTTCCAAGGCATAAATGTAATACAAATACAGTAAGAATTGTTTCCAAAAGCAGGCATGTATATTCTACAGCAGCCAGCAGGATTATAGCCCATTCCCCGTCAGCAAGTTTGAAAAATCATGTAGAACACTTATTAAGACATGAATGCATACCTTTCCCATGTACTTATTCACGGTATGGGTACCTAAAATATAGCAGAGCTATTAAACAGATAAATTATATCAACTTCCTTCTTCAAATATACCTTATTTTTCACTGTATAGTGGAGTATTTTTTTAGGTAGTTTTGGTTTGCATACTTATATCAAGACCCTTAGATTCCTATATAAATAATAAAATGTAACAATTACAAATAAACAGGAGCATTTATATTTGTGAGTTGAGCTGCGTAAATCACACTTGTATAGAAATATTTTAATAAAGCCACGGGGAAACATATTTACATGAGTGAAGACCTACTTAAAACAATCTAAAAAAAAAAAAATCTGAAAAGTAGAGATTCTTACCCTAAAAAACTCTTTAGTGGAGCCAGAATCTAATGTCCCATAAGCAATTTCTGTTTGCTTGGAAAGGTCCTCTGCACTTTCAATGGGAGACACCATCCTCTCAACCGTCAGGAAGGCAGCTAAGTTAGCCGTGTAGGATGAGATTATGATGAGGGTAAAGAACCACCACACACCTCCAACAATGCGCCCCGACAGGGATCTAGTAACAAGTATGAAATGGATTTGTAAAGTGAAATGGAAGTCTTAAAAAGGAACACGTTATCAGTTTTATGCAAATGGTTCATTATAATATAGGGAAGCATTTCAGGTTATCTTGGAGTCCAGCTCTGCATACACATCAGATGGGAATTAAATGCATTCTCCACTGAATCTCCTGGGACTCTGCTGAAATCAGGACTCGGGAGTTCACTCTGGGAAGAACTCAGTGATCCAGTTCTTCAAAGTTTTGACAACCCTTGAAGAAAACTGCTCCCATCATAATGCGCTATATTTTTTGTTCCCTCTGAAGTGATTTTTTGTGACATTATGATGAGGATCAAACAAAATCAGCAAAACAGCACTTTCAGATAAACCAGTATGCACTTTAAAATCAAGGGCCTTGATTGTTTTCCTAAGACACTCAGACAAAGACTGATTTCCACAAAACAGTGGCTTATGCTGCCATGCACAATCTGTACTGAAAAACAAATAGCATTATTTGTAAGAAAAGCTTGCCTAGGGAATATCTATAGGCTAAAAAGTGCAAAAGACTTTTTAAAGATACAAGCATTTAACAAACTGAGGACTGGACATGAAACAATCGGTGATAATACAGCAAAATGGTGAAGAAAGTATATTTTAAAAAATAACAGTAATAATAATCTGATGTTTCTAACTGCAGCAGGTGGGCTCTTATGGATCTGTGTTTTGCTTCTCCTGCTCAAGAAGAAAGAAGAAAAGAGAACTCAAGAAAATATACAAAACAGCATAAAGCACACAACTCAACTCATTAATTTTCAATAAGAGAAAACTAATAAAAGAGAAATATCAATATTGCATTATTGTGAAACTTGGCAATTTTTTCATGATCCTTTAAAGTTTGAAATTAATTACCATTTTGTTTCCAAACAAGACTTTATAGGAAGCAGAACATAATCTTTGGAAATGTGGTTAATTATTTGGCAGAAATGTACATGTAGTTAAAAGTCTAGTATTAGGGCAGTGAAGTAGTTTAGGTATGTCTTGGTGTGTCTTGTCTATTTATTAAGAAAACAAATTAGGAATCATTCACCCAGCCTAATGTACTGTGAATGAGAACACAAATTAATTCTGACATAGAATATATATAGATATAACTATATATAGAAATATGTACATGTCAATATTATAGTTATGCAAAGTGGATTTAGCAAGCTAGGAACAAAATTATATAGAACCAATCCTCGACTAATTATTTTTCTCCTAATTGCTATTGCTTAAAATCTGCCATAGTTCTGACATTAAAAGATTTATTCCATGTCACAATAGACTTAGTAATTCACTCTACTACATGAAAATCAAGTGAGATTTTGATCAGATCAAGGCCCAAAATATGTTATTCAAAGGGCCATAGAAAAATAATTATTTCAAGCTTGTTCTGAAGTGAGATGTATTCTGCAAAAATGATTTCCAACACCTTTGAAAAAATCACATACTTATTTTGAAATGGAGGTAATTGGAGTATAAAATAACTCCACAAGTAAAATATTGAGTTATAAGATATACTGAATATATTCTATTATGTATTTGCAAGATAAAATCTGTCAATGTGTATTTAATAACTACCAACTTTACGGCATTTATAGTGTATTGATGACACCCTCTAAAAATGACAATTTTGAAATGTCTGTGATCTGTGAGCAATGTTGCCACTGACTTTGTGAAGAAAGAATAAGCTCAATACCAATCCATAAATTATGCTCCCTTATGGCATTTTACAAGTACAATTATTTGGGGTGCCATTTGTATTCAAAGTTTCCCCAGGCAGTCTGTCACAGTTAAATTAGTAGTTTCTTTTTTTTTTAATGTACATTTTGAAAAGTTTCTAAAATGTGCTAGCATGAACCCACAGTTTAGAAGCACCTAGTTTACTAGATCTTTTAGTACCAAAATAAAAATTTCTCTGTACAATTACATAAATTTGTGCACCCTATTTTGTATTTTCTAATTTTTGTATTTTCTAATACTTAGAAAGGTATTATCTGGCAGAATGGAGAACACACATTTCAGAAAAGATGAGGAAAACTTTGCTCTAAGTCATGAGTATCACATAATATATTATTCTACTCTTTTGTTCCTCTACTGCCCATGAGGAAACATAGGAACTGCTACTACAGACCATTTCCAGGTGGTCCAGTCTTACTCAGCACCACCTTCGATTCCAGAGCCAGGTAACCCGAGTAACTTGTCCACTTGAAGTCTTAGAGCAGTTGGCATGTTTGTTAGAGAAATGATTGTAGTAGTGCAAAAATTAACTTCAGAAAGGTCTTTTGTAGATGCCTGAAGATAGTCCTTTTTATATTTACTCTGATATATCTGCAGACAGTTCAAATTCCATAGTAAAATATTTTGGTGCCAAATCAGGTAATAACAAGTGCTTTACAGCCCTTTTCTATTTTTATAATAAACAGATAATATATGAAATAACCATATCCCTCAAAATTAAGTTTGCAATGAAATAAAGTTAAATGCTTCACTGAAACTAAATACTGAATATCGAAAATCGGGTTTTGTGCACCTTTTATGACTGTTTGCTATCAGTATTCTTGCATTATCTTTCAAAACCTATCAAGCCATATAAAACAACCATTGTACTTTCATAGCTAGTAAAATAACAATGATAACAGGAAAAAAATAATAATTCTACTACAGCCTTGATTCAAGAAAAATAATTTTGTACCAATAGGTGACTTAGCAGGCAACTCAAACTGTAAAGTATGTAATCAATACAAAAACCCCACAGGAGTGAAACTAAAACAACTTCTCATGATCTGAAGCAATCTGCCCTCTTCACTGTCTTGTCTCTTATATACAACTCTTACTGCATTGCATCTTTCACCATAAAGGCTGGCATCTCCCACTGCGATGCACCAGACTTTACAGAGAATTGTGTGAGTTCTCACACAATAAATGCTGTTATTTCTGTGGTAGAACAACTTGAAAACCCGCTGCTGCCTTTTGGAATGACTTAATATTTCCAAAATGCTTGCTCGGTTAGATTTATTCTCAACACTAACCACTAGACTCACTAGAAATTGACTCGCTCCCTGTCTTACTTCAGGATGTTTACAAGAAATGTAATTATACTAAGCAGTTTTAACTGAGTCCTCTGGTTTGATTTCCTTAAACCCGGGTGCCCTATTTAAATTGTTACTGTACTTCCTTCAAGCAGCAACCAGCTGCTTGAAGGAAGTAGGTATTTACCTACCTATTTACCACTTCACTGAAGCAAGGCTAGACCCACTTGTGCACAAGAAAAACAGAATATTTAACAAACTGCAAAGGAATTAATTTAAGCGCTTTACAGTTGTCCCTAATAAAGTAGAAGAAAATCCATGAGGAATTAAGCACTTATAAACTGGACCTTCAGATTGATTTTCATAATTTCCTTTCTGAATTTTGTAAAGTTAGGGCATGGAAAACCAGCAGTGTTTTGCAACTATCCACATGAAATTAGAGCTGTCACAGGACTTTTACTTCAGTTCAAGGCCCTCTTGGGGAATAAGAGTGTGTTAATAACCATGTTATGATATGTAGTGAGTTTTAGAGGGAAGGCACTGCCTCTGTAGTTCATGACTAGTATGTTATCCTTTTTTCCCATTACAGTTGTGGTGAACCATATGCACTGTCAACTGTATAATGGGAATATGCAGCAAAAACACGGTACCCCTCCAAGAAGGCATGGAATGATGTGAACCTTATGCATTTTACAGTCTCTGCATGGTGTATATAACTTCACTTGGCAGATTTATGATCAACTTCAAGACAAATTTGATCAACTACATCCTCACCCTATGTCACAGACAAGCGCTTTCACTTCAAGGACTTCTGTGACTTTAGGGAGGGAAAAATAATTGCAGTTAATTTCTCTCCAAGAATGAAAATATATGCACCATGAACCTCTTCTGGCTGAGATGGCTGAGACCAAAAATGCACAAAGTTGAAATGAGTGAGTAACCAACCTTGGCGAAATATCGCATCCTTGCTGCATAAAGGCACCAAGGGAAAACCAGAGACTATTAAATATCCCAAATTCATTAGTTGATTCATTAGTTTGCGTTTCTCTTCCATCTTCAAATTCCTCAGTGTGCCACTCGTATGGGCTAAATCTGCTGACCAGGAATAAAACTACACTGACCCCAATGTAGGCAAAAACAATGCACATCCAGATTTCATATGCTAACGGATCAAGAAATGAAAACACTCCTGGCTTGGACTTCTGAGGCTTCTTGATCATTATTGATATCCCCAGGCTCATAAAGGGCTTTGAGAAGTCGATCACCTCTTCTCTCACCAATGTTATAGTTAATGGAGCGATTGCAATATCGGCTTTCTGTAAAGGAAGAAAAAAAAAAAAAAGCAAATAATAGCTAATGCAGTGCATTGAGTGCAATGAACAAAACAAAAAAGGGTTTGGTTTCAATGGCATTTCACAAATAGAAAATAGGACAGCAGAGACACCAGCAACATTTGTTTCACTGAAAACATCCTGTGGAGAATTTCAGAAATTTTTAGTTGAACTCATACTGAAATACATATAGCCATATGGTTGGTGTATTCCAAGCTTCTGTTTTTATATATGCCCTTTTAATAGCATATAGCATTTAAAAGTTTAGCAAAGTACTTTGCTTTTCACCTGGTCAGAAGAATGAAATATTCATTCACATTCCCCCAACTTAATTTGCATTTGAAATGCAATTTAACGTTTTACTTTCAAAAATTTTCATGCCATTAAAAGTTATTAATTCCTATAAAGTTAATTAGGTAACTTTCCTACACTCTACAGAGAAAACAAAACCAAATCCCGCTCCTTCCGTAAGTCATCTTTATTACAGAAAGTTTTCTTACCCCATAAACAAGTTCTCCAACCATCCCATTCCAGATTTTCGTGTCTGCATCCCTTGCCCCATACTTGCCATCCCCAACAATTGTGAGCTTATATTTGAATCCACAGTGCTTAGCAATTTCTGTAGCTAAGTCCACACAATAGCCCTCATATCGATCATTTCCTTCAAGCATTTCATGATTTTTCTTCATCATGACATATGGGGACTCCTGCACAGAAAGAACTTGCCTTAGCTACTTGATAGAGACAGGTGCATCAGTTGTACACTTCACAGATTAGTATGTTCCCTTTTACATGTGAAAAAAAGAGAGCGGATACCATCTGAATCACCCATGCTGTGTATACGTTAGTTGTTAATTATTAATGGGACATGTCTTTAAAACACTTAAAAGCTGCATTCTCCAGAGTCACACACAAACGACAATACTTACAGGCGTAGCGATTCCCAGAAGTATGTTAATAATGACCATGAATGTTAACAGGAGTTAGGCATTCACAGGAGAGAGAGTATATTCCAAAATCAGTTTCTTTCTCTCATACAGTTTGGATGGAAGAAGGTGAAGGTATTTAGTTGCTTTTGTTGCTGTCTTATAGAAGAAAATTATTTTCTAGTTCACAACCACACCTCTACCTGAGAAAACACCTGAGGCTCTCAAGGCTGTATTTTTATTAAATTGCTATACAGACAATAGGTAAGATATCTAAAACTATGCACTAATGTTCTATCATCAGCAAAATTGGTGATGAGTCGTAAGTTGTATTAATGTATTTCCTCTTTACTCAGTTGCTACAGAATTGTTCTTACACCCAGAGAAATTCCTATGCTAACCTATGGCTCGTCCAAACTGATAAACAAGCTGTGCAATTTACAGAAAAATGCTCTTCTATAATTATATACAATTTAATTTTCTAAACAACTGGAATAAAGTATTTAACATTAAATTTTACACTTTATCAATCCATAGCAGCTACAATCCTGAAACATAAGAACCAGTCTCTTTGCTGTTTGTCAAAATCTATTCTCTAAAATAAACACTACGATTCCACCTGTCAGAAAGTTCCTCTCATTTGAAAGCAGGTAATTAATTTCCATTTTCAGGTTTAAAAATCATAACTTTCTAGGATGTTCAATCAAAGACCATTCATCCTCTACAAATCAAATTGCATGCTGAATCCCATATATTTCCCTAATTTGTTGATTTTATTATGTATCACAATAAGTAACAGCTCACAACCTCAAATAATAAAAACAGTATATTTAAACTAACATAATATCGAGAGACAAGTCATTGTAGGACAGACCGTCTTCTGACAAAATAGGAGGTTAATTACCAAAATAGTGGTGACAATAATAGTCTTATTCTCTAATCCTGAAGATTCATTTCCAAGAGGGCCGTCAAGAGGATTCACAACCATTTTGTCCACTTCACTCCAATATCCAATCTAAAGAGAGTGTATAGGATGCACAGACACTAGTGAATATGAATTTTTCTGGAAAAGGTAAAGCATGTTATTACTATGCACTTGATTTGTGTTCACAGAGAAGTATTTCAGCTATGGATTTACCACTGTAAGCATTTATATGTATGTAGTGAAAGACTGTGACAAACAGTAAAAAGATTGAACTAATGGCACTTGTTTACATTCCTTTGTCTAGAACAGGTATACCATTTTTATTCACATATTAACAGATTTTGGTATCAACATCACACATTGTAAAATTGAAATACTCCAGATTAGCAAAACATGAGAAACTGTTTTACCCTGAAAGATTTGAAATTAAAACAGAAACACAAACACATTTATAAAAACATCATTAAAAGCTGTATCCAGCTTTTGTCATTAAGAAGCATATTTCTGCAAATGCTGGCTCACATTTAGTAATTCAGAGCAGAAAGCAAAAGGTTTAATCCACAAAACTGAAAGGAAAACACTCTTATGTAGCACTTACCAGAAATAATAAGTCATATTTGTTAGAAAGAAATATTACACATATTTACTTCACTCTGAAAGACCACTGTAGAATACACCTATGAATAAGTATTACCACAACTCATGCTTTAATTAATCTAACATTTCAGTACCTACCTTAACGCATTGCTTGGAATGGCAAAACCTTTAAAGACACTATAAGACAATTCAAATTACCTTCCGAGGACCAGTGCTTTTGAGTTCCATGACGTTTATTGTAAAATTGATTCTCTTTCCATTCTGATCAAACTTTATATTTCCTGTTAGCCCTTCCACCTGAACCTATAATAGATGAAGATGGAAGTGGTAGAAGAATTAAGTTTGTTTCTTTTTAGAAAATGGGTTTTTTATTTCCACAAATTATTACTTATATTTCAAAACATTCACTTTAGAGCCATTTTCATAAGCAAAATATTATCTTAGCCAGGTCCCTGAGGACTTCATTTCCACATTATTCCCAGTAAGATCCAGACAGGTTAGGAGACTAGAAGATTTTTTTCAAGAATTTATAGAGAACTTCACACATGCACTCATCCCAGCATCCACTCCAGGGAAGCTACCTGTTTCAATGCCCTTTCTATTTCTACACCATGACCCCAGGGTACAGCTGGATTTGCAAGACAATCTCCAGCATTTCCTCTTCTGGAGATCTCAATCCTCTGTTTACGTAAATTACGGAAAGCTTCTGTCATCACTTGAACAGCATCATAGGTCAGAGCAGAGGTATACTGAAAAGAAGTGAAAATATTTAATTAAAAAATGTCTTCAGCTTCACTACACCTTCCAATCCTTTTGGCAATCCATTAAACACTAGAAAGGATAGTAAGATATACTTTAAATCAATCAATTTTTTCTTTAATTACCCTCTTTAGGGCATCTGTGAATATTAATCAAGTATTCATCAGAATGGTTAGGGGCAGTGCCAATAAATCCTAACTGAAGATTTGCAGCTATTTCAGGGTGAGTTACATTTTTTCTCACTTACAGCTGTGCAATAGTCCTGTGTGCTGATATGGCTGGAAGTCCATGCAGGTGAAAGGGGAAAAAAAAGAAATAATTTTCAGTGTTCAACCTGAGCTAGCCTGTACAAATAAGTTGTTCCTCTGATTACACTCTTCATTTATTCACAGATATCAAGACTTCATCTCCTCCCAGACATATACACACAAACGCAAAGAGCATAGATTTATATATACATGTGTTTAATGTTTTCCCATTAAATATAAAATCTCAGGGGTAGCTACTTTCAAGTACACAATACCTTTCAACACCATGCAAAGCAGCTTTGGAGCTGAGATGCCTGGAACAAGTGGTGCCCCTCAAGAGCAATATAGGTGAGAAAGAGACCCATGTTCCTAAACTGAGATACTATAAGGAGCTCTACAACTTCTGAGATATCAGAGAGGAATCTGGTGATCACATGCATCAGAAACTGGGGCTAAGTGGTCAAAACCATTTATCTTCCCTGACTGGAAAATTTTATATCTCAACTAACTAACTAACTGAACTGAAACCACATGTGCACTGAGGACTTTGTTGGATGGGCTTTTTAATTTTGGAACACCTCAATTATGACAAATATAATAGCCATTTTTAGAAATGTAGGCCAGAATATAACTACTTAAAGGCATATGAATTAATGGAATGACCCCTGTGAAGGCTATTAGATGCTGAAAACATATAAACTGCAAAGTAGAGAGAAATTATGTATTAGCTCTTTGCTTCTTTGGCTCAGACTTTAATGAGAATTTTAATTAGTTAGTTCAAGTCATGGCTCTTGTAATTGTAATGAAAGCAAGCTCCTGAACTGAGATCAATTTTTGTATGCAACTGTTATATCTTAGAAAAGGAAGAAAAGGAAAGCAGAACTCTTATTTTAAGATCTGTAAGCTCAGTGATCGGTGTCAATCTTCTCAATAAAATTTTCTCAGTGACTTGTACAGAAATATTTAAAGGGATAAGAACAGCAGAAGAATGAAATGAAAGACTGGCTGGAGCCACTACTACTTCCTCCTACTGGAGCAGCAGTGTTTAAGTGGTGTACATAAATTTGGAGATGAGGAAAAGAAAAGAGGAAAAGAAGAAAAGAAACAGAGAAAATAAGATTTTGGAACTGAGAAATTTTAATGGTATCTACTTCAGTTATTCTATGATTCATTGGATCATTGAGATATATTTAAAGTATTTTCTCAAAAATATTATTTCTATAGTATATAATTACTGGCCTGAATATTCATAGCTAAATCATACATGAGGATTGTGTAGAGCTTTGCCTATCAATCAGTATTGATATGTGCATACATGTCATCACATAAATAAAATCTACATGTCATAACCTAGATTATGACATCTTTAATCTAGGGATCGCATAATATTTTAAAATCGCTGTTGGAGATGCCATGAAAGCAAACAGCCCATGAATCATTTTGTGTGTACAGTTTCAGCTTCTAATAACCTTCATGGGGCTCATTAAAACTATCTACAGCTTCATAAATTGATTTAAAGTTGACAAACTAAACCAAAGCGAACTCATTACCATAAACAAGAAATGACAGACCAATAACTTGCTCATGCAGAGGTGTGTGTGTCTGCATAATAAATAAAAGGGTCATAAAGGATGCATTAACTTTTTTTCCTGGAGATGCATCCACGTTCTGATCTGCACTATTAAAATAAATGGGAGCACTGTTTGGAATGCTATTCTCTGGAAGGGGGATGGGGTCTTACATTTTAAAATTTTATGGCAGTGTAAATCTCCCAACATCTTTTCAGTTCCTTTCAACTTTATATCATAAGATCAGCAACCTTACTACAAAATGACATAGGTGCTATACTAGAGCTCTTACAGAATCACCTGAATCAATTAAAACATGGTAAGGAATACACAAAAAACCCTGCATCTCACAATTTTAGAAGTAGGATAATAAACTGATAATATAAATTGCCTAAAGATTTTATGCCATTTGCTATGAAACATGGATTGCATGAATGTCAAATGAAAATAGTTTTCTCTAAGTAGATGCCTTAATTGCCAAGCAGAGAAAACATAAGATCCATATAATTTTCTTCAACTTAAATTTCTAACTTAACTTTCTACCTTCAACTTAAATGCTCTACAGACTGCAGTAAAATATGTAAGCTTTGATTGCAAAGATGAGTTTGAAAAGACAAAACAAAGTCATCCCAGACTAAGCAGAAGTTTTTACATGTGTTGTCCAAGAAAAACTGGCAAGATGTTGCCTTTTGTAACTCCAGATGTTTTCCAGTAACTCAGGACACCAAAACTTCTCAGCTAAATGGACCAGGATTCTATTTTGTACAATCAGGAACTGAATTTTCTGAAGGTGAAATTGCAGAACGGTACCCCAGAAGCACAAGATTTTGTTATATGTATATTTCAAAGTTGTAAGATATTGTAAGAAAGGTAGGTTAGCCTGTTAGACCTGCATTTAAATCAAAGCCTGTCCATATGCTCATGACAAACCTGAGAGATATTATTAGACGTCTAAAATGATTAACACAGTATATTTCAGCAGTGGAAAAGAAATAAAAATGTGAAGACAAATAAAAAAGGAAAAAAAAAAGGAAAGTATTCTGGATCATAAGAAGTCAAATTCTTTTCCTCTTGATTTGGATGATTTCAATATCTGCAGTGTTTAAATCTATCCTTGACAGATTAGCTTGAGTCTGTGTTTGTTTGGTTTTTTTCCAGTTGTTTCTTTTTTCCAGTTAGAGAAGAGAATAAGCATTCTAAGGTGTGATTCATTTGATCAGTTAGAGACGTTCTTGGAAGATTAAATTAATAATTAATTGTGTTTTAGATTCCACACATTTGATCTCCAGTGACTCCTGAGACTAGGGAGGAATCCGGGGTGATCATCCTAGGTCCAGATGTTCACACTGTAGACATACTAGTAACAAATTAAGACCACTCAGAAGGAATGTGAACTAGCCATTCATCCCTAATCCAACACAATATAGAGAAAGACAAACAAAATAATAGGAAAATTTCGGCAGGACTCTACCAGACATGTCAAAGAATGCAGTGCTGTTGTACAAGACACTAGGGAGATGTCAGCTAGAATGGCAGATCCAGCTGCAGCACTGTTCAAGAAGGCAGAAATCAGTCTGCAACAGGCACGGATTGAGGCTCCTCACCATGTATGGGGGGCTGCTGTTGGAAGAGCACGAGAAGGGACACTGCATAAAAGAGCTAAGAGAAAGGAGGCCTAAAATCTGATAGAAATATTTTCCCTTGGAGAGCGGTAAAATTCTGAGAGAGAAAATACAAGAAATCTTTTTTACAAGAGCAGAAGGGTAGAATCAATCAGTATAAAGACACTATCACTATTTTCCTTATATTTAAACAATTTCAATACCAGAAAATACACAAAATAAACTATAATAAAAACTCACATCTGAATTTGGCACGTTTTTCCCTCAACAAAGTAATTCTCTACTTGAATGCTATATACAACAAAAATGTTGTATATACATTCTCTACCTGAATGTATATACAACAGAAGCAGAAAGATTGATAGAAACATTCCTACATCTTTATAAATTACATATAAAAACATAGGTATAAATATGCAAAAACACAAGCAAAAAAGAAATGAGACCAAGTTACTTGTCAAGAACTAGTGAAGGAACTGGGCAAATGTCTCTTGTACTTCCAGTGTAGTTAAACTGATGCAACATCAGACACCTATTTCTTAAGGGTCGTTAATGTAGCTGGGAGCTATTTTGAAAGAGACAGTATTACACACACTTTGGAAAATACCCGAAGGTGGTCTGACAGATAAGAGAGGCAATAGAAAATTACCTAACTGATTGGAAATGGGTATTTCCTTCTGGAGCTCGTGGCACCTTGCATAGCATCCGGACAGCACATGGAATTGCAAAGAGCTACTTCCAATAGGAACAAGAGGCATTGTCAAATCTTGTACACAGAAGAGTAATTGGAAGTGAAGAGGGCCTTGCACGGTGCCCATAATCATGCTTTGTTCTCACCCGTTTTGTGCAGGCATTAGCATGAATGGGGGTGTGCACACAGCAGCATGCTGAGCTGGTTCCATTCAAACTGCAAACGGGCCTTTAGCACCTGTGCATCCTCATTACCTACGGCCATGGTTCAAATACTGCAATGGGAGATAGAGGTCAGGCAGCTCACAAAAGACAGTGCATGCCTCTTCCTCTTGGTGAGGATGATGTTCTTGTGAAATTAAGTGGTCTTAGCAACAGACTTGCTTCCACCTGAGAATAATTGCATGTATACACAGGTTATTTGGAAATAGTAATGGCAAATTTTTAAATAATAACCCTGGATCTGACTAAAAGGAGTTATAAAGATCTGACAAAAATGTAAAATTACCTGATCGTTTAAAAAAACTAATTAGATTGATCTCGGTAAAGACGGGGTTAGAGACTAAGCCCTATTTATCTTAATAAAATACTATTTCTATTAAATTTTCTTTCCCAAAGTTGTATAGTCATATCAACCTCCACTTTTTAAACAACCTTTATTCAAACACAACTGCAGCACTCTGTATGCACAGCAAAGCTAAACAAATAGGCATTTTTGCTTTGAAGTGCCATACTGGCACAAGATGCAAAGAACACGTTAAGTTACCTGTCACTTTAGAAAAACTTGCATTCAGCTCCAAAATTGCCATCCAGATAATCTGCTGATATTTTGACATGTTTATGTGTTTTAATTATCTCCTTGCTTGGTTTAGAAAGGCTGCTCTCTGGGCACACCCAGAACAGGTAGCCCAGTAGCAGGCAATTGCCAGAGCCTAAATCCCTGGAAGTCTAATTCTTATTTGAAAGACATACAGCACATCCAGCAGAGACTGAAAAGACTAACTAGGGCACTGGAATTATCCTAATGCTCCCATTGTAGGATATTTATAGGAGAAAGTGACCTTCTTTCACTCTTTTAAAAACTTAATATAGCAAAGATCACAAGATTTATAAAGCCCAAAGTGCTTGGCCTTTCTCCTTATTTTATCTACTTCTCTAATAGGAATAAGATTCCTGAACTGTAATTCCTCCCCCAAGATTGCTTCCAGTACAAAACAATCTTCTCACTAGAGTTATCAGAGGTGCTAATTCAGCAGAAGAAAAAGAGTGCAGGTACCTATCATTTTTTTATTTTACACTGAGAACAGAAGTTTCAAAGTACTTTGGTGCTCCATTACAGTAAATGAAAACCATTTACCTGGATTTGAATTCAGAAAGCTTTATAGAAATAACGAAAATAATTATTTGGACTCGAACTCACATCATTTTACTTATAAAAGATGCTATTATATTCTAATCACACCACTGCCTATGGAAAATATACATACTAACAAAATAAATAAGGTTCTAGAATGATTTGTGTAATCTTACTTTTAACTTAGAATAAATATGTGAAACAGCAATGCCACTAATGATAAAATCATCTTGAATTCACTGTAAGAAACAAAGAATATACAACTTCTAAATTTTCACCATATAAATGCACAAAACCTTTTTTCTTGAAGGCTAAGCCAGAGCAAAGTATGTCATTCTTCACAGTATTAAAAATCAGCAGGATTCAGCAGCAAAAACAGAAGCATTTGGTCACAGTAGTGAGTATCTCCAAGCAGGAATATCTCACAGGATGAGAAAAAAATGCACAAATAGAAAGGCAAAGGAATTATCTGGAAAAAAAAAAAGTGCTTCAAGAAACAGATTTGAGAGAGTTAAAGTGAGTGTTTGAAGTGTAGAAGTGTGTGTAGAGCTCTATACCATTTTCTTGTGAGTGTGGGTTTTGGCAGATTTTTGGTGTCTGTTGTTTTGTTGGGTTGTTTGGTTGGTTTTGTTTTTGTTTTGTTTGGGGTTTTTTTTCCCCAGGAGGGGAGAGGGAGAAAAAAAACCCAATCGGCAATCCTCATCATATATACTGTGGTGTTGTAAGAATTTTCAAAATAAGCCATTTAAAATTAATAGTAATAATTCAAGTCTTAAATTTAAAACAAAAGGAAAAAAAATAAAAGAAATGCAAAAACACCCTAAAACAAAACTCCTAATCCAAAATTCCCCATTTTTATTATCACTCCTCATCTACCCTAATCAGAAACAAGATACCTGTTGTGTCAAGATGAACAGCTTTCTCCTGTTTGCTCCAATCTAATTTCCAAGCAGAACACAAATAGAATTGAATATACCATTCTTACCAAGTTGCTGATTTCACCAAGACATAGCTTTTGTCAAAGAATTAGAAACACTTCATTTTTCCTTTTTTGCCACCCCATGCTAGGTAATATGGGCAGCTACCTACATTAATTGCTCCTTAATACCAAACCTGCCCCAGAAATAAACCTGCATGTCTCCTCTCCTTGTTCATTTAAGTACCCCCAGTGCTTCCCCTCCTCCCTTATTCCCTTGACCCAAGAAACTTTCAGTCACAGATGTCTCTTCAGCTCTGAGCCGCATCACTTTTCTGTGTCTTTCACTCACGTTTCAACAGCCTCTTTTCACTTTGCTGACCCCTTTTTTGCATTACATCATTCCTCCTCCTACTACTTTCATCTTTGTCTATGACTCCCTCTTCTCCTTTAAACCCCATTTCTCCATCAAGCTCTACTGTCCTAAATGACATTGATCTTTGTGAGGCCAGGGTTATATTTGACCTTGATGAACACTTGAATAATGAAGGAATGGTAGCTTTTCCTGTTTATATCCACCATATCCAGATGAATTGCTGGTTGAGAAAAAAGCAATACAGAGTTCCTGGGAAAATAGGCAGGAGGAATCCACTGCATTTTATTGGTTGAAGATCCTTAATTTATGATTACTAAGAATAAGAGGATTTAAATTCAAAGAAACATAGCTTCATAGAGACATCAGGATTTGGCTCTATAATTTTTGGAAGTATGCTTTAGCACAGTTCAGCCACTTTTACTGGGCCAATTGGCCTTTTGCATGTCTGAGAAATCTACAGATATTGCCCCAAACCACCCACTGCTTTCAGTGACTAAACATTCCATTCTTTAATTGAGTTTCCTTTAAAAAAAACCAAACAACCCAAACCAAACCAACTATGCTGGAATGAGTGATTACTTACACAAAACAGCCTTAAGCTATTAAAAAGAAGCATGAAGTTTAAGACTGAAATTCCTTATGCTCACTTTTTTTTTTGTATTTATTTTTTCAAATAGAAAAGACTGAATACTGGGATATGAAAGCTCAAAAAAATGGGTAGCTGGAACACCAACTGCTAGATGCATATTTTTTTTATGCCCAGGAAACCAAAATGCAAGGACTGAAATGGGCAGAACAATCTCAGAAATCTACAGTTTTATAAGGGCACTTAGGAAAAAACAAAAATACTCCATATCAGTTCCTGGTACCAGCCCTGTAATAAATACTAAAAATTATATATTTTTTAAAAAAATCTTATTTATAAATCATTATGATCTACTTGAATTAAGGCATATTCAATCATATTTTCCTATTAAAACTGTAGCAGGTGCAACAGAATATTCCTTATAACTCTTATTAAAATTCATTGCATTATAAAATCATTTTCCAACAGACTGCAATCATAAGAGGCATGGCCCAAAACAAAGGTATTGTCTAATTCATCAACTGTACATTTTTGCTTTGTCATCTATATCGAGACAAATTGAGTTCTGAATTTTCAGGGTGAATAATTGTTTTCAGTGTTTCCTTCTTTGTTCACATGGTTTTCTTCTTTACTCCTTATTAAAAGTGAGTCATCTACATGTTAATTATTTCTGCAAGGTAAATAATTGTGTGCTAAGTATTTTTGCATTTTTTCTTCTGTATGTTACCTGTATTGCATCCTTGAGGAGAATTAGCAGCAGTATAGTTAAACCAGCATCTTTCAGTTACAAGCATCATTACTTCTGACTTACAGTTTCATAATAATTGCCTAAAAGGCTACATGACTTGACTATAAAGAAGAAACTTGAAAATGTGAAACTTCTGAAGACAAAATCAGGAGGTAAAAGCAATCTAGTGTTTTTGTATCTTAGCTATGCATTGCTTGGGTGGGGAAAGAGATTATGAAGCCAGAAATACAGTCATGTAAAAAGAACATCTGAAACATTATGTGCCAGCATGGAACAGTTACACCCACCTGAAATAGCTGCAACGAGTACCAGGCTTGTTATCATCTTCTGACACAATAGGATTCTCTACTAATCTAGTCTTCAACCAGGCAGTCCCAAAATATTTTCTGCATGCTGCACATAGTTTCTGTATATAACACATGCAAATTGTCTCAGGCAATTCAAGCCTCAGGTTGCTCTTAGAAAAGCTTATCCCAGAGCAGGATGGTTTGTAGAATAGATGTTAGTTGGACAGGCCTACAATGATTACCTAGTCCAACTACCTGAACAATTCAGGGCTGACCAACTTTAAAGTGTTTTTTAAACAGAATTGTCCAAATGCCTCTTAAAGATAGGCTTGGGGCAGCGACCACCTCTCAAGGAGGACTGTTTCTGTGTTTAACCATCCTAAAATGAAAGAAATGCAAATAAATGCTTCCAAAGTTCCAGTCTGAACCTGCCCTGGTGCAGCTCTGAACCATTCCCAGACATCCTCCTGTCACTGGATACCATGGAGTAGAGCTCAGCATTGTCCTCTCCACTCCCCCTCCTCAGAAAGCTGTACAGAGCGATAGGGTCACTTCTCAGCCTCCTCTTCTCCAAAGGACACAAGCTCAGAGATCTTCGCTGTCCCCCACAGGACATGCCTACTTGAAGCCTAGCACTCAGGTGGGAGTTGGCTCTGGCTTGGACACTAGGTGCCAAAGCTGTTATGGCACTCCCTCAGAGGGACAGGGAAGAGAAAATATAATGAAAGCCTCATGGGTTGGGATACGGGCACAGAGAGATCACACAGCAATAACCGTAACAGGAAGAACAGGCTCAACTCGGAAAAAAATTAATTACCAATCCAACCAAAGTAGGATAATGAGAAAATAAAAACTAAATCTCCAAAGACCTCAACCCACTTCTCTCTAGGCTCAACTTCACTCACAAATTCTTTATACTCTGTTCCCACAGTGGCACAGGGGTACGTGGAATAGGGTTGCAGGCTGTTCAGCACCCATCTCCACCATGCTTCTTCCTCACAAGGTGGACTCCTCTCACTTTTTCCCCTGCAGGGAAATTTATTCTCTGGCACCTGGTCCACCTCCTGCCCTTCTTTCTGCACTGACTGTCTGCAGGGTTGTTTCTCTCATATATTGTCACTCCTCCCTCTGGCTGCTGTTGTACAGCAGCTTTTTCCTTTCCTTGAATGTGTTATCAGAGGCACTCCCACCTTTGCTGATAAGCTCGGCCTTGGCCAGCAGTGGGTCAGTCTTGGAGCTGGCTGGTATTGGCTTCACTGGACATGGGGAAAGTGTCCAGAAGCTTCCCCCAAAAGCCACCTCTGTGGTCCCCTTCTACCAAAACCCTGCCAGGCAAATGGAATACAACTTAAGTCTCACTAGCCTTCAAGAGATACAGACTGAGCTTCTTTCAGCAAATAGACCAAAGACTGCCCCTCAAGACAATGGGTTAATCAGATGAGCAAATTTGAGCAGTTGGATGTGAATGGATGTGTTGTCCTTCAGTGTCCTTCCACAAGATCAAGAAGCTTGCTTTAAATGTAACAGTCTAGAACAGCATTAAAGCTCAGAAAGCCCAGCATATTTGTAAATACAATACTGGATAGAAAGAAAATTTCAACTTGTTATTATCAGGTCTTTATAAAATTAAATATAAGTTTTTCTTTATACTACTTGACAAAAAATTAACCAGGATACTCAATTCTGTGTTTCAAGATCTACACATTAGCTCTTCTAGAACTGCATGCATAGAGTGGTTACAATGGATTTGTTTTAAATTTGATCTCAACTAAACCATGTATCAGCATTAATTTTGGAAGATGTAAAAATATTCTGTAAAAAGATTGCAAAGCACTCATTTTAAAAATGAGCATCCTGCTTAATCTTTAAATCTTGAGGTTTTATCAGTACATGTACATCGCAGCAACAAACGAGATCAGTGTCTTTTCTCATCTATGTCCTAAGACAGCAATTTTTTATAATTAATATTTTATAAATTGTAAAGATACATTTTTAAAGGAATTTCATACAGGTCCTCTTCTGGGCATCTGTGGAAGAGGCTTTTAGAAATGCTCTTCTTTCTTGAAGAGCATGTTCCTTTGAAATGCAGTTTTTCTTAGGGTGACTATTTTCAGGACTGTACTTGGATGTTGTGATATGTCAGCTCAGTCATAGTCCATTGACTTGCATTTTGTAATGTGAAATGAACATGCACTTACTTTGGGGTTACAAAAGGAAGATAATACAATAGAGTTGCAATGTTTTTGTCTGCAATGATAGAACACTTGCAATCCCAGAGATAATATTACCTGTTAGGGGCATGTAACCACCTCTCATTTCTATAGTGATGATGCATGGCTTTTGTTAGCCTTCCTATCTGTTTCATACAGAATCTGCAGTAAGAGTTTCCTAGATTCCATGGGACTGGGAGCAAAAGTTCATTTATCAACACTGGAAATTTGGACAACTACCTCAGAATCAAAAGGGGAGAAAAGTTATTTTCAAGATCACTTAAGGGACAAGTGGGAGACCAGTGCATTAATCTGGTCAGTAATCTAGATGTTTATACAATGTATTCCAAGAAGAGGGTAACACAGCTACAATAAAAACCTAAGAAGGAATGAAGTGCTCACAAAGGACAGGTAAGAAATGCAATTCAGCCTGAGTCGGTGAAAAAATCATGAACTTAAAAGTAATGATTTAGTGGACAGATATAGTATGAGCCCATCTAAATCGGCAGTAGTACAGGAAAGAAATGCAGAAAAAGATTTGGCTGTTAGCATGTATCCCATGATAAATATTTCTCACTAGGGTCACGGTGGTGAGGAGAGGAAAAAAAAAGGTGAAAAGAAACTAAAGAACCCCCTGAAATGAGTACTGTCTCTGAGACACATGAAGCAATTATTTCCATTTCCTCAGCAAAGCACTCAGATGTGTTGCAGTAGCCAGTCTGGCAAATGACAAACAGGATCTGAGAGCCGAAAATTTAAAAGAAAAGGGATTATTTGGTTCTGCAGGGAAGAAAGCAAGGCAATATGGGGAGCAGCCATTTTCAAATACAGAAGGACAGCAAAAAAGCAGAATGGCCTCACAGCCATTAGAAACATATAAAGGAGTAAGGGATTAGGGGATATAAATTAAGGTTAGACAAAAGCCAAACCAAGATCATTTAAGTGCTGAAATAGATGCTTGCAGAAGTTGTGAACTCACTCCTCACAGGAACTGCACAGGTTTATCTGATTCTCCCTTCAGGCAAGGAGGACAAACCACATGACTGACTGCTCAAAGACCTTTCTTGCTCTGTTTCCATGATTTCTATGATTCTGCCCTGCCTCTAACTCCCTCAAGGATGGGAATGAAATGTGACATGTCTCGAACCCTTCATGTAATGACAAGCAAAAATGACAAGTAATACATGTATAAGGGCAAGAGATGGAAAGCTACACAAAGAAATACAGTAACTGATATCATCAATGTCACCAAATATTGCAATATACATCTACACTTTCCTCACCATCAATACCTGCATTTATAAATTATCTGATAAGATAACATAGATCTCAATTTCTTGCGTGAATATCAGTGCAGTTCAATACATATATATATATATAGTGATATATATATTGAGCAAACAAGATAAAAAGGAAGAGAGGTTGGTCTTTTAAACTGAATTTAAAATGTGTTCAAATTAATGAAATTCAAGAAAATTAGTGTTTCAATTGCTTTACTTCTCCTATCCATAACAAAATAAAACTCAAAAGCAGAAGATATTTCAAGCACTCTTCTTGAACTCTTTCAATTTCTACTAGACTTGAAAGGACTTATCATGGAAGAAATAAAGTGAATACCTATAACAGAGTTAGAGATTTTAATACAACATTGCAACCACTTCATGTTATCTAACACACATGCAATTTCTCCCTAGTGTAAGTGACACCAGAGACCTTATTACTGTGTCGCACCCATTTATTTTTCCATCATTGATAAAAATTGCATCTTGGTTTTATTTTGAGCTCTTCACCATAGCCATGTGTTTTACTCATTTCCCTACTATTATTTCCAGACTATGATTCTGCAACATAAATATGTAGGTAGGCACTCAAAAACCAGAGACAAAACAATTCTATTTTTGAATAGCCACAGCCACACCCCTTCCCTTTTTCCCAAATGAGAGCAATACAGATTACATATTCTACACATCTGTAATATAAATGTACTTAAAGACCTGACACAGACTCCAATTTACTTTTTCAAACATCAAGTAAGAAATTCACTACTTTTGTAGTAAAGACTTTAAACTACAAAAATAACCACAGAAAAAAAATCACTTTGACGAAGTTACTACCAAACTTGGCCTCATAAAAAATGAATCTATACTATTTTTTAAATCAAAATTAAGGTTATGTGTTTTAAAGGACTTTTCTACCAGGCCTTTAAAAAAATGGTTCTTCCTTCCTTGCTGACCTTCTTATTAATTTCTTTATAAATTAAGAACATGCTTCATATTAAAATAATAGTACAAAAAAAGTTATGGCTAGAACATTTGCAACTTATTTTTTGTCTTTTAGAGCTATTTAAGAATGGGTTCTTACTAAAATTTCTGATTTTATTACTTAAAACAAAAATTATCTAGCAATAAAATTGAATTATTATTTTTAATATATTGCAGCTACTAATTGATCCTCATGATGGTTAGAGAAGGTACTATTATCCTTGTCTAACCCAAAAGTAAAACTGAGGTAAAAAAGCTTAACCACTTGTCCAGTGTCACATTGTGCCACACACAGGCCTGAAATCAGACCACGATTCTGTACATCAGGCATTTAATTCTGTAAGTCTTTGTAGGACTTAGGGCATCTGTCTCAAAGGAACTGCCCAACCATTTCTTTGGGATATTATGTTACATCAAAAAAGTGCTAAATCTGTGCTCCCAAGAAACACAATTAACATTTGTCTTTAAACATTTCAAAATACAGAGAAAGAGAAACATTTCAAAACAGAGAAAGAAAAACCAAAAATAGTCAGTAGGTCTAGTTAATCTATCATCACATCTAAACCAATTACCCAACAAGCTTTCAGGCACAGATTTACAGTGACACAAGAAAAAATTAGGCTGTCTTGAACATTTTTAAGAATGTAGCATCTTTGCTCAATCAGTTATAAAACAGAGAATGTGAAATGTGCTCCAGAGAAATACAAATTTGTGTTGGCACTGTTTATTTTCAAGAGCTTTCTCGGTCTCTTGTGTTTCTATTCCAAACCCTTCACTTCCTCTACTTCTAGTGCAGTGAAAACAAACATAAGACATACCTTGATTGTACTAGTGTGTGCACCAGGATATTCTTTCTCCTCCAGTGTTGACCAACGCTGTATAAATTTTGACACCATAGGATCATCATAGTCAACTATCTGAAATCCTGAGACATTAGCTCCTCCAAACTGGATTTTTGATAAATCTCCATCAGTAAATCCCTGAGCACAGTAAAAAATTATGTCTGTTATTTCAATAGTTTTGGCAGTTCTCTCAAAATATTACTCTACAGAAGAATAAGCCAACATTTTCCTCAAACTGGATCCAACTTAAATCCTGGGCTGCCAGGATTAAATCATCATCTCCATCAGCCAGCAATGCTTCTTGCTGCCCACTGGAGCAAGGAAGAGCAAAGGCTCTTGGAGAGCAAGGGATGAGTGGACCTGAACTTGCCATCCTAACTTCCTAAACATCCTGTTAATATCAAAGGGAACACTTAAGTGAGAAAGGGAACACTGGACATGAGCAACAGACAAGCAAGTTTTAGGCAGAAATACTTACAGCCACAGCTGCATCCTCCTAGGAACTCTACAACAGATTGTAAAGACTTACAATCTGTACTGCCTTCTCCCTCTAGCATAAAGAGCTACTTCTCATTCTTAAAAAGTTCTTGTGTTCTCTTTTCTGTGTTCTGTGAGCTAACTTCACCCAAATAACCATACCAATTCATTTACATGAAATAATGATGTCATACACTTCATAATAAATGAATGCTGTGAGTGAATACAAAAAGAAGCAGCAACTTCAAACCACACTATCATAAGTTGCTATAATTGCTATATTAGATTCTCTTTAATTATTACGTATTAACAATCTTCTTGTGTTGTTGCCACTAATAAAGACACTTCTACACAGATCATGCAACTTGACAGTTGAACAGGAACATTCATTGTATATTCAAACCCCCTTCTCCATCTATTGGCATTTTTTTGTTTTCAAAACAGATCAATTTCTTGAATGACTGATCAGACTGGGGGGAGAATATTACTACAGTCCAAAAAGAAAAGAGTAGGTGGATTCAGTGAAGATAACATATGATTCAAATGCTAGATAAATTTTCTTTCTGACAGAGAAAAACAAATTTTTAAAATCACTACCATAAACACTTTATACATGATATTAAACAGCTTTAAAACCCAAGATTCAGTAATATTTAGATTTTTATGGACTTACTGTAACAAATTTAAAGCAATGGCTAAAATAGGAACCAGTTAACAGAATAAAATCCACTGGGTACATTTTCTAAAATTTCCCTTAAGATTCAAAATACTACTTATCCAACATTTGCAATGCAAACCACAGATGTTGAACAGATAATTTTTCAAATTTTGTAAGACACTTATTCCTGCTTTATGAATATCAGCATCGCAACTTCTTTATCCAAAAATTGGTTATTAAGATATAAGAATGAAACCCCAGTGTTCAGCTTTTAAAGAGGCCTTTAAAGCATAAGGCTTCCTCACACCCTGACATCCACATGACTCTTCAGAGGACTGCCTGCCTGGAGGGGGAAATGTTTTCATCAAAGGCTGGGAGGAGACGGGGTTATGCCTTAAGTGCCAGAGACACACCATGCTCCTTCTGTTTCCTCAGGCTTCCCAAGGACTATGAAAGACAGTGTCAATTGGGGTACTCTGGGCCCTGCTGAAATTTATGTTAAACACTATCAGAGTTCAAGAATAAATGATGACAAAAATGGTTTGGTGGCACTCACACTTATACAACCGCCAAAACTCTCATCTTGAACCGGGTAACTGAGATTTGAGCATGCAGAATTTGCTTTGTCTATTACAAAAAACACAACTGGATAGTTCCCCTAGTTTCAGTAAGTGTTTATAAACTTTAATATCAGTAAAATGGCCCTTCACATTTTAGAGACAATTTCAAAAAAATTGCCTTGACACAATCAGTGAGTTTTCTGAACTTTCCCCACAGGAACACTCTTAGTTATACTGAAGTCTATGTCTGATCACCTATGCTCAAGAAAACATGAATTCAAACTGATTATCCAGCCAATCTGAGGGATGAAATGTGGAAATCCGAGACTAACTAATCTAGCAGAATGAAACATGAGAACCATGATTCTTAAGTAGTTTAAAAGTTGTGTGAGAGAAATCATCACCTTGCTGAATCAATATATTATCCTATAAATGCAAAAAGTTACTTTTAAATTTTACATACCCTCTTTTTCTGAAGTATGTAGAAAAAGAGAAGTTCTACTGAAGGTCTTGAGCAAACTACATTCCCATTGATGGGAATATGATAAGAGGCATTTAAACCCTGAGAAAACTCAGCCAATAAACAAATATAACCTCAACACATGCCTTCATTTAGCAAGGATAAAGACATCTAGTTTTTTTTTTCCTGTTTTCTAACATGTCTTTAAGACAAAATACTAGTTGATATGCTTCCATAAACAGTCAAATGAGCAATACAGGTATTTTAAATACTAAGGATGCTTACCAGATTTGCAATGATATAGTGGTATCCTTTAACATGTTTACCAATTGTGATAACCTGCAAAACACAAGAAATACCCCCATAATGGAGAATGTTCACCTGGTATACAGACAAAGACTTGAATGGTACAAAATGCAGTATGATGTAAAAGCTAGTCAAAAGCTTTATGGTATACAATACTGAGTTTGTGTGATGCTTTATCCTTTATTTTACCTAATTCACCACTGAACATACCCTTTGCTGCTACAAATTAGCCACAATGAAGTCCAAGTCCCAAGAAGGAGAGTCCCTCCAGACAAAGGAGCTGAATGCTAATTACTGTGGTGTGTATTTAGGCACAACCCAGCCAGGAGAGAGCAGGCATCACACATTAGAAACACTGTGCCTCACAGACTCCTGCTAGATTCTGCACACTGACATTAATGAATTAGGAGGAAGCCTTGTAAAGTTCAAATTGTTTATTGCCCTAAGTCTTCCTCATAATCTCCCTCAAAGCCAGCTGGTTTCTCAACAGTCTCTGCTGGCAGACCTGTAGCATGGATTCTTCTCCCAAATAAGCCTAATTAAGACTATGTCAGCATGGGGAAGTTTGCATTTTGAAGCTAAGCACTTCTTCAGAGGAAGGATGTTTAAGATAAGAAGAGTTTATTCCATCTTTTGAACAATGAGAACAATGAAGTTAAAGTAAGAGAGGACGACTCATTCATTTCCTTATTTAATATAAAACTAAAATATTCAGACTAGGTATCCTGAAACTTCTATCAGGGTACTAGTTAACAACATTCCACATACTTGATGTAATTAAGTTACAGAAATATAATTGAAAGCAGCTTTAACACTGAGTTAACATTACTAGAGTTTGAGACTGAGAGGGATTATATTACATACAACATGGAAGTAATTAAATTGTTCCTCTTTGGAGGTCAATATGTATATGATATATGAACTTAAGTATCCTAAAACAATCACTTGGATCAGACTACTTAAAGCAAAATACTTATTAAGAGATTTAAAAACTATTTTCAGATGTATTTCTCACACAGCTGCTGCTTCCAAAGTCATTTCAGTTAGACCAAATAGATTAGCTCTTCTGTATGAAATAGTCATCATTAGTGTCTGAGAAGACAACCAGTAGCTGCAAGCCTTTGGATCAATGCTCAGTAACTCTGCTCTAGTTGCCACTGGGTGCTCTCTTATTTACCCAGCTTACTAAAACTTGCCAGTTGTCCATATGAAACACTAAGAATGGTACCAGTAAAAACAGAGAAAATTCAGTGGTAGTACCAAAAGCCATGATGAAGGAGCTGTGCACACAAAATCTATTCAGCAGTTTAGAAAACCTTCTCTAGCAGGGATAGACAAGTAATGGCAGTAATAATTACACAGCTGCCCAAAGGATGTTATCAGAGTAAAATGAGATTCTGCAAAGGATGCTGCTTGAGAAGAGACAGAAGCTATATAATTAAAAGCATGGTAACACAGACCGGCCACAGATCAAAGAAGAGGAATGTAAACTAGTCTGAGGAGAGCTGGGGAAATAATTTTCAACTTACATGAATTGTTGAAATCTGGAAGAGAAACTATAACACGCGACAACAAACAAGAATGATGAAGCAACTTTGTAAACATGTTTTGTGGCTATACAAAGATCCAAGGACTACAAAGTGTAACTGGGTGAACCTGAGGCTGTCACCTCAGCTTAAAATATTAGCAGGATAAATCAAAGCACTAAAATGAAAAATTTGTTCAACAACAGAAAGCAAGAAACAAAGTGAAGAAGTTGTCCCTTTATGTATTGAGCATGCAAATAGTACTTTGGTATTCAAGGAAAATATGGTTAACAGAAAGCCTGTTGCATTCCTTGCAGTAAAAGTACACACAAAAAGGGATACTGTCAAGATGTGTCCACTTCAGGCATCCTCATGAAATGAAGGAAATTTCTGAGGGCTTTTTTCAGGGCAGGAATTAAAATAATTTTTCAAAAAATAAATCTGGCAGCAAAGTAAGACCTAAAGTATGCTGCTATTGGAAAAGAAAATCAGAAGAACATACTCAAAGGATGCTCACAGGCCAAGAAATCCATTGTTCAGCATTTCGGAAGATGAAGAAATTTAATGGAGAATCAGTTTTTTAGACTTTCTTGGAGGCTATTTGAGAAATTGAAAGTGGGTTTACCTTTAAAGGTAAGGAAGGAAGTTACTGTGTGTAAGGCTAAGGATAAAGGGCTTAAAAAAGAGACTAGTGTGCAGAAACAATTAGGCTATCTTGTGAACAGAATTCCAAGACTAAAGCCATATGGGACAGCTGAGAACAGCTTAAGAGAACATATAACAGGGAATAGCAGTAAACTATTTAGAGGAGAACAATGAACTAAAGCTATATTAACTGACCTGTGAGGCTGGTTTGGTTATCTAGGATTCTTCAGTGACTTACAAATCAAAACAGCAGAAAAGAAATCTTAGCCAATTGTATGCTTTAGGAGAAGCACAAGTCTGTGGGGATAAGCTGAGAAGCTCTAAGCATCTAAAAAAGGCAGAATCTATCAAAGTGCAATTAGGGCATGAAAAATATCCCAAAACTGCAATCAAAATAAGAAATATATAAAGACAAAAATAGGTCTATTATGAAACAAAGACTGTAAAAATGAGTGGTAACTGAAGGGTAAAGAGGTTTCTTGTCTATAAATGTGGCTGAAAGGTGAAACTGAAGAAAATTATAGTCAGCCAAAGTTTCATAACAGAAATTACAATGAATATTACATACTTATTTTAAAAAGAACATAAAGGATAGTAAGATAAACGGTAAAAATAGTCTTGCCAAGATCAAAAATATGTCAAAGCAGTATCTTTCTTTTCTCTGTCCTGATAATCAGGAAACAGAAGATGTGACATATCTTGAATTCAAAAAGGTGATTGCTCTGTAGGACATCATTAGAAACTCACAAGAGACATGGACAACACAAAAAGTCACTATAAAGCAGGTCAAGAACCATTTGAAAAGCCACACAGAACCAATTGAAGAGGACCTATAAGGACTCCTTATGTCAAATATTGCTCTACACTGTAAGTTTCTTGACATTGGTAAGTCAGAAAATATGATTTTGAAAAAGTATTGTTGATAGAGAGATCACACTCTCAGAGATAAATGCTCTTGCAAACAGGTTCAAATTCAAATTTATCTTGAAAATCAGAAAAACAGTTTTTGGATATGAATTCCAAATAAAATACACAAAGAGAATGTACTCCATTAAGGACACTGCTCATTGTCTGAGCCTCTTCAAAATATAACAACCTTCAAAACAAAGACCAAAATAACAAGCCCTTCGAAAAACCTTCAAATAAATACATTTGTACTCTGATGATGCATCCCTACTGGTGCTGCACAGTATCACATGATGAAGCTCAAGCCAACAAGGAACTATCCTTACAGTTTTCCATTATGCTCTGCATGCTTGAAAATCAGTAAGGTACAGAGCCAGTTAGACCTTCCTAGACACAAGGACTAAAGTGGTGGATTTCAAAGTAATGCAGAAATTTGAATCAGAGCACCGTGATAATGTTGCTAAAAACAAAATTTAAAAAAAAAAAAAATCACTCTGGTAAATAATTTGCATGGGTGGAGGGAACACAGATTTTGCTGTTCTTTTTAAAGCTTAGGAGGCCTTTAACTATGAAAAACAGCATCCAGTTTTGGTTAACACACTTTAAGAGTGACACAAAACGAAGAGACAAGCAAGGAAAATACAAATGACAAAGAGCTCCAAAACACAAATATCAATGGGTATTAAATGAGAAAGAGAAGCTGTGATACAGTCTTCCCAAGACATAAAATGTTCTCAGAAAATGCATTAGAGAGAGAAAATATCTTCTAGGTGTAAAAAAACCCTAATCCTTAGACATAACTACCTATACTGGACCAGACAGAATAGTGTATCAACTGTGTTTAATACTAAGTATACTAATTAGGTTATGAAATAGTTCTGAACAAGGTATTTTGTAAATTACTGTTTTTATTTTAAATAACCAGGATAGAAAACTATACAGGATCATCCAGATGAATTAGCTTGCCTTTGAGCAAATGGAGGGATTATAGGATTTGCATGTTCACTTCTGCCTGGCACGTATGTGGCCCTCAATAGAAATTAGTCACTGTCAAATGATTTATAATAATCACAAAGATACCATCAAAACAAATGAACTCATTACATTTACTTAGAGAATACTGCTAACTGCTGTCATTGAAGAAAGGAGAGTAGCAAACCTGATCAACAATGTCATTGACTTTATCACGCTCACAGTCCAAAATCACTCGTCTTTCCTTTTTCACCTCTAGATCTTGAAACAGTGAACGGTAAGTTTCATCTTTTCTCTCATTGTTAATATTTCCTACATTGATAGCAGTCACTTGCCATTTCTTTTCAGCAGCAGAATCCAGCACAGCTTGCAATGTTGATAAGCCTAGTGAAGCACAGGAGAAAACAGAAGATATGACTGACAAAGCTTCAGGAATTAACAAGCTTCTGCAATGTGATTTGTGAGATTACTTATTTAAGATGCCCTGTAACTTGTTTGACCTGTCACAAGCAGGTAGAAGTCAGAAACTAAGATATATGCGGGCCCAATCAATTATTATTGCATGGAATTTCCATTTGCATCACTCCAAGGCATCAAGGTAAAGCCTCTTAAGTACAACCTTTGAGTTTGGCTCAACCTTCTTCAGATCTGGATTTTGCTTGCTTCACTGATCCACTGATGGAATTCCACATAGTGGGAATGATCTTCTAGGAGAGGAATGATCCAATTAGAGCAAAAGGATCAGCGGCTTATTAAAAAAGGATCAGCCTTATTAAAGGATCAGCTGCTTAAACAAAACCAATTGAACGGCTTTTGTTCCCAGGACTTGAGCAGTACTGAGTACTTAAATACTGAGTATTTAAACCCAGACCTCACTGAAGTCTGTGGCAGGATTCCCATGTTCTGCAGTGATGGTAATAAATTTACTATTTCTGTTGCCTGCAGTCACATCCCTGATTATGAAAGATTTGCTGAGATATATTTTTCCATATAGATAAGCAGGGTCCATGCTAACACCTACAAGCAGTGTAGAGAAGTTTGCTTCCCTCTTGTACTTTTGGCATGTCCCTGATAGGAAGCTGCAATGTTTGTACAAATGCAACTGCCTACAATTTGTTGTAAAACCAGTGAAGACTTTACTTGACAGATTTTATTTTTTAGGGGTGAAATAATATGGTAGAGAAACATGAAAATTACTGCTGGAAATTAATTCCTGCTATACAAAAAGTACAATTTTAATGATTTCCAGAAGCACACAAATGAGACTTACCACGTTTTAATTCCTACCAGAGAATTCTACATGATTCTAGAGAGCAGTTTTAGGGATACCAGATAGTATTATAGGAAAAGAAAAAAAAATAGACTTTGTTAAGAGTGAATTTACATTTTTGCACATTCTTCTCTCCTGAAACCATCAAACATTGGAAGTCATTTGAGACAAATTCTGATGTGGGATGTAAAGGGAGCTTCAGGTACAACTCTCATGAGAAATAATATTGGCTATGCCCATAAACATAGAAGGAGAGCACTAAGAATGAATTTGTCTCTCAGTCTCTAGGTATAAAATTAAATTAAAATTGGACAGTGTTTAGCAATTCAGCTTCATCAGTGAAAATGGTAATGACATAGCACTACACGAGATTGGTCATCTGCAAAGGTAGAAAACGGCCAGCTTCCAAAAGCATAAATTGAATTATTATCTTAACACAACTCTGGTTTTCCAATTCTCTTTAAGAAAAAATGATATTAAATTTTGTATGTCATGTAAAGAGTATTTATTTTAAAATCGAAGATAACTACAGTCCACTGGTACATATAAACTATTTCAAATGGTGAAGATGAATCTTGTGTTATACTAAAGTAGAATTTGTGTTGAAAGGGAAAGATTAGTAAGTTAAGCAAACTGAGAGATGCAGGGAGCATCTTAGAGCACTAAAAAGCTCTAAAGTATGTTTAAACCTCAAAATACTGCTTGAAATGATGAATTAAATTTTTTTAAAGATACAAAGCAGCCAAAATGAAACACATTTATTCTGAATAATTGTTTCAAATCTCATTTAGCAGATTTCAGGTCCTTCAACCTGTCTAAATTTGCTCTGAATTAAACAATCTTGACTAGGCACCAATTAATAACGACTATTAATGCTAATATCACCCATTGCAAAGGGCTCCTATATTCTGCTCCTCTGATCTTCTATTTTTCCAAAGGATTCTCTTTTCTTGAGGTACTCTCTACAGAGATATCAAATGACTAATTGCCTGGATTGCGTGCGTTTTTTGGGGGTGGCAGATTTGTCATCCCCATACAGCTTAGTTTATTCTGAAAGCAGTAACACATTGCAAAAACACAAAAAAAACCCCAACCATAAAAAAACCCAACCAAATAGAAAGCATTTGCAGCAATACTTCTGTGAAAGTGAAATTGTCTGGAGAATAGTAACTAAAGTGGGAGACTCTGCAGAGGAGAAAATTCCAGCAACTTCAGTTGCTATTTTTTTAAGCTGCAGGAGCACTTCTGCTTGGGAAACTAATGACCTGGACTGCTTTTGGTTATCATGAGACAAACTCTTAGCTCAGTGAGCTTAGAAAAGGAAGACTGAACAGAGGCTGAATAACTTAGCAAGTCTTTTACAGGTAGAATCTTACAATAATACTACTACTTTTTCCAAAACTCTGTGTTAGTAATGGCAGAGGGGAGGTGAGGATGGTAAAGGACACTCTTCCACATTACATAAGAATAACTACTGTATTAAAACAGTAATAGCTTTAGCACACATATACCAAATATCCTCATTCCTTATGGACAGGAATGACAGGAAATTGTCCTGTATTTCAGCCAGTCAGTCCCTAACCACAGAGGTGCTCTAACACTAATAATAAATGATTCTTTAGGAATAAGTCATCAAACTAATTCTTATTAGCCTTCATAGCTTCCACAGAGTTAGTTCTCTGCCTTTTTTATCTTACTCGTGAAGGTGGAAACATCTTCAATTCTGAAAATGTGTGTACACTGGACTTGTGTATCTGGGATTTGATGTCAATGCAGTTGGCTACAAACTTCTTGACTCAGCAGGCTGATCTCAAGCAATCTGTGGGGAGCACTGAGGAGCAACGATTTACTCCACATAAGGGTAGGAGCTGCATGCCTTGGAGCTTGTTATTACTGGAGTGCCTTGCCACAATTAAAACTAACAGGTAAGAAGAGAAGGAAGAACCAAAGGGTGGCTAGAAAGAAGAATCTCATGCTGTTATTCCTGGTCAAATCCAGACAGTGCAGCTCACAAGAACGAGCTGTTTTTCAGTATTTCCAAAATATAAATCACATGCAGGTCACATTCTGTCCACTGCTAGATGATTGACAGAGTACTTACTAAGAAAGTAGTTTTACATCTGTTCTTTTTAAGTTACTGGGAATGCTTCTGATTCTAATGTGAATTTGAAAAGGACCTGCCAGAGAAATGAGCTTAGCATTCATTGTTCCATGTGACATTACCTGTAGAGGCCACACACCACGATTAGTTCTTCTAACCTGAGAGCTTTAAAAAGTGATACAGAACTGTCTTGAGGAGACCCCTTCAGCTTCTGAACATCATGCATAAAATGGCACCAGAATGCAGGGAATTTAGTCACCCCATTACTCAACAAGCCATGGAGGTATAACCGTAACCTCTATTAGCATTTTAAAATTTAAAATGCATTACATATTTAACTCTGACCAATGAACATGAAGACAAGCCACAAAATGGCCTCTTTAAAGGGAACAGAAGCAGGTAAGAATAGAAGAAAGCCAAGGACTACTAGGTGAGGACAACCTGAAAATGAAATTATAATAATGGAATTCCAGAAAAAGCACTCAAAAACTCCACCTTTTCTGGGTAAAGCTGCTTCTTCTCAGAAAACTAATTGATACACCATGATATACCACAGTTTGCCAGTGTTATTTTTGAGTACATAAACTGTTGTATTATTACTACTACAGCCACAAAAAGGCACAAGAAGGCTGTATGGTGGAGTTAATTCTTCCTAAGCAATGGGTTTGAGTTTATCAACATCAACAACAAAATCTAAGCTCAACAGAGGCAAGGAACTCGATACCAAAAGCAGTCTCCAAAGAAGTAGGGACTGACTGCATCCGTGATTCATTGCTTCCTTGGTGCCCAAATATGGATTTTGCATATGTGGAGTGAATCTGTGGTAGCAGATAGCCCTTCATGCTCAGATTTTGTTTTCTCCTTAGATGTTTCTTTAACAAAAAAAAAAAAAAAAACAAAAAAACAAACAAACAAACAAACAAAAAAAAAACAAAAACAAAAAAACCACAGAAACTGTTTTACAGCATGTGACTAATGTCACATTGCTTAACAGTTGCAATTCTATTAATGCATACCATAATAATTTCATTCTCATTTAAACAACTTTGTTTCTGCCCCAGAAGCTCATTTCTAAATTCAAGAAACACTTGATTCAATTACACTTATGCTTGTTGGAGGTAAATATTTCTTCAGTTATTTACTTATCTAATATGAATTTCAGATTTCAACAAGATACACCTGCCAAACAGGGTGCAGGTAAAAAGTACCATATCTTACCTCTGTCACTGTCATACAAATATGCAAACTTGGTCCACTGATAGTATTCGATCAAGCTAAGAAGAGCTCCCTTGAGGTCAGGTCTCATCTGAATGACAAAAGGATGTGTTCCATCTGTTGGGAAGCTGGGAGTTATGAAGGAGACATGAAGAGTCCCACAGAATGATGTTATAGTATTTACAGACTTCTTGTCATAGAATCCAAAAATAGCAAAGACTCCTCTTGAAAACTGGGAGCAGACTAGAAAGAAGACAGATAATTAGTGGGAAAATTTATTTTTAAAAATTATTGAAAACTCTATAATGTATACATTTATGAGAAATGTATGTCTGAAAAGTGTCCAATCACATAAATACCAGGCAAAAAAATACTCCTCTATAGAGATAATTTGTTAGCATTATAAATCAGTAATATAAAACACTAGAAAAAAACATTAAAAAGAAAGTATCAGGTAAGTGGTGTGCACTCCTAAATTCAGAAATAAAATTAATGAACTTATTCTTAAATTCAATTTATGTTGCAAATAACAGTGATGACAGACATCAATGGCAGCTGCAATTCAAAAAATGAGACATTATGGTAACACATAGCATTATGGAAATAGATCATTTTGTTAAAAATAAACTGCCTCTGAGGTCAAGACTCACTGAGCTTCTTGCAAAACACTTTAAATAACTTCATTTGTAGAAACACAAAGCCAAAACTGAACTCAAATCTATCGAGAGCAGTAAGAAGTCCATTTGCTTTAAAACCCTCCCGTATCAAACAAAACATTATTTTAATTCCTGCTTTGTAGGACTCAGCAAAAGCTGGTCATTCTGGATGACACTAGCGGTCATGCTGCAGGAAGAATAACCTCAAAGGTGTAAATAACATGCTGACCATTCATTTTTTATCAGTGGAGACAATTCAAGCCAGTTGATGAATGTGACTGACCGTGACAGGCTGTGCAAAAGAACTGGCTCTTCTGGGGTATTCTTTTCTTTGAGACTGCAGGGTATACTAGTGCCTAAGATCTAAACCCAGGGTACTATAATGAAATATTAATTTCTGATTAATTCATACTTAGTGCTTACGCATTCTTTGGTTTGCAGAGTCACCTTGAACAAGAGACACATTCTTCTAGAGACACCTGACCTGCTTATAGATAGAAATCCCAGTGTAATTGATGCTAATTTTGCCTGGGCATTTAGTGCAATAATCCTGGAATATAATTCATATAATGGCAAAAATAAGTTGGTTTATTTTTAGAATTTCCTAGATTTGAACCAATAATATATTATCTTTCAAAGTTACTACATCTTTATTTTTAAAACTGTTTCTTTTTTTAAAAGAAAGATTAGCCCTTTATGCCTGTTACTACTCATTGCTAACTTCTTTTCATGGCTTTGCCTACGCATCTATGCTACTGCTCATCTCTCAAACCCTAATTATTCCTATACTCCAATTAAAAGCACCAAAACAGGATGAGTGAAATCCTGAGTCTGCCAGTCTTAAGTTTTCACCTATTAACTTTAATTAGGTCAGAATTTCTCCTCAGGTGAAAAAATGCAAGTGATTAAAAAACTTGATGAGTAACACCTCTTTTATAAAAGGATGCTGCAGATTTTACAGGGCTAGAGTACAAGATGGTCAAACCTTTTCCATTCTAACTACAAATCATTACAGTATCACAAAATTGTTTTAAGTGAAAAAGACCTTTAAGATCAGAGTCCAGTCATTAACCCGGCACTGCCAAGTCCATCACTTAACCATATCCCCAAGCGCCACATCTCAAAATCTTCTAAAGACATTCATGATACGTACTCAACAGCTTCCCTGGGACAATGCCTCTCAACCTCTCCCATGAAGAAATTTTTCCTAACATCCAGTCTACATATCCCCTACCCTAACTTGAGGCCATTTCATCTTCTATTGCTTGTTATCTGAGAGGAGACCAACTTCCACATTGCTACACCCTCCTTCCAGGCAGTTGCAGAGTGATAAGCTCTCTCCTGAGCCTACTTTGTGCCACGCTAAATATCCCCAGATGCCCCAACTGGTCCTCACAAGACTTGTGCTCCAGACCCTTCCGAGCTCACTTTCCTTTCTCTGGACATGCTCCAGCACCTCAATGTCCTCTGTATTGATGGGCCCAGAACTGGACACAGCATTCGAGGTGTGGCCTCACCAGTGCCAAGTACAGGGGGACAATCCCTGCCCTGGTCCTGCTGGCCACACCATTGCTGATCCAGGCCAGGATACCACTGGCCTTCTTGGCCACCTGGGCACACACACTGGCTCATCTTCAGCTGGCTGTTGACCAGTACACCCCCAGGTCCTTTTCCACAGGGCAGCTTTCCAGCTGCTCTTCCCCCAACCTGTAACATTCATCCATCCAGATTCTTCTGTAGAGCCTTCCAGCCCTCCAGCAGATCAACATGCCCACCCAACCTCTGCAAACTGACCAAGGGTGCACCTGATCCTCTCATCCAGGTGGTTGATAGATACATCAAACAGGGCTGGCCCATCACTGTGTCCTGGCAGACACCACTTGTCACTGGCTACCAGCTGGTTAGAACTCCATTCACCACTGCTCTCTGGGCCTGACTATCCAGCCAGCTTTTTACTCCTCCTAGCCATAAAAAGTCAGTTTCTCCAGGGGAATGCTGTGGAAAATGGTGTGCAAGGCTTTACTAAAGCCAGGTAAACAAGATTCACAGCCTTTCCCTCATGCACCAAGCAGCTCGTCTTGCTGTAGGAGATCAGGCTGGACGAGGAAACCTGCCTTTCACAAATCTGTGCTGGCTGGGCCTGATCACCTTTTTGAACTGCATATGCCTTGTGACAGTATTCAAGACGACCTTCCCCAGCACCAAGGTTTGGCTGACAGGCCAGGTTATCCTTCCAACTACTGTAGATGGGTGTCACCTTTGCTAATTTCCAGACAACGGAACCTCCACAGTCCTAGCAGACTTGACGTCAAGTCAACTGACTCATGACCAAAAAAAGCCCCCAAAATCAGAATTCTACAGATGATGCCAGGCTTAGAGCCAGGTATTGATCTGCTGGCTTGCTAGTTTTTTTCTGTTTCTTCCCTCATCTTCTCTGCATCTGGAAGGATAGAGGAAAACACCACTTGTGCTCCTGATCCCTCAACCAGCTGTCCCAAGTCCCTGAAGTCTCTTGGTTGCTCTCAGAGAGACTTCAGGAACTAGGGACAATCTTCAGGGACTTACTCAGACTTCTTGTTGCAACTTCATTATTGCCTATATGAAAAGAATCAATCAAGGATATTCAATCAAAGGCAGTATTCAGAGCAGGAAGCTTTCTCTTCATGTCTTAAACCCAGGCCCCAAGAAGGCAGGGCTAGCTGGCATAAGGTACCTCCTGTTCTCTTCAGAGGGGACTCTCCTATGGAAATGACCCATCTTTTTTCTTTATGAAAGCAGTTTTGATGCAGAGTATAAGCCAGCCCCAGCAATACCTCCACACTGGACAAACTACTGTCCTTGTTATTGTTCAGTTTCACTTGCAGAGCCTCATACCAGTTAAGGGAGGGCACCTGAGAAGGTGGGGCAGTCACAGAGGAGACACACCAACTATACCAGGCAGGAACCTGTCACCATTTCCCCCTATCCCTTAAGTCACTGTGTTCACCCAGGCAGAGAGAGGAAAGGGAATCAATCCTCTGTGTCACGTACTCAGTCTGCCTGTCCAGCCTGTGTCAGGGAAAGCAGGTAGCTTTTAGTCTCTTTCTCTCTCCCCTCTACTCATCAATGCACTCAACTCAGCTCCCAGAACTGACCCAGCACAGAGGAGTTCCTCTCCCAGGCACACCTCCCACAGGAGTGCTTGCTGCTGCTGGTCAGAGCAGGCTCCAACCTCCAGCTCTACACCTGAGTAGGAGCATGTTCCCATCAGAGCCCTGTCTCTGGGAAGCTGGGTCATGTTGAACACAGATTTCTGAAAAAGGCTGTGAATTTTCTGAATAGCTTCACTGTTTAAGTTACTGGAACTCCTTGTTCTATTCCGTATCATTATGCTCTCACTGAAGCAAAACCAACTCACTACCTCCCCACACACTCATGAATAATTGTTTCCCATGTGCAAAGAAGGCTAAATACCATCTCAACCTGCTACAATAAAGGCATTAATGCCTCATTACTCACCTTCAAAAATGTACATAAAAATAAAGCATCAGTTTACCTCTGGATTCCTGGATGAGAATCTTGCAAATACTGTTATTTGTACACTACTGTAACCTTCTGTATTAAACCATTTTAATACTGCATATAAGGTGACAGAGACAACAACAGTCTCAAAGGACCACTGAAAAATAAAAATGTTTTATGTCATGACTGCCAACACCTGCGATGCATTTGTCCTGTTCCACTGCTTTTCTTCCATCATCAGTCAGCAATTTTAGGCATAGATGGAATAATGTTCCCTCTAAGCCAATGACCAGAAAATTTGAAAACCATAGGTGATGCCTCTTCAGAATCACCACCCATCCTCTCCTCACCTTCCTGACACTGGTGACATTTATCTTGACCCATGAGTTTTCTCACTTTTGCTCTTCCTATCTTCTCCTCTCTATGCTGGGGACAGAGGGGAGAGTGAGTGGCTGTGTGAGTGCTTTGTAGCTGGTAGGGTTAACCCATGACAGGGTAAAAGGTGTTATTTCACCTTCCACCCACAGGACAGACCTGTAAATAGCACTGGCCTGTGATTCACTCCTAACTCTTCAGCGACACAAACATGCACCCACTCTACTCTCTTCAGAAGACAACTGCTATTCCTTCAAACTGAACATCCTCCCCAACAAGACACAAACTCACACCACCTCTCATCACAGCTGACTTAAATACAGCACTCTTGGATTAACACAGTGAACAACTCTCTGTTTAATAGTCTCTACACCTGATAAATCATCAGTCTTTACACACGTCTTCTTCTGGGGAAGGTTGGTAAAACTGGGATTTTGATCTCCTCTCCTGCACAAAGTGAAGGACAGTAAAAAGCACCACTTCCAGCTGGGAAAGTCAAGTCACTGCAATTCAAAGTACCTAGAGGAGCTGTGGTTTAAAAGCTGAAGGGTAATCAATTCCAATAAATAATACGGTAAAAGCAAAAAACATTTTGTATTTTTAAAATTATTATGAAACCTGCCAAACAGATACAAAATCTCATTTAATTCAACCAGGGCTCCCTTAATGTGAGATTTTAAAAAAAAATGTCACTAACACAAATCTTCAAGTATGGACATAACTCACCATCTGAGGGTTTTCTTTATTTTTTTTCAGCCAGAAAAAACAGGATAAACTATAACTAGATAAAAATAAATTTTCATCAGCAGTGAGCAGTGTCACAATGTCAAACAGAAAAACTTCAGTGTTGTCCTTTTCTGTGTGAAATTCCACTAAACTGGGCAAGCACCTATGCTATCTAATAAAAACATATTACAAATAAGCATGTAGATGTTGTCTAAAGACCAATTCTTGCAATTCTTATGGGGTTTTCTTTTGTCTTTTAAGAGCAAAAGGGAAAATAAGGGCCTGTATTTCTAAATATCATGGTGATCCAGCAGATAATGCAGAAATTGCAATTGGTTTTGGCAGGATTCCCACCTCAGACTAAATCTACAGTCATGTTGCTATTGCTGGAAGACATTAGTTTTATGACAGTGAATCACAAGCTGTTCATAATTATTAAAGTTAAAAAAAGTCATGATGATTAGGACTCATAAGCCATTGAAATATGAAAGATCTATTTCATTAATGACATTAGAATCAACTGCCAGGATTCATTTCTTTCAAGCTCTCCTATATGAATTGGGGTTTCTTTGTGTTTATGAGGTCCCTTCTAGAAATAGTCTATGGCTCACTTAGCAACAAGAGGGGAAGAATACAGTAAGCTCATTTTGTGATCATTTTTCTAAAGAGATTCTCCTAAAATGGCAAGTAACTGTGAATTCCAAGAAACAGGGTAAATAAAGATTCTTGAGAAGGAACAATTACCAGAATGTTTTGTTATAGTTAAGGTTTAAATATTCGGTATTTGAATTCTTGTTCTACAAACATAGCTAGGCACAAAGCTAGCTTGCCTTTGTTTTCTAGAGCACTAAAAAGGTGCCCTAGACTTCTATCCAAAAGGTAGGGACCAGATTTATTCAACAACAAAATTAAGTTTAAGCCTGCAATGAGAAATAGGTGCCCTGTCAGAGGGCACCCAAAACTGCTTGCTCCATTATTAACGCTTCCACTGTTAACTACATCCGCTGCTTCACAAAACTCCTTCTGCCACAATGCATTCATACCTTTCTCTCTCTCCCACTTTCTCCATTTCACTATTCTGTTTTGTCAATGAACTCTATAAGCAGGATAACCTGGTATTTTACCACTGTGGTCATTACTGGTTCTTCAAAATCAAACAAATACAGCACTATACACTCTTTGCCTCTCATCATATAGAGGATACTTCTGTGATGCATATCATCCTATACCCAAAGCTCAGGAAGCACCAGCTGAACAGTACACTTGCAAATTCCAAATAGCAACATATTACAAATATGCTAAGCTTTACACAGTGTGGTGAATCCAGTGAAGGAATGATAGTTTGTTTGCATGACTGAAGAACTGACTCATTAAATCACACAGAAACAGTTGGATTTGAACATATATGCTTAGAAACTCTTTCTTATTAAGTCCTCCTAAGCCAAGATTTTCTTCCTTCCATATTCTTCAAAGGGAAAGTAATGAACCTCATAATTGCTTACATTCAGAGACAATTAAATTGGAAAAAGAAAATTAGCAAAATGCTAATTACTTACTGAAACAAATGACTAATAGTACCTGCTTACAGGTAAATTTCCAAACACTAGTATCATGACTCTTGACATACTTCTGAACTTTTATTTATGAGGATTTTGACACTTGGTTTCTGTCCAAAGACGAAAATTTAAAATGAGAAAGTATTTGCTATTTGGTACTTAGATTTCAAATGCTGTCCAGTATTAATGTGGCTTTATATATTATTTTATTGTAATACCTTGGTTCATTTTTAGTGCTAACAAATCTGTTTAAATATCAGAATAGGGAAATAAGTATTCAGTGCAATAATTTAATCACACACAATGAAGTTATTATTCCCTTACTTCTATGAGAAAGAAACTACAGTGGTAAATATAAAGAACAAGTTAAGCACTGCCTCTCCAAAAGAGACCAAAACACAAAGGAAACCCTCATTGGTTTGAAAAGTTGATAGATGAAGTAGCCAGGAACAAGATTTAGAAACTGAATACCCAGTTTACACAATCACTTCAGCTTCTAAAAGACCATGTTATGAATAAGCAGGCAGTGGAAAGGAATAATAGATGGAACAAAAAATAAGCAGGAGGAACCACAGAGAAAAGAAAGACTTCATGTATGATTGAAACTATATCAGAAAATCATTGTGAACATAAAAACCACTACGGATTGCTTCCAAAGCCATTACAAAAACTGCAGCACAGCAGACAGCATATTGCATACCCTTTCCTAGACTAAATTATTTTTTCAGCTAATATTATAGATAAAGTCTGCATGGTCTATTTTACCCATTCAGATCCTACAATGACCTCCTAGATATAAGCTTCCCCTCAGGAAAACTGAATAAGGCATAAGGAATCATCCAAGTCCATCCAGAGGGATATTTAGAACCACAGAAATGTATGTTTTAAGCAGAACAACCTGAGATAGAAATATTTTTTTCTAAAGGCCATGGTAGGCTAACTGAAATTGGGAAGAAAACACTTCCCCGAGGCTCAAAGAGAAGTCTAACAACTGAAAGACAACAGATCAAAGCCTCATGGTAGTATTCAATAAAACATAGGGCACAGAACCCAAACAAAGGCTTGCATTTTAAAATTCCAAGATAGCCTTTACCAAAGATGAGAGGCAATCAATGCCAATTTAACAAATCAATGGCAATCAGAGCTAAAAATACACTATACTTCTGGACAACAAAACAATTAATTACACTGAAAAGAGCTCCCCTTTTATCTCTGCAAATTTTAATTCCAGCCCTGATAAATGTGGAGTTTTATCTTATTTCAAGCATTTAAGAAAATCTGCCTAAAATGATAGTCATTCAATACTGACCTAAAGTGCTTATTTTTCTCTTTGCAGATTGTTCAAACACATACCTTATGGTTAAAAAAAACCCCAAAACAAACCAGACCTCATGGGGAAAGGTTATCATTGAATACTGAGCTCACACACAAAGAACGACGTGGAGCTCATAAATACTTCAGTAATGATCATCCTCATGTGCACACTCAGCATTAATGCACAAAATGTGACTTATAGCAACAGACAGTGAGTTCACAAGACATCGGTCTGCTCAGTTCTCAGCAGAGCTGACTAGGGAAATTCTCACAGCCTCAGAAAACTGAAAAAGGAACAATTTAAATACCAAGGCTGGAATGTCTGTAGAGGACAATTATGGTGGAGCAGATACATAGGATATCTTTTTGCACCTTTCCTGGCAGAAATGCCATCTTCACTTGCTACTACAACCTGAACTGTTTCCTTAGAGGTTATACAATTAAATGGAACTTTCCACACCTTGTTATTAGCAAAACCAGCTTTGATCATTTTGCAAAATTAGACTCAAAATCTGGTTTGCTGCAGTACAAAACAAGCTCAAAAGCCAGAGGAACAGCAGATTAATCTATTTCAACTGGTCAATCATACTTCACGCTGAGGAAAGAAATTTTGTGCCAACATGGGATATTTTAAGCAAGCACAAAAAAGCCTTCAAGAAGTTAGTGGCCATCTGTTAGGAAAGTACATGATGATAGGCACAGCTTCTCTACATGGTCATGCTGCAATAATGAAGGTGGCAAATAAACATCATGTTCACAGTAAAACAACAGATCAGAAAAACAATCTGTTTCAATGACAGTTGCATTCAATTACATATTGTTTGGCTGTGTACTGTAAAGCATTTGAAAATCTTTTTCATTGCTAGGACAATTACCATGATGCAAAAGAAATCATTACAACACCACTGGAAAGAATAATATTAAAACTATTATGTTTTTACAAATTGAATAAGATTCCTGGAATAAAATTAAAATGCAGGTCTCCTCATGAAAGGAAAAAAAAAAGTTCATATTACACAAAATTATTACACAATTCTTCACTGTTAGGACCCCAGTGTATTTGTCCAAATCTCCATTTTCTCCAGCTGACAGAGATATGCTTCCTGAACCCCAAATATAGTGACCTGGGAACTCTACTAAATAACAGAAATATAACTTTATTTTGTCTCCAAAATCCAGATATTCTTCAGGAAGTGTCTCTCCCCTGCCTCACTTCTTTCTCTCCTCCCAAATAAAAAACATTTTGTCTCCATTTGATTACACAAAGTCAGTCACATCTCCTTGCAATCTAATAACTCACCCTGCAAATATGCCTGGCTGGCTTTCTGACTGGGTTTCTACCTTTCCCAACAATTACAACCTTTCAGTAATACAACATTTAGAGTGTCCAGCAAAGTAGTGTCCATCTACCTCCTAGATGTAGAAGCAGACAATCAAACCTAAGAAAAGGCTACTGGATTTTTGGAGCCATAGTGCAAGTCATAGAAAAGTCATCCTTTTCAGGGCCAGGCTTGCTTTACTACTAAATTTAACAGAGCCAATACAATTTATCCCAAATAAAATTATAATTCTCCACTTTTAGCATAACCATTTTCACACAGATTTTCAAACCAGAAATGTTATATACAACAGAATAATCATCATCTCCTCTTCCCCTTAATCAACATTGCTGGAAGCATCCCATTTCTACATTTCATTAAACTAATCACATTCCAGTTCCCAAGAAAATGTCATTGTGTAAAACTGTCTTTGAAAAATTGTAACAGGATTTGGAAAGAGATAAAATTAACCTGGTAGGCGAAAGTACTTTTTGTTAAAATGTTGACAGATTGGCATTCAATTTATCAACTTGTTTTTCTTTAATTGAGCTAAAAGGACCAACCATCACTCCTAAATAGATTGTCTAACACCATCTGAAAGGACACTTGGTTTCAGCACATAGCTCCTCTGTTAGACAGATGGGAATAGCAAGAGAAAAGACTCTGAGGTTACCTTGTAAGGATAAAAGAAAAAATCTGGAACTAATCTTAAGAAAACTGCTGTAAGGAATAAAGAGGATTTCATGAGGCAGAGAAAGTACAGCAGAAGATATGAAAGTGATATGTAATTTCTGAAGAAGGCTCCATACAACATTTTTAAAGGAATAAACTGCAATTTTCCAACCAGTCACTGGTGATCTGCCACACATCTTATTCTAAGAAAGTCAGATGTTTAGTCCTGTTTATTGCTTAAATATGTCTGTCTGAAATGATGCAGCTGGGAGCATATTTCCTTCACCCTGCACAGGCCAGCCTACATCTTGTCACTCCAGCACAGTCAGCACTGCAGCACACAGCTGTACTACAGCCTGTCATACCCAGCCTAAGCTCCCCTCCCTCCAGACAGCAGAACCTGATTTGCAAGTAAATTATCTAACTAAAAATTTTAGCATAACTCTGCTGAGAGGAACATCTCACCGACTCATGACTAAATGTAACAGTAATAAAGACAGTTTTATTATGTGGAGCCACGGGTCAGAGACAGAAGCACGACAGGACTCACTGAGTGTCACCAACAAACAGCATCTTTTATTGTTCGGAACATCCTTATATAGGGGTTCAATTTTCCCTGGACAGCCAATTGGTTGGGATCTCTGCACTGCCCAGATCTCTGGCCAGTGATGTGTCTGCAATTGAGGATCAAATGGAACTGGCTGGGGGTCCCTTGTTTAGGTTTGAATCTAGCCTATCCTTGCCTTTTCTGGAGACTTCTTTTACTTCTAAGCTGGTCGAGTTTGGGGGTTCAATATGGCCAAATTTACCTGGCAGCTACAGGCTAGCTGCAACCCTGACACAGTTTCCTATGCTGTCACAGGTCTAAGAGCTTCTACTCCTCATAGAAATAATGATGGATCTCTGCCACCTGTAACAACTTCCACTCAGCCTAAACCACCGACCTACAGAAAAGCATGGCTTCATGTGGCTCTTTTGGTGACATTTTATCTTCCAGCCATAGTCTAACTTCTTGCAACATCTTGCAGATTTATGATACTCATTGAGATATTCACCTGTTAACCTAATTTGTTAGGCTTTATTTATATTTAGAAATGGTCCAGTCTTCAGATCACACACCTTCCTATCTGCATGCCCTATTTTTCAATGACTGTAGAAGTAAGAGAAACATAATTTATTTGGAAAGTATTCAAAGAGCATTTAATAAACATTATTAGTAATACAGAATAAATACAGTAAATCAGAAAAGCAGTAAGATCCTCTTAATTAGGTCACCCTAGTGAACAGCTGTTTTTCCTGATTATATGACTTATTTAATTAAGATAAGAACTTATTCAATAATAAAGCAGCAAGGAGAGCTTTAAAATGATAAAGTAAAATGAGCATGCATTACAAACATAGTGTGAACATTCTTTGCCTCTCCTTGTAAATTGCTTTAATCTTCAATAAATTGATGCATTTCAAAATACATTAAAAGTTCCAGACTTTTTTTTTTTATATATTTAGGGTTGGCTGATTAACTCATTAACGAAACTTGCAAAGATGTGATACAGCACATCATTACCAGTTACTTTGACAAAGCAATGATTCACCCTTATATTTCACTGTGACTGTGATTATACTTCTAGATTTTTTCTTCCTATGTTCAGATCTCACAGAAGTGGGGCTAATTAGTTTAATGATGTTTTTCACTGTTTAACCTCTATGTTTTGCCTATACTACCCGAGCTAATTTGAGCACCTACATTGTACTGCATGCTATGTAGACATGCATATACACTACATCAAATTAAAAATAAAATCATTTCTAGAGGAAACTTGTGCAACATCTAAAACAGCATGAAAAAACAGTCCCACTCAGAACTGAAATAGTTTCAGACAGCCACATTATCTGGGCCTTTAAGTTCTCTATTGCAAACCTCCTGCTATATTATGTATGTTCTCTCTATCTTTATGTACAAATTATGTATTATGTTCTAAATACATGTTTTGAAGAGGCTTAGAGGGTTACTAGATTTGGCTTTATGAAAAATATCCCACTCACCTACCCTCACTGCCATTTCAGTGGTGAGCCCGTCAGCACAATAAAAAAAACCAAAACAACAACAACAACACCCCCCAAAAAACATACAAACAAACTCCCCCACAGGGCTAAAGATGTTTTATGGCCTTACAGTTCAAAGCACACTTCTTCCTTTAGCTGAGCAAAGCATATCTTAATGTCAAGGAACTGATATGCATGTAAGATCAGTAACTTGTTTTTGAAAAATGAGCTTTTCACCACGTGTTCTTATCCTTTACAACTTTACTGTAATTTACCTGAGACAAATAGTCATTAAAATACTTACCAACACTATTTAGTACATCTCCCCTAGTAAAGCAAATAAACTTTTCAACTTCCCTTGCAAATAGTTACCTCAAACTGACCTTGTTTATGAATAGCATCTAAGCACATATAAAGTAAAAAAAAAAAATGGTCTTTTCCAGGCACATTGACATCACAGAAATTAAAATCCATTTCTCCTTTATATCAAATATCAGGAAAAAAGTATTTATACAGAATCCTTACAGAAAATGTTGGTTCAAGGAGACATATCAACTTCAAGCAGCTGGAAATAAGCCCTCTAGAAATAGATTACTGACACTAGAAAGAAAATATTACCACCTGCACTGCATATCAAAAGGCCAGACTAAAGATCTGGTCTGAATGCTCCAGCCACTTGGAGACCTACTCACAGCACATACTGCACTCTTTTCATTCATACTGGCAGCATTGCCCTCAGAATACATGTGCAGGATGGAGAATTGCTATTGACGATTTGACATATTGGTTTCAGGGGTTTTACCTTGGGCTGACTTTAGGTTATCCCTGTGAACTAAATGCCCACTAGCAGTTTGACTGCATTGGTGGAATTCCAAAAACACATCTTCCAATCCAGTAATTCAAAAATAATGTGTTCCTTGGGTTCCTAAACCACTCCAAGATAATAAATAAGCAGCAGAGCCAGGGTTGATTAGGAAACTTCCTTGAAATATTCTACTCTTAATCCAGACTAAATTATTCGGGTAGAGACACACATGTATTCCCATGGTATGAAAAACATATTTCCATTTGAACATAAGTAAAATTTGATATGATGGGATAGCACTAGAACTGGTTAAACTAGGCTGCATAAATTTAGTGTCCCTTGAATATTTCATGTTTTCACTGACAATTTGCTGAAAGGAGTTTACACCAAGAACAGAATCATTAAGCATCAAACCTTCTTTAACTTCCTGTTATGAAGAGGTACTTGATTTTTTGCAGGCATATATGTTTAGGTTGCACCAGCTCCCACAAAAAAAAAAAAATAAAAATCATTACCCATGTTGACATCCTTGCATAGTCCTATCATTAGCATCTGGCTTGGAGGTTTGCTTGATGTCCTAATTCACTGAAAAAGTGCTAAATGTGTCACTTCCCAAAGAAATATTACATCTCTCCTCTCCTGTTATTTTTAAAAACTCATGACTTTCAAACAAGGATCATGATTTAGGTGTCTGTTCCATGAAGTAAATACCAGGCATTGGCAAAATACATTAAATCATGCTGTAGATCTTGTAGACTGATTTGTTATACTTACAAGTGGCTGCTTAAAATTTCTAGCACTAGCCAGCTGGAGTGGTTGCTGTGCAGTGCACTGGGAGTAGTCCAGTCTTGAATAATTAGACTTCAGTTATAAAACACAACTGAGCTCCCACAGTTAAAAAAAATTTGTGTGACTCTAACACACTCCCTTACTTTTGGAAAATCAGATCACAATTTTCACACCTAAGAAACAACAGTTTAATCAACTGCTGAATTTCAAGTGAAACAGCTAAGATTTTTCTATCTATCCTGATAATGAAGCAAAAAAATATGTTTTTTAGTGTTTCCCCTACTTGACAGTCAGCAGTTGTTTCAAATTTTGGGTGATATGGTTGGGGGGGACAGGGAGGGGTGGGCCTGTATGCTTGGTTGATTAAGCATTTTTCCATACTTTGACCAAGAAACAACATTTAGATTACTCAAAATTATGATTACTAAAAATGTTATCTTTCCAAGTCACACTTCCTGCATTTAACTGAAATGTAACCTTCATTACAGTAACTTTGTTCAGGGTAATCTAGTACCTCACACTGTTTGCCAGAATAATTAGTTTTTGCTCATATAGCATTCTAATGCTTCAGGCTTTTAAAATAGCTTCTATAAATACACCTGATCAGCATTGTAATGCAACAAAATACAGCATTTTGTAGCATATGGCACAAAAAGCAGTGAAGGGCAAGCCTAGCTCTCAGCTGCAGCATGCCACCTAGTTTGTTCCATAACACTTATTTAACCATATGGCTCGTCCTAGGTGGCAAGGCACCACTAAAACACAGGTGTGTATTCTTTCACTTGAACTCATGACCCATGCAACAAAGCTGAACTCAGGTCTTCTAATCCTATATCCAGTGTCACTTCTGTTGTATAAATTTACATAGGATTTACTACAATAAATAAGCAGAAATTGTGCATAACACTTGCAAAATACTTAATTACATTGACTACTGTTTAAAAACATTTCCCTCTGCAGAACAAAGCCTAATCTAAAACTCACTGACAATTATGAACCACAGAAAAAGGATGCATTTAAAAGAAAAACGTCTAGTGTCTGACCATCAGCAAATGGGTTCCCCAACTTCCTCTGAAACAAAGCCATCAGCATGGAATCAAAATCTCATTTATTCTGGCCCAGCTGTGAGGCAAACCTGAAAATCTTAGCATGCTGGTTCTCCCCAGTCCAAGGTTCTTATTTCAGAACTGCTCTGTCTCTGATCCTCACCATTAAGGAAGTCTTTCTCCCTCGCTTTCCACCTGACTATAAGAAATCTGTTTCAAGAAGTCCTCTGAGCTTATTATTAGGCTTCATCCCCTAAAGAACTAGAAACAGACAGGAAGGTTTCTGCATTCAAACACTGCCAGTTTGGCACCCTTTAATATTACATAAATTAGAAAAGGCTGAAACATAAAGACTTTTTTGCTGTTCTTTTTAGTCACACTAAAAATATTGTTGATTATCGGGCTGAATCTATTACATAAAACAGTACTGGGATCTTCCCATTCTTTTTTGGGGATACTGTGAAATGCCTTTCCTTGAAAACAAGTGTCTCAGTTCACCCTCTAAGAAACATGGAAAACAGCTAAAGTCAATTTCAGAATTGCACTGAGCAGAGCTGCTGTTTCAGTACCTGAAACTGCCATTGAAAATATTTGCAAGAACCACCATTTTATTATGCAAACATGTGAAATACAGTAGCAGCTTAATCTTATTCTCATTGGAGTCATTGGAAGTTTTGCTATTTACTGAAAAAGGAAACAGATCAAACACAAGAAGCTTAATAATCCAAGCTCTCTCACCATTGTGCAAACAGCACTTGATTAATTCAAGGTACCACCATAACATACAGAAAGGCTCTGTGCAGGAAAATGTGAAGTCTTGTTCTTCACAGGGGGAGGAAAACTTTCCACCACAGAAACTCTGGGAGTAATCCGTCATGCCCCAGTGTTCCACTGCTGGGCAAAGAGCTGCAGGATGGGTCTCTGTGACCACAGTACCCTCAGGGCTCAAGGTCCCACCTAACTCCCCACCTTACAGACACACAAGAAAACCCCACTGAAAATGCAGCTCCCTGGACAGGTCACTGAAACCAGGGACTCTATTCAGCTATGAGTTCACAACAGGCAGGGCAATTCTGCCCACAGATATATTTGGTTTTAATGAATCCGGAACAAATTGCATTTTTGTAGTCTTTGGCTCTAAGATATTTTATGTAACAGCAAAAATAAATTTGTTTAGACAATGATAAATAACAGAGAGGAATAATATACATTTTGCTGCTATCTTCTGTCAAATAAGTGTTAGTCAAATGCTTCATCAACTCTTACTGTCAAGAGAGACTGCCAGAATGGTAGAGAAATTTTATGAATCTTTATAAGACACCTTAACCATGTGTCTTAATTCATTTCTATGCAGATCCTTTCCTTCAGCAGAACTTTTTTGTACTGTTAGCTCATGTTGCTGAACTGAATCCAGTGCAAAGGAGAGAATATAGGACCTGTTTTCTTTTAATTTGAACAGTGATAAAAATGCAACTCAAGTAACAAAATTTTAGAGCAGCATGAAGATTTTATATGTAGCTAGCAAATCATAAAAAGATGCATATTTACAGGGTTTAAAAAATTTACAAGAATTATAAACAAAACATACACTGTAGTAAACTGTAAATATAATTTACACTGTATCTTGAAAGGTGATACTAAAAAGATCAAGAGGAAGTAAAATAAAGAAAACCAAAGGAAATCAGAAGTATGGCACAATCTCTCCTCCTTTTCTGCTTAATACCGTATCTTAAAAGTACCTTATAGTACCATAAAAGTCATGTAAGTAGAGAACTGTGCCAAGAGGAATTGTGGAAAACTGCTATCTGATCATAAAAATCACGTTTGTTTTCATGACTATTAAATCTGCATGCAGTGCATAAGATAAATGTATGTTCTGTATATTAAAAAAACAATTTTAAAATATTTTCAAATTGAAGGAATTAGTTTTTATTTGTTTTCAATTACTTGGCTAAATATGTTCATTAAAATACTGCAGACATATAATTCATTATATAGTTGCCAATTGCAAAGGACACAAGCATTTTGTGTGCTTAAAAATTTAAAATATTTTGGACTGATTTTGTTACTAGTTTAAAAGGTCAGAATATGCGTAAAATATGCTAACTAGGGACTTAAAATTCATGAATTATTTGCTGTAAGTAGGCCAAATTACATGAGCTTTCAAAAAGAAGAAGTATTTTGTTCCACATGACAATTTTAAAATATATTAATAAACTTAAGCCCAATATGGAACAGGGATACCACACAAAAGTTTAAGCAACAGTGTTGATAGCAGAAGGCTTAACCTGCTCCACACAAATATAGGAGATAAATTCAGAGCTATTCAGAGCTTTCCTTAAAAAATTCAAATGACAATCATGAAAGTAAAATTCAGAGCTAGCATGAGCTAAGTACCTTAAGCAAAGGGTATCTCAAGCATTAATTAAATTTCAGGTAAAAAATGCAACTTGGCCATTGTTTATCACATCTACACTATTAAAAATTTACTCTGAGATTCCTTTTCAGAGATACCAACTCAGGCTGCGAAACTGCATTAAAATCATAATTTAAACAGTGGAATATTTGAAGAACTGAATAATTAATTTCCTTTTGCTTTTGAGTTGTTTGCCCTTTTTAATCTTATAAGTCCTTTCTATGGTAGCACTACAGCAAGTGTTGAGGTGTAAGCTGTCCACATTGTCAACTTCTTGACTACATTCAAAAAACTTCCCAATAGTTTCATACGCAAATCACAAGCAGTAGAGATGACTAAGACTGCAAAAATCTTCTCATCCAAGTTACTCTCTTTCTAGACCAGGACCATGTCATTGATCCACTCCTAACTAGACAATTTTCATCAATCATGAGGGAGTCTCACATTCAGGAGCTAAGCAATGACAGCTGTAAATGACAAAAAGCACATTGAAATTCTTATTGGACTCTAGCATACAGGAATGAAACAGGTTTAACTCACCTTGTTGGGAGGTTTTAAAATGCATATTAACTTTATGGCTTTAGCTAGGCCATCCTCACCTTTGTTGGGTATTTCTGTGCAGTCTCAGAGTTTCCATCACTGCAGAAGGAAGGTCATTGAACCCACGTTATCATTCACCAGTTGCTAAGCTGCAGCCACTGCACAGTACCAGCAACACATCTTACAGGGTGGGCTTTTATGTTGAAACCCTGAGTAACATTTCAGAGAGATGTATTTTGTGGGGGAAAATCCAACTCTTAAATATTTCAAATAATGGTTACATTTAAACATAAAAAAAAATCTAAAACCTTTTATTTCTAGTCATATTACCAGGACAATCTATAATTAATGATTATGACAGCATAACTCATTTGTGGATGCTCTTGCTCTGGAATATTCCTTAAGAAACAGAGCCTTTGCTAAAAATAATTTTAAAAACAGTGGAAATAGTAGACTTGATTTCAAAGGCTATGTACTAAAGGCCAAACAGTTATATTAATTAGTGGACTAAAAGTTAAATCAAATCAGCACAATGTACATCAAAGATGACTTGTGCCCTAATGTTATCACAGCAGACTGTACAAATCTTTGTTTTTGTGTTTTTTTCTGCACCTTCAGATGTACCTTATACTTATCCCCACAGTATGAGAATATTTATGAAAAAATTGAATGACCTCATACAACTTTCTATAAATAAAGAAGCCAGAAAAGAAAGGCAAAATTGCTAATTGTACATGGAAAGAGGAAGGCAGATGAATCAAATTAATTATTAAAAAAACCCTAATTATTTTCTGAGAAAAGTAAAGACAAGAAATAGCAAAGATGCAAAATAATCACTGGAAAAGTGTAATTTATCCAGCTAAAGTATTTTGTTGTACATTCCTTGCTGTTTTCCCATGCCAAAGAGCTTAACCATTGAAGGTGTCCCTTTTCTCTCTCTGTAATACAGCTAGAAAGAATGCTGTGTCATTGCTGACAAGCTGCTATTCTCAGAGGTGCCCAGCTGAAAGTCCTATATAAACTGATTTTCTGCCACACTTTAATATGGCATGACCTTAACCACTCTCAGTTTTAGCACCTGAAGTTGTCCACCCCTACAGTTCTTTGTCCCTTGAATGGTTATACTCCTTGGCAACTGGCATTTGGAAGTACCTGAAACTGTGCAGTATTAGATGATACCAAATGAGTCACACTGGCAGATTCACTAGGGCCCCCCAACCAGAGAGGGGGAAATGAGAGCACAAAGACGAGAGTATAATCTGGTATTTTAGATTCTTAAGCAGCACTAAAACCAGCAACAGGGCTAACACCTTAGAAATCTTGGAAACTAACAGAAGTCCTCCTAGGGGTAATTCTTGCAAAAGACAAAAAATTCCTTTTGTGATCAAAGGCCTGGAGTATCTTTCTTTGGAAAATCAACCCATTTACAAATTTAACTGCAGTGGTGAGTCACCATTATTATAATTAACACAACTTTTAGTGGGGCTACATCCTCCTGATACACATTTCAGTCTCATTTTAAAAGAATGGAGGCACTCTTGAGTGGCTTCAGTGAAAAAACATCCTAAATGTATTTGAATAGAATTAGGATCCAAAGGAGCAAGGCTTTCTGGAAAGCCTGAGATACTGCCTTTGATGAGATCCCTTCTAATAGGTTCACTTAAGGTTCCTAAATGCTTGATTCAGATACTTGGCAGAGCAGTCAGAGGAGAAATCTTTTTTGATGGTCCTTTGGGAAGACAGGGCTTGCAGTGAATTTGGTACTTTCTAGTATATTGTCTGCATTCCAACAAAGAGTATTAAATACTGAAAGGACCTAAGGAAGAGGAGGTAATTGTGAATTATAGTCCAGTGCATGGCAGTTTCAGAAAGGAACCCATCAAAGCCCTTTAAATCCCAGCACACGGGTTATGAGTTGGCAGTGAATCCCAGTTTTTTCCAAATCACAGCAAAACGCAGATCACAAAAAGAAGCCATTAGGTCACATACAAGCAGCATGAAACAGAAGAGCAGCTGAGAGCATCAAGCCTCTTAAGTGGTGTAAGAAATGTCAGTGTTCTTATCTACATTAGCAGAAATTTGCAATGTGTCTATGAAAATTACAAACTAAGCAAAAGGAAAGGAAGAATGATGACTAGTCTGGAATAGTGTTTTTCTAACAGGGATTTTCAAAATATGAAGACTGTATCATCCTTTAAATCAAAGTAAGGCATTAAAATGACAGTAAATAAACAGCATCAAATACTAGAAGGACTTAGGGCACCATACTTATAGATAGAAATGCCACTGATACACTGAGAAAACTGACACCAGTGCATCAACATTGTACTAAAACCCAGAAATGTCCACTGTCTGGTGTTCCATTAATATGCACATAGCAGCTCTGCAACATTTCTACTGATCACCTTCTTGGCAAACCACTAGTTTCTTCAGTGCCAAGATTTTAGGTAGATGATTTTAGAGATACTAATATATGCCCTTAAAGTGAAACATATTCTGGAAAGAAATTGCTGTCTGATAAGTTCAGTCATTCCATTTTCTAGACAGACCTAATAGAAAGAAAAGCCAACTATAGAGATGTGTGCTTGCTATTACAAAATACCTGCTAGCATCTGAAAATAAACTAGCAGAAAATCAGGATGAGACTTGAGGCAAACAGCCCTTTGAAGACAATAATGATGTGATAAATAAAAACAACATATTTCCAGGCTATTGAGGTACTTCAAATGTAAGAAAAGGACTGAGAGCAGAGGCTGAACTAATGGGGAAAGATTAAACGAATCCCAAGAAAAACATGACCAAATATTCTGAAAGATATGGGCAACTGACCTGTTTAGACCTAGAGGAAATCAATGACTGTAATTTAGATAGATAATTAAAGTGATTTACAGGTGTACCTTCTGCTCCTTTTCCACATATCAGCATCACAGGGTGAATTGTGACCACTGAGTCAAGATTATTTGGATTATATTTTTAGCTTTAGGAGAGAAGTACAGCAGCTGAAGTACCTATTATTGATGTGATACCCAGGAACACAGATTTGACACATTTAATTCAAGTCCAATTACAAATAGCAATACTAAGAGTATAGGATTGGTCTTCTTCATTATACCCTTCTTGTTTTACAGCCTGCTCTGATCCCTGTTAAACATTTTCATTTTCTAAAAAGGAGGAAGCAAAATGAAATTTCCCTAAGACAGAATTATTATTGTTAGAACATTTGGTTTGTTGAGTCCAAAAATGCAACTTTAACTAGCAGTAATTAGAGTATTTTAACTTTCTGGTACTTTAAGACCATCTCTATCTGATAAACGCCCACATGCTATTGTCTAAAGAATATTCTGTTTCCCCCAACACCTGATGCACTCAATTTAAACAAGCTGTCTGCAATAAACACCAGTGATACAAAATAGTAACAAACAGCAGGAACAATTATTTCACCATTTAGGGAACCAAACTTCTCACCTTCTTTTGGAGTGAGCATAATCTGCTGAAGAGTAGATGAAGCAACAAACTTGAGAATATAAATGTCCTACTACTGACAAGTTGCTGTCACAGAAACAAGCTAATATCTGTGACTTTCTGCTTTACACTCATTAGTCAAAATTTACTGGGTCAATCAAAGACTAATGCTAACCTAGTCAGAGGTCTATGGAAGAAAATTATGAAAATTCCAAAAACAATCTGAGCTCCTCTTAGATAAGAAATGGAACCAGAATCTTGTTACTTGTAACATATCCCTAAACTTATTCCCTTGTGTTCCTAACTAAAGTATACCAGTACAAACAAGAAAATATGAAAGTTACTGATGTCAGCAAGGGAAGGACTAAAAGGAACTATTCCCCTTAATTATAAAAGAGACAGTAACTTTACCATTAAAATGTAAGCCCTTTTAGTATCATCACCTCGAAATTTAGTATTGAATGGCAATAATAAATATACTTAGAATATGTATATTAATTTGCACCAGCTTTAAAGTATGTGTCTGAAAAATCCCAGATTTTTCCACATTTTGTGCATCTTATTGAGACTGTTCTCCAACATAGAATACACATAAGAGTAAAATTTTCATCCTGAACCTAGGCACCTTCTGGAATACAATGATTCTTGTCTGAAAGCAGTGTACTGAACAGTAATGAACAGAACTGAGATGACCTAAGATTCTTGAATGGAGGGAGTCAGGAACATTCTGGGAAGACATCTGTTTACTGGCAAATGAAACTTTTTGCCAAAGTCTATCTTTTCCTCATTTCCCTTTCCCTCTCACACAAAAAAAAAAAAAACAAAAAAAACCCAAAAAAAAAAAAAAAAAAACACCAAAAAAAAGGGTCATCTAAGTTCTAAAATAGAGTTCTGGATCACAAACAAAGAAGAGACAAGTGTTCTCTAATTGGGATTTATTTAAAACAATACATCAGTTCAAGAACCTAAATCATGCATAGGAAGAATGACTTTGATATTTCCTCCTTTCATAAAAATGTTCTGACACACTTCTCTCTCTTTTTCCTGCCTATTTTATCTGATTATGCTTCTCCCAATCTTCAACTTCATCTTTTTTCCTTACCCATAGAAAATTTCTGATCTACTGTTTTCCCTCACTCATTACAAAGGAAATTAATGTCAAAACAATGATTTTTTTTGTCAAACAGCATTCTTACTTTCTCACCAGCCCTTAGGAAATCTAGACTCATTTCCAGCTCTGCTTTAGACAATACAATGACCTTGAGTAAATAATTTCATCTCACTCCAACCCTCTTTTTCACTCTATGTGAAAAGAGCAATAAAGATCTTCAGTCTCCCTTGCATACTTCAGTTCTGGGCTTTTTGGGCAAAGAACTGGAATTTAGTACAAAGCCATGCAGTGCCTAATAAACATCCAGCCACAAAGGTAATGCAAATAAATGCAGACAATGTTCTACAATGCAAGGTAGTTTATAGTTAGCTGCTGAGGGGCTCTATCACAACAGTAACCCAATGTACAGCCATCACTTTCAGTACCTGCTTACAGGTTTTTGGAACCCTACATAAAGTCATCTCAGATTAGTAACCTCATATTATAGCACCTGATGCAGAAATTAATTTATAAAAAGGCTACGGAGCTCCAATCCCCCAAAGCTACTGACAGATAAGACATCAGGCTAAATGCAATATTACAAGAACTGTTATTCTCTATCATCATCTTCAACACTCCCTTTGCAATAAGAGTATTATACTCGAGGAAAATTAAATAATCTGAAATGAATAGCAGGACTGAGAAAAAGCACTGATTCACAATCAGATTGCAAATCTTCTGTACACTGACTTACAATGGCATTAGTTGTAATGGTTAGATTTATAGGAGATTATTATCCACAACTTACATCTGACTGATAATAATTTGCATTAGAAGCCAGGATCTTCACCTTTATAATTGACTGTTTCACGCTATGCTGCAAATTGAGTGGCAGAGGCATTTCCTTTTCCACTGTCTTCCCTAAGGATTAATATTTAAAACATTTATTCCAGAGCATATATATATTCTGCTCAACTTGAGCATAATGTGAACTAAGTATTTCAGAAAATAATTGAAAAAGATTTAATGATAAAAAAATCCTAAGAAACACAAACAAAAACATAAAATTCCATCAAAAATCACTGAGGCTTGAAGACAAGTCCATTTCAAACATCAGTTCATTTTTAAAGCCTAGTGGAACCCTTGCCTGCAGTTTGAAAAAGAGGTCAATCTTCAGTATTGCAAGGTCTTTTGAAACCTACCAAACGCTATTGCAAATGAAGGATGGATACTAGAAAGCCCTTAAACTGTAGCTTGGTAGCAAAAAGCCACTCTTCAGACCAATTTCTGTTCCTTCTTAAGGGAAAATGTCAAATCCCAGATTAGAATTATACACCACTGTAAAAGTTAAAACAGAACTCCAGAATAACCCAAATCCCGCTGTTCACATTCAGCACTACATTAGACCCAGTAAAACAATCAATTTCTTATATCAAACATTTCACTTCTGCTAATGTTTCATGAAGTAAAAAATACAGCAAAGGAAACAACACAAGAGTGCTCTTAAAATAGCAACTTTTTTTTCCCTAGAAAAACTATCATGTCTATAACTTACACATGGATTGAACTTGGCAGCATGAGCATCTGAAACAGGCTCTGGGGTTTGTAATGCCATTCTAATGCATTGCTAGAAGATAATATTAGCAAGAATTCCAGAAAAGCATAGGAAAAACTGCATCCACTTTCCTGGAAGGATACATCACAGTACATTTAGAATCTTTTGTCAGAAATGTGCATGGAGTTTTCTTGATAGTCCAGCAACTGCATTTTTTTATCTTCTTCATTTTAGTCAATTTTTTTAGAAACTAGCACACTTGAGAACTAATGCAACATGAAAACACAGACCATTGCAACTAGAGTAAAAGATTTTAGTATATTACCAGGAAAGCAATGTTACACTATTCCCTGGAGATTTCCTTCTATTAAGCTAAATGTAAAGCAAGTCAGTAATATTTGCTTTGTGTTTTGTATATTTTTTACACAAGTCACCTTTTGCATTACCAAAAACATGCATGTAGAAGCATATTGGCTCCTATTATCAAATAGTCCAGAGCAAAGGCTAAGTCATACAAGGAGAACAGTAAAAAAGATACTTCTGACTGCTCTCTGTAGACATAATTCCCGGAGCGAATGGCAGGAAATCTGGAACACTGGTGTGAACTCAAGCCTGTTCTTGATTCTGTCACATTGACAAGGCTTTTCCCTCTGGTTCTCCTGTGCAAAGAAGGATTTCAAACTGATGCACTCCAAACACAGGGTCCCATTCACTCCTGCCTGTGGTGGACTTCCGACAGATCATCTGTTCTACCAGGGGATATGCAAAATCACAGTAGCAGGACATAAAGTAGAAAGGCAGATTAGAAGTCACCTAAAATATGCCAGGAAAATCCCTGATGTTCCAAAATAGTGAATACAAGAGTGATACAGCAAACAAGATGAGCTCTTATGCACTGCTCATGCCCACTGCCCGTGGCTGGGAAAATTCCATTCAAACAGCCAATCACCCTTCCCTTTGAAGCAGGGTGACAGAGTCCAGCTGCCTACTGCACTTTCCCTAAGCCACACCTGGGCATTGTCTACACCTTAATTGGCACGGACCCAAACCTGGAGTGCTGGTACAGCTGGAGTAACCAAGGATATGAGCCCACCAGATGACAGCAAGTTACAGGGCATTACCAGAAGTCAGAGACGACTGCTTGCAAGTTGAAAAATAAATACTCAGAAAGTTTATTTAAAGCTGAAATAACTCATGCTAAGCAGATAATCACCATGACATATTCCTTTGTAACAAATATTCTTTTATGTGCCATTGAAAAATGGCTTCACACATTTTCAATTGCTTGTTTCTTCTTATACTTTTAAAAATAACTTCTATTTTGAAGGACTCCAAAAATACAACATCACGAGTTACAATAAATCTCCTCAATCCCTTCACAATACACATCACATTTATTATTTTTTTTAAACTGACACATCTCCCTACTTTTGACACAACCACTTGCAACTTCTGCCTACAAGAAGGAAGTCTAAGGTCATGGTAGCAAGAAAAAGCTCTCTTCTCTGTTACAAACTAGTTTTCAGTCTCAAAATGACTACAGGTTAAACTTCTGCTAAATTACTACCGTCCCAAGTTTCCAAACATGAAATTAGAAATTAAAGAAAAAACAAACGACTACATTATGAGCTTCAATTGTCATTGAAAATAAAATCCTTCTTGTCCACATTTTCTTGACCATGCAGAAAGAGTGAACAAAAAAGCCACTCTGTGCTCTATGTGTTGCTTGAATCTTAAAATGCAGTAGATTATCATCACCCCAGGATGGTATACACCTACATATTTCCTGGAGAGAGATATTCTGGTTTGGTTTGTTTCATTTGCTGTTAAAAAAGTTTGTGAAAATAATTTAAAAGCTTAAAAGAAATAACATCAAGGTGATATTTTAGAGGAATCACTACCTGCTACATGCCATTTTATCAGAAAACTCAGCCATAAGGTTGATTTAATTGAAATTATTCCTTTTAAAAAATGCAATTACAGCTTACTATGAATTAGAACTAGATGTGATAAAAATTAGCCATTTCTCAAAAAAAATAAAAACTCTGTAACATTCACTATGAGGGAAGATATGACTAAAGAGTCAAAGACAATGAACCTCAGGAGGAATAATTTTAGGGAGGGGTGCATATGCAGACCTTCACTCTAGACTATTCTGTTCAACAACACTTCTCTTACATCATGTTTTCAAATAATTTGCAGAAGAATATTTGTCTTGAAGAATAAGCAGTAGTTACACAGAATTTCCCTCTTGAAAACTGTCAGAATTCCTATATTTTTTCACTATTTATAGTTTCTTAAGGCCAAGCACTGTATTCCAAATTAATAATTCAGAGCTGCTAATACTGCTACCTAAGCAAATGGTATGCTTTTAATAAATAAGGACTGTGCATTCTACTCAATTTTGAGTACCTGTGTTCAACACACATAGGAACCTTGCAGAGCACCTCTGGTCTGTGAAAGAGTTCCTGTTGACATTTGGGAGGGTGACAGAGCACTGACTGTCCCTCCAAAAACACCATTCTTTGTGGGAGGGAAATCCAGACACACAGAAGGAAAAATACTTGTGTGCACTGATACCAAGTTGAGATCACCACAGATTTAGAACTACAGCCTCTACCTGACATCAACTGTAGTAATTTAGTAACAGAAAACTCACTGGTTTCTCAGCTGTGCATAAAATCTGTGTCATGTTTATCCCTATTTTAAAATACCAAATATTTTCCATGTATTTTGTTTTCCATTCCTACCTGGGTGAGCAACAAATAGGATGAACTACAGCCAGATGCAGGGGGAAGGCTAGCAAAAGTCCTGTGAATCACAGTGCTGCTGACCTTTTGCAATTCTAGATAACTACTGCTGGCATGCTCAGGTACACTGAACCTTTCAGGATTCAGCCCTATAGCAGCTGTAAGAGCAAGCTACATCAGTTGAATAGAGATTGTGAAGAAAAATCTAGAAAACCTACTCCTGAGAGCTGCATAATATTTTGTCATCCCTGTTATTTCATTGCCTGTAAAAAGTATAGGCACACCAGAACAGAACAAGGCTGTTCTCTGAATTTATCTTTTGATGCCCTCGTTTGCTATTTAACGGCAAAGCACTACAATTATTCATGCTCTTATTCAGACCTGCGGGTTTAAATCACTCACTTTTCATCCTATATATGAATAATTCAGACCTTGACAAGACTGTTGTATTTGTTTGTAAGCACGTTTTTCCTTGAAATGTTCCTTCCTGTTTTGACAGGAAATGAAAAATCAGCATAGTATGTAAAACATATTATGTGCCTCTAAAGGGCAATAAGAACGTATTTTTCTTATAAACTTTACCCTAAATTTAACTTCCATTCTTTGTGCTCAGTAATTCAGAAAAGGGAAGGGAAAAAAAATCTGAGTACTTTACCGTTATGTCCTACTTTCTCTTTCAGAGAAATGGACCGTGATAGGAATTAATCATTCCCTGTATGAAGATTATACAGGAAAAAGCAACATAATCTTATTTTACCTGATGTCCAAAAGGAAAATAAAACTCAAAAAATAATTCATTTTCTCATTTTCTGACAAGCTCCTTCAGCAAATACTTTTGATAAAACAGACTGACACATCATGAAAAGCATATTAAAAGTTCAGCATCCATCACAGAAAACATCCTGTCAACAGGTTTCTAATCTTCAAATCTAGTGCCTGTTATCTTAAGTATCCATAAACATAGCTATCCTGAGAGCTAAACAAGAAGAAATCTTTACTCACATGGCCAGAACTAAGTACATGCAGACATCTAGAGATTAAACTCCCTACCTTGAATGTAATCCAGAAATAAGTGACTAGACTCATGGGGATAGCAAGTAGCAAGTACCACGTTGAAAATAGCCAGTGCAACTTAAAAAACAAACAGCCTTAAGAGCCACCTAAAATATCCAGCAGATCTTACCAACTGTACCTCCAGCATAATACAGAACTTATTAAAAAAAAAAAAAACATTGCAATTCCTCCTAAGGGAGGGAACAACCTGTATTTTATGCTACAACATCAGGTTCAAAATTCCACATCTACAAGTACAAATTAAGATGAAGCACTTCAGTCTAATAAGAAACCCTAAGGTTTGCACAACCCAGAGTAAAGAAAACCTGACTGTATAGCTGCTTGTCTTTTCACGTATCACCCTTCTAACCCTGGCCCAAACATGTTCCAAAGAGAAGGCAAAACATCCGCTCCCCTTGTCTCCCACACTCTGAGCTCCCAGACTCTCTGACTTGTTTCTACATCATTGGACTGCTCCAACTAAAAGGTGGCAGATCAATACAGCACCCAAAGCACCATTACAACCAGAATGCTTCAAGCCATTGGAGCTCAGAAAGCAGCTTCTGGCCAATAACCCCCCTTCCTTTGCCTCAGAGCTGCAGGCAGTCCCCCAAGAAGCAAATCTAACTTTGACCCTTTCAATTGGAAGCTTCTAAATAGGAGCCTTCTGTCACTTAGGCTGACTTGATGTCTGTTCCATTAGGTGCTGTTGCCAATTTCACTGAGAGGCAGCTGATTCACACCTCTGAGTCTGGGTAACACAGACGCTCCCATCTTTGACCTAGACCCGGACTCCTGAAGGTTCCCAGTTTGACACGTGTAACATGACGGCGTTGCATACCACAGTTTCCAAACCACTGGTCAGTCCTGGCCTACTGTATAGAGTGGAGAATCACCAGAGCTAGTAAGGATGCATCAAAAGTATATAAAACCACCAAGGATTACAGAATGAGAAATCAACAGAAACCCCAGAAGCAACATAAATTGAAATGTGCACACACGCCCCATCTTAAAAGTCTGGAAGGATGTATAGGACAAATCTGAACAGTACGAAACTTTTTTGGTCAAAACTCTCCTCTATAAACTAGTGAAGCACACCTCTTCCTGGCCTGTCAAATTAGTGTCTCTCCTTTGGTCTGTCATACACAGTTAAAAAATTGCTTTGTAACAAGATGAGATGTCTTGAGTTCTAGAACTTCCGGCATTTGGAAAAACAAACAAAAAACCCACTTTACATCTATGGTCCAATGGATCTGTATCCTAAGTAAAATCAGTCACTGAGCAGAGTTCTGAAAATCAAACCTCAAAATCAGAAGCCAACCCTAATGATATGGACTAGGGTTCCTGAAAAAGCTACTTTTGGGTATATTTAGTTAGTTGGAAAAAATGAAAGAAGAAGAACCCTACCAAAAAATAAGGCAGAATTTTTCTTGAAGGGAAAAAAAATCTGAATCAAAAGCAAATGCAGTTTAATTGCAGTGCACAACACATAATTTGCAATAAGCAATCTGTAGTGATATGACTAGGTTAACAATCGCTAGCTTCCTCAGCAAGTTTCAAAGGACATTTACTAAATATGACAAATTTAAAGCTACAAATATCTTGCTGTGAAACCATCAGTGTGTCACAATTAAATAATTAGCACAACTATTTGCACAGTCTTTTTAATAATCCAGTAGTAGCAACACTAGTTTTGGAGGACTGCTTTAATTACTATAAGGACAGAAGATAAAACCCCACCAAACAAAAGAAGAAATAAAAAGAACTTCAGAATTAAATAAATCTACATTGTTCAACTTATCACCAATATGAAGAGAGAAAGAGGCCCAGTGAACATTTTTCCTAACACATTTGTTTTTTAAGGCAGTTGATACTTTGCTTTTAAAATGACTCCTATGTATTGTAACATACACATCTCAAGATGTCACAATAACAATGAATTACCGCAAAAATGGAACACTGCAAGTTCCTGGAATACAAGATAAGGCCAGAAACACTGGCACAGGAAATCAGGACTCTGTGTACCAGAAGAAAACAAGTAATGCAAGGAGTCACAACACTGACAGAACCACTAGAGTCATGGGTTCAATAGGAAGCCAGAAACGCTTCCATACAGAAAGGCAAACAAAAATCTTGAAGTAATCTGCATCCCCAGAAGAACAAAACTAGGTGTAATGACACCGGAGGCACCTCAGTGTGTTGGAACAGGCTCATGCCATCCTTGAACCTGTATTTATTTGGAATGTCTAAGTCAGACTTAATTTGGTCTGTGGTTTCCTCTACAACAACCAATTGCAACAGTACTTACAAAAATGTCAGAGTTCCTAAAAGTCATTTGGATGTTTACAGACTTGCTCTTTTCTCATGAAACTGAAGAAATTATTGACATTACAAAGTACATGATCCAGACACAATTTCAAACACGGGAGTACTTGAAGGATCTTTATAGGCTGCCAGATGTGACACTCTGGGAATTCTGACACTCCCACCTTCTGGAGCTGCCTCCTGAGGTCACACAAGATAGTGTGAATATCACAGACTGGGTCTTCAGGAATTTTAACAAATTGAGACCTCAAAGAATATATTCTGATTTTATCATATTGAAATAAAAGTAAGGAGATAAGCTCAAAGAAACATTAAGTGCTCCACTTGCTAACAAAATCAATATTTGCAGTCCACAGATGCTTGCTTACTTCTATAGCAGAAGTATGCTACTTGATTTATACAGTCAAGGTCAAACATTTTACAACAAGTAAAAAAAGTAGTTAAGAGAAAATTAAAATTTCAAGTTTAGGCTAAGATTTCATTAAATAATAACATCCAAGGTCAAATGCAAAAAAAAAGGAGAGGGGTAAGCATTATGCTTTTTTTCCTTTCATCTACACAAGCATAGGCCAAACTTCAATTTTTAGCTAGCAGTTCTATTTGCATACTTAAACTGAGTTGAAACGGTCTAATGATTTTTCTAAGATTTTCATACTGAAACCTGACAAAGAACTTAAGGAAAAATTAGTAAAAAACCGCAATCAAACAACCAAAAAACCAGGGGGTTTTATACGAGCATGTGCCAGAAAGTCTGCAAAAAATATTGTGTAGGTCAGAGAGGTGCTCAAACATTATTGCCCTTTTTAGGAATCGTTTAATCCCTCCCTCTTTCCATATACAAAAGAACCAAATCCATTTTCCACAGTTATACAGAAAAGTAATATAATTTTTTTTGATCTGGTTGTGTTCCTACTACCATTAGCAGAAGTTTGAGCATTTATTTGGTTGGGTGAAAATATCCTGGTGTTATTGGTCTGGACTTCAGATCACTGGATTGGGTTGCCGAATACATCAACAAATCCGATTAGTAAATGAAAGCACTGAATTACTTTTCAGTCACGAATCTGTAGAATTTCAGCATGTTCCACTCTCATCAAATGAAAGCACCTTCAGATCGAGCAGATGTAAGGCTGAGACTGAAATTAAAACCACAATTATACTGCAATGTATAATATATAGTGACTCTCATCTTCCTGATCCCGCAAATCCATCTAGTCTTTCAATATAATAAAATTATATGACTAAATTTCCAACTGTTGAGTTCAAATGTCTTCAAAAGTTTAAAGCTGTGTATAAATCTGACCCATGAATATTTTTTGGTTGAGCAATTGTTTAAATTAATATAACTGAATTTTCCTAACAAGTTTTTTTTTTCTGTATGCTTTATCATAACAACAAAGGGCAAGAAATTGTCCTCCTATTTCCAAAATCTCAAAGTGCTTTTTCTTCCTTACATCAGGCAAAATGTAGGATTGCTAAAGTTTTTTAACCAAAATTAACTCAGCCAGCAAAAATGAAGATGATTAAGAGACAGTGAGGGATTCTGACATCAAAACCAGTGCTAAGGGCATTCAACTTGAAAATAAAAGACAAAGGGTTAAAATTCAGATCATCTGCCTGACATGGACAAAAGAAATAAAATAACTAAGTTATATCCTGTATGATTCTTCTAACCACTCCCTGTAACTCCACTGTGGATCAATTCTGCTTTTGCTATAAGTAGCATTGGTGTAGCTTATTTAAGCATGTGCCTGTTATGCACTAACCGTGCAAATGATTCACCCTGCTTTACAAATATAACACCTCGAATAAGCTCTCAAATAATCAGTAGGTCTCTGCCCAATGTACAGTCCCACAGGAACATTTTGCTGCTTGCCAGAGCTCACATTTGTACAAAGAACCCCCTCTGAGACTAATAGCACAGTGTAATGGAATTTGAGACTTTCACAGAGGGGAAAAAAAAAAATATAAATCAGCATTTTGGCTTGGAAGACATTTTGTCAAAAACAATTCATAACTAATATGAGGAAGAAACATTTTGAGCAAGATAACCCTCAACAACCTCAATTCCAAAGATTTATGGTATTATTGAATAAATTAATCTGACTTGTTCAGAGCTGTACAGGCTATTTCATCAGCATACATTTACAGGTATTCTGAGATAGTTTACACATACACAAGGAAATACAACAGATTCAAATAATTTAGATCCAAATCACACAGAATGATAAAGCATATTAGCATTTTAATTTTATAGATCTAAAACAGAGTCTTACAACTTTCAAATACATTCATAAAAGGCAGAAAACCAAAGAAAACAAATCCCTTCTCCATGCTGCAAAGCAGCTGCAAAGCTGTTCTGCTGAGCTCTCTCACCCTGTTGCTGACATGAGCCCTGAAAGCAGTATTCCCCACACAGATGATGAGAAAAATCTCTGCATTTCCTATCGGATTGCTATTTAAATTTTCTACCATAACATGTGCTTATAGACAATCTGTTTTTTGTAATCTTCAAAGTGCATGAAAGAAAATCAGTTTACATGATTTGTAATAAACAGAGGCATTTTTCCAGCCCAAGCCATGTTTACAAACTTCTAAACTCATTTATACTGAGAAGAAATTACAGTAGTTTGACAGCCTCAGCCACAACAGTCTGACAAAATGCAGCATCAAATCAATTATGTTTTTTTCCAATAGTAACTACCTGAAATTGAAATTAAACTGAAGAGGTGATATAGCATAGTACACTCATGTTCATATACCTATTCTGAACATTTTATAAAATTAGTCTCTGTTCCTTATTCAGCTTTTAAACTCTTCTAAATAGTTGTATGACTATGGATTTATGAGTCAAAATTTGAACATTTTACATAATTTAACCCTACTCTTGTTCACTGGAAGAATCCTTGGAGGAAAATATGCCCATTTTAAAACACAAATGGCAAACTACTTTTTTTTTTTTTTAACAGTGAAATGCAAACACACTTATCTTCTGTAGTTAAGCAATGAAGATGCTATTTCCGTGTGCAATAAAGGCCAGTAAGCTGTTCATGGACTAACTGAAGTGACTGGCAATTAAATTACAGAACCAGCATCCCAAATACACAAATCAACCACACTGATTCAAGATAATGAACACAGACCTTAATATTTTTCTTCTTATGCAAAATAAAACAGTAGATTAGAGTTGAAATAGGACATTTTTTTAGCTTGAGTCTGTCACCTTTAGTTGAACTGTATGTAACATTTCAACCCTCAAAAAAAATCCCATTAATTTCTCCCCATTAATTAATCAGGTTTGGGAGCATGTGGTGGGAAACAGTAACAGCTGGAGCTGAGCCACACCTTGCTGTAGAACTGCAGTGAATATCTCTGCCTTGTAAATTTTTTTTTCATACTTTCATAAAGTGATTAGCCATTGGAGAATGCATTAGGTATCTGTACATTAAATCAGATTCAGGACAGGAATGTTAACTCTCTATATTCATTGCCCAAATAGGGAGACTTTGGGGGGGTAGGGGTGGGGGAAAGGTAAACTCCCCATAAACCGAGTGATTTGAGAACCCTTCTTAAAATAATTTTTAAAAAGAAGAAAAAAATAATCAAAGATCTGTGATGGAATGATTGTTAAGCAAGGAGGCACAGCAGTGCTGCATTAGAAAGTAAAAATTATTGGTGGTCCTACATACAGATATATAAAGAAAAATAAATAGTACTTCAAAAGACATCTATACCACTCTGTAAGTGTACCCAGATAAAGACAACACATGTATTTTAGCACAGTTATCTATTTTAGAATGTTCAGTACAAATTTGTACAACATGTAGTTATTTAAAACCTGCTTGCACTCCTTACTGTTGAGCTGGTTCACAGCATGCCTTCACTATGTTTATCTGATTATTTCATTCACTCCTTATTGTTTATCCATACAAAATTCATCATTGAAATAATTTACTAATTTAAATAATAGCTCTTTTTTCAGTTTTAACAAGGTTACATTTTATAACCATTTGTAGTCAATGCAAGTTCTTTATATGAACTTACCGAAGGAAAACATTTGGGTTTCAAGACAAAATAACAATGACGCTCCACAAACCTATACATTTTGTATAAAAACATACAGATTTCTGTTCTATACCTTTCCAGAAACCTATTTGGGCAAAGTAATTAATCCCTTGTCCACAGTCTTCTAAAAGCAGATGCCACTGTATTCGTGTTCTGATAAATGTAATGATCAGTTAAAAAATAATGGGACAAATCTTGTTCATTTCAGAAACAGAAGTTGCAATTAATTGTCAGATAAAAAACCCATTCACATATACATATAGAGAGAGTTTGATCTATGCAATGGCATTTTTTACCTGTCTGGGTATGCTTTCAGTGTTATTTTCAATCTGACCTGACATTCCTTGGCTTGAGCTGTTGTAACATTGGTTCCAGAATATGGGCATGAGCCTTCAATATACAGAATGGGTAATTAATGCACCTGGCTCACAGGCAAGAGAACATGAATTAAAGAGATAAATTAGTTTACTAGTAAGTGCTCTCAGATAATCCTCTTCAGAAAATGGATTTTAGATTTTAACCAACATCCTGCTTTTGATTTATCTGACATTCAAAACAAACTGCTGTTCACTCTGTTAAATATCTATACTTACATATACATGTGGGTACACACATGAATGTCTATATATATATGTACGTATATACATTTATATTTACTGTGGGTTATGTCCTCTTTTAGTTTCCTGAAAATTAATCCTATCAGCATATAGGATTTTAATTAATTAATTAAAAATTACGTTCTCTTTAAGAAAATAGTTTTTAATAATTTAATCATGTTTTCACGGAAGATGCCTGACAAATTATTCCATCTGAATTTTCAAAATAATTATAACAGAATAGTCTTTACCTGTTCAATGCATTTTAAAACTAGTATCTCCCCAGGTATTATATACTTTCCTAGTAATTATCAACTGCTCGAAAGGAATTATTTTTCTGTTAAATATGCCTTAATTCTCAAATGAGAAGCTTGAAGAAAAGAACTAATGAAACCAGCAGTAACAGCATCACTCAGTGGAGCAGTGCTTAGTTTGGGTGCATAACACATTCAGGAGAATAAAGGAAGCCTCACGTACACAAGGAGTTAAGTACATCCCCAACTATGTGCAGTCAATCACACTTATCAAAGTCAGTGCAAATTAAAATTTTCATTAACATAAACAGAAAAAATTTAATATATTTTCATATATTACCTATGAATAAAATTACATGTAAACACATATATTGAAGAGATTGACTGATACTATTAGTTTATTCTAAAGCTTGATTGGCATATTTAAGGCTTGATTGCCAAACTACTCACCAACTACTACTAAACATAACTCACTTTCAGATTTCTAGGAATAATATATGTATTTGTACTGTATTCAAAACTTCATTGTAAATTATTTCAGATATTATGGACAAAATTAATGTAATAATCACATAATAAGAATTCGGAGAGTCAAGTAGGCAAGAGAAGACTGTTGGGTTTGTATCTGCCCACATTCCCAATCATGGCTGTGTGAAAATGGTCTGTGAGCCAGGCACAAAGATGCACAGCAGGGACAGCACTGTCACACAGTAAATACCCCACGTTTCTTTATGGAGAACTCTTGGGAGTAGGAGAATGTTTAAAGTTTGCTACAGAGACCAGTTTTGAGAAGATAAATGTTTTGAGAGAAATAAAATCACAGGAGGCTACATCCTGATTTTATTGTATCATTTTACTGCAGATCCTCACCCTTTTAATTACAAGGAGGCACAGAACCTATTTCACATCTCCTCACTGAGCCTGAGAAATGTCTTATAGTGAAAAGGAAGAGAGAATGACCAAGAATACAAATGAACTGAAACACAAGCAGCTAATAAATCCCTCCTGTCCTTGAAATCAGTTCTAATTTATTGTGAAACACATTTAGGCTTGGTCCACAGTAATTCTAATTCAAATAAACATGTCTAAATTTTTTCCATCCTTCCCATTAGAGGATATTCATTTTTCCTTGTTCTTGAAGCATTTTGTCAGCCAACATGCTCAATGTTATTTCTTTAAGAATGAAAGCTATAGTATTATATTTCAAAACGGTTGAGGATGCCTTTGCCATGACTCTCAAGCTGCAACATGCCAGATAGTCATAGGTTTTCAAAGCTGCTGGTTGAAGATATAATGAAAGGATCTAAGGTTTATGCATGAATCAGCATCCCCTAGTCACAATGTCATGGTGCAGTGATCCCTGCAGAGCTGTAAGACCTGATTTAAAACAGCAAAGCTCAACGCTGACTCTTGAACCAGCAGGATTAAACATCCAAGATTGTACATATATTACTTCTGTACTTAAACTACTGTATGAGAAACTCGTTACTATTATGGCAGTTTTATAGTACTCCATAGGAAACCTCTCTTTAAGTGATTCCAATATCCCTTTAATTCTAAAATATGTGAGAACACAATACAACTACCCCTGAAGTTTTTGGGTAGGCAGATTTAAGCGGAAAGGATTTCATCTACATCACTTCCCTTCTTTCTTGCTTTAACAGAATTAAAAACTTTTGGAAAATCTGGTATCACTGATGGTCAACACTCCTTCAGTTAGACTAGACTCAATTACACTGTGCTGAAGGACAGTGAAGTCCAGCGGTTTGGATATGTTCCAGTGGTTTGGATATATTCCATTCTGCCTTACGAATCGCCTCCCGTGCTGGACCTTTGCTCTAGTTGTTAAACCAAACAAACAGAACCAAGGAGGTTCTGTTAGAGTGAACCAGGAATTTTCACACAGTGCTAAGCCCAGCCCATTTCTCTTGAAAGCTACAACTGCAGTAAGGGCAGCAAACACTGCTCTTAATTGTCCCATTACTCTGAAAAAAAATGTGCACCACGTCTCAATCTAAAACACTAGGCTGCCTAGTGATGCTGATTTACAAAGTGTCAACCTGCAATTAGATTCCAACAGCTACTCCCAGTGACCTGTCAAGACAGCTTTGAAGAGACACAACAGTCCAACAAACTGAAGTGACTGTTTTTATGGCTACTTTTTGAACATAACTGACTTGTGTTCCTTTCCCAGGTTACGTGAAGGCGGCCTGTCCACCTTGGTCAAAATCAGTAGAATTGTGTCCCAATTTGCTGCCATGCAACACATCATGATATGATCTCTTGGTGTTGTGGTGAAATTCCCACTGAAGCACAAGTCATTGCATAAGTGAAGGCTACCTACTCACAGAGTACCCACTGCACTTCGACACCTATTTTCTGGCCACCTCTAAATTACTGAGTAGTATCACTACTTGGAACATTCCTCAGGGGTACATGACCATCTCCTCCTTTCTGAAGTTTAGCAACCTAATTTAAAAGTAGTACCAGCAACACCAGTTCATCTGAAAACCATTTGCTCCATTGACAAACTCCAAGTAAGTGCTGAAAATTAGTTTGAAGGCTTTTACATAATTTTACAGTGGGCTTTTTGTTTGCTTTTAAAGCAGATGGAGTAGTGTGCTGTTGCCCTGAGGCTACCAGGGGGTGGGAGGGAGGCAGGCAGGGCCCCAGCAGGGCAGCACAGGGGACCCCAGGCACTGCCAGCTGCCACTTGCAGGTGGCCAGGTTGAGACCAGGAGGCAGGGCTGCACCCGAGCTCTGCCACAGCAGCCAGAGCTTCTGCAGTCTGAAACATGGCTGGCTCTGGGGTTTAAATTAAGAGCCAAAATATTTCGGCGGACAATTTGGGGCAGAAATAGGTCATCATTTCCATTATGGTATAAGCCTGCCACTACATTTCTGTGCAGGACAACCACCTTGTTGGAGTGAAACACTTGGGTAAACACTGAAGCATTTTCAGATTAATATTATCCTACATTTCTGTGTACCTTCTTTTACACCTGCATTGTTTCATAGTGCTAGTTTTGGCACAAGTTCTTTGAACACTATTCAGGAAGTTATAAAAAACACCAACACCCTCCACCGAAAAAAAAACCACAAAACAAACAAACAAAACCCTAACAAAACCATCTGCAGAATATTGAGTATTTCAAATGAGAACAAGCACACAGGGAACAAAATGAGATGGATTCTTCTTAACCATTTATGCATGCAGTGCTCTGCAATAAGCTCCTAAATTCTACTTCTTGTACACCAAATATTTATCTTCAGAACCCCTTGTTTTCCAATCAAATCCTTCTGGGAAGGTAATTGAGGGGATACTATACATATTTTTAGCACATGCTTCACTAGTCAGTTAAATCCAATGCATAAGATAACTTGACTAAAACATCAGTGGTAACTGAGGTGATGAAAAAACAAGTACATGCTAATTTGGAGCTCTTCAAACTGCTTGAAAATTGAAGCCTTGGACAAGGTTCAGACAAAGGAAAATCCAACACATGGATGGCATCCATCTCCCTTCTGCTGGAAGCCTCAAAGTCCATTACACTGCAGTCTACAGCCCATACATAGCATCTGAGTATTGTAGAAGCTCTCCACGATAGACAAGAACAAGGCTAATATACATATCTATGCATATATATGCATATATATATGCTGGTCAAAAGCACTCGATGGTCTTGGAGAAAAATACGTAACCTTCAGTTTCTCAAAGACAAGGTGACTATGTTAGTCTCTAGTACTAGTAGGAAAAAAAACTCCGGTGTTTTTCAAAACCTGGTTTCAGGTTTTTGTTAACTTCGCAGAATTGAGGAATGCAGAAAGACCTGTCACATTTTTGCAGAATGCCAGGTAAACTGCTACACATACTTCAACAGCTGGAGTAACATCATCTGCAAATACTGACCACATGGGTTCTGGTTGATACAAACCCCCATAATCTAAGAAAGGAAGAACTATCCAAGCAGTTTGCAAAGGTAACAATTTAGCTTTTTTGTGGCTGATTACATGCTCTGACCTTGTTTGCCTTAATACGCCTATGGATGCCATACCCTCCTACCCTCGCACACGCCACCGAACGCTCCTTGAGTTTGAGCTCTTGCACCACCTATCCCAGGGTCTGTGCCAAGCCGCCCCTCTTCAGCACCACCCCACAGGGTAGCTGAATAGGGGGGAATAAAAAAAAGGTCGCCAATGGAGGAAAACTACTCCCACTGACAGCAAACCGTCAGATTCAGTGTCGCTTGTGTCTTTTTCCCAGGAGAGACAGGAAAACGCCTTGGGAGAGCGCGGCGCTGAGCGGGAGCGGCTGGCACGGCACGGACACGCTCCTCACTCACTGACCTCGCGCCGCTGCGGGGACCCCGGGTTCGCCTGAACCGGGCACAGGCGGCAGGAAGGGCGGCGGGGCAAAAGCGGGCACGCCTCACCGCCCTGGGATCGCCGGCCGCTCTCACCGCGGCTCCCCGCTCTCACCCCGGCACGGGCAGCTCCAGTGTCGCCCGGCCACACGCGCGGCCGGCCCCGCCGCTCCGCGGGGTGACACGGCACCCGCCGAGCCGAACGACAGGAGGCAGAAGCGCACACAGCTCCGGGGCTCCTTTCTTCGCGCTAGCACGGCCGCGCTGTCCCGCCCCGCCTTCCCCGTCGCCTGCCGCGCAACGCATGTGCTCCGCGCCCCGCGGGCACGCGTGCGGCCGGGCCCTGCCGCGCCGAGGGCGGAGCCGGGCATGGCCCCGTCGGGAGAACGCGGGGGCAGCGGGCTCCCGGCGAGGCAGAGCGGGCGGCGAGCGCGGCCGCCCATGAGCGCGACGGGCGGGGGCCGAGAGGGCGGCGAGATGGAGCCCGCAGCACCGCGCAGCGTAAAATGGCTGATCACCCCCCGCCGTCCGCTCCGCACCCCTTGGCTGCTGGCCAGAGGGGGCCCCGGCTCTCCCGCGCCGGTAGCGAGGTGCTCCGCAGCCCGCGGGCAGCCCCGGGGCGGCGGGGGAGCGCTGCGGGCAGCCCCGGGGCCGCGCAGCCTTACGTAACGCGCGGAGGGAGCCGCTGGGAACCATTTTGCACCTCCCGGAGGGCTGGAGGGGCGCACGGAGACCCCCGAGCCCCGTTCGCACGGGGCCGGGCGGTCCCGCACCTGCTCGGCGGCGGGACGGCTCCCCCCGGCACCGCACCCCGCACTCACACACACGTACCCCGCACACACACGCACACTCACACACGCACCCCCGCCGCACCGCTCGCTGCCGCCCCGCCCCCGCCGCCACAGCAGGCTGGCAGCGCCCGCTACTCACAGGCGTTGGTGACGGCGAAGCTGTTGGCCACCTCCAGGTTGTCGATGTGGGGAGTCAGCCTGAACTCCGAGGTGGAATACTGAACCATCCCTACCCGAAACGCGCTGTACTCCTGATCGGCGCCCCTCGGGAACAGCCCCCCTGCAGGGAAACACACACGCGTCAGGCGGGCGGGGGCACCGGCGGAGCGGCGCCGGGGCCAGGTCTCTGTCCGCCGCGGGGCTGGGCTGGGCGCGGGTACCGGAGGGCGCCGCTGCCCGAGCGCTCCCACCCGCGGCTCCGTCCCACGTCGGGGAGCCCGGGGGCCGGGCCCCGTGGCCGGGAAAAAGGCGAGGGGACCTCGCTGGCGCCTGGCGGGCACCGCGGTGGGAATGGGCGCGCGGCGACATGACAGGAATGCCTGAGTGACACCGGCGGGGATGAGGGATCGGGAGATCCGCCGGGAGGAGAGCGGTGTCCCCCCAGATGCGGGCACCTACCGATCTGTATGCTGTTAGAATTGACCCCCCAGATCAGTCCCCACAACACAGGAGCCAGGAAGACAGAAATATGCATAATCTTTTGCATTTCCAGGAAAAGTAGAGCATCCAAAAGCCACGGAAATAGCCCTTTCTTCTTCCTCCTCCTTCTCCTCCGCGGAGCGCGCTCGTCAGCAAATTAGATCCCGTGCGCTCCGGGCAAGCGGCCGGCGGGAGTAAGCGAGCCACGGAGGGAAGGAACGAGAAGAGCCCCGCGGCGGGCGCGGGAGAAGCCGCTGTCCGAGCTGCCGCTGCTGCTGCCGACGCCGCTCCGGCGCTGAGCGGGATGGGGATGCCGGAGGTGCCGGAGGTGCCCGCTCCGCTGCGCTCCCGCTGCCCGGCCCGGCCCTGCCCTCGCACGCGCTCGCCCGCGCTCCTCGCACTCAACGGGCGGGCGGCGCTCCCGGCGAGGCGGCGGCGGCGGCGGCGCCTGCGCGGAACAGGCCCCGGCGGGAGCGCGCCCGCCGCGCCCCCTGCGCGCCGCGCCCCTCCCCTCCGCGCGCCCGCCGGCCTCCAGCACCGCGGACAGCGGCCTCACTTTTGGGAGATCATCCATCTGTCTGTCTATCTATCTATCTATCTGTTTGTCTATCTATCTATCTGTCTATCTGTCTATCTATCTGTCTATCTATCTGTCTGTCTATCTATCTGTCTATCTATCTATCTGTCTATCTGTCTATCTATCTATCTATCTGTCTATCTATCTATCTATCTGTTTGTCTATCTATCTATCTGTCTATCTGTCTATCTGTCTATCTGTCTATCTATCTGTCTATCTATTTATCTATCTATTTGTCTATCTGTCTGTCTATCTATCTATCTATCTGTCTATCTATCTGTCTATCTATCTGTCTATCTATCTATCTATCTATCTATCTGTTTGTCTATCTATCTATCTGTCTGTCTGTCTATCTATCTATCTGTCTATCTATCTATCTATCTATCTGTCTATCTATCTATCTATCTATCTATCTGTCTATCTATCTATTTGTCCATCTATCTGTCTATCTGTCTGTCTGTATATCTATCTATCTATCTATCTATCTATCTATCTATCTGTCTGTCTATCTATCTGTCTATCTATATATCTATCTATCTATCTGTCTGTCTATCTATCTATCTATCTATCTATCTATCTATCTATCTATCTATCTGTCCTTCCCCAGGATGGACCCACCTCACAAATACACCTGAAAATCAATTCTGTTTTGCTTTTCTTTTTTTTTTTTTCGTTGTTGTTTTTAGCTGCTGCACCCACACCGTAGAAGTTAACATGCAGGAAGAGTTAAAGCTATTTTGATATTTCATTTTCATGAATAATGGGGAAATTTTTTCTCCTTTCCAAGATGGGTTCCAGCTGTATTAGCTAGACATGCTATTTACTGCAAGCTAAATTTAACATTTCTCAGTTCGGCATAAATCTGTTGCTGTGCACCACACACACACACACACACACACACACACACATATTTTATAGAAGAAAAGGCAGTGTAGCATTCCTGTGACCGTGACAATGAATTTGCTATTAAGTAACCATTTTCTGGCATATTTTTTAATTAATTAACATTTAGTTAGCAATTATGGGACATATACACATAGGAAAGGATACTGATCTTGTAATTTCTTGACCTTTCCCCTTTTTCTTCCTTTTCATTTTTTTATTATTATTAATAAGTTGTTTTAATTTTCCTTTCCAGGAGGAGGGTGTTGAAGCTTCAGGTATTCAGATGTCAGTAGGAGTACAGATCGTGAACACATAGGAAGTTGGGAATTTGAGGCCCTTTACTCATCACAAATTCATGATGAGTTTTGTTTCATTTGAGTGATTTCACCAGGAAATCCTGTACAAGCTTTTTTCTGTGCTTGTCTCATCTTCTCTCTCTGACCCACAAAATGAGATGAGCCTGAAAAAGAGAGCAAGCTTTGACAACCTGAGCATAAAGCCCCTATGGGCTTATCTGGGTGGAATGGCAGAGTTGCTACAGCCCTTCCTCGCTCTCTCTCCCCAGCCTGGGCTCTCCCAGAAGCCACGTTTTGCACCACATGATAAAACCTACTGTTGAATTCTGCGATAAGGGCAGGCAGCATCCCTGTGAGAATCAACAGATTAAGCTGTCAGGGGAAAGCTTGTAGTCCCCACTTCATCCCAGACAATGAGATGTACAGACATTTACTTTTAATAAATATTTCAGTGCAAAACTGCCAATCTTCAACAGAAGCATAGATAAATTGTAGGTTTGGTGATTTTTCACTGAGATCTACAGCATCCCCTTATATATAATAAATGAGGTTAAAATGAAGCAAAGATCTCAGTTTTAAAATTGTATTTTATGTTATAATAACATAAAAAATCATATTTTACAATATACATTATAGCTGCTTAATAAACTAAAATATAAAATTTAGGTGATGAAAGCATAAAAATGAAATGGTTGTTGATTTTCTAATGCATATTTTTCCATTTCAGAATTGTGAGTATGTATAGGTATATATCATGTACAATATGTGCATGCGTATGCATTTGCATATACTACTCCAAATTTGTATCATCACATCAGAACATGTAGGAAAAAAGAAAGTCCAAATATGTGGCCATGTTCCGTTGTTGGTGTGCCAGGAAAAAATATAAGATTTCAACTGGTATGAGTAAGTACAAAATGACAAGTCAGTCATGGGAAGGCATGGGTGAGTCAATCTGCAAGGAAACAGTTCAATCAGAATTAAGTGACAGTGAAAAATGTCAATAATAAAAAAATAAGTCTTCTTCAACTCTCTATTTTTTTTAATAACAATCCTATGCTAATCGAAAAGATGCAAGCTGGCAAAGGAGAAAAAAGAAATTTATAGGTGATAGTAATTTATGACCATGTACTAAGAATAGACATACTCATTAACATTGTGCATGAGAAAATCAGACTACATTACTGGGAATCACATTCAATACTTTCTTCTAAAGGGAAAAGAATCTTGCAAGAGGTAAGTAAGGATTGTATTCTTTAAAACAGAAGATTATATTCTTACATGCATTCTTCTGAATCCATGAAAGGAGTTCATATAAAAATGCATTAGTTCAGAATGTGAACAAAGCATCAGTGGGGAGACTGTTAATAATAAGCATCCATCACTTGCTGAAAGGAACATAGCAGTGCAATAACAATGAAAACAATGGCAGATGACAGAAGTCCAGATATCAAATAATAACATGTCAGACCCCTGAAAAGCCAAAGTGCTTAATTCTGTATTGATTCTGTAGAACTCCAAGAGAGGTTTTCTACTTACTGAAAAGAATCATGGCTATACTTGATTTAACAATTTAATATTGTCTAATGGATATTCTGAATGTAAGGTAGAAGTTGGTGAGGAAGTTAAAAAGAGCTGACATATGTGCTAATCAGAAATAAAATCCATCAGGAATACGCTTCCTCTGCAATTCATCCTGGCACGATCCTGGTTGAGACAGTGGCTTCAGTTCAACTAAATGCAATTCATATGTTTCATCGGTTGAATATGAGATGCAGAAAGAAACTTGGAAAAGACTGAAGAACTGAAAATTTTTGCCTTGTGCTCAGAAACATTTAGCTATCATTCCATATACTTAACCAAAAAACAGTTCAGGAAGGGCTTGATGACGTGGAGTACATGCTTCTGGAAAGTAATTTTAACAATATAAAACACTTGAGGAGATGGAGGGACTAAAAAACTCAGTTGTTCAATGCTGATATTCATCACATTCAGATTAAAAATAAAGTTTATCTTTTGTTTTTCTGTTTTAATAATGTGTCCAGACAATGCAGTCATATGCTGAACAGTGTAATGAATTCCCCAACCCTGCAAAATGCACAGATAAAACCAAACTCTTTTCTAAAAATCCTAGTTGAAAAATGTTAAATTCTGAGAAGGCCCTTGGCAAGAGCTCACACTTAATGGTTACAGTAGGCCTTCTGGACTTTTATCCTATACATTTTGGGGGGTTATATTCACAATTATTTTCTATATCTTCTTCATTATGAAAAAAAGTCTTAAAATGTATTAGGATGCAAAAATACTGTACCAACATATGAATCTTTTGATTCCATGGCTGATCAATAAATACTTCCCTTCAATAAAGATTATATATTGTCTTTGGATTTTTGAAATCTGCAGAACTTTTACAAATACCACTAAGTGTAAATAAAGAGGAAATACAAATGAAGGCTCAAAATCTATTTTAAAGTGTGTAGTCCCATATGTTCATTCAGGATCTTAAGAGCATTTTTGAAAATAAAAAATATGTCCTGATCTTCCATGCTCATTCTGCTTCCTGTTCTTATTAGCAAACACATACTGTTCCCATTAACAGCACACACACTGTGCGTGGGAGGACACATTCTCAGGAGTAGCTTAGGCTACCTTCTATTACATGATTTTGATGATGGAAAAAGCCACATCGTGACCCTTCTGGCATAACTGATGTAAAACAATTGGTAATAATCATACAGCTTTCACTTCCCTTTGCTGTGTACTAGCTCTGACAGTGTAGTTGGTTACCATGTTAGCTAACTGTTATGAGAAATTTATAGCAATTTGAGATTTACTTTTTTTATTTGAGCTACTTGTGTTCTTTCTATTGTGGGAAATATTTAATTTATTTTGCCAATAAAATCACTTAAGTATATGCTAAATAAACCATGTGTGTGGAAAATCTGCTATAGATTACTTCAATTTTTTCTACTGAGATTATAGCAAATTACATTATTAAGCCTCTGGAAAAACATAAAAGGAACACTTTCAGATTAGACTATGCATGCTAAATCCTTGATTCTTGTCTAGCAATATCTTTCTTCTTGGTATAAAAAAAACTTCCATTGTCTTTGTCTCAGACCCAAGGGATAAGTTTCTTATTTGGTCTTAATTTTTCCCCTGGCTACCTGCTGCTTCTTCTTTGCTGTCTCCTTTCCTGGCTGATTTCCATCTGATTTTCCAATGCATTGCCATCAGAATCTCCTTTTCTCTACAGTTATTATGATTTTTACCCTCATATTTTACTCCCCATTCCCTCTGTGGAGCACAGCTAATTCAAATCTGTTGGACTGTTGCTTTAAACTATAATAGCCAGCGATCCTCTCTCTTTTCATCTACCAACTCTTCCATCTGTTCAACAAGCAATGCCAGCCTTGACTTCGGTGTTCTTTTTATTCCTTTTTTTTCATGCCAGCATCTATATTTGAAGTATCAACTCTACATCCATTTTCCAGGCCAGTTCTTAATCACTGAAATTCCTCTTTAGCCTTGCACCTTATCTGTCACCTGTGAGAAATGTATTACTTGTTATTCAGAATGAAAAGCCCTTTGAAGATGATGAAGACATCAGATCTCATATACCAGTGGACTGTTCCCTGTTGAGGTATGGTACTTGTCAAATCCCCAGTACTTGTCAAATCACCTCTCCATCTCACTTACCTGCATTCATAAACAACACACTAAAATGTTAAAAGGCAAATATGAGCTGACAAGAATGTTATAGTCTGCTCTCTATTGACATATCTGGGGTACACTTTTAGTGTTAGTCTCTAATTTCTACTAAGTTGTGACTTGGACCTTTTTTTTCTGTTAAAACTAGGTGGGTTTTCTTTTCCCTCAGTTCTCCATCACAGAACCATGTGGTAATCCCACATCTTCAGAATCCCAAGCAATAACACTGAGAAGCAGCTCTCGAGCTAAAAATTACAAACAGATTGAAAACCAAGGCTAATACATGCCAATGACAGTAAAACCTCTGTAGATGCTTGGTCACATATTGCTCTGCACTTAAATTCATGAGTATTGTAGGAAGTTGCTTGTCTCATTATACTGAGTATGCAGAAATAATATTTTGAACAAGGACACGGGACAAATACCAGCCCTTGGGAATTGGACTGTGTAATGATCATTCTCAACATGGAGAAGACATCTTCTCAGTTTAATGTTTCATTCATACATAAAAACTATTCATAACATACATACCTACTCCGTTTACCTTAGAAACCTGGAGAAATCAGCTGACCTGTTTTAATTTGAACCTGTTGCAAAGCTGATGAGCATCAGAGCCTTGACTTCTTTTTGTATCCCAACAGGTATAATTAGTTCATGAACACTGAAGTCTCATAGAGAATGGAAGTTCTCACAGTGGTTTTCATGCTAATCAGCATTATAATTTGCTTTATGACCTTGCACAGGAATCATGACAGTGTTCATATAAGCTTTGCAAAGATGCTTCCTACCACAGCAGAACTAACTGCTAAACTCCTTAATCCAGAGAAGACAGCTTCTTGTAGCATTCCACATTGCAGGAGGGAATCTCTCCTCCTGGAATAGTTTCTGTATGATCTTGTTCACATCCTTTGCGCAAGGCTTTGAGGCCAAGAGCATTTTGAACAAGCAGGAAAGCTACAATGACAACACCAGTGCCAATCCTGCTTGTAGGTTGGGGACCAAGGTGGTCAGGGCCAAAGCAGGGGAGGGGGAAAGGGCAGTGTGTCACCTCCTTCCACCCCTTGGAGATGGGGAGTCCCATTCCAGGCTGCTCAGTGGAGCACACATAATTTGGCCAGCTGTCACCATGGGTAGATGTATGATGCAAAGAGGCTGCTTTGCTGCTCCCTCCATAGTAATTCAAAATTCACTGCTGTCACAAAGGCAGTAAATGAAAGCACTGTTTTTCTTCTTCCATGGGGGTGTTTCCCTTTTGAACCTTACAGCAGTATCAGAAGGCACACAGGCATCAGGTTCCACTTGCCCCAACGCCACTGGTCACAGTCACAATGGTTGTACAACAAACTGGCAGTGTAACAGATTTTAATGTGTCCACACATAACTGAGAATTAGAGCATAGATTCGTTTATAAGGACATTGCGCTAAGCTGCAATTTTTATTCCTTTTTTTTATTTTTTTTTAAGTTTTGCTTTTAAAAGTGAAAAAGTTTTACAAACTGTCTTTTAAAAAGAAAGATGTTCATGATAGGGATTTGGTTTGAAATGGTTATGTTAGTGCAGTGCATTTTATTTAGATAATTTTAATAGTTTTATAATTTTGTCAGGGCTTCTGACATTGGGAAAACAGAGTAACATTTAAGTTACAGTGAATAAGAGTTTAAACACCTACCAGTCAAACAATCCCTATTATGCTTTCCATTTAAAAAAATCACAGAAAAAGTATCAAACGTTAAAATAATTTATTTTATGACACAAATAGGTAAGAGACAAATTGTTTCAGAAATTTTACTATAGAGTACAAACAGTAACATTAAAAATACATTAATTTGGAGGAATAGATAGAATTGCATAAGATAAAATAATAATTACTTTCTTCAGGAAATATCCAAAAGACAGAAAGTTTTTGTTTTGTCCAATTACCCACTGCAGACATTTTACACTATACTTTTAAAAAAACACATCAGAAATAGGATGAAAGATTAAAAGGATTTCTGTGACTTGAAACATCAGCTCTCTTATCTTTATCATTATGATCTTTCCACAATAGAAATTTCTTTTGGGTTCACCATTTACCTCTTCAACATCCATACTTTTATTTGAATGTGTGTGTGTGTGTGTGTGTGTGTGTGTGTGCCAAGAAACAGCTTGCTCAAGTAAGCATGGAAATATACAGTTGTGCTCAACAGAAGTTTATTTTTAGTTCTGAAAAACCGCTTCAGTTGCTCAGTCCCAGAACTAGTTCACAGCATAGATATTTTTACTTTCTCCTCTGCATTGGCGTATCTTCCCAGAGATTAGTTGCAATAATGTGGTGTTAATGGTAAACTTTTACAATAGGGAAAAAAGCCCAAAGCAAAAATGTAAGAGAAAACCAAACAATTCTTATGAGGCACTCAATTTCATACTTTGGACTAGAAATACATCTACTTCATAGTAAATATGCAGAAAATAACATCCCGCTAACTGCATAAATGCTTATAAGATAAGGGTCTAATAGGCAGGCTTATAGTAGAAAAGTTTCTGCTTATAGAATTGGTGGCATTAAAGACAACCCAAACAGTGCTTGTGTTTACTGAAACTTCTGTTACCTTACACATATTAACTGGTAGTCATTATTGTGGTCTGTGGAGGTGCCATTTACCCTGAGACCAACCTTGCTCTTTGCTAACTGCATTGCCCTTAATGACACATATGCACGGAGGTGATGTGCACACATGGCTGGGTTCTGAACAATTCTGAATTTCTGGTTTCCCTTCACTACAGGGACACATACACAGCACAATGAATGAAGGAATGCACAAAAGGCTCCAAAAGAAAGAGATGAGCTGGTGGGGTCTCAAGGGCAGTTCAAAAATGGTTGTTAACAACAAGACCCTAACCTTGAACTCAGAAATTAGAAGTTTAAACTGCCAAAAGTCTAAACAAGCTACAAAAGAAAACACAGGCAGAGAGATGATTTATACCACAGCTAGGAATATGTGTGGAAATGACAGAGATACATCCTCTCTCCCACATCCTGGCTGTACCTGATCTGTCAGTACCAGCTGTAGCTACTGTGAAAATAGCATTAATGCCTAGCTGTTAAATTAAGCAGATCTTCTGATGTGATGTAATGAATTCACTTTCTATAACTAAAACTATAAAAATTCCTTTGCTGATAGTATCTGGCATAAATAAAAGCACAGAAAGGCATTTTCTGCAGGAGAACCCTCACCAACATTTGCCTTTATTCTGCTGGGCTCCCTGTGGTTTTAGTGGCACGAACAAAATAGGACCTTAATTTTAGAGGTTGGTCAGCTGTAGCAAAGAAATGTCAAAGGCAATGAAATGAGCTTACACAAACCACACAAGGCCTTTAGAAAAAGCTAGAGAAACATAAAGAGATTAGAAATTTCTCTCCTCAAATGTGTATCCAGAATCATCCAGTTCTTACTGATATTTTCATACTAGAATGATAGCAATAGTTCAGATTTTTTTCACAGCAAGAAGGATTCAGTTATTTGAGGCAGTTAAGAAAAATTGCAGATCACACCAGCACTCCGAGCACTACTGCTGAACAAGATAAGAGATTGCAATACTGCTTCTTTGCTTGCTTCGTGCAGCACTGCACATAAAAGTCTGCTGAAAAAATGTTATGCTTCAGAATGGAATTTTCTCCATTCATCATCTGATTATTTTATCATTTTTTAAATTATAGTTCATCTCAATTCAGTGCCTCATTAGATGAACAGACAATTCAGTGTTATTGACAAATGATTGTGTGATACGTATGAATAATCAATTACAGCAATATTCCATGAAAGACAGTGAAGTTAAATGGATTGAAAATACCTTCCTTCATGGGTTCCTGTGATATTTTCCTTTTGAATGTCAACCATGAAAGACAACCCAGCAGTAAGCAATCCATGGGCCACACAGATGTGTGGCACACACTTAACTTCCTGCATATGAACCAGTCCCCAAGTGATTCTATCTACACTGCTTTTGGATTACATCCTTTAAATGACAGATAGCATTGCCTGACAGAAACTTCCCACCTCAAGGATTTAGCTAACAAACCCCCAGAAACATATCCATATTTTACTGTATCCCTTTTATTGATTAATCTACTAGTAATTCACTTAATATACCTATCAATTACTATTGATCATTACTAGCATTGGTGAGCTAATAAAATACTGGATACCAACTAATCACAATTCCTGATTAAAGGAAAGTTCTTATTGTACATTCTACGTGACAACACTTGCTTCAAATTTGCAGTTGAAGGAGCTACTCCAGTATATGATTTCAGTGTCTGGTAAAATCCTGGAAAATATTACTTTGGGAAGTATTGAAAAAACATCTGTAGGACAAGGCAGTCATCAGTCACAGCTAGAATGGCTTCATGATGGGGAAGTCTTGCTTGTGAGGAAGATGATGATCACCTAAGTGATGAAGGGAAGGCAGTTGACGTAATCTTTCAACAAAGGTTTTAATACTGTCTCTCACAGGATCCTTCTGGACAAAATGTGCAGCATCCAGCTGAATAAATACATCATGTCATGGGTCAGGCACAAAGAGCTACAGTGAATGAGGTGACATCAGGCTGGCAACTTGTCACTAGTGGGGTTCTTCAGGGCTCCACCCTAAGCTCAGCTCTCTTGAACATGGTAATTAACAACTTGGACACAGGACTCAAAGAAATACTAAGTAAGTTTGCTCAGGACACTAAACTGGGAGGAGCTGTTAACTCCCTTGAGGACAGAGAAGCCCTGCAAAGAGACGTTGAAAAATTAGAGAGATAGGCAACCACCAACTGTAAGAAGTTTAATGAGGACAAGTGCTGGATTCTGCGCCTGGGACAGGACAACACTGGTTGCATGCACAATTGCATAGACAATGAAAGATAGAACAAAATGCTGAAAAGCAGTGCTGTAGTAAGTGATGTGGGTGTCCTGGTCAATGGCAAGTTGAACATAAGTTATTGTGTCCTGGCATCCAGGAGGGTCAACCCTGTCCTGGGGCATCAGGCACAGCATTGCCATGCAGGCAAGGGAGTGGATTGTCCTGCTTTGCTCCACTCTGCACTGAGGCAGCCTCACCTTAAGTGCTGGGGGCAGTTTGGAGTACCACAATATAAAAAAAAAAAAAAAAAAACATTATTCAAGAGTGTCCAAAGGAGTTGGACACTCTCTAATAATGTCTAAAGGAGGTTCATATAAAGTCCAAAGGAGGACCATGAGGATGGTGAAGGTCCTTGATGGGTAAGCCATACAAGGAATAGCTGAGGTCACTTGGTCTGTTCAGCCTGGAAGAGAGGAGACTGAGGGCAGACCTTACTACAGTCTCTTGTGAGGGGAAGAGGAAGGGCAGGCACTGATCTCTTTCTGGTAACCAGTGACAGGACCCAAGCAAACGGCCTGAAGCTGAGTCAGGGGAGGTTTACGTTGGATACCAAGAAAGTTTCCTCACCCAGAGGGTGGTTGTGCACTGGAACAGCTCCCCAGGAAAGTGGTCACAGCACCAAGGCTTAGAGAGTTGAAGAACAATTTGGACAATGCTCTCAGGGCACGTGGTGTGACACTTGGGGTGTCCTGTGTAGGGCCCAGAGTTGGACTCGATGATCTTTGTGGGTCCCTTCCAACACAGAATATTCTATGATTCTCTCATGATTTAATATCCCATGGCTCATACAGCTCACTCTGTGCCGTGACAGGTGATGATTTTATTTTACAGGTGTCTTGGTTTGAAAGACAGGTATCTGCTAGGGAGGGCAGAGCCTCCCTTTGGAATGGAGAATTCAAATCCCCTCCCTCCAAATTATTATAATTTAGAAAATTAAAGGGGCTTTCAGGCAGAGGTCTGGGAATAGGAATAACAGTTCTTTACTAATATGTAGAGCAAGACAAACAAATAACAATAATAACTACAGCATTAAAAGTAAACAGAACTAGGGACCTTGAGGGGCTTTGTTTCACAAAACCTGGGGCAGTCTGATTCCGGTGCAGAACTCTGAGAGCACCAAGCTGGAGCATTGGAAAATCCTGGGCTGGTGGTTGCAGTCCAGATGAAGCAGTGATCTCATAAAGAAGATGCGGTGACCTTTATCCTCTGCAAATGATCTAGTGAGTAAGGGCCCAAATCCCACATTATATCCAGGTGAGAATCCTTGGCTCCTCTCTCTGGGCAGAGCATATCACAATGGGATGATATCAATCTATGAGTCCTGCAGTAGGTCCTTGATTGCCCATGAACAAGAGATAGCTCCTGGAGGGAGTTATCTATGGGTCATGGCACGGCATTGATGGGCCCATTAACAGTTCATGAAGGTGGTGACAGAATAGATTTTGGGCACATCCTGGATTGTGTGTAACCTAGGACAACAGGGAACTGAAAAAAATGCATGGTTTGATAAGGATGCACTTTGCTAATACTTGCCAAACAAAATAACATTAATGAAGGGGAAAATACTGGTAATTTATTAAATACTGACACACAACTTTCAGGAAGGCTTAGTCCTAGGAATGCCATTATACTAAATATAGATGTTGATGCTTACACATATTAAATTACAAAATGATAAATACATAATTTTAAAAGCTACAACTTCCTTTGTTTCTCTGCAAAGTCTTCTGGGGAATTTGGATCCAAGTAAGGAACTATGAGGTTATTTTAAGAATCTTTTTCACATGTCAGAAAGAAGTAATATTAAAGGAAAGAATGCATGCATGCATGCAGTGGATTCTCCTCTGACAATAAATCAGAAAGAACTACAGTGGAAAGCCAATGTAGATGAGGGGGAAGATCAGGCACTTGAAATCAGTCAGACAACTTCCAGAAATATTAAGACTGGGAGAAGACAAATAGACATATCACTATTTTATGTCACTGAATCTATGAGTAATAGTGACCAAAATATTTTTTATTACTACTTGTGCGCATTATAGTAGTGCCTTAAGGCGTTGCACAACATATAGCAAGACAGTATTTTTTGCCCCAGCCACATCCTATCTAAACAAAAGGCCCTTGGCACAACAGAAAGACACTGTTGTCCTCTGTCATTTGACGGAGAGGAATGCAAGAAACCAGGAAATAATCTGCCAAATTTGCAGTGGAGACCTGGGGAAGGGACATTTGCCTCTGCTTACTGGGTATTGCGTTCAGCTACAGAGTGTCACTTACATGCAACTGCAGACTTGGGCTGTGCACAGAGCTGTGCCCCCAGCCAGGGCCTGTGTGCACTCAGCCAGCATCAGTCCTCCTACTGCTTGGTCAGAGAAGAAATACTTCCATTGATTGAATTCTTGCAGCGGGAGCTGGAAGAAAGACCATATTAAAGAAGAGCATGATAGCTATGTACTGAGGTCAGTATGGACAAGACTACCTGATCTATTTCATAAAGGTTTGGTTTTTATTTTAATCTGAGAAATGAAAACTGTCGAAAGATTAAATGCTGTCCTATCTTTTAAACTGGAATATCCTTTCAGGCAAAATAATTTATTCCAATTGTCAAAGCTCATCAGACTCTCAGCATGAGTCTTGCATAAATGGGTTTATTCCTGGCTGTTTCATTTGCACACTCCATGAAAATTTTTTCCACCTATTTAATTTCATCAAAACTTTCTCCACAGACACTAGCAAACTTGCTGCCAAAGCACTGTAGTGTAAAATACACTATCTCTTCCTTATGTTCCTGTGGGGAAAAATAGGGTAACCAAATATTTTGATATTTGATATATATTTTGATATATATATAAGCCAAAATATTTCAATAATTAGTATGCGTTGAAAAATATTCATTTTAAAATGCTGTTCCTGAAATAGGAAGAATATGGAGGCATATGACAAATAAAGCAATAAACACATGCTGATGGGTAACAAATAATAAAGTACTGCCAGCTTGGATATGAACTTGCTGTTTAAAAGCTCCCATGGTAAAATTAGTAACATTCTGTATTCTACAGTAGTGGTGTAAAATATTCCTATGAATTTGCAGTGCCTGTGAATATTATTATGGCACCAGCATTGTTATTTTCCTCAAGAAAGAGCTTCTCTGTTGCAAGAAAACTCATCAAGTGTTGAATGTGATGAACATGTTATTGCAATGGCACAGGCTTGGGAAACATAGCTGTGTTTTCCTGTGGCTGGTTTGCTTTGAATGCAGCTTTGAACACAGGGCAGGTCCTATGCAGGGAGTGGTCTTGTCCTTGTCCAGCCTTCTGTGGGGCAACCAAAATTACTTCAGTTGCAGGACATCTTCCAAAATCTTCTTGGCTTAAAGACCACAGCAAGATAAGAGTGGCATCATGCATATTTGGTTTTATTCATGTAAGAATTATGTATTTAAGAAGCCTTCACCTTGGGGAAACAACTAGAAAATATGAAGAATTACTAAATAAAGCCTAAAGTTTAATTCCATAAAGTAAATTATATCTCATGGTGGATGATGTATTTAATTTGTATTTGCTTGAAAAAAGATTGCTTCCATCATAGGCTGGTCCTGAAGCACATCCAGAAGAGGAATAGAAGCAGGGCTGCCTCAGAAAATTACACAATCAGACAAATATTTTAGAAAGCCTTACGAAGATTTTACACCCTCCAGTAGGCTGAGACTAAAGAGGAGCAGGTATCAAGACAGGCTTTGTCAAAAGCAGAAGCTGATGCTGAGGTGGTACTGGTCAGAACCTTACTCTCTGCAGTCAGTTCTTGCCTTTGAAATAGTCAGTCTCCAAATTAATGTCTTCCAGGGAGCTGGCCTTTGAGAGTTAAAGAAACAAACAAATTTATCTGGAAGAATGAGCCTGCCTGAGACACTGATAAATCTGTTTTGACAATGTAAGGCTTATTAAACACTAAGAAATACTATTTCCCTAGCCTCTAGGTCAAATGCAAGTTTTAAGGTTAATAGAGGAAAACAGCATTTTTAAAAATGCTACATGGATTTTTTTTTTGTATTCTACTTTTCACAGGAAATTAATAAACTTAACTCAAAAATATAATGCACATAGTGAAACTTTATCCAAATATCAGAATATTTTGAGTTAAAGGGACATAACTGAAATGGCATAACACACATATGTTAAAATTAAAGAAACAAGTAGGTCCCAGGTCTTCTCATATGTTACCATTCAAGTGTTCTTGAACATCAGCATTGGCTTGCCTTCATGAATTCTGATAGTCACACACATGAACTTCCCTCTGACTGCACAGAGATGAAAGGCAGGATATCTGAAGTGTATTGCCAAGGAAATAACTCAGGCTAGATAAAAGGGGTGCTTTGCAGAACAGAAAAGCTAAACAGTACTATTGATTATCATTTTGTATGCTACAGAAAAAGAAGGGGGAAGCACAGGGGCTGCCTATATACAGACTTTCCTCCCAGAAGTAGCTGCAGTTTCAGCAGAGGTTTTTCTTGCAGTTCATGCTGCTAGAGACAGTTTCCCCTGAGCTGAAAGGTTTTTGCAGAGGGCAATGGCACAGCAGCTTGACCTGCTATACTCAGGAGGGTTCCTTGGCCCAAAAAACCTCTTGAGTTTGCTTCTTCAAGTAAAAAAACTTACTCCCACTGTGAATATTCATAGAAAGAAACAGACTGACACAGATAGATATGAAAAATCCCACACTTTCCAATGCCACAGTCCGAAGAACTCATCAGGTGGAAAACAGTTATACAATACCTTATCTTTTATACTCCACAATGCTCATATTTCTTCCTGTCAAAGCATATTATGTGGCCTAAGTAACTGTCTGATGGGACAAAAATCCTTAGTAATAAGATGTTACTCCATGTTGTCTTATTGGTTGGTCTCTGACACTGTAAAACGTATTTTCATGCAAAAAGATGAAAGGACATTAATTTTCTTGTACTAAAAAACATGCTTAATGTACCTGCTGCTTCTGTGTGACAGTTAATGATGCCAGTCAGTTTGGGATTTATCTCAATACTCAAAAGATGAGCTGACTTATAAATTTGAAGGCCCTTCAAATACTTCCCCTGCTAGTAGGGAGTTAGTGGATGCTGGTCTCCAGAATGTGACATGCACTGACATGTTGAGAAATCCCATGCTGAAAAGCAATCAGTGCCCCTCAAAATTAGAGCTGATCTGCATGGACAACTAGGAAGTCAAAAATGTTTTTATAGTCTCATTCTTGTTAGTCTCACTAGTTTTTAAAGTCTCATTATTCATTCAAGATATTGTGATCCAATATCCACTGTTAGAAGCAGGGACTTTAGACAGAATGGCTCATAAGAGGGATAGTCTTATGGCCTAGACTCAGGAGGAAGCCTTGCTCATGCTCAGGTGGGTGAATCCAACTCATTCATTTACACGTGCATTGGTTCAGGAAAAAATCAAACTGGCATTTTTTTGTCACTGCCACCAAATGCTCCTGTCAGTGCACAAAATTAAAAATGTCAGAAATCCTGTAGGTGATCAAGATCTGTTGAGAGCATATTTTACGCTGCCATCTTTCCCATCAGCTGTAGGAAGGATCTCTCTGTGCTAGCACACAGTGCATCACCCAGTACACACCTACAGCTCACAGGCATGGGCTGATGAACACCCACACGAGCTAACTTTAAACCAACTGCTTGAGCACAACGGCCAAGGCAGCACAAAGCTTTGTGGGGGTGAACTCCAGAGATATTTTTTCCTGCCCAAGGCAGCAGGTAGGTTTCCTAGCCAGAGCTCACTGTCACCATGGTGATGTTTCCAGCCCTCCTCAAACCAGCCAGTTTAAGGCTAATTTGGATAAGCCTGCACTAGCTGCAGACATTATAGTGACTGCAGCATAGACATACTTGTAGCAATGAAGGGCTTTCAGAGGGATTTCAAAATAGCCAGGTAATCTTTATTTTAAATGTCTGCTGACATCATTCCCACTGATGGAAGGACAGGTGCAGGGGGAGTACAGGAGTGGGCAACTTCCTTGAGTAAGGCAAAATGCAAGGGAGTGCTGCAAGCAGCCCAGATTGCTTGTGGCTGATTTGATACAATGGCACAGACAAAACCACAGTGATGAGGAATTTACGTCTTAATTTTTTCTTTATATTCCACTGTTTCTTAGGTGTAAAGCTTCACAAGAAAAGAATTCATTTCCTTATGTTTTTGGGCACCACAGATGAGCTTAATTTTCCTGTTTTTAAATTAAATCCTTATATTAATACAAAAAGAAGGTAAGTCATATACAAAGCAAATTTCTAGACATAAAGAGTTGACACAAACAAAACTATTATTCAATGTATCTCTATCTGAATTTCTTTCCACATTACCTTCTCTAATCCTGGAATTAGTACATGAAAGCATCAAGTAACAGTGTCCTCACATTCCCTTATCTGCTAGAAACCTCATTTGTACTCATAGTAGCACTACGATATCTCAATAGCCTGAAAAATCACTTGACACTGCATATATTCAGGTTGCGCTCCCTTGGAAATAAATAATTCAATGCTACCTATTCCATAAACACCTCCATCGCAATCCCCCAGTAACCGTAAGGATTAGCTGCCTTCGTTGAAGCAGAGACCTTGGTCTGTATTATAACTCTATTATAACATCTCTTAAGAGATTCCCTTAACAGCTATAACAGACTGCTTAAGTAACATATTGTCTCTCTTCAGAGTAAAATATTTTAAAATAAAGATTACTTGTAAGTGCATTTCCTTTAAAAGATTATACAGCCAGATCAATCACTACGGGGACTGCCCGTTGACACTAACCCAGAAGGCAGTGTTACTGCTTTCTCTTTAATGAGTAATAGGGCACCAAAGACATCTTCCTTTACCCTGTTAACAAGTCAAAATGAATCTGAAGAATCTGAAGAATGAAAGCTGCTTGACAATGATTCCAAGTGGTCAAACTTCTGTACACTGCACTTACAAAAATAAACTCTTTTCCTCAAAAGACCAACTGCTCATCAACACCATCTCAGCTAGAATTAAGTGAAGAAAAGAGGAGGTGTCATTACACACTTAAGAACTGCTCCTAAAACTGTGTGTCAAACGTGAGCTGTGTACTACAGTGAATTAATGCATAATAGCTGATAGATTTTTCAAATTACATCCTTACTTATTGCCTACCTTAAATTTGTAGATGCAGTTGAGAAATGAATTAAATAAACTCCAAGAAAATTCCTGATTCAGTGTTTGAATGTGTTCTAAAATCCTGAAAAACATGTAGAAAGATATCTAAAGGTGATGATACTATAAAAGAACAGAATTAGCTACTTTAATACTACCTCTCAATGCTTAAGAACCAAAAAGAAAATACCAAGGTTTATCTTAAGGGTAGAACAAAAATTTTTAAATCTCCTACCAGTTAAAAGCAGAACTTGAAGTAAATGTCAGCTGAAACACAGATGGGCTCTCCCACAAAAACAGATTTTGCTGTCATGTGCTTTGTTTAGAAACCATGACTAGTTAATCGAGTTACTAAGCTGCACTTCATGAACCTCACCCTTGATAATACTTGAGTGTCTTTAATTTCTATACTTTTAAATTTTAACTGCATGGAAAATTTCTACAGCTCTACATTTATTTTGTACCCATTTATTTTAATTCAATAATGTTTTTCTTTCATATTATAATTAATAATTAGGATCCTGTTTTGCCTATACAGTTTTATATTTGCACCTTATTCTGGAAATCAGTCAACAGGCTGAATTTTACAACTAGAGGGTGCTGGTGGACCATAGTGTGAGATGGTATGCAAAACTCTTGATGACCTTTAGTAGAAAGAAGAAAAATAAAATAAATCAATTATTACTGCTCAGTAGGACAAGCTAATATAATACAAGGTAATAAAAATACTGCAATATTATCTAGTGTAAGTAAAAAGAAAATTAATACTTTATAGCTGATGCTTGGTTTAATTTTAAATTTAGACTCAAATTTGCTGTTAAACTTTGCTTCTGGCCTTAGTTTTTGTGCTGTAATGAATAAAAAAACCTTTGTCTGAACAATATGCATTCCTTTTGATTTCCTTTGTGTGAGTTGGAAAGCAATTACAGTGTATTATTGATTAAGTGTTTTGTGATAAAACACAAAAGCCACCAAGTAAGCACAAAAGCAAGAAGGAACAAAGATTAATTTAACAATAAAATCTATAATTGAGATTTTACAGATAGAATGTGGACATTGATTACAGATAAATCATTTAATAAGAGTTCTAACAGGAAAATTATTTTCCAAAATTCATGTAATTTCCAACACAAGGTAATTTTTTTTTTGCCTTCCAGTACTGTAAGAAAAAATACAAGTATGAGAATAAATAATGTCTATAAATATACCATTTGTATGTATAAAAATTTCCCCTCCTGTTCTTCCTCTCTTTCATTTCATTTATCCTTATTGCTTCTTAAAGTCTCTGACAATTCTGGAATTACCTTCAACTAACAGTAATATTAAAACCTTGAACTACACCTTAAAGACATCATTTCACTCAGCCCTCGTTCAACACAGCTCAATAACGTCTGGGATTTGCCTTCCATTTCTTCGGGTCAGAAAGCAATCCAAAGGACAAACTGTGGCTTCTTGGTAGAGTGGCTGCCTGGAACCTCCATGAGACAGTGGCCAGGAAGCTGGTGGAATGCATGGGAACATACTGTGAAGAGCAGATCTCTTCAACCCAAACATGAGTCACTGCAGCCAGCCTGTTGATCCCAAAGTGGCAGTGGTTTGAAAAAGCTCTGGGTGTGCAGGTTGCCCAGATGTCCAGTGATGCCAGTGTAGCATGCCATTCCTCTTCTTACATTCCCACTTTTGACCTTCTGGTTGTGCAGGATTGCTGTATGTGGACAACTCGTTGTGGGCAACTCCAAAATGATCCAACATTGTGGCCTGCATTAGCTCAACACATCCTGGACATGCCAGAAGTGTAGCACAAGTGGGATTGTTTGTTTCCACACTATGGAAGATTTTATGTATTTAAACCAGTCCCTTCCTAGCCTATGAGGGGCCAACAGCCCAGATTTCCTTTTATGAATGACACAGTTAGTGAGAGGTGCCTTATTTTCATATTGAAACTCGCTTTGGTGCCCCATCCCTACCAGCAGAGGTGTGTATTGCATGCTCTCATGGGCTGAGGCCAAGTCCCTGTTCTCAGGAGACACTCCACTCACATGCCTACTGACATGCAGCTTTCTTCTGGCCGCGTTTCTTCTCAAGACTCGCCCTTGGGAAGGGATGTACCCTGCATCCATAGGAGACCACAGCTCCTGCCCTATGCGCACCAAGGAGCTCATGTTAAGGTAGTCTCCATACCACAGAGTTTCCTCTGGAAAATGGAAAGCAGTTTCCTATCCAAAATATTTCATGCTAGAACCTTATTCTCCAAAATGTAGCAGCAAGATCAATGGGTCGGTGAGGGAGCCATGAATTAGCACATAGGCAAAGCAGGACTCATGACAGTCTCAGCTCCTTAGACCTTAGGACATGTTTTCACTCCTACTGGTAGCTATGTGCTAGCTAGCACACAAACAGAAAAGGTATAATTATTGGTGAAAATGAGATTTTGTCTGGACAACTGGTTTGTTTAAAATGAAAATTTTCAGGTGGATAAAGAAAACAAGTCAAGAAAGAAATGTCCAGTACAACAACAAAAAAAATTGTGACTTACACACTGCAGGCCAGATGCTACAGAAGTTGAGTCAGAGGACAAATTAATGTAAAAATGTGTAACAAACCTGACACTGAGCTGCATCTTGTGATGCCTCTCCAAACTCCTGATACCTTTAGTCTAGAAAGTGGGCCATTTGTTTTTTATGTACTGTATCTAGTTTATGCCTAAAGAAGCAGCAGTTAAAATTTGCCCCAAGTGTTTTATTGCCAGCATATTGAACTACACTTAACTGTGCCTGTTTCACAGACACAGCTGATGGGGTTTTTCCTAAATGAGCTGATTTTACAAAATTAGTAGTTCTCTGATCTTTATTTTTCAACAAAGACAAGATCTGCTTACTTGACGCTGCCTTCACTTACAAAGTCTAAATAATAATAATTACACTGTACCTTTTTCTTCAACAGTGCCAGCTGAAATAATACAAGAAAAATATGTTTGGTGGGTGTTTCTTTTTCCTCTGGAAGTCATCAGAAAAGCTGTTAAATGCTACATATACTAGAATATTGATTTAATAATACTCAACGTGCACATCAGTTTCATTGTCAGAAACACTTTAAATTTCTGTATGTTACTAATAACTGAAGAGTGTTATTCAGCTTTATAATGTAGTAGGCATTGTCCTTCATATATATTCCTAAAGCAGGATGTATGCTGTACATTTATATACATAGTTGGTCAGAGCACAGACATTGCAGTGTCATGCTTTCATTCAAATTTCAGATGCCATATGTTCAGTACAATCGCACAGCATCAAGATGCAACATATTGCTTTGCAAATGAGAATAATTTCACACAGTGGCCTTCATGACTGGGAAGGGTTAATGAAATGGGCTATATTTTACACACATGAAAAAAATATTTATCATAAATATATGGACCAGTATATGACATTGAAGAACAAGAAGCAAAAAGGAAAGAGTGCTCTTGCATAAAGATCGATTCTCTTTGCTGCTGATGGAATGACAGGCTTGGGAGGAGGAGGCTTCTTGTTGTTCTTGGCTTGAGATTTCCCGAGCCCATTGTTAACTTCAATGGGCTTCCCATAACAGTCATAATTTGATAATTCAAAATCCCTTGGCAAGCTTCCAACAATGCTGAAATCATTGGATCTCAGATCAGATTTCGAAGTGCAAACTTTTTTGCATCTGGTCTCACCAACCTATGAAATAAAGAGTGAGGGAATCATGATCGACTCACCACAACTCATTAGCAAACTTCATGCAGCTGCTAAAGAACACTGCAAACAAACATATAGGAAATTACTTGTTGATAGGGATACATTAAATCAGACTAATTTGTAGAATGGTTATGTTAAAGAGTACTTAAGGATGATCAGTCAATCATATCAGCTAATCCAAACATTCATAATTGTGTAATTTTTCATGCACAAGATGCCTCATGCTCTGCAATCTGCTATAGTTAGACTCCATTTTAAGATGATAGAAGGGGAGAGAACATTTTTGTGGGGAGTATTTTTGGATATTGATTCTGTGCTGATAAAGTTGCAGGCCTGATACTATTCAATACTTGCATTTTTCTGAGCTCTGAAACCCATAGTCAGAATTAGCCCTAAAATTCAATGTTTCATGCAGTTAATTTCAGTTTCAGTGTTCTCGTTCTAAAGAGTTATCAGGTCAGGATCCTCCACCTCTTCCTAGGATAACCGTCAGGCATGGTGAGAAGCATTTTGTTTGTACCCGTGGAGCTCAGTGCTTCTCTAAAGACAGATAATGGAAATGTAACACTGTTCTCAGTACTGCAGAAGTGTATAACTGGGAAATTTAAATCCAACAACAGAATTCTTGTGTTTCCTTTAGATCCTTTAGTGCTCTAGGGGATCTAGCAATAGTTTTTTACTGTGGGGAAAAAAAAAAAAGGTTCCTATATTCCCTTCCCTGGATTTTATAAAGTTTTTATTTCAGATTCAACTCATCTCTAGGAGAACCAACCCCACACTCTTCAGGGAGTCTGAAGTGATTTAGAGACTACTTGCAAGGCACTGTGCTTTGTGAGTTGGGTAAAACCTCTCCCAAACTTTCACTTCAATTGGACTACTCAGGAAACCAGAGGAAAAAAAAAAAATACAGACTATGAATTTGTTCACATATATAACCTGAGCCTTAGTTGAAAAAATGCTAGTTCACAAATCAGGCTGTACCCATGGGCAACTGACATAAATATAAGTTTCACTAAGGCTTCCTGGAGTCACTGGTCCACTAAAACTCAGTTATTCCAAAAGCTGCCCATCCCTTCTACACATTACCCTGTCTCTCCTCTACCATGTCCTCAGGTATTTTACCCTCAGTTCTCTCCACCTCTGGTTTTCTGCAGTTTTTGGATGATAGTTTAGGATATTTGCATGGTTGTATTTTGTAACTACTAAAATAATAATAGTAGTGTCATAAAATACAGTAGCACATTTATGGATGAATAAAAAATATTCTGAAGAATATTATTAGCTTCTCTATAACAGTGACAACTTATCCTGCATTGAAAGAACTGAGGTAGTTAGGAAGAGACATAGACTTTGACTGAGACTTTTACTCCCATTACTGACAAAGCTCATTCTAGCACAAGGTGGAAGAGAAGCACGGAGCTCTTCCTTCTGGAAGAAGTGGATGCAGCTTCCCAAATTTGCCAGAGTTCTATTTCTCATTAAAGCAGTGCATTTTGAAACTGATGCATTAAATGGAGAAGCAGATTTGTCCTGTTTGGTTCCAGCCAGAAGAGGGTTAATTTTTGCAGGAGAAGGCATTGCCAGGGCACAGAGGTTATTCTATATCACCTCTTGTCATTGCCAGGGCTGGGGAAAGGGATTCTCTTCTGGCACAAAGACATTCTTTCTGATGTTGACAAAACGTGCAGAGGGAGCTATCTGGTATTGTCTATTGTCAGAGAATTTTTCTGTGTGAATCATTTATTTTCTTACACCTTTTGTTATTAATATTATTGCTGTTAACTGCTCCTTTTCTTATCTCATTGACATTTTTAGTAAATTTTTCTTATCTCAAACCATGACCTCTACCTTTTGTGCTTCTGCTTGGAGCAAGGAGGTAGAGCAGGTTTTAGTGGGAGTACTAAATTGGAGACTACCATTCCTAAACCACCACTAAATCAAGATTCCAGGTTATAAAAAAGAAAAAGAAGATAGGTGGTCCCTGATGGTAGGACAAAACTATACATATAGATTCTTTTTAACTGTCTCCCAGTCCTCAAAGGCCTGACAGCCTAGGACAGTGCTCGTTACTGGAGTAGCAGGGGCAAACTGTTTAATAAGGTGGTGACTAAGACACAGATCAACATGATTATATGACCCTGGGTGATACAGGATGCTATTATTCACTGATCCGAGACATTCCTTCCAATCAGATCATATCCCATGACATAGTTAATAAAGATATAAAGCAGACCCTTGTGCAACAAAAAGTGAACTTGCAGGACTGGGGTGCATGTTAACTGAAGAGTTACAGGAATATCAGATCTTTTCCAATGGTCAAATCTAGCAAGATTTAGTAAGGCCACTACAAGAAATAGAATCCTGTATGCAATTATAGGCCTCTTTTTGGATTTGAAAAGTATTGTAGTCCATTTCTCATACTACCAGCAATATGGTGTAAAATTCACTGACACTAATTGAAGCTTAAATTCTCTCATTTACAGCACAGAATATTCCTGATTCAACTGCAGTATCTAGAGTGCTCCCCTAAAGGTTGTTTCAAGTCGGTTCTCATTCCCATTCAGGACTGAGAGTGGATTCTAGGTCACCTCTGCCTTATAAGCAGAGAACTGTTCAACGCATATTCAACAGAGCTCTGCTTAGTTCAATGTCAGATGGAGTACTGATTTATCAGGGTGACACAATTTTCCTTGAATGATCAACCTGGCCCAATTTTTTTTTTAATAAGTATGTGTTACTTTTGAAAATAATTTCATCTGTTTCCTTGGCTTTACAAATCTGACATTCTTCTATTTACTACACTCAGCTGCTACCTAAATATATTTTTAGGTTTTTTTTCTCATATATCACTTCAACTCTCCAATGTTTCTGTTGTTTTAATCTAAATCCCAGTTGACGTACAGGTTTCCCTAAAAATGTGAGATAATATAAAGTATATATGATTATCTCCTTTTTATTAATTTTGTCTTGGTTTGTGCTAGAAGCCTAACAATAATGCTAACAATGAATCCTCCTCACTTTCCACATTTACTGCACGAAAACCTTACCAAAGGCTACAGGAACACTTTCTGTACAAAAAGTATTGTAGAACTTGATTTTTGAGTAGTACACTAAAGATGTGTAAAGAAAAGTAAAATGTTAAATGTTATATCCTTTTGACTTCATCCTGACACAGGAAATATTGGATATAATTTGCCTTATCCTGCCCCAGCATCACAAACTGTGGGCCAGACCCAACCCACAGGATGCTTCCACCAGATTTATGGCTTTTCCCCAGCAGGGGATGAGGAGCAGCTGTGTGGGAAGGGAAGGCTTCTGGTATAATGTAGAGACACCCTACATTCCCGAGGAAGCTGGGCAGCCAGTCCTTGTTCCTCTGGCATAGATTGGGGGGGGGGGGCAAAGGACAGCACAGGAAGGTGATGGCTCTTGGAGCTTGGCCCAAAACACAGACCTAGTTCCCTGTTTCTTCCAGGACTGGACCACCTGGTCTAGATTTGGTAGGGTGGACAGAATACCCATCTTTTGATGAACAGCTCAGAAGTACCTAAAAAAGCCTCCTAGAATAAAATACAGGCTGACTGGTGCTAACTGCCAAGCTCAGCACCTGCTGCTGCTCCAGAGCTGCAGCACCTGTGCCTCTGCAGAACGCCTTTGATTGCAGAATTAGTGGAATAATGTGAGAAGAAAATGGGGAAAGAGATGAAAGAGTAAGTGCTGTGTATGCATGCAGACTGGCAGGGAGGAGCAACTAACTCCTGAACTCTGCCTCTGCTGCTTCTGGTTCTCCTCCTCACTTTCCACATTTACTGCCCAAACTAGTTACACTAGATTTTCCTTTAAAAACATCCAGGATGGAGAATTTTTTTCCATGACCTCATTCCTCAGAAACATATGTACCTTATTTTTAATTTGAATTTTTTTGGCTTCAATATTCAGACAGGAGGCATGGCTATAGTTAGTCTGAATAATTGCTGGTACATAGAGATGGTAACAAATCTAAACTCAATTTTGCATAATTCAGATGATGTAACTAGGCTGATGTACAAAGAAAAATATCCTTAAAGAGTTTCTTACCTTCGCATCATTTACCTCTGTCAACCTAACTGATAACACTTTAAAAAATTACATTCAGTTTGATAAATCAATAAACACCCAGATCAACTTTAATTTCACTGACCGATTTATTAGCTAACATGGGGTGGAATTGTGAGTAATATTAAAGATAATTAATACTTACAGACAATAGTAATTATTAGTCAGCACCCTGTAAGCTATGCAACATTCTTCACTGATTGATGTCAGGCTTATAATTATTTATGTTATGCCACTTAACTTTTAAAAGTACTAGCACAAAGTTAGCTTCTTGCTGTATTTTGAAACCCTCCAAGATTTAAAGGATTTATTAAAAAATTGACATTAATGTTCCACAGCACTCACAGACAAGCTCTGTAAAAAATTTCTAGATGCAACTTTAGCTGAAATCTTGATTGTAAAATGTCTAACTTTAATAGTTATTGTTTAACATTCTCATCAGCTAATGTGAATGAGAGCTATTCTATCAACAGATTGAATATATCTGGCTTTTCCCCAGACATAAAGCAGAATATTTGTTCAACGCATTTCTCTTTTCAGTTAATTCTTGATACTTACAGCACTTCTACCTAGTATAGTACCATTACTCCTCTTACAAGGTTTTGTATTCTTGCTGTACATGCAAAGTAACTTCCTACTGCCCTCAGTTATGCTAAATAGATATCTCTTTTCTTACTTACAAAATTATTTTATTGAGTTCAGCGTATATTAATTGCTATCGCCTCCCATTTGCCAGTGAGAATAAAATAGAAATGCTTGAAGCTGAGTTAGTTTTAAATCTTTGGGGAGTTTGTTTTCAATTGTGATGTTTATTAGTTTTGGGGTTTTTCTTAAATTATAGGTTTAGATATAGTATATATATTATATAGTATGGGTTTAATTCTGGTTTGAACATTATTAGCTCACCAGCACCATTCACACTTTTTGTTTAAATTCTTCCATCCAGATTAGACAGTTCTCAAATTTGTGAAATCTGACCTTTCACAGCCCCAAAAATACCAGGGACTTGATTCAATTTGTTTTGTGCAAATACAATAAAGATCCTTCCCAATTGACTGTTCATCCTGTGATCAAGTCCTCTTTATCCATCAGGATGAAGTGTAATATAAAAGCCATCATTTTTGAGAGCAGAAAGGTATTGTCTAAAACTCCTTCAAACATGCCACAGCACTGGCAGCTTCTCAAGCTCAGCATGTCTCTGTCAGGCTGAAGAGCTTCCCCACTGCAATACTGTGTTCCCTGCCCTACACAGCACAGCCTCCTTGCCACAAAATTGCCTCTGCTGCTGTGACCCCAAACTCCTGTTGGCAAGCAGATCTGTCTCCAGTGCTGCCAGCTCTGTAAGGGGCTTCCATACAAGACAAAGGAGGAGTTTTTTAACAAGCTCTGTTATTCATCTCTCCTGCACTTGTTTTGTGCTTTTCTCTTGCTCTCACCATAATGATAGATGCAGATAATCAATAAAGTAATGATTGTTTAGCACTAGTCTGTATTCATACTATTTTCTGGTGCAGTTCAACAGGAATATGCTACCACATTCCAAATATTACTTGCAAAGTACAGGACAAAAATATTAATACACAAAATATCACAGTATTATGGCACAGCTGAGGTTGGCAGGGACCTCTGGAGATCATCTAGTCCAACTCCCTGCTCAAAGCAGACTGACTGCTTGGGGCCTTTGTACAGTTAAGTTTTGAATTATCTCCAAAGCATGAATACAGGAGTCACTGGAGCAGAAAGTACCTACTCTGTACCTGAAATGCTGTCAGGAACTATTAAAATAGGCTGCAGCCTGTGGTTTTCTGTACAAGGTAAAATTTAAGCTGGGTTTTTGGTGGTTCTACAATAAAAAAATTGAGTCTGGAGTACCACTTGAGGGGGAAAAACTTGGGAAGTCTAGGTCACCAGAGGTTGTCACCAGTGGCCAAGTACATTATAACTCAGTAGAGATGAACATAACCAATCTCAGGTCTCAGAACCTAGATGTGGCTCTGACAAGATAAAGCAAGCAATAGCACCACTTCTTTTTAAAAATAACTGGCATTAAGAGCTATTACCCCTACTTGCATAGTGCTATTCATTATCTGCCAGAACCATTCTTTTAGCAAATGTTCTCTCCAGTCATTAGCACATTATCTGTGGGGGACAGGTTCTATAAATGGGTTTGATGAAAATGTGACTTTTCAAATCAGAAGTGTCGTTACAGTCAACAGCGCAACCTCTCACTGTAATCACGTCAGCAACAAAAGCAAAAAAAAATTATTCATCTTCAAAACATTTCCCTTTTTGCTTGTTTTTCTCACTGCATGATGTTTCATTGCTAGGAAACACATGCAAACTCCTGCTGAGGATTCCCAATAAAAAGCCAGTGCAAGCAGTTATCACCAGATTGCATAATTTTCTCCTCTGCTTAGAACAGCATCTACTTGCGACAACTATGAGCTAAGGGAGCCAAGCTGTATTTTCTCATGGCTTTTTGGCTCTAAGTACATAGCCACTGCTTCTCCTAGAAAAACACATCAGAAGTGCTTATTTTCTCTTCTTTTCCCTACAGATTCAGGGTGATCTTGACAAACAGACCACTTGACTTTAATCAGACAGTCACATTGTTAAACCTATGGGTTTAAAATGGCACTGACATTTCAAGGGTTTTTGTTGGAGGGAGCATGACTCATAAAGCTTGGACTTGAAGGGTTGGCATATGTTAGCAACATGCAGCTTTTACATCAGACAGTTCCCAGGATCTCGTGAAGTAGCTATACATCCATGGAAGCCTTTCTCTGTCTTTGGGCGATTGGCAAATTGTGAGCACTCTTTTCACCCTGCCATCTTCACTGTCACTGCTGTGATTATTGGTCATGATCACTGACAATTGACACAATGACAAAACTGCTTTCTGCTGAAAACTTTCAGAGGACCCTCGCAGGTTCTGTTACAGGGGATCTCTTCTCCTAGCCTGCAATTATGAACTACATTAAGCTTTTAATATTTAGGATCCATTTAAAAGCTTCTTCCTTTACTCCATAAACATGGAACAATAGCTGTTTGTATTTTTAGGGATTATCACTGAGGTTTTGTTACAGTTGTTTTTTACTAAAATCAAATATGCTGAGTTTCCAAACCAGATGGCATTTTAACTTCCACAAATGGAGCAAACACATGAAAACAAGTTGTTCCATGAAGACTGGAACCAGGGATGCCTGATTGCCCCACTTGCTTTCCTCTGATTCTCCTCACACCAAGAATCTTCTCAACCCAGCAACTCCCCTTTCATGTAGGCCCTTTCCCCACATCTCCTCCAGAGACATCCCTGCTGCAAAGTGCAGAAGCAGCAAATGCACAACTTGCTGCTCAGGGAACACGAATTGCCACAGCATCAGGATCACAGGCATTTTAAATTTAAGTAAAGTAACTTATGTTTTTAAATTTGATTCCCCTCTAATAACCTAAAGATACGTATCAGCATCATTCAGTTAATGCTTCATAATATGTAAGAGCTTAATTTAAACAGGAAAAAAACTTATAAATGGAATTATTCATGTTCTCTGTTTTTCCCTACTTGAGTTTTCTGTTTCCCTGTCTTTTCTGTTGGCTTTACCTTCAAGTCCCATCTGGTCTATCCACTGCTTCAAGCCTAGCTATGCTGACATTTCCAGCTACACCCTCAGTCACTTTTTGCTGAACATCACCTCCTATGGGGAAAAAGACCATCCTTAAACATTACTATAGGCCATTTACTTACTTCAGGCGTGCAGTTATAAGTCTTTCTTTTCTCCTAAAGTTATACACCAGGCCACCTAAGCCTTTCCAGACATTCAGCAAACTATTTGCTCTTGCCTCCCACATAATCCTACATGAACCTGATTAGAAACAGCTCCTGAACTTCTGGGATGGCACTCTAGCCTCTTTTTGTTTCATATTCTTTATGCCTTTCAACCTACAGTTTTTTTCCATTACCTGCTTCTTTAATGTTTCTCTCCCTTGCATATTTTCCATATGAAAAATGCATTCTCTACTTGATCATTACTAGGTCTGTATGGGGAGCAATCCAAATTTTGTGGGGCAGGTCTAGTTTTGGATTAGAAGTCAGAGCTACCGAAAGATTTACACCTGTTCTGATTTAGGACTTTAGTACAGGCTCTTCCAGGGCCAAGAACTTTCAAAGTATGCCTACACAGTAGAAGGTTCAGAGAGGGAGTTTTCAGCTAGGCAGATTTATAGCTTTCAAATATATAAAATCTAGCATCACTGTCCTACCACATCCCCATGTCAAATGATTCATTGGTCTGGGACATTTTTCTATCTCAGCCTGGTCATCTTCCCAGAAATTACCAGCCCAGGATACATTTGCTCTGGTAGGTGATGTTCCAAAGCATGTGGATTAATTCAAGCTTGTTCATTAGCCATGAGCCACTCAGACACATAACCAACTTTTACAGCAAGGAATACCTATTTCCACTATGTCTAGGCAAATAAATTTTTTTGTAAATCTCTGTATAAAGATCATCAAAAGCTACTGGAATGTTAATGGTCTCTCATAAGAAACAGGGAAGACTGAAAAGTGCAGGTCAAACATGAGAAGCTGAGGCTGACATTTCAAGATCATGGAGGGGAGCTGCTATGACAGGAGGGCAGACTGAATTCTGAATTGTAAAAACATTCAGCCTACTGCTAGGCACCATTCATGGGGAAAATTGCTGAACTTCTGTGGATAATGATTCCCCTTCTAAGTCATAAAATACACCATATATCAGTGCCTTCTTGAAAAAAAATTAAGACGAAAGCACAACATAGGTGATAAAAGATAATTATGTTTTCCATGTGGATATGACAATGGCATATACCTTAGAGGGTGTGCATACCAAGGAGAATCAGTAATTTATCAATTGGGTTTGTACATGATACTGAAAAACAGTAATTTTTTGTCAAACTTTTAACTGATCAAGCTGAACACTTAACACTTTTTAAGTACTGGAATAATGAAAAATATATATATGCTGCTCTGCTGGATTTTTGCAACTCTTTTGTCAGAAGAAACAGCTGAATTTGGGACCTGCAGATTGCTCAACACAAAATTATCACATTCAGTTTAAGGAAAGCAAAACCACAGCAGAGCCATTTTCTTTATACTCAGTTCTCATGTTGCCTGGGCTTGGGAAATTACTCGTGCCACAAGTCAAAGCAGTCATGGGGTTACTCTAAGCTGAGACTAGTTGCCTACCAAAATATTTCCCAAAGATTCTTCTACCAGAGGAGAATTATGGTAGCTAAGTGCACTGTTCTGCAATACCTACAGCTCTTCTGGACTGGGGGCAATTAATTATGGGGTAATCCCATCTTAGTATTAAGACAGGATTTCAGCCATTCTTGCATAAACTGCTCCTTCCTTAAAGAAACATTGAAGTCATAGTATGGCAATATTACCACTTGGATCTAGCCAAATAGCTTTATTTTTATACAACAGAATTGCTGAGTCACTGAAAAGAACAAGCCAAATTAATATTAAACATGTTGTAGAATAATTAATTTTCTTCTGCAGAATAAATGTCAAGTAAATATCACTTAGGACTGAAGGCAGTTGGACTGGGATGTCTGATAACTCTTGGAGCACAAATAGGGACTTCTAAAATATCAGGAATTCAGCAACATGATGGAAAACTTCAGCCTGAGTGAAGATGTACATGTCATCTCTAATCATATCGTGAAATCTGACTGATTTACACATAAATTCCATCTGGCAACACAAGACATCCAGGAACAGTTTGACACAAACAGACTTGTCTTTCGTCTACACATGCCATGACTTCCGGATTCCTGGCTTCATAGACATTCAATGCAGTGCAGCTGTGGCCATCCCAGGGAAACCAATATTATTTGAGCATGCTCTCAGCAAAAAGTGTCTTGAGAGTTCTGTCCTCTGAACAGTTACAGTTTGACAGCTGCTACTTATTATGAGAAAAACAGCAACTGTAAAGCTGCTTGCTACTTTATTTACCTGAAGCTAAGCAGAAACTACAACCCTACCATATTAAAAGACAAATTTTTCACTTAGAACTTCTGACCCCAAATCACTAGGGACCAATTGGTCAGATTGCTAGCCAATAGTTACCAGCATGTTTTTAATATCGTGGCCCCTTCCAAGGTTAAGCTCTATTCAAAATTACTACAAACAGTATATTCCTGGAATTGGGTTAATAGAGAAGAATGCTGATTTTTCAAAGCTTTGCAGCTCCTACCTGTAAAGTGCTGATGTGAACAGGAGTCCCTGTGCCATTCACAGTGTTCTTCTTGGCAGCATTTCCACCTTTCCCTTCCACTTGCTCTGCCTTGGCAATCTTTGCTTTTTCAGCTTCAATTCTCTTTGGATTGTTTAGCATTACCTGAACCACAGCATATTCCACCAGGGATGCAAACCCAAAGAGAAGGCAAACAATCAGCCAGACATCTAAGGCCTTCACATAAGACACTTTGGGAAGTTCAGCGGCAAGAGTGGTACATTCAGATGCCAAGCTGAGCACGGAGAAAATACCTACAAAAAGAGAAAACAATATACTGAATAAGAAAACTTCCCTTTAATGATACTGGCTGTGCTTTTCCTCTGAAACAGGCAATAGTGAATGATGTTTTTTAACAGTGAATGGGACTTCACAGTGTGATCGGTGCAGTAGGTGTAAAAAGTGCACATTCCTTCAGCTAATGAACAAGTTAAACACTTTGGTAGGATAGTGCAGTTAATGATGAATTATTAATAATGAATACTTTCATTTTATAAACAGAGAAACAAGTAAGTGAGGCTAAACTGGTTGTTATTCCCTGTCCCATCACACATTGCACAGCTGGGAAATGGGCTTTCCAAAGACTTATCTTACAATGGGCATTTAGTTATGGCAAGGTGGAAGAGAAATGTATGACACCTAACACAAAAAGCCTCCAGGTCCTTTAAATTACACTGGCATTGTCCCAGAAATCTAAACTGTGCTACAGCAGGAGCAGTTCTCTGAATGACCTGTTCACAAGTGTGATATTCAGACCTTACGTGAAAGGAAAGGTTTTGCTGAAGAGCACAGCTGTATGAGCAAATCAAAAAGCCTTTGTTCCTAATTCCTGAGAAGATGAAAGCATGGAGGTGACTGAGGGTGTACAATTATTTCCTATTTGAGCTTCCAGGATCTAGAGGAAGCTTTCTAGATAAAGGGCATTTCATGAAGCCCTTATAACTAAAAAAGCCTGCATGTGCAAAGGCTGTCAAAAGGTCATACTCGTCATGGATTTCACCAAGCATTTCCCCTAACAACACTTCCAAATGTCACCATCAACACAGGATTCATATCGCAAGAGACAAAATAGAAGCTTGACCCCAAATAAAGATTTCTCACAGGCTCCTGAGAAAATATTAGCATGAACAGCTACATTTGGAAAAAGCTGACTTTAGAAATGGCAGTCATGTGGTGAAAACTTAGTTCAATCTCCAAGTTCAGAATGTCCCATTTTTGTTTTGGGAATCCTAATGATAAAATTCTTTGTTTATGAGTGGGCAACTTTATGAAATAGATTTGATGTCTATAAAAACGTTGGCCAAAAAGAGATATTTAGTTAGTCTCAACTATGTTTCTTATACGGCATGAATTTTTTTGTCATTCACAGAGAGATGATTTCCTTCAGATCCATTTTAAGTAACTGAGGATGTGAAAATGTAAATTAAAATGAAACTGTCTGTATTGGCCTATGAAAATATTCATTTCTACTTGATCACAAACACCAGATTCTTTAGCTACTGTTCCCATTTGGATTTCAATAAGATTGATATGATACTTTATTTAGTATTAACCTCAAATGGACAATTCACTAGCTCTTAGAACACTGAAGCCGAAAGAAATGTTTACAGTCATGTAATTTTAAACCACAAAATCTTATGATGTTTGATTTAGAAATGTGTAGTGTCAATGTATCACTGCAAAGCTGGATTTTTTTTTTCCATGTGGATAATAAAGAATGACCAGATGTGTTATCTCAAAACAGAATGATACAGCAAATACTGAACTGACTCCTTAGTGTACACTCTGGATTCCTTTTCATCTACTGTATCTGAAACATTCACATACAAACATTTCCATAAGGATAAAAAGTGAGCATAGAATGCTTCACTTTGAAAAAAAAAAAATTCACTTACCAACACCTGCAGACTGGGGATGGACACTAATTATGGATCACAAGGAATTCCGAAGTAAAAAAAAAGGCCATACTGCCTCTTAATATATCTAGGACACATTTGCCTGTGTTCAGCATGCTGTTCATTCTCTAACAGTGTACTGTATCAAATACCATGCATGGCTATGCTTGACTGCTGAAGGGCAGCCTCCATCCTTCTCCTCAATAACCAGATTAGCCAATAAGGTGGACTGGCTCAACGTCTTGGATATAGTACCTTTTTCCTACCAACTTTAAAGTGTTTACTATCTTAATAGGTGACAATTAATATCATGCCTGGTGCCAAAAAACATTGTAACCCCACTTTTCAGACCTTAGAATACTTCACCTTACAATCTTGGTTTGAATTCTACAGAACTAACTTATAAATTCTAGCTGATTTTTGTGGAGCTTTTATTAACATGTTCAGTAGAGCAACTGAGGTCATGGTGACCAGCAGCTAATTTCCTTTTGTATAGATTTCTCCAATGAAGAATTCACTTTCAGAGTCTAAGAGACTTCTAGGTTTTCAAAGTAACAATAAAGTGAGACAGAAGCACAGAAATCTTCTATTCAGCAACCATTTGCTGCCTGATGAATGTTGGCATGGCCTTGGAGACCCTAGTGCCAGAGTTGTAAGCTGCACTTCTGGCAGCAGCTGCACTTGGTGCCTCAAATGTGAATGAGGAGCACAAATATATATAATCTGAAAGATCTGGAGTAAGTAGTTTCTCATCTAATAAGATCTGTAACTAGCCACTGGTACAGTTTCTTGGGGCTAGATATCATTTACTTGACACACAAATGTTAATCTTGTTATATTTCAAGGTCAAGGATCTCAAGGATGTCACTAGAAGAATTAATTTGTTGCTCTCCTGAAACTGGAGAAAGATAAATCTTACCCCAGTGACAGTGTTAATAACTGTCATACTAAATACTGACTCAACTAAGTGTTGATTTAGGATTTAGGGTGTCAGATTTAGAGGGTTTTTCGTTTCTATGGGAATTAAGGAAAAGTCACATAGCCAGGCCAATGGATAGTATATTTGAAAATTCATTATTTCAGAAATATTAATACATGAAAGAAGCCAATAAACACTTACAATGAACAAAATAAACAAACAATAAATAAACATGCATATTTAGTTACAAAGACATCCATGCTACTTAAATCTATGCTAATACTCTTATAAATCTATCTTTAATAAGCCATCTGGTCCAATATTTGAAGCATAGGGTTATAAAAATGGTGGTAAAGCTTGGTTTTGATCCTAGTTTTCCACTTCCTCTTTCATTCTTTTTAATTTAATGTATGTTGCATTTTCCTCACCCTTATTGTCTTCAAATGTTCTCTTAAAGTTTTGCATTATGTAATGCAACCTTGCAACTTTTCTAGATAAAAGATTATATTGGTTACTTGACATTAAACTAATACAGATTCAGACTCCTTCTCAAGTAACTATTTCAAGGTAAAAAAAAAAAAAAAAAAAAAAAAGGCAAGGCTGCATGAGAGTTATATCCTGTGAGGGCATGGTGGCTCCAGTGTGGGTAAGAGGTTTCTGAGCAAGGCAGGCAGCTGGAGGGATTTGCAACTGTACCAATGGGGTATTGAAAACAGGTGCACTAAACCTCCTGGTTTAGTGGCAAAAATTTGGAAGGTATAGACTTGGAGAGGAGAGAGTGCTAGGGAAAATGGAAGCCTTGGGAGGCCAGAACATGGGAAATGGAATCGAAATAGAAGTGTCAGGATGCAAGAGCCTGGCGCTGCACATCACTGAGCTCTTGGGGTCAGCAGGTTTGGCCATGCCAGACCTGTAGTCCTCTGTACAACCCAAGGATAGACTGTGTACAACCCAAGGAAGAAATTAGTCAGGATAATATTGTTACTATTAAGTCTGTGTCCTGCTATTTCATAATAAATGTGTTGCGCTGAGCAGCATGACTGCATGAGCTTGAAGTACTCTCATGAAGTGGGTCTTTAATGAAATACAGCCAGTCAGGTAATAAGAATTTCTTTATCTTTTCCAAATATTGCTTCTATTACCCTTCAAAAAGACTTCTCCAATAGGTAGCTATTTAGAGCCCTACTTATCATCCTGCCTTCTTGCTGATTATTCAAATGCTGAAATTCTCGTAAACTGCATATTGTGTGTTTGCAGCATCACCTGTGCATAGACGGATCAGATTTGTCCAGGCTGAGAGGAGCAGAGACATTGTGCCTGTTGCCCAAATGCTGGAACTACTATCAAGTGAAGTTTTAATGCCAAGGTGGAGTTTTTAGGACTTGGAATGAGCAGATTTCAGTGAAAATGATGAGTGGATAATGGAAGTGAAGTTGCTTTCAGGGTTCAGTGTCATGTAGCCAAAGCAACTGAGAATGGCTCAATGGTGTTAAAGTGGATTGTGACAGTACTTGAAAACGAAGATTACCCAGTGGAACTCTTGCAGCACTTGCATCAGGATTGATCCAGAATGACAGCCAGGACAGAACAACAATTAGCAGTGTAGGAGCATAAACACCCATCATGTAAAATCCAACTTGTCTTCTTAAAGTGAAGATTACTTCTACACAAGTGTAATAACCTTTAAATAAATAAATGCATTAATGTTTAATGTGCTTTGCAGGTGAATTTCTGATCCATATCTTCGAGGTCTTTTTCTGCTTAAGAGTAAAAGTTCAATGCTTTGATTTTCTTTATAAAGGCAAAGAGCTTAATTTGAAAAAAAAAGTTCATAACACAGATCTACTTAAGCACCAAGTGTGGTTAGGCTGTGGTACTTTGTGCTCTGTAGGGAACCCTTCCACTTTTCAATGCAGCAGGAGGCTGAAGTGACTCCCAGCTTGATGCTGGCTTCAAGATGCAGTCCAGATAAAACCAATGGAGTCTAGCTGTCCCACTAGCTTAAGCTCATCTGAAAATACTAATTAGCATTAATTTGTGCAAAAGATCAATTGAGAAATATTAGTCTAGCAGGTTTAGAATGGAAAGAGATGTTCTGAATGTGACTCTAACAAGAAATTTCCTCAGTACTGAAAGTACTAAAACTGCTACAGACATTTTTAAAAATATTCCAGAAAAGCTTCAAATTTTGTAAACAAGGAATAATGTATCAAATCTTTTAAAATTAAGATCTAAAGCACACAAACTTCAGAAGATGTTTAAGTCTAATTAAACACAAAGTTGCAGTTAAATAGACATTTTGCTGGAGATAACAAATGTATCAAGAAGACTGATAAGCAGAAGATAATTTCTGTCCATATTTCCACTCAGTTAGAAGAACTGGAATTCTTATGTTAATAATAACACAACAGTTTTGGAAAAAACTTGAAAACTTCAAAAACTATCCTATCACAAGAAAAAGGCATTCCTATGTTACATTACAACAACTTCAAAATTCAAATCAGACTGTATTTATCAATCCAGCTGGTGAGAAACTTATGTAGAAGATAGAATGTGTCAAAAAGTTCTCTCTACCTTCCATCTTGTACCAGTTAAGTGCTGTACAATGATATGTCATCATAAAAGTGCTGTTTGGGCATACAAACACCGTAACAACAAAACTGTAAAACATTAAGACAAACATCCTTGTGTAGAAGACACTATACTGTACTTTATAGCTCATTCTATCATCTTCAGAGATCAGTTGGCTGAAAAATTTTCCTTCTATAATTTATGAATGAATTCCAGACACTTTTAGGTTTTGTTTTCAAATGAGGAATGACCTTCAAAATTATTATTTGTTTGTGTTATGGAGGAAATGCATTATGCATGCCTTCATTTGAATAATATTTCATCAGCTAGAGCATCTATTGCCCTCACCATTCAGCTCAAAAGGATCTATTTGATCTGTCATAAAATTGATGAATAACAGGAAATTTGCAAATATAAATATTCATTGTATTGCTACAAAAGCAGCCCAGATTTCCTGACCCTCTTTCAACTTAGGTAGGTATGATAAAACATCAGTTGACAGAAATAGGCAGTAAAGATTAAGGGTTATAGCAGTTGTCAGGGAACTACTGCATAAGACATAATTTTAAAATCTGCTCCTTGATGGAAAACTTATCTTGATTATCTGACAAAATAATTTAGCTCTCTGTTTGAAATCTGCTTTTAAAAAAATATCTTCAGCATAAGAATTTTCAAGTAAATAAAAAAACCAGAACATTGAAACAGCCTTTAAAAATACTTCAGAGTACTAAATATTTGACAAACATAACTGAAGTATTAATTTTGGTTTTGGTTATGAGATTAAATGGAGGTTCTTAATAGAATGGGTTTGCAATAAAAGAATTGTGAAAACTTCAAAATGGTTTGCTCATGTTCTTTGTTTAATGTTCAAAGCACACACACAGAACGTGAATATTTTTCTGAACATTTTGGACCATGTCATTTGTGGTCACAAGTTGCTGAAACATGAGAGAACACCACTGATTTTCTTTGTGTATAGTTCTTAAATATTAATAATAGTTCTTAAATATATTCCTCAAGGTTCCTAAAAATACCTGAAATACCCAAAGCCTTTTAGACATTTAATTCCAGATTTAGGGCACATCTCAAAATATCACAATAGTATGTAAGTTTTACAATTTTCCCATTTGTATGAATTTTACTTGGGAAACGCAAGATCCATTACTTTAGTTTTTCACTACTTTATGACTATTGTTTTCAATAATTTCATTTTTGTAATTAAGAAAAAAATATTTTTCTCACTGCTAAGTAAAGTTTTACCATATCCTGAATGCAATCACTGATAGCTGCTGGATATGCTTTCAAAAAATCAGAATTTTCCTGAGAGAGCTATTTTCTTATTGTTTACAAGTTATAAATCACCTGAGAGGCTGAATTATGTTCTTAGGCTGAAATCTCACTCATTTTGCAGCTAAAAACCAAAGCTCACTTTTATTTTCACTGTCTTTTCAAATTAAATTCTTAACTCTGAGATTTGCTAAGGTTCCTTGAGATATCTCCAGGCTTGGAATCTGCCACAGAAGCAACTGCAAGTAACAGACCCTCCACTTCAGCTGAATAGGCAACAAGAAGCTTGCAGAGGGTCCTCAGAAGCTGCAGCACCACAGACTTCCCAATCGAGTTTTAACAGAAGATTTATTCCCATAATGTAAAAGCACTGACTAAAATACAGCTGTTCTTGTAGAAAGTCTTGTGATTGTCACAGCACAAGTAGTTTGGATATAATTATAGACAAGAAACAATCAAGGGGAAAAAGGTAAATAATTAAAAGCTAGAGTACAGAAACCACTGGAAAAATGTGAGCCCACATTAAAAACATAATCATGGGAATATATGAATAGAGGGATGAGGATTGCAAGCAGTTTTCAAAAATGACAGAATTTCCAGCACATTTAGAGAAAGGAAGAATCCACAGGCTGAAGCATATGGAAGTACATGCAACTGGCATGATTCTCCATGAACATTCATTAAGAAAAGTTTGACATTTACAAGCATAAACAAATATTAGGACCATAGAAATAAAAGAGTAATAGTAAGATCATGATGTATGTAAGGAAAGACAAGACAACCTTTAATCCCTTCAACCTGGCTATTTCTATATTGAACTAGTTTGTAATGATCACACATTAAACTTGCCATTATATGAACCACTCACTAACCAAAAGTAATCTATTTTATCCCAGGAAATGTATGACATGGACTGGAACATTAGCTATTAACTATAAACAGTAATTGCTTAGAGTATATTACCAAGGCAATAACTTATATTACCTACCTGTGCCTTTGTAATACTTGGTACAGTTACCATATTCAATATCCTCCTTTTTAATATCAAACTGAGGCAGAGCAATTTTCTCTAACTGTACAGGATCTCCAGACTGCCAGATAAACCGTAAGTCATCAGTTGTGTAACCAACTGAAAGAACAAAATAATAATTGTTTAAAGAACCACCTTAATCACAGTAAACTCAGCAAGAAAACCTAGCATATATGTATTGTATATCTTTTAGTCTTTTTATTTCGTGTTCAAATAATTAAATACAAAAATTAAATAATCTGCAGCTGCATTTTTATGTAGGCTGAAGTTAGGACTTAGTGGGTGAAACTTTACATTATCAATAATATTAGGATGACTAAGAGGTACTTGTTACAGTGTGCACTTCTCAAACAAAGACACCAAAGCTGTATTTCCCACAGCTTTCAAGCCTCCATATTCATTCATACTCTACTTCAGCAAATATGAAAAAGATGAATTTTAAACAGAACTTATGAGTCTGAGTAACTTCAAAAGAATTTAACAACTTAATTACCATGACGAATCTTGGTGTTTGTGCAAAACAACCACATTACTTGTTTGCTCAGACTAAAAGGCCTGATTCATGAAAGCATTGCCATTAAGGAAATACTTGACCAGGAATAAGAGCAGATGTGCAGTCCTACGGAAATTAGTTCAGTGCCTTTATGATCTACTGAGTACAGACAGACATCAGCAAACCTCTGAGCGCCTAAATCATAATATATACACAACCACCAAGTGAGAGGCAGTGCAAGTTAGACTCACAGTATTCAAGAATAAAGCAAAATTGATTAAATATGCATAATCTGGATCATGATTTTACATGTAATTTTTTGCTACCTTCTGTTCATTACAGATTAACTTAATTCAGAGATAATGTCTGTTTTAAATGCAAACAGAGAGGAGGAAACAGAAAAGATGGGAGTTGGAATGCATCGTTTTGCACTTCAAAGCCTGAGAAAAATGTTTAAAGTGCCATTCTTTTGCTGGAGGCATTAGATTATTCTTTTTAATTTTTGAAAAACAGTTGCGATTAAGAAAATAAAACTAACCATAAGTGATGTCTCTAAGATTCACAATAATTTAATAAAAATCACAATGTTTCAAAGCTCCATAATATACTATAAAAAATTGGTATTAATGTCCGTTCCAACACACAACATATCACAAAACTGCCAAGATCCTTTATGATAAAAATTACTGCAGAGTGAAAATTTTGTCTATAGAGACTATGTAGAACTGGGCATATGATAACTGTGGATATGAGGACATCCTAGTAATGACTGATGGCCTTTTTTATTTTGAAGTTTAGCAAGTAAAAACCAAAATATTCATTTGAAAATAACCTAAGAATAAAACTGCCAATGGCTAACAGGGAAAGAATTGGAAGAACAGATAGGAAGTCATGGGTACCTTTCTTACTTTTGACAACTGAATTAAAAGGTAGAAGAAAGTTTAGTACACAGTCTTTTCAAAGAAGCAAATTCACTGAACTTCAGTATATAATCTTAGCATTATTTTTTTTTAACAAGTAATTTATCCTTGCATGATTATACCTCTCGACACTTATAAAGCAAGTGAACTTTCTGGAATGAGAAATCTTGAGTGAACTTCCATTAGTATTACTAAATAATTCCAGATTAATTCCAAACTGATTTGGATTTTCCTTAAGAGTTTACTTCATGTAATGTACATTATCATGTACAAGAGCTAACGTACATACATAGAAGGGATGAACAAAATTACTATAGACATGCTAAAATTCTAAAGATAAATGCTGACAATCAAAACCTAAATTGTAAAACTATATTATTATTATTATTATTATTATTATTATTATTATTATTATTATTAGCTTTGTCCCCATTGTGATACCCTGCCCAGCTTTGGTTAACCTTACTTTTTCTTCAGTTGTGACTTCCTTCCCCTAACCTCACCTTTCCCACCTGACCTGATGGAGTAAGAGCTAAATGCTTTTATGTTACAGCAGGAGCAGACTTCTCTCTGCTTCACGCTCATCCTTATTCAGGGAAACAGAATTACCATGAAAGTGGGATCACCAAGGATCAAAGTGTTGGAAAAAGCTGTAGCTGAGCAGACACCTGTGTACTTGGGGCACAGGGAGGGAAGATGGATTTCAGAAACATTTTATCTGCAACTTCCAGCATGGCATGAAGCCCTTCAGAGATGTGACCCATCTGCCCTGTTGTAAGATTAATCACCTGGAGACCAGGAATAGATGCCCAACTACATCTACAACACATCCTGAAACCACTTTCAAAAAGTTTGATACTAAATGATCTCACTGCTTTGGCATCAAATACTTTTCCTTTGCTACTGCATCAGAGGAATTCCAAACAATACCAATGCATCATCAATGCAAGGGGATACATTGGGCCCCAACAACCTACAAAGCAGCACAGGTTGCAGAAATTAAAACTACCTGGCAAAACCATTCTTCTTTCCAAATAATATACTTCCATTTATCTCAGTTTATTTATCTCTTATTTATTATTTATCTCAGTTTATAAAATGCTTTTATAAAATACCTCAGTTACCATTCTGGTTGATAGCAAAAGCTAAAACTAAGAGTGCACAGTGCCATAAAAGTAAGAAACATCTTTGATAGGAAAATGTAGTTGGTAGGAACCAGTGAGTACCAATTTCATGATTCATTAAAAACGTTGGGATGCAGTAAACAGAATTAATAATTTTTGTTTGATTCTCATGCATGCCTAGAAGAGAACTGTTCTTATGGACAGAGTGATTTACATACAGCTTTCCAATTGCATCTTGCAGCGCTGTGTATCCATAGGAAACAAGGTCAAGTCCAAAGGGCATGACAGTGTAATAGATAATCTGAAAATACAGAAATGGTATTTAAAAACAGTGTGAGCTGCCAGGTAAGCAATAGGCAGCCATGAGAGAGAAAAAATCACAAGTTTTTGACTTTAAAAGAGCAGAAACAAAGTTTAAAAGTTATAATTAGCAGTTTGCAAAGGAGATCTCTCTAGATAAAATAAGACAATAAAAAATGATAGACGGTTTTAAACACATAGAAGATCATAAGTTATAGAACTGCTAATACAAGAAAAAATACAAATAGGTCATAGAATAACCAAACCAAATGTCCATACAAAACAGAGTCCTGTCTCCAGCATTGGCCAGTGATGGACTTCTAAAGAAGAATATGACACTACAGCAATCTGGAAGTTATTTTGCCAGATATCCAGCAGCACCCAAAAGTTGCACCCAAAAGGGCTTCCTAAACCAGAAAGGATTCTTCAGTATTTAAGGGACATCAACAGATTTTTTTGTCTCCGTTGTTTTGCTTTCAGCTGCTTTCTGGAATCTAGGTGTCCTGGTTTCAGCTGAGACAGTTAATATTTTTCCTAGTATCTGGCACAGTGCTGTGTTCTGGATACAGTATGAGGGCAACATGGATAACACACTGATGTTTCTGGTTGGTGCTGAGTAGTGCTTACCCTAAATCAAGGACTTTTCAGTATCCCATACTCTGACAGTGAGCAGGTACATAAGGAGATGGGAGGCAGCAGAGAAGGGATGGACATCTGTCAGCAGGTAGTGAGCAATTCTATTTTGCATCATTTGTTTGTCATGGTTTTATGTCTCTCTCCACCTGTGCCTTTTACTACAATTAGTATCAGCATTAATACTTTCATTTTGTTTTACTTTGCTGCAGTTTTTAAGTGATTCTTGACCCACAGCTTCTACGGGCTTTATTTTCCTACATCTCCTCCCCATCCCATTGAAGCCAGGAGGAAGTGAGTGAATGATACTTAGTTGCCAGCTGGGGTTAAACCCCAACACCACATAAACATCCACAGACAGCATCTTGCAGCAAAGAACACCACAGCTAATCTGCACACACTCTAATCATACTTCTATCTATCGTTAGTCTCTCTCATAGTCCTTTCAATGCAAAAGAAGGCAAAAAAATCAATGTCCATCCATTCTCTCTGTGCCATTTGTGATTTAGAGATCTCTTTGGCACCACCTCAATTATTTTGCTTTTTCCAGTGTGAAAAGTTCAGCCTTTCTCAGCTGTTCCATACCTTTCACTATCCCAGCCTGCCTTCCTATAGCTGGAAGACCAGAATTGCATTCAAGATGTAAATATAGCATACTTTTATACAGTGGCATAACTTTCATCCCTAATACTTCTAAGAATTCAATTCACTTTTTCAAATAGTACTGAGCTATTAGCTGACATTTTCAGAGAACTATCTATTACTACTCAAAGGTAATTTTTTTGACTGGTAATAACCAACTCTAGATCAATCAGGTTTCATGTGAAGTTTTTCCCTCATGCATAATTTCCAGTGTTTACATTGAATTTCATCCCATTCTTTGTTGCCTAATCCTTAGATTGACTTGTGGTTCTCACTGTTGTATCTTACTTTTACCATCCTGCATATTTTGGTATCATCAAACACACTTGCAAATTCAGAGTTTTTTAGATCATTTATGTAGAAAAGCACAGAACATAGAATAATTTTTTTCTGTGGGAGTTTGTTTTCTTCCCCTGATGTGAGCAGCAGCTGTTTATTCATGCATTCAGTTTCCTAATTCTTAACTATTTGTGCAAGAGCTTTCTCTCATGCACATTTTGCCATGCAAGTATTTTGGTAACAGTAGAGTCTTTCATTTATATGTGATAATATCTCTGTAAATAGAAATACAAGACATAGAAATTATACATTTTAAAAATGTCACCAAACCACAGTCCCTAAAAAAATTAATCTTACCTGCATACATATGTAAGAACATAGTGTGCAATTAAAATAAACCCAGTATTTTTAGAGGAAGACAATAATTTCTGACTTTATTGAACCCAGTTTTCCTATTTGCAAGTTTTCAGAGAATAATTTTTCCATCAGAAACACTTCCATAAGTATTCACTCAATATTCACTAATCATTAACCATACCTATTGGTGTAATTTATAAATACCTGAAACCCAGAAAAAATATTTGAAAAACATTTAAATGTTTCACTTAACATTCACTCTTTCAAATGAGAAACTTCTTTCATAGCTGGAAGTTATTTTCTACTTTGAAATATTAATTTCTACACACTTCAAAACTACAGAAGCATCTGAAATCAAAACCAAGACCTTCAGAGCAAGCCAAACAAAATGCTTTGATTGCCCAATGTATCTTCTTTTCTGATCACTGCCAGCAATAGTCTTGAGACTGATTTTTGTCATCCTGTTTTGAAATGGGAAAAAAAGAACCCAAACTCTTTCATACAGTTTCTTCTTTTTTCTATCCATTTCTACTCCAGTAATAAATAGCTCATGTGAACCTAGCTTCTCAAGTGATTCCCTCTTAAAAGTAATCTTGCGTCATATTCAGATAATAATTTTTAGGTCTATCAGGGCAATATATTACAGCTCACACCAGAAGAAAATTCATTTTCTGTTAGGAAATTTAGCCTCATCTCTACATACTATAAACTGTTAACTCTCCAGATCTGTCATTCACTATGACCTCCTTTTTAATCAACTAATTTGCTGGTTGTAGTGGATGACTATTTTTGTGGCATCGTGTATACCTTTGATAACCAAGTCAAACCACCAAAATAGGATATGTTAACTACAATTAAATTCAACAGCAATTTGAAGGCTTCTGAAAAAAAAAAATATTCCAGTAAGGCATAGAACTTAATCAGGATTTTTCCACAGTACTTTTACAAAACATGCATATTTACAAATTTTGTAGTTTCTGCCTTTCACCTTTTCTTTAGCAAGTAATCATCGTTTACTTTAGTTGCTGTAAAAATTCAAGTAGTGTGCAACATATACTGTTTTAATGAAGGGTGTATTTCAGATAAAGTATATATATCTATACATTATATATATGTAATTACATATATATATATATAATATTATATAATCCACTCCATTATGCTTCTAGGAACCTAAGAAATTATCAAAATGTTTAAATTTAGTTATTTCAGTGTGTTAGCTTAACATGTATATACACTTCAAATTTCTCATACCTGCAGTGCAATCAACTACATGCTTTAAAACACCTTCATCTGATTTCTTTACACATATTTAATTTATTGCAGCATTGTTTATAAACTGTCTTATAAATTTAAATATTAGTAATAAATTGTATTACATTACTAAAGCTAATACAGAAAATATATTTTATATAAAATCACTTTAAAAAATAGTGGAAACATATAACTAAAATACCTCATGCTGACTAGGACATCTCCATCCCGAAATATAAAAAGAAGGATATTTTCTTGTGTGACATCATGGAAGTTAGCATTTTTTTCATTTGCAAAGAATAAGTCTGGCTTCCAAAGACACTTAAACATAGTTGGGTCCACTGTTAGTGTATCTGAACCTCTCCAGTCATTGGGCAGTTTGAGTCTGGGGTCATTCCACTTCTGTCTTAGGAAGATGTTGACTCTATAGTCCTGATGGGAAGAATAAAAAAATATTAGTCTAGCCAAAAGTCTAGCAGAAATCCCACAGAGAAATAAAACTAATCAGACTTGGAAGAGAAAAAATTATGCCCTGATTTTTCTATCACAAGGAGAGTAATCACTATTCAAATTACATTACAAAGTCTTATGTTTAACAGACTTTACTACAAACAGATTACATCTCATTCATGGTTTCGAATATAGCACCTTTCCTTAAACAAAGGTTCAAATTGTCACTCCAGAGTAATTTTTGCATCCCCTCAGTAACAGTCTCCTGTTACTCAGGCATAGAGAAAAGCATGCAGCAGGGCAGAGAAAGGCCATGGCTTGACTACACTAAATGGCTGCAGGCAGCAGGCATGATATCACTTCTATCAGGGTATCCCATGAGTTTACTCTCCATTTGGTTAAGTGACACACTGATGGCAAAATATCACACTATTAAAGCAGGAAACAGACCAGGCAATAGATTTTATGCTGCACACCCAGAATACAGCCTATCAGTGATCAGGGACTATCTTGCTAACAGGAAAACTGATGCCAGCTTGCAATGTAGGTACTGAAGTAGCAGGTATGAGAGGAGAAACAGAATCAATCTCAAAGGGACAAAAACAAGGCTTTACAGAGGAAATCTCCTGAAATCAGTAGGCCTCTGGCTGAAGGATGGACAGTAGTAGAGCCATGCTCAATGAGAACCTATTTTTGCTATTGAGAATTGGAGTAGCATGTGTCTCAGGGCAAAATTATACCCTGCACATGTTCTGCCCTTAGTGAAAGCTGTGAGCATCTGAAGGAAGAATGTGACTTAGAATGTCAGCTGTGATTTTTCAGTCTGATCTCTTAAGTCTTTTTGCTTTTTACATTTACATTTAAGTCAGTGCCTCTTTTGATGTATATGTAAACTAGGCAAATCACATATAGAGAAAGAATAAAGTTATTGTTGAAAAAAAAGTTAAATAAACCCAAACAAATGAATGAAAATTCTGTATGTAAGATTATTTCTATCTCCAGTCTTCCTAGTTCCCTTCTATAGTGTGCTTTGTTTTTTCATAATTGTCTATTAGGTACAAAGCCTCCTGAGATAAGGGCTGTGTCTTTCAGAGCAATGAAAACACTGCTACTGCTCTACAACTATAACAAAATGCTAGAAATGTGTGAACGAAGGTTCTTGACATATTTTTTATTTGCCAATGGATTCTGCATATAAACTAATTTTATAAAGTTTTTTATTCTACTTGTCAATGACTCTTGCACATTTTTGTTGATACAACTGAATGATCTTCTATTGTACTTACATTTACAGTCCAAAGCAGGTGCCATCTTGAGACAGTCATGCTAACCAGAAGGAGTCCACTTGGCTAATACCTCATGTAGAATAATTTATTCTGTCGTTTTGCTCTGCATATTTAAATACAGCACCCACTTTCCCATGTCAAATCCACCAAATTAGCCCAAGTATTTCTTTATTACACTATACTGTGTAATATTTTTCCTTACTGCATTGTAAGGAAAAGCAAAGCAGCAAAACTAAGTACTTGTTACTTGTTGGCAGTTTGTTTTGGAGAAAATATACATAGTCTGACCCTAATTTTTACAAAGGCCTATGTTGTCTTGTCAAAGTAAAGAAGAAGCAAAAAATAATGGTTAATATGAAGCGAATTTGTACTGGAAGGCTTTAATAAAGAAGCTTCATAATTGGAGGGAATTCAGGTCATTACCTCAGAAAGCATATTTTCAATTATATGCATATAATTGAAAATTTCCTTCACTTGCTTCTTGCTGAAGTTCCCATTCCATATGCACTTATTCTCTCAGTGAAAAAAAATTACTGTAAATTATATGAGATAAATACTGCATACCATTCATGCTCACAAGCATTACACTATTGGTTACACTGAATTAAATTTCCCCATAAACAAGTGCATTACCCTAATTTTAAACAAAATAAGATGCCTTCCCAAACCCATAGGCAAAGGATAAGCACTGTCCGACACCTGCCTTCAGCTTACCCATTCAGCAGAAGAAGATGCTTACATCACTGAAAAGCAGAATGCACTGGCAAAATAAGAATTGGAAGCAAGATCAGGTGGATGCTATTTTATTTCCTTCCTTGCTCTATTACAAATGAATTTAAACACCAAATAATCAGATGTTTCAGCATCTTAAGCTCTTGAGTCTGTTCCTCAGAGAAAGAAAATTCCTTTCAATCTAAAATGGGGAGTCCCAAAGTAGAGATGATGACAGGGATACTTGGAGAGGAGGGCCACCACATACTTGAGGCAATACAGAAAATGCAGAAGGAAGCTAAGAGATGTCACAATACGAAACTGGCCAGACAGACAATGTGCAACAGGGCTGCTCCATAGAAGAGCATGCACCCTTACAGCATCTGGCAGCAGTAAAGGCTATGATCTGGTATAAATTTATCTTGAAAGAAGTCTGTAACCAGTCCTCTCAAATTTGAACAATGAATTTTAAGATTCAGTAAGTGTATTACAATTAAATTGAACTGGGGCTGAAGAAGCAGTCTGCATGGAGTACAGTCTTCCTGGTGTACATTTTACAACTTTTTTTTTTAATTTGCAGAGTGATTGACATTTTATAGTAAAGGAGAGTCAAATAGCAACTATGAAGCCTGAAACTAAGGGAAGAAGATGGAAGAGATATTCAACAGCATCAGAGCTAGGAGGACCTATCAGGTAGAAAGAAACACAGAGGTATTCTGTAGGCTCCTACAGAAGGCAAATTGTTTTCAGGGAGGTTGGGAGACATTCTAGGAAATATTTCAGAAGTCTACTAAATAGTGGGCATGTGGTCAGAAAACCACCTCAGGTCAGAAAGCAAGTATAGCCTATACATCTCTCTGCAAAACAGAGGACATAGATCGTGAAAGACTTACTACATAAATTACACTCATACCAAGAAAGGCAACGTAATAGTGCTTCCTTTTAATAAAGAAGAATATGTAATCTTTAAGATTAAAGTAAGGAAGCTGAATGTTTTTTGTAGTCATGAATATTAAAAAGACCTTCTGAAAGATTATAAAGGAGAAAGAAGAAGTGGTGTTTTGTCATTTGAGTCAGTGAAGAAAGCTCACACTGCAAGCCAAAACCTTGAACATAGATTCTGTAGACAGAAAGTCAGATCACCATCATAGAAAAAAAATATAATAGTCCTATGGGTATTTATACCGGAAACTCTCTATCCCTAGGAATCCTTGACTGGTCATCCAGTTTAAAACAGTTTCTAAATTAATTAATAATCACCATATTATCTGCAGTCTGAAAAATCATGAACAAACTCAGAAGCAGAGTTAACGTGGGATCCTTGACAAGCGGTCTAACAATACAAAAGAGAACAAGTTATAGGATTCAAGATAAAGGGTGCTTACCAGAAGGTAGCAGGCATAAGCTCTTCTGCTTTTTATCTGTACAAATTCTGATTCTCTCTGTAGTTCACTAGCTCTTTTGCTTAGTTTTTTTTCCAGGAGACTTGCACGGTTAAGTGTGTGGAGGCACTGCAATTCTCCTCAATATTAAACAACACAGCATGAACACTATACCTTCTAGACACAGAGCAGACATTTGCCCTTCAGATTCTTCACAAGGGCTTGATTAAAGTGATACAGGATTCTGAGCACAGGACCCATAAAAAGGGTACTCGCTTTAAAACAAAGTAACTTTAAACATGTCGATGCTTTTCTATAAAGAAATTCCCCCCTTTCTTAAATCTAAGTGGACTCTGCCTCGGAAGGAGCTAATCTCGACTCTTTGTTGAGGATGAACCAACTTGCACAGCTAAGAATATAAATATGACAGGACCAGCAGGACAGCAAGTAAGGCCTTTTCTTTCTCACTGGCACTCTATATATTTATTTGCTGGGCCTTCTACCATGACCTCTATTGCAGTCATCTGGTACCCATTGTTATTTTTCCCTACACTTCCATCACACATAAGAAGGAATCATTGCTTTAGCATGGCTTTACCCCCATACAGACTTTGCAAAAGTTTATCAGTTCAATTACTACAGCCAGCAGTGGCTAGAAAGCAAAGCATCATCACAACAGTTCATTGACTGAAATACTTAAAAATATATTATTTCACAAATTTTGGTATCACTCCAACCAGTTTAGTAGCTTCTGGTAATTTTAGAGACAGTCTATAAATTAATACTCCTCATGACTCTCACCAATGCCAGAGACAGTAGAGATGCAGCCAGCCACTCTCTTCTCCAACACCAAGGAGCCTTTTCAGCAGTGCTGGTACTTCTGCAAATATCTCCTTTTCTGAACACAAGAGACTCCTCTGATTCTTGACAGACTTGGTGCCTCACCTCCAGGAAATATTTTTCCTGTGATTCTGGAAGTACAAGTCTTTTCCTGTTCTACTGTCTGGTATATTACCCAGATCACTTGAAGACAAACCTATCCCCCAGAGAGCAGTGACTCCTGAATATCCAATACCCACTGCAGCAGGAAGAGTTTTCTGAGTAATACATGAAAGAACAGATTGACTGTTAATTTTGTTGCTGCTTCCTGTATTACATCAAGGCAATCAAGAAGAAATCCAAATTTCACATAAACATGCTTAGCTATCATGGTGATCAGCTCGACATAGAAATCTACATAAAAGCATAAAACAAAGTAAGGATGGTGGCTGAAGTTCTAAATTATGGAGGGGAGCATGACTTATCATACTCTAGTATGACACATCCTAGTAAATTTGTAAATAACCATATCAGGAAGGCATAGACAGGCATACCTAGAGGCTATAGAGAGCACGTTTCTCATATTTCTTTTTTTTTTTTTTTTTCTTTTTGAAGCGGCTGGGAGGAAGCAAATCTCTCACAATAATTTTTATTACTATCTGAATCTGGGTGAAATGTAAAAAAGCCTCTTTAAAAGTCATATTTTAAAGCATGTAATTATTTCAGAAACTTTAAAGGATCGTTTGGTATAATATACTCGACATCTTAAGACACTTACCTCAGCCCTACTTTCCTGCTCTTCCTCCCTGCCCCGCTTTAAATCTGAGTCCTCTTTTTGTTTTCAGAAATAAATCTTGTGGCCTTTTGGGCAACCTTACCTTTTTTTTGTTTGTTTTAGTATCAGTTCCCACGAATGCCTTTAATTGTCTTACTATCATTTGCAATCAAACATAAATCTCTACTAGCTAAAGAAAGAAATTTCTGGCCAAGCTATTGAAAACTGTTCTAGCCACCTTTTATGTTCAACATGGAGTGGCTCTGCAGTCTATTGAAATTTTGTTAGGGTAACATGTAAGCAGGTTCTGAATTTTAAGTGGGCACTTACTTCCAACAACAACAAAAAAAGATTTTTATTTCGTATTAGTGTTATTGTGGTTTATTGCTTCTCTGCCATTATGAGTCAGAATGCTGCCTTAGTCACAGTATTAAAAAAAGCAACTTGATTTTGGGAGCTGCCTCAATGCTTAGGTGAACCAGGTCACCAAAGTGATCAGGGAATGCCTCAGAACTCCCACTCATGTGGGAGTCTATGTCTCATCTGTAGCTTTCCATGAACTGGCACGACATGGTGCACTCCCCTCTTTTTTACACAAAAGGAAAACCTGAACAGGTCAGAACATCTTCAATAACTAAATGCATTTTTGGCAATATTTTCTATAGTGTTTATTGGAAACACTGTAACAAAAAAAGATGTGCAAGTCCCAAAATACAAGAAAGACCTTTGCTGAAGCAACCCATATTTTGAAATTGATTTTATTTCCCAGAGAAACAAAAGAAGTCAAAATTGCAATGAGGAATATTTCATGCTGTTATTGACATGTTGAAATTTTCTGGCTGAACTAGAAAAACATTTTTATAAACTCCACTCCCCAGTTTATCTTTCCCATGCAGTAAATAAACAGCAGTAAGACTATGGTCATTGATCGTCTATTCTTTTATTACTGCTCCTTCTACTCCTCCACAATTTATTTCCATCTTCAGATCCACATAAAAAAAGAACCTATATGTTTCATCCTTATGCATGTCTGTTCTTTTTCTTCCATATACAGTCGTAGTGGTTTGTGGTTTTTTGAATAACACACTAAGCAACTTATGTAATAACTTTCAGGAAGATCTTTAACTCATACTACCAAATGGGTTCTTCCAATGAACTTAAAAACATATGGAAATTAGTCTATCTCTTACATCTTAGAAACCATGGATTTCCTTTCATGTTAATCAGATTCTAAAGCTACAATAATATGTGGGTACATATAGAGTGAAAAATACATTAATAGTAGTTTAGTTCTACGGCATAAAGCACAGTCAGTCAATCACAAACCCCATTAAGTGAATTCTCAGTGTCTGCAACCACAACAATTATTTCTATTTTATAGTTCATAATCCTCAGTCTGAAGTTTAGCTTAGTAAGAAAATCTCCATGTATACTACATGAATTTGATCTCACTCTTACCATAGTTGTCTCTTGAATTGACCCAAAGCTGTTAATGAAGATGTTAACTGCAACATCGACTGGAATTCCTTTAAAAAAAAGAATTCTAGTAAGCTACACAATCCAGTAAAGGTACATTATCCTTCATTTAAAACTCCTTTATACTGGTATCTCAAATGTCACAGTAACTTTATCTTTTTAAGTTAGTATATATACAGTTTTCGAAGTCAATAGAATCATAAAACCTTTTTTCAACCCAGTGATAAGAAAAAGTGAAAAAGAAAAATCCTTAGTCCAGAGAGCTAATCTTACAGAATTCCATAGATCATATATCGAAATTAATAGTTCTTGAATTCTGTGATTTTCTGTTATCTCAGAATGAATAAGCCACTATTATGCATTTTTGCACGCAGTGTAACAGATAGAGACAATTCACATTTCTAGCAGCAGGCCCTTTTAACTGTCAAGGCCATAATGCCAATCACCCCAAATTACCTGTTTATGATTTATGATGAGATATTTCCTTATGCTTTAAGAGGACACCTCTTTATGCAAGTAAAGTACATAAGCCTTTACCTGCCTGTAAAGTAAGAACACAGGTAGGTAAAAAAAATTATTGCATGCATCTTTCACAGCTATCTAGCCTTGTATGAAAGAGTTGACAAACTGTTCAATTTTACAGTGGTTACCAATTAGCCAAGAAAAAATTCTAGAAGTTAGCAGCTGTGAAGATATTAAGAGGGCCTGGATTTTTTCTCTTTTCCATAGCCAGGATTCCTGTACTTGAAGAGAGATGGTAGGATAGCTGCTACATCTCCCCTCTGTCACCCTGCAGGAATTGATTGGCAGTCATTTAATCTGGTGTTAACAGAGAGTTATCAGATAGCAAGAAGAAGTGGCCTGATAGTTGAGAGAACTAATTATGCCCCACTAATTTTATTTAGTATCTTTATGGTGTGTCAGAATATCTACTAGATGCAGGTATCTGATCCCATTTACACTGTTAAAAATACTCAGTGGGTTTCTTCCTACCTTCGGCAACAAAATAGATATAAAAATATATGAACACTGCTTTGACAGACTAAGCAAATACAGTACAAAGTAGTAATGCCTCTTCCTATAACGTTTGTCTGCATAAAATATTTTTATGTACATTTAATACATAAATTCAAACTTATTTTCTTGATCACCAGAAATTTAACACGATAAAATTTCACTTTTTCATTTAAATCAATTTGTTTGCTTTGTTTTTTAATTAGACCACTTAAGTGTGATGCTGTTGGTTATGCAATAAGCACAATACTTCTTTTAATGCCTGATGCATGTTAACAGAGCACCCATCACATCACTAGTAGTCAAGAGCATACTTTCTCTTCCAGATTTGAATAGGAAGTGCTATCCAAGAAAATCACTCATGTGTGAGGAACATTTTAACATGGGCAAACCACTTGTCAGAAAATGTTCTTTTTCTTCCCCCTCCCCCTGAGTTAACATTACATGTCTTTCCTTTCCCTTCCATCTTGATTCTTACCAGACTGCCAGAAGGGTTATCAAAAATATAAAGAAATCTGCAATGTGCTTTGTGATTACAAGCTGATTATGCTGAAGAACAGGTAGAGAAGAGACTAGACATTTATCCTTTGTGACAAGAACCCGTGCTGGAAACATATAAATATGGTTTTACAGAGAGTAAGAAAGAAGCAGTACACTTGCTGAGAACTGAGTTTTATATTATATGTTTATAAAACTGTTAAACAGAACTGAAAATACCCTCTTCAAAAGCACAATAAACATTTAGGATTTCCAGATTTTTCATACTACTGATATGCATGTTAAAATATCTTTTATTGCTCATATAATCATGTGGGGAGTTTTAAAATTAAAGATCTGCTTTATGTAAACTGCATTGCCTATATGGAATAAAATTGTCTACATTTTTTTTTCAGAAGGTAAATAACCTAATTCCTGGAAAATCTAATTTACAGCCTAATTTGTGTGAATTCTTAGAGGCTTTGTAGAAATATTTGTATTCCAACTTTTTCTGCACATGTAAGGATTCACGCTTGCCTACACAGAAGAATCCTGCAACATCTGACCACCAGGGAGATGTTTTAATGGCAGAAAAAGTGTTTCAATGCATTACCTACATGAATCCCCAAAATGTGCAAGCTTTATAACTAAAGTATCTTTAAAGGTTTTAGTAATTGTTTGCTAATAGTGATACTGCTGACCTCAACTTTTTATACTCATCTTAAAGGATGTCTACAGAGAAATCTGGTGGCTCAAAATACTGTAAAATGGAGTCTAACTAAAATTTAGGGATAAAAAGATATCTTAGAAACTTATTCTATAAATTATATTTCTATATTTAAAATATTTTATAAAATAAATCCAATTGTAATAAATCATCACATACATCATATCACATCACATTTCATTATTATGATAATGAAATCCTAACATATTGTCTTTCAGCTCAAAAGGATAAATACCTTCTGCAGTTTCAAACAATCTAGGGAAGCTTCCATTAAAAAAAAAACAAAACAAAACAAAAAACCCAGAAATTTAGCTTGCAAGTATTTTCTCTACATAATTTTTCTCTGTGTGAAAAGAGAAGTTAAAATCCAAAGACTGAAAAAAAAAAAAGCTGAAATATCTGACAAACCTTTGAAATTAGGCCTTATCCTGGGATCATAGCTGAGCAATAGTCTATTCAAGATATTGCTGGTAGAATTAGCAGGTACTCTTGCAAGGTCTTCAGCTGATTGCTGCCTGTAAAAAAGTTCATTAGTTACTATCAAGACAGAAACAACTGCATGCTTAAACTGAAGTGATTTTAAAGTAATGCCATAAATGCCATTTCACAAGCAAAAATGTGTTCTTTATTTTCAGGTGTCATACTGTATAGTCTTCCTTTCCTTGAGAAGTTTCAGTATTTTTCAAGAAATTATTTGTGTCATAAACACAAATGCTCCCTGACATACTCTTAACTGTAAACTTGGAAGCAAATAAACTGCAATTCACTAATTGTTCCCTTCCCTCCTAACAAAAATATGCAGAGGGACATGATTTCTTCATCAGTAGAAAGCAGCCACCTTAACTATTTTTAGTACCTGTCAGATTAGGAACCTTATTAAATTGACAGCCACTTCATAGGTGCCAAAGCATGCAGAGGATTTTGGCCATCTCCTGCTCTCGGATGCCAGCACCAGCTATTCCACCCAGAGCTGGAGGATTGCATAATCTCATTGTCAAGTGTTTATAAAAGCTCTGTTACAGAAGACAAGGCCTTGGACTCTGGTTTTTCAGGAGGAATTTAAATATCTTCATTACCTTGCCATTATTGTGCTGGGTGTTAAATGAAAACCATTGCTACAATCATAAGGAACCTGTGACAGGTAAATGTAGCTACAAGAGTAGGTGAAATTGAGCATAATAAAAAGCAATACGAGTGCGTCAGTGCCCTCCCCAGGTATTTTAAACACCAAGCAGGCTCATAATGGTATGTAAGTTAATTTGCATGCTCAGAACCTGTTCAGTGAACTGCTTCCAGTTTTGAGCTCTGTCTCGTAATCACTTTTCCATCCCTTTTATGACCACTTTGCTGTCTCTCTGTTATTATAATTCAGTAACCAGGATGCCATGTAAAGATAAGACAAGCACTCTACAGAGGTATGTCATCAACATTATTACCTCTTGCAAACTAATGTATGAATGTATTTAAAAAAATTATCAAGTTTAGTTCCTAAATGTTTTCCATTATCAGCATCAGCTGCTGTTGCCTTCTTCACCCTGTAATATCTTTTTTTCATCATTCTCTTCCATACCAATGGCAGTTTAACAGACCTACAGGTTATTCTATATAACATCTCAGTTCATTGTTTTTTTTGTTCTCATCCTTAAGCTTCCTTCATGTCCTCTGGGATTTCTGCCTTATTCAAACATTTGTTGAAGAAAACATTAACTCTACAGAAGGCTTTTGACCAGTTTAAAATAAACAAAAAACAAAAAAAACCACCACCCCATGAATGTATTAGACCACCTGATTTTAAAATGTTCAAATATGGTAGATCCTGTTCAGCATTTACCTTATTGATTACTAGGAAATTCATTCATTATTAAATGTCAGCATAGCATGACATCAGTATTTGATTGAAAACTGGAGATGAGACCAGATTCTAGCCCTTGAAGAGCTTATATTAATAACCTCACCTTTAAAAATAATCGCTACAACTCAAACCATAATGGAAAAGGGAATCAGATCTGCTGATTTGGTAGCACCCACTGTGACTTCCCAAAGAGATTTAATCTCCTCAGTTAACACTTAACAACTAAAACATTTATAAATAAAACTATGAAGAAGTTCCCTATTATTAAAAACATGTCAACCATTTATGACAATATAGCTGCATGTTATTATATCACAGTCTCCTTGATACCTCCTTAGCAACATATGTTAACTTCCTGTTATATATACAGAACTGTATGTTCTGTATACAATAAGCTGCTGCTAATTTAATAATAAAGCAATTAAAAAAGGAATGTGTGTTCTAACTCCTTTTCTAATAACTGTTAAATTCACTTTCAAACAATCCTCCCAGGGCTGAGTTTATAGATTTTTCTATTTTAATTAGAATTGGATCATTATGCCCAAAAAATTAATTTATTTCCTCATCTGGCCAGGCAGCTGGACCAGATGATCACTGTAGGTCCCTTCCAGCTGAAATGTTCTGTTCTGTTCTATTCTATTCTATTCTATTCTATTCTATTCTATTCTATTCTATTCTATTCTATTCTATTCTATTCTATACCATTCCATTCCATTCCATTCCAATTCTGTAATTTTGAGATGTGTTTGGTTTTCAGTGATGACCTTTACCAATAAAGAGGTTGCTACAGAAATATCCTAAACCAGCTTTGTGTGCTTTTTTTTTTGCAGTTATCACTAGCTGGATGAAAGGAAAACAAAAGGTTAAGATTATTTTTTATTTTCTAGGAGGAGCAATTCAGAAAAAAATGTTCATTTAGCTATTAAAAAGGCAGGCAAACACTCTGTATGCTGTGTTTTATCTGATACAGAAAGGTTCATGGCAATGGTTCCTTGCAAGTCACACATATTAACATAAAAAACATCTACATCAGACTATAAAAACTACATTTATAAAAAAATCTCCTTAATACTGACAATAAGATTTCTTTCTTAATTATGTATGTCCAGTATAATGAAATATGAAAATAAATCCAAACAAAAACTAATGAACAAGCTTAAATACTTTTTTTAAAATTTTTGTCATGGATGAGACAAATATGTTCATTAAATAGTGAAAACAGTGATCCGAACCACACAGGATAACACAGGCACATAAATGTAATACAGATGCTCATAAAAACCAATGAGGAAAAGAGGAAAAAGTTTGAGAAATTAAATGGGTGAGCAACAAACAGCAAAAGAAAGCCAAATACAGCTGACAGGTTTATTTCTCTGTTCGAGTAAGAGGAATAAAGTGGTTGCTTTTTGAGATCTGAGCTGCACTGCAGAAGTATATTAATACAAATATCTGTTCAGGCTGTTTGTTCAAAAGCCATCCAAAAACTGAGCAAAGGAGATTTATTGCATTGGGAAGACAGTAATGGGAAGAACAACGCCAGCATAGCTTGCTGGTAAAGAACACCACAATCACATATGCCACAAGTTGTTGAGTTGTGTTTTCAACATACAAGTGTATAAATGCATTTGTCCTTGCTTATCTAAGAACCAAGTGAAATACAGTGACACTGGCTGGTTTGAGTTAGGAGGAGAAGCACTGAGATTCAGTAACTGCTGCTTCTAAAGGTCACTTTGAACAAAGTGGTTGAAATAGCTACCGTAAAAAAAAGCTCTGCTGAGTATCAGTCATATTTTCACTGTGGTTCTTTTATAGTATGCTGTCATTAGACTGCCATCATTGAACAGCACACAAGGAAACTTCATCAAAATGACTGGATTTCCTTCTGAGAGCCTTGCTAACCAAAATGACCAAATTTCACCGCAAATCAATACATCAGATGTGTTCCTTGGGGTGAATTAAGAAAATAATGACACTTTCAGAGTGACAGATGAGCAAAAAGACTTAATGAGACAGTTAATGGGAAATGTTAGGTGCTTGGATAAAGAGGCTGGGACTATTAACATGAGACATTTACCTAGAGCAACAACCACCCCTGCTTAATCGGCCATTATGGAATTAATTAACGATAGGCATATTTGTGTATTACATAAGACAAAAAGGATTTGAGATGAGATCAGCTGTTCTAGAAGAATCTTACTTCAGTGTGCTGAAGGCTGAGTCCCACATAACAACATTCACACCAACTGAGAAGATACTCGTCGTTTTTTCTAATTCAGCCAACAATTTTCCCACTTCTAAAAAGCTGGTAACTCTTTCCACCAATGATTTCAACCAGTTGCAGCATGCATTTTAATTTTAATGCATTTATTTCAACCTGTGTTGAATGCACATGGAGCTGATGGAAAGCATTTAGAAACAGCAATGCAGCACTCTCCACAGTAATTCATGGGTTCTAAGCAAAATATAGTGAATACCAACAGAAGCCTCACACTTGCTATGAAGAAAATTTAAACACAAGTAATCATAAAACTAGAACTTACCTTACCAAAAATTTTACCTTAGTAACAATTAAAAAATCCCACACAATCAACATACAAAATACCCAAACCCAAAGTGATTTTTTCTTTCTCTGAATAAATAAAAGGGAAAATTACCAGTATTTCTGTTTACACAGAAGTATCTGCACAAAGTGTCCTCACAATCCAAAGAAAACAAAGTACAGTTACTCTTTTGCTATAACATCCCCGTGTGAAATGCCTGGTCTTTTGGAGGTTACATTTGGTATCACTGATGAATCAAAGAATTGCTTTACATATTGTATTTCACAGGATATGCAGTAAGGTGTTCATCTCCTCTTTCACTGAAACTCTACACATATTATCACTGCCTTTGAAGATCATGATCAACATTTTAAGTTGATGGCAACAGGTGATTATTTTCATAATTCACTAATCAAATCCAGAATTTTAGATAAGCAGATATGCATGGCAAAAGGAAGCATGTGTTACACTTGGTTTGAAATTTATATAGCTTTACATTTATATCAGGCAAATGCATCAGAAGACATTATATCTCTATAAGTCATCATGACATTTATTCTCAGAGCTCACTGGAGTTAAAAGGAGTCCTTTCTTTATGTTACAGGAGGAAAGAATATAAACAGTATTCTATGCAAGCTGGAAAGAAAACTTTTTCACGGTTCTAGCTTACTGACAGATAAAAATATGTATTCCAACTCATACAGCTACCTCCAAAAATTTCCTATATGATTCTGAAGCCACAGATTTCAGCGCAGTTTATTTAATCTACCTGATAGACACTGACATTTTAGTCATATAATATGGCTGTGTACATTTGAGAAAGGTAAAAATAAGTTTTGGGAAACATAATACCTATTATCACACCATGTATTTTAAGTACAGTTTTCCTGTACTTAAGCTTATAAACTATCAGTGTTCTGATTTGCAGGCATTTGAATTTTTGAGTGCAATTATCTCTAAGCATAAAAACTAGTTAATACATATTAATGACATTCTATATAACTCTTCTGAGTGATTTCTCTGACCTCTAGTATGTTTAATCGCTACCTTTTCAAACTGTGCAAAGTGACATGTGTATTCCTAAGATTAATTACAAATAGTCCAATGAAAAGTGGTATCACTAATTACATTAAAACAATGGAACTCTGAGTCACCACTTAAATGTCTTCATGAATGCAGTTGACAGCTAAACACCTAAAATGAGACATGTAGCTTCAGTACCTAAATTTGGAGGTAATGAAGTGTGGTGAAAAATGAGAAAGGTTTCTTCATAGCTAATTTTGAAACAGAAACCCAGATTAGGCACCATGAATTGTGAACTTTAAGTTGAGAGGGTGAAACAGCTTGTCTTTCATGTCATGTTGTAGATAGACCAAAGAGAATAGTCTCCTAATGTGGACAGGTAGAAAACCTTCCTGCAGTTAGGTAATGTCAATAGCTGTAAGTATCACTACTTCGGTCCTTTTCTAGAAGAAACCTCTTAAATCCAGCTTTGATTTAACATTCAACATTCCCAGGGTTAGGCACCTTAAGGAGTGGTGATATGGAATCTGAAGTGCCTTACTATTCACTAAACTTGAGAAAAGCAAGCTGGTTCATCTGGCTGCCACAGAGCCAACAGCCCCCAAACCAACAGAACCAGCTTAGCATGGTATTTCACCAAGCCTGAACTAGTACTGCTCTCAGCAATGCAGTTTTTTTACTAAAGTTAGCTTGGCTGCTCCTAGCTTAGACATCTCTGCATCCCACCAAAGTCACCCACCACCTGTGACCCTTGTGCATAACAAGTGTCCTGTTATGTTTTGATATAGCACACAGATGTAAAACATGATAAGCATTCAAATGTTTAAGCAAAATTTTTGAAGAAATTTATCTACATCAGGTCTGTAACCCAGCATTTTTTCCCAGATACTGTAAGTATGGAAACAATAGAAGGACATTGGTAAAATCTAACCTGAATGGTGGTATAAGTGGCAATATAAGAGGAAAGCATAAGCTGAGATACATTTTATGTAATTTGTCTTGACAACAGAATTTAGACCTATGGTTTTCCTTGGGCTTAGGCAAAGGTGCTGCAATGTAAACCGCAGATCCAAGTTTCTTCTCAGTCTGGAGGTTGTATATGAAATACAAAGTCTGTAACTTTTCCACACAATTATAGTGTCTCATCCTGCCGGTGTTGAGAATGGAGCAAACGCTGCTCACTGAGAGGAAAAATTACTGAACAAGAACCAGTCTGTCATGCTTAATTACTGTATTACAAGACAGTTTAGGTTTTGCTTATATAGCTTTATCTTTTACTGCTCACCACATTTAACCACTTTAAAAACAAATTCTCAGACCTTCTGGAATGGGGCCCTATTTGTCTGGGATCACAGCTTTCCATGAGAGTTACATGATACAGAATAACAGAAGCATTGACCAACTGCTGTTACTACAGGGCAGAAGAATTTTTATAGGAACAAGACCTGGGCTCTTGAAGTGACTGTCAGATATATCTTCTTCCACAACCAAATTTAGGCTTCCCTTTCAACTTCATTCCACCTCCTCCCATAAACTGTATCAACCTTTCCACCACACCTACAAAAGAAAATGTCCACAGACTACCAACAGTGTCTTCTAGATGATGGGAATTAAGTGATAATGATGCCACTTTCCCACCATTTACATTCTGGGACTGATCACCTACTAATGATAAAGAGGCATTGTACACCCAAACACTTAATAAAAAAAATTCTAGTTGATGAAGAAGTGGAGAGGACCCAAGGTATAAAATATATTTTGAAGTTTTATTTTAGTCTTAATAGGAAGAGAATGTCAGAAGCTTAAAGTTAACCAAGAGAAATTTTAGGACAGAGTTCATACAACTCTACGCTTTAAACACATCAAAGCCTTTTTTCCCTAGTTCCAACTGTCTTTTGTTGTTGTTTTTCAAAAGAAGCCGTTTATTGAACCTTCGCATCTGTGACCTTTCTAAGCTTCTGCCTGGGCAGATGGCACAAGCCATGTTTTCTGGAGGGCTTAGAGGGCCATTTCACAGTTTCTGAAGTAGCTGATATGCTTTACTGAATACAAGCCAAATATGATTTGTACTCCTGCTTTGTGGGTAAAAAAAAAGTCTCTATAGATATTATACAGTATTTAGTAAATCATCTACAAGGATATAAATCTCCATGGAGACAGGAGGACAAATGCATAAAGGTGAAGAGGGATGCTCTTTTCAAAGCACAGTCTTGCTATCCAGACAAAAGGATGAGATTTAGTGACTGAGGTTTTGCTCTCAGTATTGCTGTGGCATTAGGGACGCTGAGAGATCTTCAGAAGTGAATGCTGTGCAAGTGAACAGCTGAGTCATCCTAAACCTATAATTAACACGGATAGCTGTGACGATGACCACCGTCATTACTGGATTTGTTAATTGCTCTGTGACATTCTTAGTACTCTATTCCTTCTCAACACTCTAATAACCAAACTTCCCTTTCCTTATCATTTCAATTGTCTAGAGATTTTGTGAGTAATTTTGAGTAGAGACTCTCTAAGCTGCTAGGGATTGTGGGGATAGTAGCAGCAGCTCAAACATTATACAATAACCGAAATATTTATTATGGTGTAACAAAACAAAAAATATTTTTCAGCAGTGCTAACTGTCCCACATGTTTAAGAGAAGCAAGGTATTATGGGGAATTACAAAAAAGTTAATAAGAATTAAGTAACAAAGGTCATGCAAGTATGCAAGTATGGGCCGTCTGCGAGCAGGAAAGAGATCAAGTGACTTAATCCAACTGTAGATGTATAAAAATCATCTGTATTAAGCATATGAAATTTCAAAATAAGCTTTGCAAACAGTAATACACTTTTTTTTTTCTTGAAAGGGCGGGCCAGATTTTTATTTTAAGATTTTCCATGGAAACAAAAGGCTAAAGTTTTGTTACTAAATCTTTGTATTTCACTGCTCTATGAATCTGTGGAAGCCAGTTTCTCAGATTTGCGGTGCAAAACTCCCTATTACAACATTTTAGGCCCAAAAGAAATTATGTCAATTTCTTTGTTAATCAACAAAGATTCAGGAAACAGACAGAAGTATAATTACTGTGTTTCATTTGGAAAGCCTGAAGTATGAAGGAAAATGATCTAAATGTAAGATATGAAATCTTACATCTGTTTTGAGGAAGCATTAAATCAAAGTAAGAACCAAATGATTAAGCATCAGCTTCAAGAAACCCTTCAATAAAAACCTGGGAAAAACAGTTTCAGGAATAAATGAAAATAAGATGGCAAATCAAGCCACTATCACACAATGCACAAAGAAGTGCAAGGGTTCGATCTAAGATACAAAATAGAATTTTCCTAATTTAAGGAAGCAAATATCTGCTTATGAGGCAATGATGAACTTTTATGGGGTTTCTGATCAGCTTGTTTTCATCTTATCCTAACAGGAGTTAATTTCATGCCAGAGGGGCACATTTGACGAAAGGCTTGTATTCAGGAGAGCCATAAAAGGAAAAATTCTAGTATGCTTAATTTTTATCCAAACAAATTCATGCTGAAGTTCCAAATCAGTCTTGTAGCCATCCATTTCTTAACATCAAATTAAGGAACTCAGGCAGTAATATGAGACTCAATATAAGTTTGTCCTGAATAATGATTTGCATAGACTTGAATTTCATTATAAAGTTTGCAAGAGAAGACTGCTCCATATACAACTACTAATGCAGTCTTTTGCTGTCATGAAGAAGTAAAATTTAGCTTTTCACATGTTGCAAGGAAATAAAAGGCCATAATTTGTTACAATTAAGGTTTAAATTCTATTGCACCAGTAACCAATGCAAATTAAAGGTGGATTTAGAGTTTAACTTATAAATGTACATTTACATTAGGAATTTGTACCATTCCATTTTATAAATTATGTAAAATCCCATTTTTTTGATAAAAAATAAAATGCATTCTTCTAAAATATTTCTTCATGCATTACTAGGAATTATTTTGTTAGACACTTCCTTAAGTAGTTTTAGTCTACCCTTATAGTGTCACTTGTCCCTGTCCACTGCATAGTATTTTGGTTTGATTCTGAGGAAAGATTGTTTTTTTCACAAAGAAAAAAATTATTACTAGTAAGCAACCTCTTTTATAACACAGAGTGTCACCAAATCAAGAAGTTTTGTGAAAGATCATTTAAAAAAATGCTGATGACTGGAAGTTTGCCAACAGCAGCCTGAATGAAGATAGCATTGGGCAATTTCTCTGCCAGACAAAGTTAATTTTCATTGCTCATTCACATGACAGGTCTTCTGGATGCCAGCCACAGAAACAGCAACCCCACTATTACAAGTGGTTGTCTCTAAAGCTGTGAACTTCAGTCAAGTAAGATATAGACAACTTGGTCATTATTCAGGAGCTCAAACAGGACTCATTGCTACAGCAAGTTTTGCTGGCAACACTGCACTAGATCAACAAGTACTGGATTCCACCAGTATTTTTGCAGACAGCTTCAACTGGAAAAGTATCACTTTGAAAATTATAGCATGCGTTCCATGTTTTTCCAAGTGTATTGGTGACATATGACATAATATTTAATGGTACCAAGGAATACAGGGCTTAAAATAAAAACAAACAAGAAAAATCCACTCACAAAGATAAAATCACATTGCTGTTTTGAATTCTACTATGACTAAGTCAAGAACAGGGGAAATGCTGGCTATTTAAACAAGACAATGGAAGACCTGCATTCAGTTCCCAACTGCCTAACACTTTCCAAGGGCTTCTGTTCTGATCCCTGTCCTGGGAACCCTGACATTTCTCTCCTTGCTATAAACTCTCACAGTAGCTCAGACAAAAAACCTCATCCAGAACACAACTTAACTTTTAAAAGGGAAAGAATGGGTAGGGGTCATTTCAGATGAGTCATTATCACATTTGAGATATATCTTAATGTATTAAAATCTAACAAAAACTATAACTTTTTAAGTTTGATATAAAAAAAAAGAGAAGGAAAACATGCACCATATGTAGAATCATTCTAAAATTTGAGGTTACAAATAAGCATCACTTTCAATATTTGAAAAGAATGGAAGCTTTAAAAAGTCATCCTTGAACAATGCTTCTGTTTGATTATTCCACTTTTGTTTTTTCTTTGGAAAAAGTTGATTAATGTTAAATAGCCAGTCTAACATTCTGCACCTCTTCTTTTATGGTCAAAGAAGGAATGTGCCTTAAATTTTTCTAAACAATTTTATTATTTCAGTCATAGTGATTTTCTACACTTACTAGCAACTTATCCTAATCCATCAATATTTTCCTCAGATACTTACAATGTAACACTAAAAAATTAGTAAGGCTTACCAAGAAAATTATAAAAACATCACTCACACACAACATACTGTCCTATAGATCACAACCTCATGCGGTAGGCATGAGAAAGAGGGAGTATTTTTAGCATCAAGTAATCATAGCTGTCCAGAACACATCCTCTATTCAACTGGGCAATCACAGTTTATAATTTCTTTATTTTTATAGGGAGACTATGCCATAAGGGCATACTTTATAGCAACAATCAATATATCCACCTCCAAAAAAGTTATAGAACTGTACATGATTGATGCAAGACTCTTAAGACCTTAGTTCTAATCAACATGCAGTAAGAACATGTGTAGGACAAGCTTTGTTTTACAGAACTAGTCAACCAGAAGCTGAATTTCAGCACGACAGTTTTGCATCCTCCTTGCTTTCCCCAATACACCTGCAACATGATGCTAGACAGCACAGCACTATGGGACCATGCTACTGTGTCCCTATAAATGAAGGCACTGGGTTGAAATCCACAAGGAAAGGAACAACTACTGTGGCTTAGATTTTCCCCTGCACTAAAACAGAAGACTTGCAGCAGAAGCAACACAATTATGATGCTGGTCAAACCCATTCCCACTACAGACCCCATCCTTTCAGCAGAAAGCATCACCTTCTACTTCAATTGCCACATAATTTCCACTGTTAAAAACAGGACAGGATCACCATCAAAAGCATACAAAAGCATAAAAGAAAGCAGGAACATACGATGGACATAGATACTGCTTCTTTTTCCCTTTTCCTTTCTTTGAAGACTTCTCTTTGGAATAGACTTCTTCAACCCATAAGGAGAATGAGACGAAACATAAAATCACTAGTAAGAACTTCATCTTGAAGATTATGCTTCAGAGAAATCTTCAGTCTGTGGTAAAAGAAAGCCATTTATGTTAGTAGGGCTGGACATGGCAAAAAGAAACACCTGCAAATTAAAACAAAACTTTCATGGGGGAGATGGGGTTTTTGTTGCTCTTCATTGTCCTGGGAGAGACAATCTGTTCACGTTTCCTTGACATGAAACTGACTTAGGCAATTTCCAGAGACTCAAGAAGCTTCCCAAAGTTGAGACAGACCGTGAGGAACAGATTTAAATACAGGTTAAATACAGGTTTATGTCAGTGTATTTAAGAAGTGTGATGTCCTTCAAAGATGGCCTAACTGAAAATACTCAGAAGGTTAAAAACAGGGCTCCTCACCAGAAATGTTATCAACTGCATTAGACACAATGTCAAGTAGTCATGTAGCAAGGCAAAAAACTGCAAGCCCTCTGCGACCTTGGACAGATAAAATTGCAGTAATTTCAATGCTGGTTATGAGAAGTTTAAATGTACATAATTTAAACACAACTATTTTGCATTAAGCATTTACACTGCAGAGACAGCACTGACAGGGCCTTGCAATAATGACTAAACACAACCTGCAATACTATGCTTTATAGCATCGTGCTCAGTTTAATATTTAAACTTCTCTGGGGCAAAAGCATGTACCCCAAATGAGATGAGTTTGTGTTTGGCCAGAGGCTGCCCCACCTGTCCCTGGCCACAGCACTGCGGCACCCAAGGCATTTTCCATTTGTTTGCCATCCCACAGATAACTGCCAAGTGTTTCTTTAGGTCAACAGAAATCTCACCGACGCCTCAGAATCTGCTGAATTTTCCACTTTTATTTATTTGCTCCTCCTCCCCCAAACCCCCCCCCCAAACACACAGTTTTAAAAGAGCTGTGCCTCTCTCTCTTTTCCCCCACCTCCCGGAGGAGCCGGGATGCTTCAAGCTCCCCGTTCCCCGGGAGCCACAGCATCGCCACTCTACCCCGGCCCGCCCGAGAAAGGTCGCGGCTCTGCCCCTGCCGCCACCGGCCCTCGCCCGGCCTCTCGGCCCGAGGCCTCCCACCGGCCCCAGCACCGGGAAGGGAGCGGCCTCCGCGCCGCCGAGCGCTGCCGGCGCTCCGCGGGGAGCGGGAAGACGAGAGGAGCGGGGCTCCCCTCGCGGCCCCAGCAGCACTCCCGGGCCGTGCCCCACCGCCGCCCGCCGCCACCCCACCGGCGCTGGCCGAGGTGCTGACGGACTCGGCCGTACCGCCCGGCGGAACGAAGCTCTCGGGCCGGACCCTCGATCCCCCGCCCGCCCCACCGGGGGAGAGGACCCCGCCCCGCACACGGCCCCGCCGCCGCTACGGCCGCGCCGCCCGCGCCCCGCGCTCACCGCCGGACGCTGCGATCCCCCCCGCTCTCAGCAGCGGCGGCAGGCCGGGAGCGGACGGGCCATGCCGCGGCCCGGCCGCAGCGACCGCGCGGCTCCTCCGGCGGCGGAGAGAGCCCCTACCTCCGGCGGTGCCTCCGCGGCCAGTGAGCATGTGCGGTGCCGCGGCGCTCCCCAGCGAGCACGTCCCGAAGCCCGCCCACACACGGGCGCAGCGCGCCGGGAGGGGGCAGCGGGGCCGACCCCCTCGGACCCCCCCGGCCCTCCCGCCGCTGCACACGGGGCACCGGCCAGGCGGTGGGAGGTGGAGAAGGGGGTGGCAGAGCGAAGCATCCGCTGGTCTCTGGCGGGAGGAGAATGTGTTCGATGGTGGTGTTGAGACATACCTAACAGAGTTGGCAGGAACAAGAGAATATTAGTGGAGAGGAACTGAGTAGGATGAGAGGAAGTGGGAATGCAGTCTTGCACAGATTAGTGGAATGGTGGATCAATGGGCCGAGGCTAATTGTAGGAGGTTCAACACGGCCAAGTGCTGCGTCCTGCCCTTGGGTCACAACAACCCCATGCAGGGCTACAGGCTGGAGAGTGACTGTAAAGCTACCCAAAAGACTTTAGGGCTGCTGGTCAACAGCCTGCTGAACATGAGCCAGTGTGTGCCCAGGTGGCCAAGAAGGCCAGTGGCATCCTGGCCTGGATCAGCAATGGTGTGGCCAGCAGGACCAGGGCAGTGATTGTCCCCCTGTACTCAGCACTCTTGAGGCTGCACCTCAAATCTTGTGTTCAGTTTTGAGCCCCTCACTACAGGAAGGACATTAAGGTGCTCTAGAGAGTCCAGAGAAGGGCAACAAAGCTGGTGAAGGCTCTGGATAGTAAGTACCACGAGGAGCAGCTGAGAGGTGGGCCTGTTTAGTCTGGAGAAAAGAAGGCTGACAGGACTTTAATGCTCTCTACAGCTGAAAAGTTGTATAAAGGTGAGGATTGGTTTTTCTTCCAGCAGTCCCTTGCCAGGCCTGGGGAAGGGACATGAGACAGCCCAGGACACCAGGGTGGGCAGGGAGAACTTGCCAGCCCACCTTCCACTCCCCTCAACCTTGTCTTGGCAACAGCACAGATGCAACAACCAGGTCCAAGCCAATGTAGGGCCAGGTCATAGGCCCAGCTCCCTGGGATGAGGACCACCTCTTTTGCTCTTTTATTGTCCCACAAGCAGCCAGAGAGATGACCTTAGCATTGCTGATGCTCTCCAGTTCAGATATAACCATAGGGTGCAAGTCATTCCTGTCTGGCCTCTGGATGTAGGTGATGGTAGAACATGGCTGAGTTGCCGTGTGGTCTAGCTTAGCATCTAACAGTATGAGCCCCTTTGAGAACCTTCACACAACACACACGGAAAGCTAGCAAGGAAAGGACAAGATGTGCTGCCACCAGCATGTAGTGAGGACTACTTAGTTTAAGAGTGGTTTTTAAAATTTCAGGATGGTTGAGCTCAGACTGCGAACTTTGTGCATGCAGCAACACTTCTCCATCACTGCCATCATTCTCCTACTAGAAGCTTGCCCTCCCTCCCAGCTTGACCAGGCTTCCCCAAACACCTTTTACCCCGGGACGTGGCCATGGTGACCCAGACCAGTGACTGATGGTTTTTGGGTGGTGGGGAAAAAAGCCAGGAAGTGCATATGCCACAGAGGCAGATGTGGGGAGAGATGGCAGCTGCCACCCCAGAGAAGCAGCCCTGGAAGCCAATGTCCTGATCTCACAGCCAGGGTTCCCAGGAAAGGCAAAGAGTTCTCCCAATGGCAGCAACTTCTTGTTGCTCTTGGAGAGGAATAAAACCTTGCTGCAGGCTAGCAGGCTATGGCGAAGACAGCTCTGTCTTGTCCTCAGCACCATGCTGGGCATTTCAGCATCTCAACCTAAGGCTGGGTGCTTGCAGCCAGCCATGCAACTTATGGTCTGGCAGCCCAACCCTTGTCCCTCTCTTGGTGTGCTTCCCTGATGCCATCTCCTGCTTGTTGTCCCAAGATGACAGAGAGCAGCACCTTGCCAAGCTGGGGAAAGCACTGTCACACAGCCATGTTTAACTGCCTATGAACCCCAGGGCACACCTTCACCATCACCCTCTCCCAAAAACCCAGGGCAAGGCAAGAGCTCCTGTCTCACGGAGATGGGGATTCCTGCCTTCAGAGACCCCTGAAAAAAAAGCTGGGAGGTTGAAGCCCCCATTTGAGGGTTGATTCTTCCCCTGCCAGGATGGTGCTGCACAGTAGGACCATGGCACAACCCTGCTTGGGGTTGGCTTATGTGAAAGCCAGTGGAGCTTTAAAGAAGCTGGGGTAAGAAAGGCATGATTTCAGCAGAAAAGAGCATTCTGTATGACAGAGCTCCAGCACTAACACTTGCTTCATTTGTGGTCCTTGTGGCAGTAAAAAGAGATAGTGTGATTTCCTTCAAAGCAGGGAACAACTACAGGGCAGCTGTGGCCAGGAGCTCGTGACAAAAAGAGAGAATGTGAAACATGAGGAGTGGTAGCAACTGCAGCTGAAGCTCAGGAACCCAGACATGTAACGCAGCGTCTTATAAAACCCCAGCAACCACCTGGGTCTCCCTCCAACACCATGGCTTCATTCCCCTTCTGCAGTTGGGGGACCAGTTATAGTTTCTCTCCTCAGTTCCCTCCTTGCTTCTCTGCTCATTCCCCTCCTCATATTCCTAAGCTGTCATAGTGAGATGTGAAGAAGCAGCTAGTTTTGAGCTGTTTCCAATGAGCTCCCTGCCCACAAATGTTAAGCTGAGCAGACAGGATTGGCTCCAGATGTCTGGGGAAAAAGTCAGCAGTACCAGGAAGACCAGGATGGGCACTCCACCTAATTTTTTTTTCTTTTTTTTTGGCTGCTGAGTACGGAAATGTTAGACTTCGTCCTGGACTCCTAAGATGTTGCTCTATGTGCTGCTGTGTCCAGATTAGAGTGCCTATAAGTCCCAACACAGCTGAACTCACAGGCAAGGTCTTAGTTCTCTAGGTACAAACCCACCATATAAAATAGCAGGAACATGGAAGTCTCAGCAATTTCCACAGTTCATCCTTTCCTCTGGAATCATTGCCTCTCCCAAACAAAAGCTTCCCCATGGGACAGATAATGTTCTGTGGCTCTATGCGACATTATGCCAGTAACCCCTCTTCCATGACTTTGTTCAAAGGCAGTTTCTTTTACCTGGGAGGAGCTTAGCAAAAGTATTTTTCTATTGCAGCTTCTTTGAAGCAGCACATGTCGGAGAACCTGATGCTGAGGCAAGGCAGGGACCAGCTGTGGGCAGCAGCCCCTGGAATCCTTGCCGGAATCCTTGCCAGCTCCCTAGTCTCTGCCAGCCCATGGCACCAATCAACTCACACCCCAAGGAAACCTCCTCCTCTCCCCTCCATCTCAGTTTTGCTGTCCTGTCCCACATGTGCTTGGCTCAGCACAACTTCCAAGTTGCTTTGGCAGCAACCCTGTGCCTGCCACAACATTAAGCACATGAAGAAGAATCACAGGAAGGAGCTCCTTCCTGGTTCTGCTTTCAGCTGGAATGACAATTTCCAATCTTTCACCCTCCACAACCTCCATCTCCTCAGTCAGGCAGGCTGCAGTTAAGCCACATGCCCAAACTGGCTCTGGGGCAGAACTGCCCATGCAGAACTGAGACACAAGTCCCCATGACAGCTCCCAGTTCCATACCCATCCCTCACTCACACACCTGAAGAGGGGAATGTGGCAGCAGGAAGCAGATGGCAGTGAAAAAGGCTGATTATTAAATTCAGAACTACTTTCTGTTAGGAAACTCCAACTTCCTTCTCCAAATACAGCACACCTGACTGGGGCTTGCCCCCATGTACTGGGATACATAGGAGAAGCTGGAGCTGGCATGTCCCAGAATTGCAGAGTCCCAGCCCTGCTGGCAGGGCATATCCCAGGACCTGTTCTGTGGCAGTTAGCACCCCAAAGCCATAAAATCCCCTCAGCTCACAACATTCCATGTGAGCTTCAGCAAAGGAATGACTCCTCCTGAAATCAACCACAGCACACTCTGGGCTGCAAAATTGGTTGTTTTCTAATACCAAGAAACCACATTTAAAAAAAAAAAAAAAAGAAGTATATATTGCAGACCAAATCAGAACAGTTCCTATTTTGACCCAACCTGAACAAGTCCCACAGAGACTGTTCATTCTGAGATAGGCTCTCCCATGAAGAAAAGGGAGTAAAAACAAGCCAGCCCAAATCTTCCACATGCATGTTTCCTAGCAGAGGAATACGTGAAAAAAAAATTAAAATAAAAAGGAGAGAATTAGTGTTTCTAATCTCCTTGAGCAAAAGAGTTTTGTGCAAGTGTTTTCCACTTTTGGCAAAAACCAAAGTTAGATATTTTGGCTGGATACCGTCCACTTGCCTCAGCAGCAGCACCAGCTCTTTGTCCTGATTTGCTGTGAGCCTGATCTGCCTCTGCCAACTGCCCTGGCCTGGCTGCCCTTGCTCCACCATAGCCCCCATCCATTGCCAGCCAGACATAGTGGAGCCGTGGAGCAGGTCCTGGAGCCTTCATCCCGGTGCTGAGGGCAGTCTCTTCCCTTCCCAGCCCACAGGTTGCTTTTCAGAAGCCTGGGAAGCCTGACCAACAAGGTGCTCACCCCTCTGACTTGCCCTGCCAGGTTTCAACTGCCCCCAGCCACATGGATTTTTTCTTAATTGCTGTCTGCATTTCCTTATAATTTCTTTTACTCCCTATTGCTGGGGACACAGAGCTGCTTCCATTTATCTCCAGAAACATTTAATTTCACTTTTCACTTGCTCCATCCCTCCTTGCCACTTCTGTTCATTTGACTCTTAAGCAGATCTCTACCCAAACTGGCACTGCTTTACTTCTCATGACCCACATGTTCTACTATTATTTCAGTTCTGAAGTTACTGTCTTCCTAACACTGTCATCTCAGAGCACTTGCTACAGACTCAGGAAAACTAGGCCTGGGGCAAATCTAAGACAGAGGGAGTGAGGAAGAAGGCTTGCTTTGGGCAGCAGGATTCATCTCAATCCATCAGGTTCAGGCATTGGGAAGAGCTTCCTTACAGGGGCAATGCCATGAAGATTCTGTAAGAAAAGGCCTCTTCTTCTACCTCTCATGCTGTAAAACCTGCCCAAGGTCACAGACAACTACTTTCCTACCTGGCAGTACCTTCTTGGCAGGCCAGCAGGGACAGGATAATCACCCCACCCCCTCTCTCCACACTTGCAAGAGGAATCCAGAGCAGTCATGCATGCAGGACTCTGGAGGACAGCCCACACTCCATTCAGATGTCCTGTTGCAGTGCAAACTGAGCTGGAAATGCCCAAACAGGAAGAAATGGAGAAAACTGCCTCATGAGAAAGCCTTATACACCCAGGCCAGTTGATCATGAATAATAGCCCAGCTTCTGCTGATTGGTTTGAGTCACATTGGTTTGTATTTCAGAGATCCAATTGATGAGAATGAACAAAACGCAAGTTTTACTAGTAAATGAATGTATAAGGGAATACATGTCTATCTCAATATTCATTGTATTTCAGAGTGCAGTGATAGAATTATCTTTCCTCTGTTTGCAATTGCTGCCTTGTCAGGGAATATCTACCCAAGTTAAATTGTCTAATTCAGGAATAATTCCCATAAATTCTTCATCTTAGACAATATTCACTAGAAAATTTTTGTGTAAACCAAATGAAAAATATAACAAGATATTTCCTGGTGATCGGCCCAGGGACATTAGTTGTTTCTTTGGTTTGCAATAGTAGAACATGGACATCTGAAGGTCCAGCTCAGCTGTTCAATCACACAAAATATACTTTTGTGTGCAGCTGTGTAAGATAGAATTTCTTTGGGTTTATTGCTCTTTTTAGTCTCATTTAGATATTGAATTTTGTGTAATAAAATGTATGTGTATATATTTCAAGCAGCTTGTTTCAAACTTTTGATTTTTTCAAGTGATTTATACCACATTTAAAATTATCACAATATCTTAACGAAAAAAAAAAAAAAGGCAGAGTGTTCTGTAAAGGTACCAGGATTAAAATGCAGATTAAGCTAATGTTCCTGCAGAAGGAAGAAAAGAGAGTAAGCAGACTTCAGACTTTCCTGAGTGGTCACTAGAATCAGAAAAACCACCTAGGAAAAAGTTATTACCAGTTCTTTAGCCACAAACCTATATAATTCATAAAGCATCTACCCTACTAGAGGACAAATTATGACTCAAAACCAAAACTTCTAATGTCAAATAGCTGACTAAATTTTATTAAAGCCTTTACCAAGCCTTTTTCAGGAAAGCAAATACGTATTTTTTAAATTTCTATTAACACAAGGACCCATGCCTTGGCTTTCAGACTAATTCAGTTAAAAAGCCAGGCAAACCAAGAAGACCAAAATCAAATGAAAATAATATTTAATTAGTTTCAATGGTCAACTAAGTTGTTTTTCTTATAAATTGAGTTAATTTTATTCACACAATTGAAAAACACAGTTTTAGAAAGCATTTTATGTTCTCCAAACTTTGTAATTATAAATGGGGTTTTTTTCAGTCACCTGTCACATCTTCATGGCTATGATGATCATCCAGAAGATTTAGAGATTTACAGACCACCTAAGAGAGACTGATTTCCAAATGATGATGAAAGCTCTTTCTTCTTTCCTTCTCTACTATTGTAAAGGGGTTCACATACTCAGGTCATTGTGGGAAATAGGGGCAAAATAGGTTTGGATATACAAGGTTTCTCCCATCTGGCACAAATAACCAGAACTGTGGACGTAACCTGATTTTGCTTCTTCAAAATGAAGACTCATGATTTTCTGTTCATTTTGACATATAGGAATTTGAAATAGCAAACCCAGCAGCAAACAAAATAGCCAACAGATGAACCATCACATGAAGAAAATTATAGTCTGTTCTCCTTAATGTTCCAGTTCCCTCATCTCTCTCTTGTTTACAGGTACTGAGTATGACAGACAATCCTTACAGGGTCGATCTGCCAAATCTCACTGGAAAATTCAGACTACTATGCCTTGGCGTAGACTCTAAAATTAAGACTTTTGAGACAGCTTCACACACAGTGAAGTGTCTCATTTATTGAAATTAAATTAGAAAATTATTAGAAACCTGTGCCCCTTCAAACATGTTAATGCTGGTAAAAATGTATATATGTATATATATGTATATATATATATATATGTATATATATATATTAGGCTTTATATATCTGATAGATAAAGAGCTTGTCAAAACAACAATGACATACATTGATCATAATAGACATGACCATATTCATAATGCCTGTACTTCACAGGAAGCAGCCACATGTCTAATTGCTGCCATGGATTTATAGAAAATAGAGATCATACAAGATGTTGAAAACATACGTTCATTGCAGCCTCATGTTTTATTGCTAACATTTACTATGTAGCTATGCCTTTGCTGACATCTCCATGTGCAAATTGCTGTCAAGTTGTTTGTATGACCTCATACTTTTTGCTCCATGCAGTGGTGCACACACCACTGCCCCTGGCCCTGGCTGCACTACAATCCCAGAAACACTCCCTAGGCCTCCGCCTAGAGAAGGTGCACCTGGAGTTTATCAGGAACTTAACTGTCTGCTCCTGTGATCTAGTGCATTCTAATGACCACCTGGACTTTAACAAGCCACCTTGGAAATGTGTTTTTCTTGTCTGAACCACAACCCGAGTGAAATAATATTTTCATTATTGAATTTTCAAAGAAAGTTTCTGACTTGAATTGTGGCCAGGATGGAAGATTACTATGACTGAAGCCACCTCTCTTGTGATTCTGAAAACAGCAGTCCAAAGTGAGACCCTCTGAGCTCTCCCAGACCACAGAAGCTGCGACTAGCAACCTCCCTCTGCCTGGGACATCTCTCAGAGCCACTGAACTCTGGAGTTTGCTCTGCTCAGAGGATCACTGAATGATAACAATGGATTCTGGCCTGATACCCCAAATCCTCGAGGCTTACCCCTGTGCCTGTTGAGAAGATGCAAAGGCACTGAACTCAGGGATAATTTTTTCACAGGTACCTTGTACAGACTCTTTATGTCTTTGAGAGCAAGAGTGAATATGCTATAGCAAGTTACTAGGAATGTAAGTTTCCTATATTCTTAAGTACTTTAGATTTGAAAGTTATGCTAGAGCAAATTCTATATGGATCCTTTGCTAAATTGTTAATCCTAAATTATGGATTAAGCATTATTAAATTTAAGTGTTGTTAAGGTTAATGGCTGTTGAGCTTTCAGGCATAAACTGTTGGTAAGGGTCAGGCTCAGTTTAGCACAAGGGTCTACTCTGAACCTTGTGACTCAACAGTAAGGTCTTCTCTATTCTTTACCCTTATGCTTTTCTATCCTTTTCCTGACTGACCTCCCCCCCTAAATTTTAATGCTTAAAGACTTTAAACTCTTGTTGCACATTATAACATTCACAGTGTTAATATCTTTAAAAAAAAAGTTTTGAACACAATCATATACCTATAATAGTGTTAAAAAACCCAACTAAATGTCTCTTGAAAATTAACCAGAGGCTAATTTTTTTCCTGTAAGATAATATTTTAGAAAGTTGAGAAATACTGTCACACCAGTTTTGTGAAAAAAAAATAAAATAATTAAATCAAAAGGTAACTATTTGTCTGCATCCACATTTAACTGTTATGTTCTCATTTAACCCCTATGTCTCAATAAAATGCTGTAATTAATTGGCTGAATATGTTTAGTGCCATTTTGGATTCTTTTGTGGATTGTATTGTCATCGAGGAATTGAGATGCAAGTCAGTGATAAAAAGGTTTAACCTATCAGCTTCAAAGTTCTTGAAGGTAGTGTTTGCTCATGCATAAATGGGAGATGTAAATGACTTGTGAAGAGTTAATGCATAATCAGTAATTTTTGTCAACAAGCTACAGGCATGAACTGCATGTGTCATGCGTAACTGTGCCACAGCTGTATCTAAACAAATCAATAAAGAATATAGCTTAATCCTGGAAAGACACTTATTGTTGAGATGACATTTAATAACACCTTCTATATTTTCTGCCATATAAATATTTTCTAAAGGCACTTATTGAATGCAAAGTGCTACACAGAATTAAGTACCTGTCTTTATTTCCTCTACTTACACAACAAAAAGAAGAGACAGACACTTGTTGGACAACTCAAGGCAATTTCATCTAATAGCAGTTTTAAGTATTATTCAGTATTCGTCCTGGCTGACTATATTGGAAAGGTATCTAGATGTTCCTGAGGACAAAAGTGAGGACAGCATGCAATATCACATCCAAATTTCCTATTTGCCCACCATAGCATATGTATTATACCTAAATCACACTGCTGATGTGCTTTTATATAGTAGTTGCTCTTTACTTAAATTATTCTTGATTTGCACACAATCTGAACAGCTGTCAGCTACCTGCTAGACATATGGTGCCAATGGCCCACAGGGCAAATTTCTTACAACCCACAAGATGCTCAGTTACAATCTTTGTAACACTTTTAGCACACTGGCATGATGTTATAATGAATTCCGCCTATCCCAGGCTCCAAATTCCAAAGTGGACCTGACCCCAAAATTGTTGCCTAAAAATCCAGATCCTTTCTGCCTTTAAGAGAGCTATTTCAGCAGAATCTCACTCTGAGGTCTTAGTTTGCTTCTTAGTCTAAAAAAATAATGTTCTCTATATTTGTGCTAATATATTGTCCTAGTCTGAAAGACAGGTATTTGCTAAGAAAGGCAGAAGCCTTGGGTGTTCACTAACCATGTGGCCTTTGGTAGATTAATCTCCCAGTTTTTGAAAGTCCTCCCACCCAGTGCCTTCAAGGTGGTTTTAAGCAGCCCATTGCACCGTTCCACTTTCCCAGCCGCTGGTGCGTGATAAGGAATGTGGTACACCCACTCGATGCCGTGTTCTCTGGCCCAGGTGCTTATGAGGCTGTTCTTGAAATGAGTCCCATTGTCTGACTCACTTCTCTCAGGGGTACCATGTCTCCAAAGGACTTGTTTTTCCAGGCCCAGGATGGTGTTGCGGGCAGTGGCGTGAGGCACAGGGTAGGTCTCCAACCATCCAGTGGTGGTTTCCACCATGGTCAGCACGTAGCGCTTGCCTTGGCGTGTCTGAGGCAGTGTGATGTAGTCAATCTGCCAGGCCTCCCCATACTTATATTTGGACCACCGCCCCCCATACCAGAGGGGCTTCACTCGCTTGGCTTGCTTGATCTTAGTACACGTCTCACAGGGATGGATAACCTGGGAAATGCTGTCCATGGTTAGATCCACCCCTTGGTTTCGTGCCCACTTATAGGTAGCATCTCTGCCTTGGTGACCTGAGGCACCGTGGGCCCATCGAGCCAGGAACACTTCTCCCTTGTATCGCCAAGTGAGTCTATCTGTGACACCTCTATCCTTTCAGCCTAACCTACCTGCTCATTGTGTCAGTGCTCCTCATTAGTCCAACTCTTGGGGACATGAGCATCTACATCATGGACTTTTATGGGTAGCTTCTCTAGCCAAGGGCAATGTCTTTCCACTCATCAGCAGCCCAGATTGGTTTTCCCCTACATTGCCAGTTAGCTTTTTCCATCTTTCCAGCCAGCCCCACAGAGCATTGGCTACCATCCATGAATCAGTGTAAAGATAAAGCTTTGGCCACTTCTCTCTTTCAGCAATGTCCAGGGCCGCCTGAACAGCTTTGAGTTCAGCAAGTTGACTTGATCCACTTTCCCCTTCAGTAGCTTGTGCAACCTGTCGTGTGGGGCTCCATATGGCTGCTTTCCACTTCTAATTCATCCCCACGATGCGAAAGGAACCGTCAGTGAAAAGAGCGTAGCGAGTTTCATCTGCTGGCAGTTGGTTGTATGGTGGGGCTTCATCAGCCCAGGTCACTTGTTCTTGCTCCTCTTCATTGGCAAGACCAAAGTCTTCACCTTCTGGACAGTTTGTAATTATTTCCAAAATCCCAGGGCGATTTGGGTTTCCGATACGGGCGCGCTGTGTGATGAGGGCGATCCACTTGCTCCATGTGGCATCGGTGACGTGGTGGGTAGAGGGGACCTTCCCTTTAAACATCCACCCCAGCACTGGTAGTCAGGGTGCCAGGAGGAGCTGTGCTTCTGTGCCAATCACCTCTGAGGCAGCTTGAACTCCTTCATAAGCAGCCAAGATCTTCTTCTCTGTTGGGGTGTAGTTGGCTTCAGACCCTCTGTAACTTCGGCTCCAGAATCCCAGAGGTCGGCCTCGGGTCTCACCAGGTACCTTCTGCCAAAGGCTCCAGGACAAGCCCTTGTTCCCGGCTGCAGAGTAGAGCACATTCTTCACCTCTGGTCCCGTCCTGACTGGGCCGAGGGCTACAGCATGAGCGATCTCCTGCTTGATCTGGGCAAAGGCTTGCTGCTGCTCAGGGCCCCAGTGGAATTCGTTCTTTTTCCGGGTGACCAGGTAGAGAGGGCTCACGATCTGGCTGTACTCAGGAATGTGCATTCTCCAAAAGCCTATGGCACCTAGAAAAGCTTGTGTTTCCTTCTTGTTGGTTGGTGGAGACATCGCGGTGATCTTATTGATGACCTCAGTGGGGATTTGGCGCCGCCTGTCTTGCCACTTTACTCCCAGGAACTGGATCTCTCGGGCAGGACCTTTGACTTTGCTCCTCTTGATGGCAAAACCAGCTCCCAGCAGAATCTGGATGATCTTCTCTCTTTCTCAAATACTTCCATTGCCATGTTCCCCCACACAATGATGTCATCAATGTATTGCAGATGTTCTGGAGCTTCACCCTTTTCCAGTGCAGCCTGGATCAGTCCATGGCAGATGGTGGGGCTGTGTTTCCACCCCTGGGGCAGTCGGTTCCAGGTGTACTGCATGCCCATCCAGGTGAAAGCAAACTGAGGCCTGCACTCTGCTGCCAGAGGAATAGAGAAAAATGCATTGGCAATGTCAATGGTGGCGTACCACTTTGCTGCCTTGGACTCCAGCTCGTACTGGAGTTCCAGCATGTCCGGCACGGCAGCGCTCAGCGGTGGAGTCACTTCATTCAATGCACGATAGTCCACAGTCAATCTCCATTCTCCATCAGACTTGCGCACAGGCCAGATGGGGCTGTTGAAGGGTGAGTGGGTTTTGCTGACCACCCCTTGGCCCTCCAGCTCACGGATCATCTTGTGGATGGGGATCACGGCATCTGGATTTGTCCTGTACTGCCGGTGGTGCACTGTGGAGGTGGCAATTGGCACTTGCTGCTCCTTCACCTTCAGGAGTCCCACTACAGATGGGTTCTCTGACAGTCCAAGCAAGGTGTTCAATTGCTTAATGTTTTCTGCCTCTACAGCAGCTATTCCAAAAGCCCACCTGAGTCCCTTTGGGTCTTTGTAATAGCCATTCCTGAGGAAGTCTATGCCTAGAATACACGGTGCCTCTGGGCCAGTCACAATTAAATGCTTCTGCCACTCCTTCCCAGTCAGGCTCACCTCAGCCTCCAGCAAAGTCAATTCCTGTGATCCCCCTGTCACCCCAGCAATAGAAACAGGCTCTTCCCCCACATGTTCTGATGGTATTAGGGTGACCTGTGAACCAGTATCAACTAATGCCCTATGTTTTTGTGGCTCTGATGTGCCAGGCCATCGGATCCACTCTGTCCAAAAGACCCGGTTTTCCCGTGCCTCTCCCTGGCTAGAGGCAGGGCCCCTCCAGCACTGGTTATTATTTCCTTCCTGGGCAAACATATTGGAGGTTCCCTCAAGGGGATCTGACAAATCATCCTCCCTTTTGTAATACCCTGCATCTTGGTTATGGGAAGTTGAGGCTACCTTCACTTTAGTGGAGCTCCCTTGGTTAGTGTTTCCCTCCCTGAGTTGACGCACCTGCGCTGCCAGGGCAGAAGTGGGTTTCCCATCCCACCTCTTCATGTCTTCCCCATGGTCACGCAGAAAGAACCACAGGTCAGCTCGTGGGGTGTATCCTCTATCCCTAGCTGGGGGTCGTTGGGTTCTAACTCTGGGATCTGTGACTCGCACTGGTGCTGCATTGACCTTCCTCATCTCCTCCCTCACCCCTCTTATCTCCTCCTTGAACTCCTCTCTGAGTTCCCTAATCACGGCAGAGACCTGAGCCTGCATTGGGCCATTCATTATACTCTCAAAATTTCTGAGCTTATCGGCAACAGAACCCACTGACTCTTGGTTGTTGTCAGCATTAATGGCTGCAATGAATGTGGTGTATTGAGATGGCCCCAGGTGTGCCAGATTCCACAACATCTGCCCTGTGCACTTGACCATGTTGGGGTCATTGTCATGTTGTCCACCCCTCCCAAAGAGTATCTCCAGTACTGCCACTTCTCTCAGCTGTTGGATCCCCTCCTCAGCGGTTTTCCAGCGCATTCTATGGTGGTGCTCCTGCATCCTCTCTCTATGGACAAACCTCTCTCTTACACTCATTAAAAGCCGCTCCCAGAGGGAAAGGGGGCCTGGCTCCCTTACGAATATGTGATCCACACCTGAGTCCTGGGTCAGGTGTCCCAAATTCCTTGCCTCAGTACCATCCAGCTGCACACCTGTACCCATAAGGTCCCAGACCCACAGTAACCACGTTGTAAAAGCCTCACGGCCCCTTCGTACAACATCTTTACGCAGATTACGGAGACTCTCATATGACAGGGACTCTGTGATGATCCCAACCTCTGGCTCTCCTGCTGGTTGTGAGGGCCCTGCTTTCTGATCCTTATTATCCAGGTGCTTTGTTTTCACCTTAGACTTTCTAGTTTCCACAGGGGCAACTGCTGCTGGCTGTGAGTGCCCTTGCAGTTCAGCTGGAACCTGGAGAGATGTAACATTTGTGGGTTCCACTGCTGCACCATCAGGTTCTCCCTCTTTAAGGCAGGGGGAGAGTTTCTCAAGAGCTGGGGAAAGGTACTCCTTCAGCATCTGGGCCATCTCCTTCACTAGAAACCCCACCCACTCTGGATGGTTCCTTTCTGAGGTGAGCTCTCGGGCAGAGTCAGGCTCAGGGGCAACATCCTTAACCTCTGGGACAGAATCCTTAGTCTCTGGGGCAGAATCCTTAGTCTCTGGGGCAGGGGCAGGGCCAGGTTCTGGGGCAGAATCCCTGCTTCTTGGGGGACGTATCAGGGTTGTCATCCAAGTCAATCTCCCCTCATCTCGGAATGTTAAATAGAACAGGTTTACAAGGCCTATTAGCAATGTCAGCCACTGTATGATATCATTACTACTTAGAAGAGATTTGAACCCTTCAAAAGCTGGTGGAGCAGACCCAAAAAACTGTGTAAGGGGTTGGGACAAATTTTTTCCTGGTGTCATATCCTCACAGTATGTACCATTATTAAAGTAACCCCAAAAACATAGAATGTGATAGCCCTGAATCCATGTGCCCACCTTCCAGAGGAAGTTAAAAATCCATGAATTCCTCACGTTATCAACACACAAAATGAACTGGATAATAGTTACAGCAGCCTGAGTTATAGGACCCATGTTCAAGTAAGGGATTGCAAATGGGAGAGATAGAGCTGTGGCCACATGGAGCCCAAACCACGGTAAGCTGGACAACATGATGCCACCTAACACAAAACTGAGGTAACTCAAGAGCTGTTATTCCTTTTTCACCCTTTCCTCTCGATGCCCTCAGGCCCCACATTGGGTGCCAAAATCTGTCCTAGTTTGAAAGACAGGTGTTTGCTAAGAAAGGCAGAAGCCTCCCTTTGAAAATGAAAAGTGTGATCCCTCCTCCCTACAAATCATTATAATTTTGGAATTAAGGGAGCTCTCAGGCAAAGATGTGGGGATAAGAATAACAATTGTTTACTAATATATCTAACAGGACAAACAAAAACAACAACAGCTATGAAATTACCCACAAACAGAACAGTAACTCAGTCCCAGTGTTTTTTGGCTGCAGGCACCTTTTCCCTGAGCTGCAGTTCCCGGTGCTGGGGGCGGGCGGGTCCCGCAGAGCCGCAGGAGGGCTGGGGGTGATGGCAGAGCTGTCCCAGGGGGAGAGAGGGATGGAGAGAGAGCTCTCCGCTCACGGTGTGGGTCCTGGTGCTCAGCAGAGTGCTGGATGGTGGCAGGTTACAGTGAGAAGGCAGCAGTGCAGGGTCCGACAGCAGTGAGGATGGTTCCCAGTGCTGGGATGGTGGAAGGGACAGTTGCAGCGATCGTCCTTCTCATCTGAATTCCGCGGGTGAAATGGGCCAAATCAGTTCCTTCCATCTCTTCTTCTGGCTGTTTGAATCTCACGGGGTTTCCCTCTTCCCTCACCTCCCCCCTTCCCCCTGCCACCAGGGCCTAATCAAAAGGTATCTTAGCATGACAATGGGGAAAATTCCACAGAGGGAAAAGGGAAAGAACCAACCCCCAGCATATATGTAAGTCTGAACTTTAGAATCTGTACCCTCATCCAGATTTAGCAATTCAGAAAAGGGACATCACCATAATAATTGAGAGAATGTATGGGTTTTCACATCAGTGTGATGGATCCAGGCATGTTAAAAGATCTGCATTAGAAGATCCCAAAAGACACTCTTAAATTTACCCTGAAATTAAAGCTCGGCCAATTTTTTTCAGGAAACAAGGAGAACTAGCAATGCCTGAATGCTGATTGTTTGAGAAGGGAGTGAAATGCGGACTGCGAAATGCAATAGAATCATTACCTACACAGCAGTGGAAGTCCTGGAGAATGGATGAACTCAAAAAGAACAGCTGCCTGAGGCACTAACACGTATGTGACACACTATTTAAGGAGATATTTTTCAAGAATAGGAATGTTAGACAAAGTAAGGGGTTGGAACAATAACTGCTTTATGAACCCTCTTGACTGAGCATACTTCTCAGAGGCTTGGATACAATTAAGCATGCAAGAAAGGCCATGTCCTAGTTTGAAAAACACACTTCAGAGTAATAATTACATACTTGGTGCCTAGTTATTAAACTACGTGGTTTCTCAGAAATTATAATAGCAACCAATAATTTCCAAAATAGAAACTTCCAAAAATATCCTACCCAGAAATCCCTGTACAAATCCCATTCATCCTAAAATAACAGCTTGTTATGGAAACAAGTATTTTACACATTATGTCTGAAATGTACAGGGTAAATTACATACCTTACATCAACGTTACAAATAAATCTAGCACTGAAACCTCAAGAAACTGTAGTGAAAGCTCTTGTGCTGTTATTTTTTTTTTCTTTAAATATCTAACTGTAGATATAGGTGCTATAGGGTGGGTAGTCATTCAATATTAAAGAATATACTGAGCTCTTAATGCTGACCTCTTAAAATAATTTTCCCTTGTCTAAAACATTATCCTTCCTGTCTTGAACTAGGAGACACTCATACATGCTAATGGATCTGACACCATTTTTTTGTGGTAGAAAAAATAAATTCTCATTTTCAGATTGCATTTGATTATTGTTATATTTCTGCCTTCATATAGGTGCGCTTTAATACTTGTTGTCAGGCACATTCATGGTTTTACATTGTACTGAAAACGGTTTGTTCTGTTTCCCCCTCTCGGTCTGCAGTGTGGTTTATCCCCCTCCTTAACCCCTTGCCTTTTCCCCCTGACCAGCCCTGACTGGCTGTGACCCGGGGGTTCCTCTGCCCCTGACCGAGGTTTGAAAAAGTCCCGCATTTCCCACGGTTCCTCTTGCTCTCCTGGAACCCTTCAGGATAATAAACTTGGATTATCTTGGGAAGGAGAGCCTCCTTTGGTCTTTTGCTTGGTCCATGCTGAAAACTTCCCAATCTCTGACCCTGAGCTAGCCGAGGCAGGCTGGAGAGAGGGGAGTTTTGCAGCAAATACTAACTCAGGCCAGTCAGCAGAGCCATTACCTTTAGTGTAATTATTCACATCCTGAAGTCTGTGTTGAAATGCTTTTTTTGATTAAAGGTCTGTATTTTATGTTAGCACTATTCTTGCACATAGTAGTTAAAATCATAGATCCTGCAGTGATTATAAGTACTAAACTCAATGGAAATATTCAGTCTTGAACACTTAAAAGATTAGGACTGGGGTTCGTCTGACCCTTTTGTTGAACTACCATTCAGTTATTCTTTATGCAGTATGAATTCAGTACTGTTCATATGAAGACCATGAAGTCATTAAATATTTGATGAAGATTATCAAATGACTTCATAAAAGCAGCCATGCTACTTCAGACCACTGGACCCCATAAAACAATATTTTGTCTGCACCAGTGGTCACAGGCAGGTGCCTAGCGAAAAGTATGAACAGGACCTGCAGATGTTACTTTTTACCCAAGTATCTTTCCAAATTCCAACCATTTTCCACTCAGGGTATTTCTTAATATCACTGTCCAAGTGCATAGACCTTAGTGTATTAGAACAAGGGGCACTGCTGCCCAGCTGCTCCAAGATTAGGAAAAGAAGAGTATTGGGAAGTTTGCGTGCACAGAGGAACTGTCAGACTGTAGAGAAATAGTCTGAGACTTCTGCTGCAACTGTCCAGTCTAGCATTATGGCTCTGCTCCAAGAAATAAATTCCCATAGGGCAGGAAAACTGCGTAAATAAGAACCAGGAACACCAGGGTCTTTATAACATTGTTTTCTTTTGATTTGCAGTACATGTGCATGAGTATTTGCCCCAGTTTTTCTATTTTGTCCCCATTTTTCTTGTTTCATGACCCAGACCCAACTCAGATTCACAAACAGAAGTGGTTTTCAATCTTCATTCTGATCCTTCCCTGCTCCTCCTGTGGTCTGACCAATCAGCTTGTGAAGAAAGATCTTAGGCTAGCATGCCAGCATCTGGATCCAAACATACAGATTTCACATGAAGACAGAACAGACAGTAACTATTCTGCTTTCCAGTCCAGTGACTAGGATAATGTGACTCTGAATCTGCCTTGAGCACATCTTAGAGAGGAGCCTCCAAGAGCTGTTTTCCATTTTATTAGAGTCCCTTGCTGCTGGAAGTGCAGCTGACCAGCAAAAGGCCACAGAGTCTGCCGAGACCTCACTTAAAATGGATCTGGTCAATTTCTCTATGACTGACGTGTGAACCAAAAGCTGAGACTGAGTCATGGTCTCATGTACCAACATAACAAACCAATAAAACTGTCAGCAAATTGTACAGTGACTTTAGGGACAGCTGCTGTAGTTGCCATACATAGCTGGCAGCTGCAAGGATAGCAGGAGTATATCTCTAATGGGTTTTGCAACATTTATAAGTCCATCAATGTTCTCTAATACCCAAGGAGGCCTCTTTTCTCGTGACTCATCTCATCTAGCTCCTTACAGACAGTGAAAATCTGGAGGCTATTAATTACTGACATTATTGACTGGTTACTTAATGTCCTAAATGCTGACAGTGGTGTTTTCTGATGGAAAAGTGAGAATATAAATAAAATGCATCCAAGACCATCCAAGATGGTCTCAAAATCACACAAGGAATAAATACTATCAGTGTTGCAGTTACACTCCTCAGCTATGAAACTCAGGAAAAATAGATTAAAAGAGACATTTTGCTGCCATTCAGCCTCCTTTAGAACGTTTTGCCGTGCTGCAGTGGTATGCAGCACTATGGTGTGAAGCAAACGCAGCAGCTTGCTGTCCAGAGCAGTTTCCAGCCTTTCCATCTGCAGATCTCAGGCATACATCCCAAGCTGTCTGACCTCAGATTGCTTGGACCTTGTCTACCACACAAGCTGCCCTTGCTTTACTCTCTGCTTCAGTCACTATATTCCCCTCTCAATTCCTATTATGGAGTTTCCCAGTCTAACCTCTCAGCACCCACTCCAATCTAATCTTAATGACTACTGTCAGCCTATCCAGTCCCACTCTCTGAGTCTTGCTTGAGGGCCTGAACACTAACACAGAACATGTGGGAGATATCAGGGCTCTTTCACCCATTGCCAGCATGGGTAACTCAGTTCCAAACTGCCTGGGTGGGCTCATCAGTGAAGCCTTGATTGGAATTAAGGACCTCTAGATAAAACAGTTTTAGACAACTGGCATAAAGGACGTGAGTTACACTGCTTAAGTTAGATGTTTAAGCTGGCAGTCACAAGCTAGGAAGGTCTCCAGCTGATTGGTGATTGAACAGCACTGGGCATTAGAAACCCTTCCCAGGGGAGAGGGAACAAATTGTGGTGTTATGCTGAGATAGGACCTGATGATAAGGAGGTTGGGTTAGCACTAATAAGGTTTGACCTAGACCACATTTCCTTGCTTGCTTATGCTGAGATATACAACACAGCCCAACCATACTAAATTAAAACAATTTCATTCCTGCTTTATTGACTTACAGTGCAATGGTTGCCTTGGTGTGTTTTGACAAGCCCATGCTGTATATTTCTTAGCACCTCATCTTTTAGGTGTATATAATTTCATGAAACAAATATAGTATGTCCTTTCCCTTTCTAGAATTTCACATTCCTCTTTTGCTCTCTTCTCATGATAGTTGAATAGAATTGAACCAGCACCAGTTTCACAGTTCCAGCAACATCTTGTTCCCTGTCTTTAAATATGTGGCTAACTTAAAAAATACTAATAATCAGATTAGTACCAATTCTCTGAATTTTCAGGTCAGTAGCTATGTTAGTCACTCCAAAAATGAAGTTACTTCCTTTTCTCATGGTCTTACTAAATCTACTTCATGTAATGGACCCTTTGCATAAAATGGATATAAGGCTACTTAACAATGCATAACTCTGCTGTTTATTATTTTATTAAATATATCAAAATTAATGGAACAGTTCCCTTTAATAAGTACCGTGGCTTGGAGCTTTGCAGAGATACAGATCACAGCAAAACATAATCTTGAGATGCTCACTGTGATTTATTGAGAGTGAAAAAGCCATGTATAACTGATACCACTCTATGCAACATGCTATCATTATCTCTGAAATGCTCCAGTGAACTATTTGAACAAACCAAACAAGAAAAGAGACCTAACAACTTGTTCAAAATGATGGACAGCCCTTGCTCAGACATAGTTAATAAAAAAATTCCCTTTTGGTACATGTGAACCAGGCTTTTGTGCTCTAATTGTGGAATATCTTTCTCAGTGTATATTAAAGGATTTTTTAATTGCTTTTCTTGTCTTTAAAAACAACTTCGTTGCCAGTCCGATGTTTACAGCACAAGTTCAGAACAACAGTTTTGTTATTAAAGTAGTGGAAAATAAACAAATGCAAACATTAAAGTGTAAGGAAATATAACCACAACATTTTATTAGTTTAGCCAGAAAAAAGGCCACATTAAAAAAAATCTTAAAAAAATTATCTTTTCTGTAAAACTAGATACTGATGTTTACTGATGATTCAGTCCAAATATGAGCTGCATGTACAATTTTATTGACAAAATACCCAAGCATGGCCCAGAACTTGGCCTGCTCTGATGAGAGCAATTGCGTGGATAGAAATCTAGCCATCCATAGCTGACCCAACTCTATCACACCCAGGGATCTCCCAGCCAGATCTGCTGGGAGACAGTGCTGCTGGCCACTGATGTTTAGCAAGGGATGAGTCCCAGCTCTGTAAGCATTGCTTTCTTCCTCTTTTGAAGGAGAAAACCACACAAAGCTAAGATGTTTGACTTTGCCTTGGGACAGAGTTGCAATCCTCATATATCCCAGCAGTGATTTCAGCTCAGAAGTGAGGTCAGGTTTTGTCATTTCCTGAATGAACTCAAGGTCTGTCTGGGATCTGATTTAGACAGTAAAGAAAAAAGACCAAACCAACAAAAAAGCAACTATGGGGTGGGGGGGGAAGGACAGAGGAGCATATAAAGGAAAAAAAAAAAGAATAAAAGAAAAAAAAAAGGAAAGTGTGAACAGAGGGTAAAGGAGCAAAGGAAGAAGGCAGATCAGTCTTCCCAGATAAGATCCTGGAATATAAATGGAGCTCCTATACATGACCTTTTTCCCTTGGCTTGATAGCTGAGGCTATTCGCATTAGTGGGGAGAGAGGCTCCCCAAACCTGTTCGCTTGTCTTCTGAGATCAGTTAGCAGTGAAGTTACTCTAAGCATTTTCTTTACTAATGTCTCCTCAGGACTTCCAGGAGACTCGTCTTGTTTTCACTGCCTTGGGGAGCACTAAGTCTTCAAAACTATTATTGTCAGTGTGCCATGAGAATATTGTGTTGCTGGAGAAAAAAGTTAAAATCTTGTCTTTCCCATAATACATCTCTCCATAGATTCTTGCTCTCCTTAAGAAGACATCTCCTTGATTCTGACAAAGTATAGATCTCCATTCACGGGGCTGAACTTGTGATTTGGGCTGTTAGGCTGCTGCAAATTGGAGACATTCTTTAGACATGTGGTTCCTGTCTGGTTCCTATTTTAAGGGATGTTAAAGTGTTGCACTGACATTACTAAGTGGTGCAGATGTGCTGTATTTTTGCATGGTCCTAGGACTTGCTATGTATTTTTAAGAAAAATTATATTTGTATGAACATCTGACTGTCGGCATGCACTACACATGCATGAAGAGGTAATGCTGCAAGTGAGGTGAGCCAAGGGCACTCTGATAAGTGGCTTCAACTTTGGTTCCACCAGGGGAGAAACCATTTCCTGCACAACAATCACACACTGGCACATCCTGCAAGACTCCAATCAAGTGCAAGGCATATTCAACCCCTCTAGTACCCTAAATAACAAATGTGCAGCTATTCTTCCCCAAAGCAAAAGAGTCATTTTGAATTAACTTCACATTAGGCATTTAGTGTCAGTAAAAGAAAATACCATCTCTTTATCTGTTTCTTCCAAGACTGTGGGATACTATTAGCGTACAGCCAGCATGGACTTATGAAAGGCAGGTCTTGGTTGACCAGCCTGATCTCCTTCTCTGGCAAAGTGATCCACTTGGTGGGTGAGAGAAATGCTCTGACTGTTGTTTACCTGGAATTCAGTAAAATCTTTGATGTTGTTTCCCACAGCATTGTCCTCGAGAATCTGCCTGCTTAGAGGAGGGGTGCACTGCTCTCTGGATTAAAAACTGTCTGGGCAGCCAGGCCCAGAGAATGGTGGTGAACAGAGTTCCATCCAGCTGGCAGCTGGTCACCAGTGGTGTTCCCCAGGGCTGGGTACTGAGGCCGGCTCTGTGTAATGTCTTTATCAATGACCTGGATGAGGGGATGAAGTGAACCCTCTGTCAATTTACAGATGACACCAAGTTGGGTGGGCATGTTGATCTGCTGGATTGTGGAAAGGATATGAAGAGGGATCTGGACAAACTGGATAGTGGGCCAAGGCAAATTTTATGAGATTCAACAAGGCCAAGTTCTGGGTCCTGCACCTGAGTTCCAACAACTCTGTGCAGGTCTACAGACTGGAAGCAGAGTGGCTGGAAACCTAGCCAGTGGAAAAGGACTCTGGAGCTGCTGGTCAATAGCAGCTGAACATGGGCCAACATGTCCCCAGGTGGCCAAGAAGGCCACTGGCATCTTGACTTCAATCAGCAATACCATGGACAGCAGGACCAGGGCAGTGACTGTTCCCCCAGCACTGTTGAATCCAAACTTTAAGTCCTGTGCCCAGTTTTGGTATGCTCACTACAGGAAGACCATTGAGGTGCTGAAGTGTGTCTCGAGAAGGGCAATGGAGCTGGTGAAGGGTCTGGAGCACAAGTCCTGTGAGGAGCAACTGAAGGAGCTGGGGACGTTTAGACCAGAGAAAATGACGTTCAGGGATGACCTTATCATCCTCTACAAGCTGAAAGGAGGCTGTAGCCAGGTGAGGGTTGATCTCTTCTCTCAAATAGAAAGCAACAGGACATGAAGAAACAGACTCAGGTTATGTCAGGGGAGGTTTAGACTAGAAATTAGGAAATTTTCTTCACAGGATGGGTTGTGAAGCTGCCCAGTGAATGGTTGAGTCACCACCCCTGGAGGTATTGAAAAGACACATGGATGTTCAGTGGTGAACTTGGGGCTGCTGAGTTAATGGCTGGATTGAATAATCTCAGGGGTCCTTCCCAACCTAAATGTTTCTATGAAGTGTGCGACAGCTAATGGTTTTCTCTTTAAGGTTACTGAAGCCACACTGAATGATATGTTGGGAAGATAGTTTTTATGAATACTTGTCTTCTTGATAGATAGCCAAAAGATTATACTCCTCTAGCTGTGTTTCTCAATAAGAAAAACCTAGCTGTGCACAGGCACAAGCTTAGTTTTGAATTAATTCTCAAATATTTTGTTTGGAATTCATATTAAAGTTGTGAAAATATGTTCTTTCGGTCTACAAATGATTACATACTTTCTGTTTTACACAGAAACTGTCACTATCCTGACACCAAACTAATTTTTCTTAATGGACTCAATCCACTGTCAGCAAAATCAATAAAGTGTATTTTTCATCAGTCTTAATGGGATCTGGAAAAGGGCCCATGTTTCTAAATATAGCCAAATACTGGGCTGATTCTGTAGTCAGTTATACCCATGCAAACTGGAAATCAGCCAGTTGGCATATTCTTTTTTCTTTCCTTCTCTTTGTGTTTTGCAACAGGAAAAAAATCCCAGTTTATTAGGGTGAAAAAGGTAGAAGCACAGGATTACAAGAATAAAAATTCAATTCCCTTTTCAAGTGATGTAACACTTGGTCTGTATGCCTCAGCTCAGAAGGAGATTTTTAAGTTATCCAAATTTCAGCATTTTGAATAATTTGCAGCAGTGTTAGGGTTGACATGACTTACATGTGGCTGTCCGCGTCCCTTTTCTATTGCTGACTATTGTTAACAACACTCAAACAATGTTTCTACAGTGGCACCTATGTATGAGGCAGGTGAATGCAAAGTAAAGCTATCACATCTGTTCCACCCACCACTTGTCCTTGGAAACTTTCTTCATTTATTTGCTTTGGCAAAGTAGAGAGATTTTTACACAGTCTCTGGCATCTCCATGTACATAAAGATATTATAACACAATCCCTGGATTTGACATACAGGTGGGTTATGACAATGGCTTAAACAACAGAAAGCTTTAAAAGCAAGAATGACAGTCTGCTTAGTTTTCAAATAATGGCAGGTTTCTAAACAATTCCTCACACATAAAAATGGCTGTAATCCCTGTGTGGTTGAGAACATGGTTTCCAATGACCTCACTACAGGTACCTCAAAAATAGGAAAAGAGACTGCAGCACCTGGCAACATTTCCTTTCTCCTCTCTTCTCTGCCAAAATCACTTCTCAAATTTAAGAAATGTTTAGCTCTCATGTTTTAAATCTGGAAAGCTTAATAATAACTTTCTCTGCTTTATAAACTTTATGAGATTAAACCTTTCACAGCAGACAGATAAGATGTAGTTTCAATACCTCTCATTTATTCTCTGAGTTTCTCTTTGCAAAGGAGGGTGATTGCCATAAAAACCCTCAAATTCCTCACAGGAAAATAATGGCACGTATATAGTCTGTTTTGTTAAGTCCCTATACAGAATATAAAATATATATATATAATACATGAAGAGAGATCCTTTTTGCCTTTGTCTTGCATAATATGTAGCGTATACAAAGAGGAATGGTTAAGAGTTTAAAGAAACCACCATCTACAGGAAGAAGAATATGGTAGAAATCACAGCTAAAATGCAAACTGCTCTGGCAGATGAACAGATGGAGAAGAGCAGGCCTCCAAGGCAGGCAGGCAGGCACTGATTAATCTTGCAATCCTTTCACTTGGCAAAGAGCACAAGCAAATACTTCCTTCCATCCTTAAGGATATACGACCACCAGCAGATTTTACCTGTATCGTTCTGCATTTATCTGTTTATGTGTTCTCAAAAAATATGATAAAGTCCCATTTTCAAGCAGGAGAAAATTAAATAATATGAAAATAAGCCCCTAATTCTTCTGTCACTTCTCTGTTCTCTACTTTTGAGCCAAGATGTAACTGTCATTGATGTCCATAGGAGTTGTATTAGTAGAGCAACGAGAAAGAGTATGCAAAAAGACCTGTTCTTTAAAACCTTTTACAACATCATCCATCCTTTTCGAAGAACAGCTATTTTTAAAGAAGTCCATGCCTGCTCACAATGCCATTCACTGGTGACACCTGGCACTGCCTATGGGCAGTGTGAAGTCCCTGTCTTCTGCATAGGTTCAGTTCAAAACTTCGAGGCTCCAGTGGACACAAGCCATCATTTCAAAGACAAACACAGCCACATTTTAATAGTTTGGAAAATGTGACTGCAAGACACTCTGTTGGAATGCTTGGTAGAGACTATAGGATCAGAGCATATTTGATGAAGTTCCTGGAAATTTTTTTTTTAGCTCTGTTTCAAAGGCTGTAATAATTAAATAAGCAACACAAACATCAGTATGATCAATATTAAATCAGTTATAGGATTAGTTTTTCTCCCATGAGTATGAATCACTAGTTAGATAAACCTTAAGGAGCACAGAATACATACCTTTCCCAGGAAGAAACTGATAAAAAGCTTTTTCAGAAATACAGTTTAGAAATGCTTTCCAGAATACCTATTTACAGGACTGCAGACTGAGAGAGACATTCTCAGACAGTTGTCTTGATGGTGATATGTCATTGACCTCCAAAATGAGAGTTTATCAGTTCAAGTTACCAAATATTCTAACTTCTGTCTTGAATGGAATTAAAGAGAAACTAGACCCCAGTTAGGGAGTCCTACTTAGGCAGAAAGCACTATTGCTTGGGCTGTCAGACTGTCTGTTGGATTTTCTCACATACTGGAGTTATGTTTAATCAGCTACTTTAATTCTTCCAGTATTAATTAAATACATTCAACAATACACTTTGTAGTAGGTTTTTTTCTTTCTTTTTTTTTTTGTTGATTTTTTTAATCACTAACTGGATTTTTAATCTATTTCTTTTGTTCAAAGCTAAAAACATTTCACTTGCTGCTAGGCCTGAGTTTAGCTGCTCATGTTTAATAGATAGGATGGATTTTATCGACATATGCTCCATCTCTTTCTTATTTGGAGCATGACACTTATTAACCCTCCTTACCTCTTGCTTTCAGGGGGAAAAAAAAAGAAAGTGATGAATGATGCAAGGCCCCATCTCATTGCAGTGCTTTCTGAGATATGAGGGAACATTATAAAAGGCACACAAATAATTTGGCTAGATATTTTTGATTTTTCTAAAGTTTGCATTGTGACATATACCTTATAGTATTTTTAATTAACATCACTTTTTTTTTTCTTTATTCCAAAGCTTAGGAATTCTGAAGGAGGGCTTCTATTGATATGGGAATTCAAAGTGTCTTTTTGTATATATTTTTCAGATGATCTTTAGTTTAGATCACACCCATAAAAAAAAGGAAAAAACAATATTCGATGCTTAAATTCTACTATAATTAGTTCTATTTTAAATACAAACCAAGGTCACTTCTCTCACACATGCATTTAGAGATCATCCTTGCCATAATCTATGAATTTATATTAATTGAAACTGGTAGATAAAAGTATAATCTCAGGTTTTTGTTATATTAGATCCTAGCTGACTTTGTAACTTTGATAAATAGTGGTGTCTGCAGATCAGTCCATCCTAGTATTCATTATTGGTATTGACCACAGTATCATAGAATATGCTGAGTTGGAAAGGACCAACATAGATCACTGAAGTTCAACTCCTGCCTCTGCACAGGACAGCACCAAGAACCATGAGCCTGAAAGCATTGTCCAAATGCTTCTTGAACTTTGTCTGTGGTCACCCAGGTGCTGTGACCACTCCCCTGGGGAGCTGTTCCAGTGCCCAACCACCCTCTGTGTGAAGAACTTTTTCCTACTATCCAACCTAAACCTTCCCTGACACAACTTCAGGCCATTCCCTCAAGTCCTGTCGCTGGTCACCACAGGGAAGAGATCAGTGCCTGCCCCTCCTGTGCCCCTCACGAGGAAGCTGTAACTGCAGTGAGATCTCCCCTCAGTCTGCTCTTCTTCAGCCTGAACAGACCAAGTGTCCTCAGCCACTCCTCGTATGGCATCTCCTCAAGGCCCTTCACCATCTCTGTTGCCCTCCTTTGGATGCTTCAATAGCTTTATGTCTTTCTTATGTTGTGGCACCCAAAACTGCCCCCAGCACTTGAGGTGAGGCTGCTCCAGTGCAGAGCAGAGCAGGACAATCCTCTCCCTTGCCCAGCTGGCGATGCTGTGCCTGATGCCCCCCAGGACAGGGCTGGCCCTCCTGGCTGCCAGGGCACAATGACTCAGGTTCAACTTGCCAGCTCCCTTTCTTCAGAGCTTCTCTCCAGCCTGTTGTTCCCTTGATGTCAAACACAAGTTTTAGTCTGAATCAAAATTCAGAGAAAGTCCCAGAGGGGCTTCAGGGAAATTTTGCCTGGAGTTCTTTATGAACAAGTCCCAAAGGAATATCATGAAAAGAGAAGGATGTGAGAATATTGAAGAGTATTTTCCAAATTCCCGTAACTACTTCCTTAAATTGCAGTATATTCCTGATATCCATGCACATGAGTACTCTGCACTTCCCTACTTTTAGTATTGTACTCCTTCATTGTTGTTTTACAGAAGTAATTATAATTTACTTTCTAGTCGCAAAAGAAGAAAGCATCAAAAATAAATCTCTCAGGCAGGTTTTTCCGTTACACAAGAAACACCAGCCACATGAAGACTCATGAATGGTTACCATAAAAGCTAAAAACAAACAAGGATTTCTTGAAAATGCAATTGCTCAATATACCCAAAAACTGCCAGCTGTAGTTTCCTCCTTAGGCTATTGACTTCATTACCTTACCCAACCCTTCAGAAATTTCCTGGTCAACAAGATTTTTCGGAAAATTTATGGAAAAAACAAACAAAACAAAACAAAAACTCCATTGGTTTAAATTAATTTCCTGAAGACTGAATTACTTCATAAGAAGTCAGACTAAACAATTGTAAATGCAACCAAAAGTTAACTGGTTTAGCACCTTAGAGCAATAAAGGCAAATAAGCAGACAAGAAAGCTTGTTGGAAACTACCTCTTTAAACTACTACCTTGAAAGAATATTCAGATATTCTTTGAATATTTGTTTTTTTGTATTGGAAGAAAATATATTGCAATACATTTATTTTTTATTTATTTATTTTAAGCACAGGCTTCAAAGAAACTCAAGGGTATAAAGTAGGAGCAAGGTTTCAGACCAGAAGTGTTATTTCTTCATGAAAGTTTGGATTATGGTTATTCCTTCTGCAACTGAATAATGTATTTACAATTGTAACTATTTAAACTTGTAAAAGTGATTCTGTATGTAAAAGCATGAAGTGCATTTTTAGCAAGTGTATTGAAATCAGAGAGGGAAGGTATTTTGTGAGAATACCTTTGCTCTGCATTTCCTGCTGTTAGCATATTCCAGTCCTCAGTAGTGACCTTGGTGGGACTATTTACATGAACATACACATCAGTATTAGGCTGTTCTAGGAGTCCGTAAGAAGCACTGCCCCTTCGCACTCCTAGATATAGTTAGTGATTCAGATTTCAAGGAGAGGCAGAAATTAAAAAATAATTGTCCAGAGGATTGTTCAGGATTAAATGAGAAAGTTGGGCTCAAATCTTAATAAGGTTGCTGTAACATTCTTGTTTGCATAGAGACCTGGACAGCTGTTCTGGCTACAGTCTATCTTATGTGCATTAAGGCGTGAGATAAAAATATCTATAATTTCAGACCTAAGTCTTATGAGGTACAGTGTCTGTATGGAACAAGACAGAGAAGTTACCTTTAGGTTAAAATATGTAAGTTACATTTAGAGGTTTTCCCATTTTTTAATGAAAACTGGCAACTCACATGTTGTGATTTCAAGATTTCAAAACTATAAACTCAAAAAACTGAAATCTGAATTTAAAAAAAGGTATATAAAATAAAACTTGCTATTAGAAGTGCTTGTTACCCAAAATATCTACAAGATCATTCTTTTCTTTCAGCAGAGTCTTAGAGACTTTCAGTCACAGAAGAGTTCTCCACCATGCTCATAGGAATGGGACAGGAAATGCACTGTCATGCTGTACTGAAGGTCTAATTAAGACCAAGAATCTTTTGTTTTGTCTTCTATTTTAGGAGACTTTTGGAGGGATTGCAGAAGAGCCAGTAACTCTCTAGTGGGCTTCAGGGAAGGCTGAGATAGCATGGTGCAGAAATTCCTTCTACTCCAGAGGCTTATCTGTGAGAATGCTGATGTGAAAAAGCATCAGTCATGCTCTTGGCTCCCTGCTCAAAGCCACCTATGAACAAGTGCAGAAATGCTCACTTTCAACCAAGTATTCACAACTGCTGTTGTGTTTGGGTTTTTTTCCCCTTTTAGTTTCACTACTTAATTTTGCTGCCTCTTATTTTGATGAGAGAAAAGTTAGGATGCTTTTAAGAAAAGAAAATATTAATAAAAATAAACATAAGGCTAGACCCTACCAGCAGCTTTGAAACCAAACTGAAGTCTAATGTGTGCATTTCAATTAAAGTGCATGTCCTGTTCTGATTCCCACTGGGTTTAACAGTTAGAATCTGTTAGGTATGCTTAGAAGACCTTAATTATATTACTAGATTACTTAAGATGGCAAGTCCTCCACACACTTTTTCTAAATTTTAATTTAAACAAATATTTGACATTGTGGGTTCAAAATACAAAGCAATTTATTCCTGGTGTTTCACAATAGACATAGCTAGTAGCTCTTTCTGACTTCTCATTTCTGTCCTGACAGCAGGGATGGCTGCAGTCATCAACCCTGACAGTGTTGAGTAAGCTAGAATAGGTGCTGCTCCATAAAACACACTTTGAATATTTTTTTTTCTTGAACCCTTAAGGTGTTTTTTTGTTTCTTCTGCTTTGGCAGCCTATATGAACCTTCCTGTCTACCTGCTACAGGCATTTGTTTATAGCTTTTCCACCCACCAAAAGTATAATGAAATCCCTGCCCTGAAAGCTGGGAGTTGTAAGATGAAGAAAGAAAAAAATGTTTTCCTGGCTGGAAGTGACTGTAGCCAAGAGCCACACAGATTCTCTGATGCCATGTCTGTTATCAGCAGCCATGCTCCTTCCTGTACCATGAGAACTGCCTGGTGTGCTTATTCTGAACTAGGGCATCCTCGACAGATAAAGGAACTGACAAAGTCAGAGGGGCAGCATAGGCTGCAGGAGGTCATGGGGGGATTTCCAGGTAGACCAGACTAGACATGAATGAACAGGAGCAAGCAGATATTGCACAAGCACAATTTTTCTAAAATCATTTTAGTAACATGGGAGAACCTTGGCAGTCCTAAGGCACTTAGACAGTCAACATTTCTGTAAACAAATACATAATTCAATTTTAAATGTCATTTCATTCCAGGGGTCAGTTTCAGGTTGCTGTAACACAGGCCTCTTCCTTGGGGAGATTTGTCCAAGAATGATCTCTAAATACAGAAGTAAAAGAGGACAAAATTTTCAGTCAATTCCAAAAAGAACCTGGTTTGAATAGCAAGCAATGAATCAGGGAACCAGGACTTTCTTTTAAGAGTGATGGACTGAATGGCAAGACTTGTTCTATAATGAGGTAAAACATTCCCTGCAGAAGTTTTAATTAGTCAGGAAATTAATTTTATGTAGTTTTACAGTTTTCCATTGCAGACTCAAGACCCGTTGAGGATTTGAATTTTTATAAACTGACAGACTACAATAAAACAATGCAGAAAGTATAAAATTATCTTCAAATATAGAAGAACAAATGCCAGTTTGAAAGCTGAGGAGTCATAATCATTCTCTCATATGAAAAACCCCTGTTCCTGCTTAGAGAATTTCAGTTCAGGCCTGGTATTAGAAATGCAAGGCTCCATAGTGATACACATCCCTCTTCTTTTTTTCTTTTGGCTCAGGAGTATGACAAAGACTGAACAGATTTGGTTTCCTCAGCCAGGAACTCCTACAAGGTATGTTAGTATCTGCTGAGTCACAAAAATCTTTTTTTTTGGCTTTCATTAATTTTTGGAATAGAATCTCCTTTTTGGACAACTAAAAATAGGGCTGAGATCTGATACCAAACCCCCTATGGTCAGCAGGAATTTTGTTTCTGTAGGTGGACCTGGCTACAACTGTCCCCAGAAGCATTCGTACTGGGTAGCCTAAATTACTGTGCAACGCAAAGTGACTCTTCACCTGGTGATGTTGGAAAATAGGAAAGAGATTAAAAACAAAACTAGATTGGGAGAGAATGAAAGGCATTATCAAGATAGTTTATAAATTTCTGTTTAAATTAGGTAAACTATCTGAAGATTGTCATATCCCAGCCAAGTTTCTCTTTCCCAATACAACTGATTTGCAGGTACCATTCAGACACATTCCAAAGAAAAGAAAATGCATTTTCTAGGAATTTAAATATAATGATCCAGATGTTCAAAATAAAAGAAAAAAAAATTACTGCCTGGTCTGTTTCATTTAGTGCATTGTTTTTTAAGTTTTGATACCATTTTACATTTTGTATATGACCATATTCTTTCACCAAGGGGTCAGCACATAATTGTGGCCATACATAGGAGCTCCTTAGATATAGTGTTCAATATTGCTTCACAATCAGTACTTCTGGCAGAATGAGCAGAGATTCAGACAGGATTTAAGGACACTCTAATCAGGTTCATAGCTGTGGGTGGAAAAAGGAAGGAAGTCCTAAGGTATTTTTAATCTACCATGCTAACTTCAAATTGTGAGTGCAATTGTCTCAATGTCGTTATATTTGATTTGAAGCAAAGCAGATGAAAAGTCCTTTCCCTGGATATCAGTCAATGCAAATAATACATAGACGTTCATTTTTTTAGGCAGTTCTAAGGAGGTTTGAAGTTTACATTTAATTTGAAGAAGGGGGTTTGTTTGTGGCTTACTTGAATTAGTCAAAGACCATCAAATTGATGTGGGCTAGAAACCTGTGAAACCTATCATTATCTGTACAGCATTTATGCCATATTTCACTGCCACAATAAGAGTATGTCTTCCCTAAGGATTTCTAGGATCAAAATATATATTTCTAATCTAAGAAACAGGGATATGAGACAAGGTATAAAAAATGTGTAAAAAATACTTTAAACCATTATTTTGCCCCTCTGTAATTTCAGAAGGTATTTCCAGTCATATAAAGTTGGCACTATATGGTATGAAGATGTGTACCCCAGTGCAATCAGAATTAAAACATACATTTACTTCTCTGTCTGCATGTTAATCTGGTTAGCATAGAAGACCAATTTGAGGGATTAAATTAGATTTCCCTCTGACACCTATTACATGCATAGAATTAGTTTAACAGTGCAATCATATTTACTAACACTTTAAACAGGGACATATTTCTGCATCATGCTCTAATTTTGATGTCTGAACCAAAAATACCCCTCAACTTCAGTCCTTGTAGGATCTGATGAGAGGCTGAATCGGGAAATTTGTGTATTAGTGTCCTAGGTTACAATCCAGGATGTGCCCAAAATCTATTCTGTCACCACCTTCATGAACTGTTAATGGGCCCATCAATGCCGTGCCATGACCCATAGATAACTCCCTCCAGGAGCTATCTCTGTTCATGGGCAATCAAGGACCTACTGCAGGACTCATAGATTGATATCATCCCATTGTGATATGCTCTGCCCAGAGAGAGGAGCCAAGGATTCTCACCTGGATATAATGTGGGATTTGGGCCCTTACCCACCAGATCTTTCGCAGAGGACAAAGGCCACCAGACCTTCTCTATGAGAACCTTGCTTCATCTGGACTGCAACCACCAGCCCAGGATTTTCCAATGCTCCAGCTTGGTGCTCTCAGAGTTCTGCACCGGAATCAGACTGCCCCAGGTTTTGTGAAACAAAGCCCCTCAAGGTCCCTAGTTCTGTTTACTTTTAATGCTGTAGTTATTATTGTTGTTTGTTTGTCTTGTTATACGTATTAGTAAAGAACTGTTATTCCTATTCCCAGACCTCTGCCTGAAAGCCCCTTTAATTTTCTAAATTATAATAATTTGGAGGGAGGGGATTTGAATTCTCCATTCCAAAGGGAGGCTCTGCCCTCCCTAGCAGATACCTGTCTTTCAAACCAAGACAATTAGCAAAGAGTTTGAATGTCAAGCCACTGACATAGCACTTGACTGACAGTTTGGAGTCCATTCAGGTGTCCAACTCTACAGAATCATGGAAGTGTCAGAGCCATTCCCCTTGAGCGTGTGGAGACTATAGTGGACATAGTGGAAACTCCCTGAGCTAGGAATACAAGCTCAATCTGAAAAGATCCTTTGTTCTCAATACAGGAAGGAAGCAATAACATTCATTGTTAAAAATCACTTGTATGTATCAGTGAAATCTACTGAAAATCTAAGGAAATACTTTGTTTTATGTACGTAGAAAAGAATGCTTCTGCGTTCTTTTAAGTTTTAAATTTTTTTGCAATGGAGCTGGTGTTTTCTGTCCAAAATGAATTCCTAGTTCTCAGGAATAACCCAAGAAACCTCTGGTGGAAAATGAAAAAGACAGATTTCTGCTACTTTGAGACAGCAGCAAGTGCTAAAAAATAATGTACCAGAATGTCAGACTTAGTATGCTTTTGGTGACAAAACTTCTAGCTTAGAAAGATATAATGATAAAAACAACAACAAAATTTACACAGTTTAAAAAGCCATTAATTCTTGTTTTATTCTCAGTCTTTCTCTTTTTCTGTTTTTTGTATGTATTTGGTTTTTTATTTGTTTGTTTTTCTGTTTGGTTTTTTTTTGGTTTTTTTTTTTTTTAATTTTCAATGAGGACCTACATAAATGTTGCATATCAGCATGCTATTAGAACTGGTACTTTACTTGTTACATCTCTAAAGACTGAGGAACAGACTTCCTTTAAATGCATAAATATGATAGGGCCCTTTTCCTAGATGAGCAAAAGCAGAGTCAGTTCATATAAATTATGAAGCCATTCTGGCAAGAAGTTAGATAGACCATTCATTCTGGACCTCTCTTTATAGTTCAAGTAATCAAGACAGGTCTGGAAATCCAATTATTGTCTCTTGTCTGCAATCTTTAAAAGAATTTGGGAAAGGTCTCAATGAGAGAAACACAGAAAATATTTGAAAATATTTTTAAAGTATTTTATTTAAAGTATATCCTTCTAGCCTTGTTGTTTAGAGCTCAGAGTTTAAGTGATGTGATTACCAACATATGTCTGTTTAATCAATTGCTTGTTGGTGGTGGCTTTTTTTTTTTTTTTCCTGGTTATTTCACCAGAGAAACAATGTATAGGATTTCTGTATTCTATTTGCAGCTCTGGTAGTAACTTGGATCTTAGCCCAAAAGGAAATGGAAACATAGATATGCTTACTAAGAGGAAAAAAAGGCAAAATAAAAAGCTTTTAAGATCAGGGACAGATAAACATTATTAAGCAAATTTAGTTTTGGATATAGGTATCTATCTACCTATTTATCTCTGTATTTATCTTTCACTTTTAGTAATTCTGAAATAGGTGTGAAGGTGTGTGATGAGAACAGGTGTAGAAATGCAGGCAACATCCTCAAACACATTACCTCACAACGTTGTCAAATAAGCTTAAATTACATGTTCTGTGGGGTTATGAATTGTATTTCATATTATCCTGACCAAACCGAACCAATGTTAGTTTAGAGAAATAAGAAACATTAAAAACATCAAGAGGTGTGTCCAGGAAAGAAGAAAGGAGATTGATTTTATATGAGGCAATGCCATTTCAAGGCTGAGCTTGGTCAAAATACACCATGTAGATGCTAATGTTAGCCAAGTCTCTGCATAGCATTTTTATTTACTGGTATTCTTGGGGCTGTGGGGTGGAAAATTATCTCTTACAATTCCTGCAAAAGGACTTTCAAACTGCAATTAATTCTGGGATCTGCTTTTGACTCATACTGTGAGTAAAACTGGGAAATTCCAAGAGTTTGTAACTTTAATGTCATTCCAAGGGCCTGCAACCAGAAATTCCAGCAAAGTTCCCTACTAGAAACTGCATTTGCCGTGCTTGAGTGAACACCATACTTGGCGAGACAGCTGAACTTCTTCCATTTTTTGTTCCCTGACTAAGCCCACATGTAGGATTGAGTTGCCAGAATGGCTGCTTACAGGCAGAGCATCTTTCTCTGAACGTGTCCACCTACCCCTGAGTTCCACACCAGGCAGAGAGGCTGAACCTTGATGCTGAGCTACTTCTGACCTATTGCAGATGAAAAGTGAAGGTGAACCTAAGCTGGCACTGTTTTGCAATGTAACCTGCCTACATTGACATGACACAACTTTCCAGTTCCCTCTTTGAAAGTAAGATATTAATAGATATGGTCAGGTTTTATGGCTCTGCAGCACATAAACACAGACTGGCCAGATCTACTTCAGATCTCTGGGCCATGAAAATCCAAACCCCTCATGAAAACATCAGGGATAGATGTTTTCTATTGCTGCCAATCTGCCTGCCAGGTAAGCCCAGTAGGAACTCAGTTAACTCTACCTACTTGAATAAAGTTTAGTGAAGTGTGTATAGTTTCATCCTAAAGAAGTTAGGAAAATTGATTAGTTTGGGTGAGAAAATATCAACCCATCTTAAATTCAAGTACCAAAATCCCGTTTGTGCCTTTCTTCAAAATACTGGATTAAAAACAAAAAACAAAACAAACAAAAAAAAATCATGGTCTCTCTGAACCTTTCCCTCAGCTTCTTTCAGTTTTCCCTGAAACACCTTTTTAGTAGCATAAGCAGCGAGCTGTTAGTTTGGCAGATGAGCTCATTATTGGCTTGGTTTTTTAAGAATGACTGTATCATGCAGTAGTTATGACTCTGCTTATCCAGACTTCTTTTCTAACCCACTTCTGCTTCCTATTAAGGACCAACAAATTTTCCTTGTTCTGTATTTAGAGGTATAAGTGGGAATTTTACATAATAATGATCTGGTATATGCAGTTGTGTTTGCATGGGGTTTTTTTCCGCAAACAAGGAGAATACAGAAGCATGGAGCTTCTGGGATATTAATTATATGTAACTTATTTCAAGATTCCAAGGTATGATTGTAACCATCCTGATTAAATCAATGCCACAATTGGAATATATTCTGCTGAGAGGCAGGGAGTTAGAGATAATTATTTGTTCTACACTGTCTTAAACTAACTTTGGAGGTGTGTTTCAATTAGATTTTTCATTTGTATTTCCCTTAAGTGATGTTTATTTCCTTAATGACTTTGTGATAGCAAGATGTTCTGACATTGAAGGTGAGGGGAATTATTAAGAAAGGGGAGAATATCTTAATAATCATTCATGAGGAATGATTGAGGTTTAGCAAAATAATACTGAAATGGAAAATAATATTAATTTAAACTCAGAGAAAGCAGAAATTCTTATTAGTATGTCTATACAAGAAACTGTAAGAATTAGGCCTATTAGGATTTGCAATGCAGAAAATAGTGTAATATATTAGTGGCATTGAGGACTAGGGGTTTCCAACTAGATTTAGGATTTCAAGTAGTGATGGGAAAGTATTAAAGCAAGTGGAAATCTCATTTGGAATACTGTAGGCAATGTTTAGGAAAACAATTATAAAACAATACTATCAGCTGAGGGAGGTGTCAATGGTTCAGGAAGTCTCTTCTAGGTATTAATTTCTGTACCTCTTGGCAAAATTCCCTGTATAGTTTCAATTTTTAATATTCAGTAAAAGCCTGACCAGAAAAAGCAGAGAAAAATACATTTGGCCTTCTGATTTGAGCTAGGAGCAGAGAACACTTATAATGAAATAAGTCCTAGTTTTCCTTATGCATCAGCTTCCCCATTTAAGAAACAATGACGTTACTACCCAGTTTTATAAACATAATTAAGCTAATTAAATACTCATCAGTCTGAATGATTAATGAAGCACTTTGCTCTGCCTCACAATACCACAACTTGTGACTCTACTTGCTACTACAACTAAAGAAAACAAAAACATTTAGTTTTAATGTAAAACTAAACAGAAACTAAACTTGCTGTTGTCTCTTTTTATGAGCCCTTGAATTTCTTTAGATGCTCAGTACACTGTTTTTGTTCAGAACCAACGTGGACTGGAAAGATTTCCAGGCTTCCAGAACAGTCAGGAGATTAAGTGTTTCTTAAGCACAACTGGAAAGAGCAGACTACATAGAACAGTTTCTTGGAATTCTCGTTCTATACACAAAATACGAATCCTTTCCAGTACAAAACAACAGAAATATCTGAAGTCTTTCCTGTTGAATAAATATTACTGTGCAAGGGATGCAAGATTAGAAGGGAGAAAAAAATCCCCAACAACAACCAGGAACATGATTTTATTATCTACTTGTTACAGCACTAAAAAGAGAAAACAGAGTTGGAAAATCGTAGTTTAGTGTTTGTAGTTTCCATTAAACTCTAGAAAGAAGTATGCATGTAAGGGTTCAGCATTCCCTTACCCACACTAAGCAATATTAGCTAGACTTAGGGAACCAGTGCTTTCTTCCTGTCATCCACTGAAACTGGGATCTGCTACTAAACACAAATATCACTTTACCAGGTCACTGAGAGAACATCTCGTTCTTCAAAGCCTCTCAGAGGAATAGGTGTGGTTAGGCCACCATCATGTTGGAAGGGTAGTTAAACTGAGATTTGCTGTTTCCTAAGTACTCAAACCACTCAGCCAACAGTGGAGGGGTTCCCTATGGGGCAGGCAGGGCAGGCATATCTTTTCTGGGTAATTCAAATGGTAGAAGAACATCTCCTGGTGTATCAGGGAAGGATCTGATATATGGAGACATATAACCTGACAGATGAATAATGTAGTGCCCATTTCCCTCGGTCCTCAGATAGAAAATATGATAGGACAATCTCATGAATGAATGGCCAATTCATGAAACATATATTGGTCTTTATTTTGCAGTTTTCCAGACATCCTTTTGGAAATTTTCCAGACATTGGAGAGTCTTTTTATCCTCAAATACCACAAAAGATTAAGGTGATTGAGAAATCCTCTCCACAAAGGGAGAATTTAATTTTAGAAAAGCCTTCAGATGTCAGCTTTAATAAGTACATGTCTGATCTCCATGGTCACATTGTGACGTAACTTAAAATGACATAGTAATCAAAGAAAGCACTATTTTTAGGAGATTCGTAACAGAATTAAGAATTGCAGCACCCTATTTAAATGAATTGGAAGGACAAAAGCAAGAGAACTCACGGGTTTAAGATATAGAGACAGTTGAATAGGGTAAGCAAAAGTCATGGACACAAGCAGTGCAAAACTAGGAGTTAATTCACTGCTTTCCATGGACACATGTTCAGGTGTCTCCAGGAGAGCAGGGCACCATCATGTGTGATGGTGACTTGGGAAAATGAATGTCATCACTCCAAATTTTCCCCTCTTTCCTCTTCCTCAGCTTTATAAACTGAGCATGATGCCTTTTGGTATGGAATATCCCTTTGGTCAGTTTGGGTCATGTGTCTTGTCTGAGATTTTAAACAGCATCATGTAGCATTGCTTTTCTGAGCTGAATAATGAAATGGGGAACTTATTCTAAGTTACTGTTCTTGCCTTCAGCCTCCAGGGCTCCAAATAGCTCTTCCTTCTACTCCCTGTTGATTTTACATTCCAGTCTTTTAATCAAGATGTTGTGTTGTACCACATCATACACTGAGATTTCTATGAGACATTTTAGATCAACACTATCAACACTATTACTTATAACAACAAAGTGTGTATTCTTTATAAAAAATAAAAAGGTATCAAATCATTTCTGCCATAAACAGTGTTGAATGATTTCAATTAATGTATAAAAATATAATCACTCTTAATTCTCTATTAATTTATCAAAGTCAAGCTAACACATCTCCTCTGGCTTGGATCATTCTAACTTTTCATTCATCCCCTTTTTAAGAAATTTGAGATTTACAGATAACTTCAGACTATAACTTGCCATAGGCCATGATGTGGCAATGATTATGGTGTATCCCACTCCCATCAAACTGGAACTATAACCAATTGCTTTTTCCAGTTTTATAAATCTCCTCTATTAGTCCAGGCTTAAGAAAACTAACACAAATATTGAAATTCACTTGAGACAAGTTTCTTGGCTTGGGCAGAAGTCAGTGTGATTTAGATGGTTATTTTTAGTAGCTGCTGCTTACCAGTCTCCTCAGTTACTTTGGAAATAGAAAGTGTACAGTCTACACTGTAGATGCTTTACTAAGACAGACTTTTCCATATCTGCAGAAGCATTCATTTTTCAGCTGGTGTGAATATCAGGAGAATTTAGTAGGCTTGAATGTAAGTATTCTAAAGCATAACTTAGGTGATGGTAAAGTAAACTTTACAATCAGACAAACAGAAAAAATGTACGACTCTAAAATCCTGTTAACAGAACATCATGTAGGAAAGCCTAAACTAGAACCAAGAAAGTCAGCTACACAAATTACCAGGTACATCCTATGAGCACAGTGGTCTCAGTGCAGGAATGGTTTCCATCTCAAGCAAAGCGCTGAGCTGGCCCAAGTCTATTTTCCCCAGAATTTTAGATAATATCTTAGCATAATGCTTCAAAATCCTGTATTGATCAAGTTTGTTGCAGATAAGCTGTTACCTGCCCACAGTGCTGCCATGCACCAGGGGATCCTGTAGACTGCCCCACAGTGCTGCTGTCGAAGTGAGGATCCAGACAAAACTGTCATGGGAAGGAACAAGATTAGGCTGGATTTAAGTTGAGCTGGGCCAGATGAAAAAACTCTAGCTATTTGAGAGGACTGATACCTCCTGAAGGCAGAATGCAGTACTGCAAAAATACACAAGCTGACATTTAAAAGGTAGCATGATCATGCTAGCACAACTTTGCATGCAAATTGGTTAGACCTTGCTTAATCCCCATAGTGATTTTTCTGTAGTGAAATTTTCCATTCTGCTTTCTTTTTTTTTTTCATAGCTGTTTCAGCAGTTCCAAGTGAATAAATGTCAGATGTCACTTGGTGATTCTTATACTTTACTCCCTTTGCTTTTTGTCCCTGATATACCAGAAAAGAGTGATGAGTGACTACAGAAAAGGGAATGTGTTGCTGGAAGGCTTTGGGGATTTTTTCCTTTTTCATTCTGGATGTTGTAATCTGCTATACATTAAAATGAACAAGTTCACATTTGCAAAGTGAGGCATGAATGTTTATTTTATACACTGAATACCTGACAGATTCTTAAACACATTATTTTCCAAAATATTATATAATGTATTATATAATTTTCCTTGTATAGTGTCATTACAAGTTAGAACCTGATTTAATCTTGAGAACAAAAATGGTATTATTTAGCAGCTGTAAACATTGTTCTATGGGCAGATTTACCTAAAATAACTCGTAATATTGCCCTAAGCTATTAATGCACTTGGTCCTGCACAAAAAAAAAAGAAATCAGTAGAAGAGAAAGAAGAACAAATCAAAGCTAACAATCTTGGAAAAAGAAATGAAACAGTAATGCAAAAAGCATTTAGAGTTTTCCACTGTCTCAACATGTAGCAGCTATTTTTAATGCCATAATATTCATATAAGAATTAACTGATACAACAAATCTGACTTGCATCTGATAACTGCATTAGTGGTTTGGAATTAGACTGTGCAATAAATAACATTCTTCTCATCTATTCAATTAGAATTAGTTTTTTCTAAGTTACCTAAAATCATATATTAATCTTAACTAAAACTGTAGATGTTAAAAGTACATTTACAATAGCTTGGTATTTGTGAGTGCAAGGATATTTGTCTGCCCATAGTTTGTGGGGTGTAGGGGCATGGTGACTGAATGATCATCTTTCAATAGCTAGAGTAGTCCCAGTTTCATTGAATGATCCTCATAAACAGCTTTCCTCAGAATTGCTGGAAGAATAAATATTGTCCATGAATACAAATCTGGTGGAAGAGATTTTTAATGTCCTTAAAATAATAACTAGCATCCACAAAATAAGCACTGATTTATTTTTCCATAAACTGAATTCTGCTGCATTACAACAGAAAAAAAGGACAGTCTATTGGCCATCATCTGCTGTCTTTTCCAAAGTAAAATTCCTTCTGCTTTCATAAGACATATAACAGGCACAAGAAAGCTATTACTATAATCACTTGTTAAAACTTACTGCACACAAGAATTTTTTTGCTTGAAATATATGACCGTAATAAGTAATTTCATGTGACAAAATATTTTTGTAGGTAGCAATAAGTACACAAAGAATTAATAATAAAATGGATGGAAAAGAATAGAAATACCAGGGTCCTGAAAACTGAGGAGGAGAATATAAGCTGGACAATCAAAAAGGTAGTAAGTCTTTTGTAGCTTTATCCACTCTCAGTGATCATTATGCTTTACTATGACTTAGCTGGTCATGACCAGGTGTGGCACTGAAAATAGAGCTTTCATTATTTCCTGCATCAAGAAATCAAAATCCATTCATCAGGCTGTAAACAGGACAGCTGAACTGAATGCAGGGAACCCACTATTGAAATTATCTTTCTCATTAATTTCCAATTACATGAGGGACTGAGCTCTTTCTTAGTTTTGTTTTTGATTTTTTAATTAATATAATGGAATTAACATTATTCAGTTCAGTGGCTCCCAGGATTGAGCAGAAATGTGTTGAGCTACAAAGGCTCAAGTCATATTTGCTTTATTCAGGCATGAACAGGCTTACTCTTTCTATGTGTGTGATAGGACTCCCCATGCAGAAGAGTTTTTTAGGCTTTCATCCAATAGTGTAGTGGGCAAGGACTAGGAATCTAGGTCCTACAAATGCATTTAGCTCAGAACCATTGTGTAAATTAAGAACTATAATCTCAAAATTGGTTTCCTTTTTCAAAATATGTCCTTTTAGTAAGATTCATATTTTGCATTGATTAAGAGCTTCTTCAGGCCCACCCCTTTTCTCACCATTCAGCCTGGGCATTGGTGATATCCTTTCTGAAGGAAGGCATGATCCTGTGACGTACTGAGTTCCACCCAAAAAGATGCTGACAACCTCAGCATATTCAGCTCCTCTTATCTCCTTTAGCCCATGTTAAATTTTGGGCTATTGACAGTAACCAGCATGCTGAAGGAGCAGTAGGGAATGACAATATCACTGTTTACATCTACAGATCCTCTCTAAATACCTAACTAGCCATATAGTCTAAGGAGAAAAGAGAATTTTTTACAAATTTTGACATTAATGGAGTGGTGTTCTTTTCAAAGTGGATTGTCACAGGTCAAAACAGAACATATTAGAAACATAATATGAAATACATAGTTCAAAGACCTACTGTCAACCTAAATATATTTTATGGGATGATCTGTGATCCACATGGCTGTGAAGCTGACGTTCTCATTTTTTCCCATTCTCTTGGGAATGAGAGACTGATGCTGGTGTGTGATCAATAAAGATAAATGTTGGCAATACTTTGGAATATTGTGCATTCTTAACTGGGTAACGTGAACTCCAGGGGTTCATAATGGGATAGCTTTGAAAAATTACTGGAAAAAGCTTAAAAATTATTTTTCTTTGTAGCGTATTTCCATTCAGTGAACTGGCAAGGAAATAACAATGAGAATATACTGGTATGAATAATGCATCGTTTGTATATTCTTCATACTCTTGTCCAGCTGGCTGTCCAGTTGCTGCAGCATTACCTGGATTTCCAGATACAAAATATATGAAGTAGGCTTTACTCTATGTTTTTTTGCAATATAGCTGAGTAATAATTTAACTGTTTTTCAGTACCTCAGATTATTCTAATATATTTATAATATGCAGAAAATCAACCTACATATATAGGAATAGGTTGAAAAAAATAGGTAGAATTAAGCTGCACCGCCTTTACCAGTAACATTTTCTCTTGCTGGGAAAAAAAAAAAGTGAAGAATCTTTGTCTTCTTTTAAAGCAGATTTTTGAATGAAGGGGTTAAATGGGATGTTTTTAAAAATTCTGAAAATATAAAGAGTGTTGCCTTTTACTAAAGTGACCTGATATTTTAAAAGACTTTTACTATTTCTGACTTTGGAAAAATACATGGGATGAAAGCCTTTATGCTCTATTTTGAACTTCATTTCTGCCAAAATAACTTTGATAGTTCTGTGAATGAAGCTACTGATGAGAAACTCTGAGTTTATGATTTTGTATGTCTACCATGTTAAAGCTTCTTAAAAATTTTCTGATGAGTTAATGTTTTAGGGAGTGATATCAACTACTTGGAACATGGGCCTGATGGCTTTTTTTAACATAAATTAATATATTTCAAGAAACTTGGAAAATTAAACTTTGCATCTGATCTGTAAATTCTTATATATTACAAATCAGCTCCTTGGAAGCTCTTCATCTCTTCTCTGGAAAAGCTCCAGAAGGCCTAAATAAAACTCCAGTGTGCTTCTGTAGATGATGCCAAGCCTAGATTCATTAGGTGAATTGTTAGAACACATTCTCTCCAGTTGACTCTGTACAGCATGGAATAGTGACACTGTTCAGAGGCAGAGATACTCCATCAATAACGAGATGTATGTACTGCAAGTTAAAATAAGAGGGATCTTGGAAAGGTGACAGAAGAGTTGGGCCAGACAGAATAGTAGGTATATTTACATTGGAGTATAGTTTTGATAAGAAAGACACCTTCTGAAATATATCTTACCACTGATTATCATCTCACAGCTGTCTTGCAGAGTTAGAACTTTCCTGTGGAAGCATTCTGAAAGATCTCCAACATATCCTTGTGTGGGTGCTGAGTCTGCAGCACGAATTGATTTACTCCACTAGCCTATGTTGACTGAATCAATGCAAAGAAGGTCTGAGTAAAGGTGTGGAAAAGTCATTCAGTGATATGAAAGTGGGGATAAAAAGGTTTGCTGTGGTAAGCAAATCTGGCCTGGAGATTGACAGGAAATAAAACAGGGCAAACTACAAAGAGGAGACAAATCTGAGTATCGGTGGACCATTTATGAAGGAAAGGAGGTGGATTGGGAAAGTTAGAGTTTAAATCAAGTATTAAGGAGAGATAAGATTAGGAGCAAAAGACTTTAATTAAATAATTAGTGCAGTAGAAGTAGTAACTAATTAATTGAGAAGGATAAAAGGGAGAACGTGAAAGAGAGGAAGACTGGAAGAGACAGAGAAAGGTCAAATGAGTGGAAATGTAAAGTGGCAAGTCAGAATTAGGGAAGACTTCATATGCAGTAGAAATTTTGCTCCAGTGCCTCATCATTCCTGGGTGGTTGTTCCTGCTCTTCAGTTCAACTTTACTCCTCTACTCCTGTTAGATTCCTGATGTTGTCTAATCCATGGACTTGTTCAAAATATTTTCTTAGATGGATGTCATTAACCAACTAAACTATAATCTCAGTTCAGCCTTTAAACAATGCTGATTGGAAGCTGATATCATCAATATGATTCCTGTTCTCTTCTGCTGAATTAGTATTTAAATGAAGGCTCATAGCCATGTAATTGTCTCAGCATTACTCCTGCTGTGTGTGGGCTGAAGTACCAGAACCAGAAGACTAAAGCTGAAGTGCCACAGCTATACAAAAAATCCTGGTTCAATTAAACATATTCAACAACCAAAATTCTTATTATCAATACTATTCTAAGTATTACAAACATAAAACCCCTGCAATATAAAGCAAATCAAGACATTATTTTTCTGCTTCAAACTCAATAGATAAAAATATTCCATTCAAATAAATGTGACAGATCTTAGTATAACTATTTGATGGACAATCTGCATTCAGGCTGTTAAGTTCTAGATAAATTGAAAATATTGGTAGCATATGCTATATGCTATATGCTGCTGTACCACAAATACTCTCAAGTGAGTTTCATTTCTCTGAAGAGAAGTTTTAAAGCCACTGAATATTTATATATAAATATCTTAGAATTATTTCAGTATGTAAAAAAAATCTTGTAATGCTAAGTGGGTTTTATCATTGTTTGAAATAATCTGCTTATATATAATCTTCCTATATATATGTGTTTTGAATAATACAGGTCCCTTAATTTTACTTAATCTGGATATAATGATGCAACTTATATAACTACTATACTACTGTTTTTTAAAATAGCAGTGGTTATTAATGCTTGGAAATACTAACCAGAATTTGTATTCTTATTGCATAACCATATCTTGCAATTCTTAGTGAAAGGAAGACAGGCAGAAAGACCAATGGTTATCCAGAATTCAATAGTTCTTGAGAGCTAACACAGCTCTAAAGAGACATGCCATCTTCAGTATTGATCATGACAGGATTTCATGCTTCTTGATAGAACCAAAGATGTTAGTGATCAATAAGTGATGTCATCTGATTGAAAAGGAGCAAAAAAGCTTTCTTCTGACATAAATAACCAAAGTCCTCACACACATAAATAGGTAAACATTCATGAGTACCTGAGCAAGCCTGTTGTCTGGGCACTCAAGTTCTTATGCACTTGCTCAAGCATGTGCCTAAGAGCACACAGGATTTGAATACTGAGGTGCATCTGAATGGGAGGGCAAAATGACAGGAGCTTCTACTCTGAAAGCATACAGAAGAAAGTGAATGCTTTGAGAGAGACACCTTCGCTTCCAGAAAACTCCTACATATCCCATGGGAAAACACTGACTTTCAGAATGGCAGCTGCCCCCTTTTCAGGCTGGGTGTAGCCCATGTTGAAGTTCAGCAAACACGCTATCAGGCAAAAATGTCCTCCACACACTATATTTAACATGCTGACTTTGGAAGCCCATGAAGACCCAAATGAGCTAGCAGGTGCCAGAAGTAGGTAGTGTTCTTTTACACAGTTTGGGGGACCTCTAGTGGGCCTCCTCTCTTGTCTCGTGGTATAGCTCCCACAGCCTATATAAAGCAAATTTGCATTGTAACTTAGGTTATATATGTGTATGTAATTGACTGAATCAATGGAATTCTTATATGTGACTGCTCTAAAACAATGCTTACAAGTGGAAACCACACAAAAGTACAATAAGGACTTTGATCTCAAATGTTTGAGACATTTTGAAAAATGATTAAGCTGTGTACCATCAAGCAGAGCAACACTGATAAGCTTAGAAATCTGTTTTTGAAGGCTTATTTGTAGGTGTATTTTTAAGACCCAAGTTTCTTTTTAGGATTTGCAAAATAGAAATGGCACCTTTTATTTAGAGGTGTGATTCAAGTGACCAAACTATGTTTGGAGTTCCTTCTCCTCTGTTCATTGTCTGAGCACTCCACATCACACAAGCATCAACAGAATTGAATCCTCTTTGTACTTCACATTTTTCTTTATTATAATTTCAAATGCAGCATGGAAATGGGACAACAAATCGTCAGCTCATTTACAAATTCAGTTGGAACAGACAATAAAACTGAAACACTAAAATTTATCATTACCTCATTTACAGGAGCACTTTCTAATACAGGAATGATGTTCTATTCAATTCCATACATAGCCTTTGCACCTCACATGAGAAAGATTTTAGAAGAGTCATGTTTATTTGTACAAATTTGCCTATTTTCCAATTGCTCAGTGATCATGAGAGTAGAACATTTTATTATTGTTTTTCTAAAAGGCAATCAATATTTGTAATGCAATTTCTGTTTCCATATTTATCACTCAGCCATAAAAAGATTTTAACAAAACATGATATTTATATAACTAATCTAATAATTTTTTAAAATTCCATAATATGAACATAAGCATTTAAAGCTCAGCCCTTTTATACCAGCAACTAATTAATATGTAACTACACTGAAATCAGGAATACTTTGCACAAAAGCGGACACTTGCCTGCATGTCTGGATGAACAGATATTTATTAGTTCTAAATTATATTCTAAGTTTTGCAAAATACTGTTTTGCCTTTAGCATGAACTTACAACGATTATACAGGTACATTTGGAATATATGGGAATATAGAAGTACGTATGTATTAATTCTTTTTTCCCCCTATTCTTATTAAGAAGTAAAACAAGCTTTGGAGAGAAAAGTGAATCAATCCATCTTCTTTTCCCAGCAGGTTGCTGTAGTCTAGTAAAGACTATGTTAAGTCTATGTAAATGTCTAGCTCTAACTCTTGTGAGACATGAATCTGACAGAAGTTATTGAATTTGCAGAGTTATATGTCTCAGAAGCATTTTCCTTTGGTTCATCATGCCTAAAAATGGTTTTATATCTCAGCCTATTCCTTCTCATGAGAGAAATGCACATGTCATGGCAAACATTTTGGAGGGGAAAAAGTATTTCTGAAGCAGCATATTAGGAAAAGGAAATAGTACACTTCCTCCTAGAATATATTTAGGATATTTAGAGCTCCCTGAAATCAGTCCATATCTCTTGGCATCAGCTCAAACCATAAAGGGCAATCTGTGAAATCTGTACACCTTGCCAGTTCCAGCCCACTTCCAAAAGTAACAGGGAACCTTTCTTGTTGCAAAGTGGTGAATGGACAAGGTGTAGAGCACTTGTGACTGCCCACCTCTGCTGGCACTGTGACCACACTGTTTTGACTTTGATGTGGGGAAATCCATTTGCTGGTGTAAATGAAGGCTTTGAAGATTGTATGATGAATGCATGTTTTAATGGTAACACTTTCAGTTAATAATAATTACAGAGAATGCCTTTTCATTTCAAGGATATTAATAGTTCAGGAAGGCCATACAGCATCACAGTAAGTCTCTGATGTCCTAGCAGGCCAAATTTTTGTTGCTTTCTGTAGTGGCTATGTCTCAATACAATAAATTCCTGTGGGATAATCCAGATAGTTCAAATTTTACTCAAGTAAAAGAAATACTCCTTCAAAGATAGCTCTAAATGAGGATGATAAAAAACAGTCATAAAACAATCTGAAAATATGTCAAATCAGTGAGGCTATTCTGCAGAGCAAAGTTGGCATCTCAGACAATTTGAATATTGCAATTTACAGAGAAGCAACTGTTCCAATATTTAAATTGAAAAACACTTGAGGCACACTTTATAGACTGACTACATTACAAAACATTTGGGCAAAAAAGACTTTGAAGGACTATAAAGTATAGGGTAAATAATTGTGAGATGAGTTATGGTGAGGTGACTGAAAATAAAGACAAGAACTGAAATGCAATTCTAATAATGGAAAAAACTTTGGAACATAAAGCTCTATGTACTTAAAAATATTTATAATGTGTGTAAAAAAAAAATATCCAATGAAATTTGTACTGGGCATTGAGTCACCAGAACTCTTAGCTGCATTGGCATTGTGGTCCCCAGTGAAATTCAGTATGAGCAATGCAATATGCTCCGGAAGGAATTATCTGAACTACATACACATTAGTTTCTCATAATTACCAAGACATTTACTTTTTTATTGCCGATACTTTTGTGGGTTATTACATGAGTAGTTCATATAAAAAGTTAAAGGCATGAACAAGAGATACTATACACAATGAAACATTCTGTCTTTATTTACTACATAATATTAGATTAGGCCTTAACTTGGAATACAATTTTCTGTTTGTCCCACCCCAAATAAAACATAACAAAAACAGATGGCACTTGAGAAGCCTGAGAAGTATAGAGGTGTTCATGTGAAAACCATAGTAAAAATGCCAAGCTGGGAAAGGACATGATAGAGCTGTAACATAGAAGATGAAGAGGTTAAAGAAGGCAAACATAAAATATTTATTTTCATAACCGAAGCACATACATATAACTGATGAAACTGGAGAGCAATAATGTTAAAGATAAACATAGCTGGTGATAAATGCTTAGCATGAATTTCAGAGATGACTGGACACATTTAAGGATAGAGATTACCTCACATGATATTTTGGGTGGAATTTGCAACAAAAGCATTTTTGTAGAGAAGCAAAGCCTTAATGATCAAAAATATACCCTGACCTTTAATTACAGGAGGTTTAGAATGGAAGCTTCCTCCCTAGGCAGTGTTATTCCATAATCATCCACTATGTGGGTTCTTGCATTTTCCTTTGAAAAGTCTGAGCCAGGACCACAGAATCATAGAATCATTTAGGTTGAAAAAGACCAAGATAAGCAAGTACAAACACAAACCCAGCACTGCTAAGTCCACCACTAAACCATGTTCCTATGTGACACATCTACATGTCTTTTAAACACCTCCAGGAATCATGATCACCACTTCCGCAGGAAGCTTGTCCAATGCTTAACAGCCCTTTCTGGGGAGAGGTTTTTCCCTAATACCCAATCTAAACCTCCCCTGCCCTAACCTAGTGCTGTTTCATCTTGTCCTGTTGCTTATTACTTGGGAGAACAACCCCTACCTTGTTACAGCCTCCTTTTTGGGCAGCTGAAGAGAGCAATAGTCTCTCCCCTGAGCCTCCTTTTCCCAAGACTAAAAAATCCTAGATCTCTCAGCTACTCCTTATAAGACTTGTGCTCCAGATCCTTTACCAGCTCCACTGACCTTCTCTAGGCATGCTCCAGCACCTCCAGATGAAGCCATGGTCTGATGCAGCCTAGATTTTTCAAAGGATTTTTCATGTACACAGAATACGACATTAGGCCCATGTTTTTCAGAGTGAACTTGCTATCAGTACTCCAAAATACAAAAAATCCCACAAATCCTCAGGCAATGAAAGTTAAGGTACAAGGTAATACTTCATTTATTTCATTAAAAAAACAACAAAAAAAAACCAAAACAAAACCAAAAAAACCCCCACTGCTTGTAATCATCAGGGTAGGAGACCTGGAAAGTTGTATATGTTCTTTTTATTTCCATTTAAAATACCAACAGTGAAGCCAAAAACATCGTAAGGACAGCAATAATAAAAGTAACTACATAGTCTGCTTTGTGCAGTACATTTCTGTCTTCATGCTCTGTGAAGAATTGCTATTTACGGTATGCTCCAAGTCTGCTTTTCAGAAGATGGTCCAGCTTGGCTGGACAGCTTTCAGTTGCTACTGGAAATACGTCACTTATTAGGAACAGAGGGGTTGTTTATCACTGTCTCAAGGGTTACTTTGGCTGAGACAAAGAAACAGCTCAGTTATATAATGGAAAGAGCTGGGTCAAAGGATAAGAAATTTATGTAAGTGTGTGCTCGAGACTCTGGCAATGCAGACTCAGTTTCTTTTTCATATATCTTACACATACCATGGCTATGTCGGCCTCCCAAAAACATATATGGCTGTATAGGTCCCCCATCCATCCCCAGAGCAACCTTAAAACTATGGGGGCTGAAGTGAAAAATGTAATAAACCTTCCCAAAACATCTGAATCAAGACAAAGAAATTTATCATAATTGCTTCTTTTGCCCTTCTGGTATCCAGTTAGCGTTCAGTCTTGTTACCCAGACCCACCACGTAGCCACAGTTCAAGACCTCTAGCAAACTGGAAATGCCATCTCCAGCAAAGATGTGCTGAACATCATCAGTCCTTTTTGTCCTCACCAGCATTAAAGGGGAATACTCGACATAATCTCAGTTCTGGTTTCTGGTGAAACAGCTAAAAGGAAGCCAATCCTGTCTGCTTTACCTCACCAAGTACCACATGGCATTACAAGAAGCCAGGGACAGTTACAAATAGTTGAACCTGTGTTTCCATCTGCTAGATGTCCCTGTTCAGAGTAACCACAACAACTTCTAGTACAAAAAAACCCAAACAAACAAATGAAAACAAAACAAAAAAATTATTCAGAGACGTTTTAAAACCTCCTCTCAGTGTTTTAGTTCCCACTACCAAGGGCATAATTTAGATGAAACGTTTAACCAAATATTACGTTTTCAAGCACAAGTCCAATTACCATAATAACAACCCAGTAAAGAAATACTGGTAAGTCAGCACCTCGCCCTAATTACCAAACACACAAACTGACTCCGGACCGCGGTGATCTCGGATCCTCCTCGGGACGGCGGAGGGAGTCCCCTTCGTGGGGCAGACGGGGCCGGGGGACTCCCCCCGCCCCGTTCCCTTCCCAGCACCTGCTGCTCCGCCACTTGGCCGCAGGAGACGGGGCAGCGGCGGGGGCGGCCGCCAGCCTCCTTCTTCCCACCGACAACTTCCCGGGGCGTAAACTGCCGCGCCAGGTGCCGCCCTCGCCGCGATGGGACGGCGGGCGTGGGAGGGAGGGGAGAGCCGGCAGGCACGGCTTGAGCTGGCATCGCGGCCGCCGAGTAGAGGGCGAGGAAGGGGCTGGTGCGTGAGCGCGGGCTGCCCGCCCCCCGCCCGCCCCCGGCTGACAGGTGCGCGCTCCTCCGCGGCGGCGGCAGCGGGCTCGCACCAGCTCTGGCTCCTCTGACCCCCACCCTCCACGGCCACGGATCGTTTAGTCCTTAGGAAGCTGGTCTGGGTCCACATTTTCCTTTGATACTTTTTTTTCTCCCCCTTCTTTTTAAGAGAGAGGGAAAAAAAAAAAAGCCAAAGGAAAACAAAACCTGGAAACACAGAAAAGGGCTCTAGGAAAAAGTTTTGGATGGGATTATGTGGAAACTACCCTGCAATTCTCCGCTGCCAGAGCAGGCTCAGTGCTGCCTTCACCCCAGCGGCGCAGCCCGCGCCGGGCTCTGCTGAGAGACGCCCGGGCCTCGGTGCCGCGCCGCCAGTGCCTGCTGTGCCGGAGCCCCTCGCCCCGCCGGCCCAATGCTCTTCCTCGGGCTGCTCCTGCTGACATCTGCCCTGGCCGGCCGGAGGCAGGGGGCCGTCGCCGAGTCTGATCTCAGCAGCAAGTTCGTCTTCTCCGGCGCCAAGGAGCAGAACGGTAAGGAGCCGCAGCGTGCGCCGCTGCGCAGCCCGGGGCAGGGCGGGGGCGGGCGCCCGACCGGCGCGGAGGGGAGCTCTCCTCTCCCCTCGGCTCCTCTCCTCTCCCCTCGGCTCCTCTCCTCTCCCCTCGGCTCCTCTCCTCTCCCCTCGGCTCCTCTCCTCTCGGCTCCCCTCCTCTCCCCCTCCCGCCGCGGGGTGGGAGCGCGGCCCCGGGCTGGTGGGCTCGAGGGCAGCGCGGCTCTGCCCGCCGGCTCCGGGTAAAAGGGCAGCGGTTCGGCGGCGGCGCGGGGAGTCCCGCGGCTCCCTCTTCTGCGGTACTTGAGGTGCAAAATGTGTCCCCTTCCTGTCTACAGCCTCGCCCTGATTAAAAATAAAAAACCCCAAACAAACTGAAAAACAACAACCTAAACCCAACCCGCGAAACTTTGTACCCTAAATGCTTTGCTCTCGGGGGGGGGGGGGGGGGGGTGTGGGTTTTTGTGTTAGTGCGTGAATGAGTGGTATTTTGTATGGGCTGGAAACGAGCTAATCCTGCGTAGGAAATGAGAATTACTTTCAACTTTCAAGTGTACCTGAAATGTTTAGAAAACTCTCAAATGCAAGTTCCCCTGGGCTGGGGCTGAGCAGAGCTGGAGAAAGACTCCTTTCATACAGCAAGGGCAGCTTCGGGGTGTGTAATTTGCTTAGCCTCTGAACTCCATATGATTTACATTATTCAGATTTTTAAGCGCCTTACCTCTTGATCTGCTATTATGAAGTCATTTTAAAGAATGCTTTACAAACTGTAACATTATATACTGCATGAAACCACACTTACTGTAGAATATCTAAAATTAAGGCTGTTAGCATACATTTGTGGAAACCCTTGTAGGGGGTGGGGGGCTGTGTTTGAAAAATTTAGTACTTAGCCTGTCAGCTAGAACAAGCTTTCTCCCTGGGCACAAACCAACACAAAAGGCCAAGCTGGGAGCTCTCAAATTCTCTGACTTGTAATGAAATAAAGCAGAAATGTAGATTCGAGGCTAATTCAATTCCCTCAACTTTGAACTTAGGACTCTCCAGATAAAAGTATTCTACGTCATATGTTCTAATAGAAAGCAAAGTTTCAGAGACCTCTGTGAATGGGTAGAACATGTAGTGCACTAACAAATTTAAACGGGGGAGATTAATACTGCTGTGGCCTGTTAATGTGATGATATATGGCACCTGCAGACTGCCGGAGCTGCTGATCAAAGAGCAGCATGGGATCAATCTCTAATCAGAGCAACTGTGAAGGCCCAGAGGAAAGTGATCAAAAGACTTAGAGAACCCGGCTATTCTGACAGGAAACCAATCAGACTTTGTGCACAGTACAGGAAATTATCTGCTCTGTGTGAGAAATCACTCACTTTCCACCCCTTCCCATTCTACCTGGTGTGTAGAGGCTTTAGGGCACACGTTTGTGGGCTTGGCAATTATATTTTGATCTCTCGTGTTGTTGTGTTGCCTTCCCTTTGCATGGTGTGCACATGGAGCTTATCAACAAGCAGAGTATTGTCATTCCTTTGCTTTAACTTTGTCAGGACTGGAAAGAAACCTGCTATGCTGTCAGGCTCCTCTAAAAGGTTTTGTTCCAGGGTAGCACAGCTGGGCCCTGAAAGGCCTCCAGGGTGCAACAATGGGAGCACAACAGTGTAAAAGGTAGATCATACAGCATGGAAGCAAAACTAGTGTAAATAGGTATAAGCATATGTGACAGTGCCAACTAGATTCTGTTCACATATATTGGAAATGCAGCTGCCTTAGGTCAGGCTTCAACTGGTTTGCAATGGCATTTGGCATGCTCTAAGATACAGTCTCTGCATCTTAGAACAAATGCAAAATTTTATTTAAAAAAAAGTGCCCTGGAACTGTTTTATTTGGTAGTTTATACTCAGAACAGTCTGGGTTCCTCTTGTAGCTTAGTTTGCTTTATAGTTGTTATATTAGTTTGCTTTAGTTGTTTAGTTTGCTTTATAGTTGTTCAATTGCAAAACTTACTTAAAAATTAGCACAAGTTTAAGTATAGCTAAGTACCAACCTCTCACTTTTCTTAACTTATTTTAATTATTTGGGGCATCAGTAACACTAGTCAAACCAGTTCTTACTTGATTTAATTAGAGTGATTTTTACACTCTGCTGCAATCTGAAGATTGTATAGCTTTTAGCTAGAGGCAGGTTAAAACTCCCTGGAGTATGAGAATGAGATATTGCTGTTCATGTGCCAAATAATCGCTGGTAAGAAGAGAGGGAGATTTTTTACTAATGCAGTCTACAAATAAAAATTCTGTCCTCAACTTGTAAAACTGCTAAGTCGCCAAGAAATTTTGCAGTAGAATGGATTACAGTGTTACTCAGCTGCACACATGGGTGCTATAGCTCTTGCTCCAAGGTGGTGCTGAAGATGCCTGTGACCAGTTATTAATTCAGTGGGACTACTTGTGTTTCAAAGGGTAAGCATGTGCTTAAGGATTAACTAATATTTACTTATTTAATAACTGCATTATATTAACTTCAAAATTAAAATTTGACTCAATTTATTTGCTAATTGCATAAGAAGCTGTTATCTTTGCTGCACAGTGAATATTATTTTAGGTGGCAATTTCTTAGTATAAATATTTTTTTGCAATTATAAATTAAATGTTTTAGAACACAGTGTTTTGCTGGTACTTGTGGAAATTTTGTGTTGGTTGTTGTGGGGCCAATGTAGCTCCATTTGGAACCACTTTAAAAACTACCTCCATGTTTTTATTTGCCTGCCCTCTGTTACCATGAGATTTTCTTTAAGAATAGGTTTTATTTGTAATTCTGTGTGACAGTAAGGGGTTTTATGTGATTTCTGTGAAAAAAATCCCATTTATCGTTAATGTTTTTATTTCATTCCACTGAGTAAATAATCATCTGCAGGATCAAAGAAGTTTATGCAACAGTTTTCTGGAAAGTAAAGTAGTAGTAAATGGTGCATGCAGTGAGGGCTCCCATTTATCTGGGTGGATTTCATTTCTACAGTTCTGTGTCAGATTATGCTTTGGAAGGCTTTTTCATACTTACGTGGCTTTATCACTTTTCTTATGGCTCTTTGATGTATTTACTACCATTTTTCCATATTGAAGCAAAGAGTCAAGAAAAATTGAATGCTCAGTTTCTTTTAAATCACAAAACTGAATTCTTGTACATTGACTTTAATTGGATGGTTTGCTTCCACTTTCTTACTTTATTTCTATCTACTTTTGACTGCTGGTTTTGACATAGTATCTTCATGATGTTTCTATAGTTTCAGAAATGTCTGAGGGAGCTCTTGGTATGCTGAGAACTGTAAATTACTTAATTCTAGTGACTTAACTCTGGTAGTCTTGAGGGCACCTGCTTATGTGATGTTATTAGCTTAATCTGCGTTTGATGAGATGGCAGGAGAATCTGTTTTCTTGGCTGTCATAGAAGAAGATGCAATATTTTTAAATGTAATTTTGCTAAGCTATCACCTATTACATTTCTTACGAGAAATGTGAGTGTATCTATAGAACATAATGTAAAAACTACTGTTGGATGCCATAAGCAATGGTGTGTGTACAGCTTATGTGGTGTGTACATTTCAAGTGTGGTACTGAATGACTTCAGAAGGCCAAGAATCTGAAAGTTAGAAACTCCCCAGGACCAACTAAAAAAAACTGATTTTCCTGTGGTCAGTTTCAAGTATGAATGATGTAGTAAACAGAGTTGCTGAAGTACATCTTAGAAAACTGAAGCACTTACTTGATTTCTGCAGCACAGGTAATGTCAGTCATGATCTGTCTTTTCACAGATCTCAAAAGGAATTAGATTGGTTTTCTTCTTTGTCCACATGAATGGAAACCCCTAGTAATAAGTTTCACTAACTGAACACTTCATAATCTATTTCTTAAATCTTCTGAAATGGGAAAGATTTATGTAGCTTAAAAAAAACAAACCCAAAAGTGTCCTTGAGACAGAATATGGTACTTGCATATTTCAGGCCATCCCTGAGAAAAGTTGGTGGAGGTAGCGGAAACTTGAGTGAGCAGCTGAAGTGCAGAGGAGGATTCTCTCATCACCTCGATGTGTGTGTGGCCTGCCACACCTACTCTGAACCACATAAAGGATTGCCTAACTTGTGTATCTCCAAAGAGAGCTCCCAGTTAATTCAGAGAGGGGGACAGCATAGCAACAAGGAGTTTCTGATTAAATTCCTTTAACTTGGGCTGAACATAAGAAAAATGTGTAGATATCCAAGTGATGCAACACGTTGAATCCTTACAGATGGAATGACAGTGTTTTTGCTTGAAAGCAATCATTTGACTGCAAAGTTATCTCTTATAACTGAAAATACTTTATTGTGGTGTGATGCCACTTCCACTGGCTCATGTTGAATTGAAGAGTGCCAGCTCAGCCTGTTGACTACTGCTGGGTAGCAGAAATTGTCTTAGTTTATCTGTTATACTTAGGAAGTATAGTAGATAAGCTGTGTCATCTAAAGGGAAATTTGACAGTAATGCAGTTTTTCTCAAGTTAAATCTACTTCTTCCTGGTCCAAGGCTTGTTTTGAAATGTTTTAAAGCTGTTTTCCTGGAAAGTAATATGTTACAGCACATCCTCTTTTGACTTTAAGTAGAAGATTTTGGCAAATTAGAGAAGCTGTTCTCCACTACAATAAATTACAAACGAATAAAGTTTTTAAAACTGGGGGATTTTTTGTGTTTGTAGTTGACTTCTGGCATATTATTTGCTATTCAGCAGAGTGATGCTTGGAACTTCTCCTTAGTCCTGTTGCTTCTCTCAGTTTCTTCTGTTAGGTAAAATGAGGGTTTTAAAACACAGACCTTTTACTCCTTGTCCCAAATATGTAGTCATTCCAACCTGTACAGGTCTTTTTTAGGATGGAATGGAATTTAGTGTAAAATGGAATCTTGAATGGAATTTTTATTTTTGCATTAACTAGTTCTTATTAAGTTCACAGGTTGGACTTCAAAGCTTTGTCATGTTAGTTGGGGGGTTTTTAGTTTGTCTGTTGGTCAGAGTTTTATAATGGAGAGGAAACATGAGGCATACCTTGAGTCAGTGACAGCAATATTTCCAAAGAACTTACTTTGAACTTTGTATTCACATAAACATAATGTCTTTTATATCTTACAACTTTATTCAAACCCTTTGAGTCTCAATTATTACATAGTCAACATGTAATAGCAAAGTACTGTTTACATCCTACAGCAGTCGTTGTGCATTATCACAGTGGTTTTGGGGGTTTCTGTCTCTGTTGGGTGGTTGCTGCTTTTGGTTTTTGCTATGTCTAGCAGTTCCTGACTACTAGAAAAAGCATGTACTGAGCAAGCCTACTTCCCTTATCAGGAAATGAGCCTCTTCAATTGCTTTATAGATAGCTCTTGGCTTTACCAGAGAGCCGTGCCTTTGCTTCTTAGTCAGAAAGTGTATGCCGTGGGAAATGCACTTCTTGGTGTGTATGCCTTAAGAATTGGCCTGTACAGATGTAGCCTTTCAGCAGAAATCCGTGTGATGTAGAAAAAGTTACTGGAACAGAAAGGGAATAAAGCTTACACATAGAAACATAGTTATTTTGGTAGCACTTAAGTGTCTGTATGGGTGCTTTGTTGTTTCAGAGTTTCTGGGAAATTAATTGCATTTTAAAACTTACTCAGCCCTGTCATTCCCTTTTGGGGACAAGTTTTTCAGCTTGTGTTTGAATGTGAAATGCTTTTATTCAAGTAGGTAAGTGAAAATTCATAATGTGTTATTGTGAAGCTAAAATACAAATTGGTGTTTTGAAGGGGCTTTCTTAGACTGTAGGATGGTATTTTAATGTGACAATGCCTGGAAAATTTGTTTCTGGCACTGTCCATAGACACTGTAGCCTTACTGATCACCTCTTCTTGACATCGTTCTAGCGAGATTTTTCAAATAAATCTTCATTGCTACACTGAGCTATTTGTATTTAATTTCATGATTCTTTCCATACTAAGCAGTCTTCTTATGTGTGAAGGTACCTCATCTTTACAAAGAATGTGTATAATAACTCACTACATTTCCCTAACTTAATCAGTTTCCACAGCAGTAGGTTGGCTGGGTGACAAAAGGCAGGACTCTGGATGCTCTGGGAGAAAGTCTTACATACACAGAGTATAAAAACTATTAAAATAGTATAAGCAAAGGAGAAAGCCCAGCTAATTCCTTGATCTCCTACAAACCTTCTGCATTAAGGTTTGCAAGTTCTTTTTTTTTCTGAGCTTAATTAGTTCTCTTCCAACTATTCCATCTCTGTTGAGCATGCCCTCAGTTTTGGACTTTGGCATTAACCTTGTGTAGGCACGACCTTGTGCTTGCTCTGGGCTTGGAGCCTGCTTGGCTTCTTGCCACTGTGGAACTCACAAGTCCTGTGAGTGTCTGCCACCCCCAAGCCATGGCAATGTGCTTTCACCCTTGCTGACCAGACCCTCATGTGAGCTGGCTGCAGCTAAAGTTAAAAGAACTCCTCAGATGTGTAGTGAAGTCTCTTTGAGCCACTGAGTTCTTTCACTATGTGGATATTCTCATTCTTGTGGGCTAATTTTAGACTATGGAGGTTAACTTTGCAGTGAGGATCTTCACAGTGATGGTTGCTGCTTTTGTTTTTGGAATTTTATGTTCTTTCCGCCATTTTTATATGTAGGTATTTTGATCTGGGGAAGGAAGATATTAATTAACCTCCCTTTAATCCAATCCAGGCAGAAAGAGAAATGAAATAAGAAAATTTTCAAAGGTTATTTCCCATGAAGTGGAATCCTTTTATACTTCTGTGAATGAGAGTTGCAAGGGAATAATCAGTAACACCTTTTCTTTCTGCAGCAATGTGCCTTTTAGTGAATTAAGCCTCATAAATTATTCATTAAACTTGCCATTTTGTGGTAAATTCATTCAGGGTATCATTATAAACATGGATGTTTTAAGGAGATGTTTTAAGCCTTTTTCTCGGCTGAAGGTCACCTCTGTTCCTACATCCCTGAAAGCCCAAAACACTGAAATTTCTGCTTGAATTACTTTAAACTGGTTATTAACTGCATTAAAACAGGGTGAAGGCATGGCTCAGTTTTATCAGTGTTGTGCTGATTCCTCCACATGAAGTGGAGGTCATCACTGATCCTGAATAAAGGTTGGTAAAGGCAGGCAGGCTGGGGCTTTCCTTCGGTCATGCACCTTGGCAGCATTGTGGCTGGAATTAAAAATCTTTGGTTTTAGTTTTTCAGGGTTTGGTTTTCTAGATGAACAGTGCTGTTGGTTGGGTACCTATCCTAATATGTTCCCTTTGATACTATGGTACTACTAAAGGGAAGCAGGGGAGGTCTCCCTAGTTTCAGCAAATGTCTGGCATAGCCAGTGATCATTTTGAGTGCTGGATCCCTTATCACTCTTATGTGGCTTTTCTTGAAACCTTAATCCATCTGTCTCAGCAAAAACAAAGAACGTAGCTTTTAATATTCTACATCTTTAAATCATTATTCAGTTTGGCACATATCAGCAAAGTTCTAAGTTTCTGTGCATGTAAAATACCTGGGAGTTTCATGTTTGAAGATTAGTTTACACTGGAAAAATTATTTCAGAGATGCAGCTTACCTGTCAATCTGTAGCTCCTAATTTCTCTATGCCTTTTTTTCAGCATTTTTTGTTTAAAAGCGCATGAAGTAGGAAAGTGACTTTGCTGGAAGAGATACTAATTTCTGAAGTAATGCACAACATCGCTTGTTTCAATTGTTATCTTTAGTTATAGCTTTTTCACAAAAATCAGTTGTCCAGTCTTTTACTTATCTAGGGAGCTTCATTGGATGAGCTATTATATGATAGCAGCTAAAATATCTGTTTGACTGTTATTATTTTCTATTTTATTACTTCTTCTCCCCCAGTGTAGTTCTCTATGTAACCATCCCACTGTGTTCACCCTTGTTCCAAACAATCCAAGGCATTAGTCCTAGGAGCTCCAAGTTCCTTCTTTCTTTGACAAGGAAATCAGCACTTATTTTATGCGGCAGTTAAACATTAAGAAAGGCTTATGGCACAGGAAATTCTTTTGCTGTGTGTGAAGGTATGGCATTTACAAACTGAAGGTGTTGTTCTGACTATTTCACTGGTAGTGGAGAATTATGTGAGGCCACTTCCATCTGCAGAGAATCTGTTTCACTTGCTTGTGGTTCTGGGGCTCATTCAAATGCTCTGAAACAAAATAAAAGGAATGGATGTAATAAGTTCTTTATGGAAAAGTCATGAAAAGCTACATGCAAACAAATTGGGTCATTTACAAGATGTTTAAGTGATGGATATTCGGTCCAAATTCAAAGGTGTGGATTAGGTTTTTACAGTCATCTTGACTGAATTTTGCCCTCAACAAGTTTTTCTTTCTCTGCCAGGAGTCCCTTTGACACTACAGATGACAAATTTTCAGAAAAAAAGTGTTTTCAAACATTTCAGTGCAGTCAGAGTAAAGCCAAGATGAGGGAGAACAATTCAGTAATATGGTATGTTATTTTTCTAGGTGAATTAGGAGCCTTTCTTGATCTTCCTGGTTACACTCTGAAGCCACAGTGGAAGTTTGTAGTATCCCCAGGGAAATCAACTGAAAGAGTTTTGCTTCTGGATTCCAACATGCCTGAACTAATTGCAAAGCAACGGTTTTGGCTCTCTGCTCTGTCAGTATAAATAGGTTTGCAAAGATCAGAGTGACTGTGATCTGGGCTAAGCTGTGTTAGTCACAGAAATGTGTGTTGTATTTCGTTGAAGCACTGGACATCGTATCTATGGTTTGTCACCTCTCAAGGCCCTTCCAACTCACTTCATCACTTGTTGGAGAGGAGTGAGAAATATGATAACTAAGACTTATGCATATTAAGATGCATTCTGTGGATCATTTATATGCTTTGATGCAAATATAAGCCTAAGGATGGATAATTTTCACACATTTGGGGAAGGGGTATTGGTGTTAGCTAGTGTGGGGTGCTTCCCTTCTCAAGAGATGTGCTTGCTCTTCTACTACCAAAGCAACTTCAGTTACCTTTCATAACTCTTCATGCATTAAATATGGAGATAGTTTCAGAAAGAAAGTAACTTTGCTCACCTGGAGTTGGTAGTAATTAACTGTACATGGGTGAAGCTCTCTATTTGTATGTACATCATAAATTGTTGCTGTATCTCTAAGATGTTTGATAATGTGCCTGTGAAACTAACACTTGTTACATGGGAAGTGTATATGTGTGATTATGCAGCATTTGCAGAAGTCCTTCAGAAAGGGATTTGAATGAATGTGGCATCAGTGTCAAGTATAAAAGGCTTGTATGTATATTATTAGTAATTTGTGTTTCAGAAATTTTGGGGAAGTGGTATATCTTCATATTGCAACACATCCATGTCTTACTACTTAGTTGATCTCTTGTTACACAGGGAGGCTCATATCTACCAACATTTATGTTGCTTGTGAAGATATAGTGGATCTGAAAGGGAGCTAAAACCTCTTAATTGACAGCTAACAAATAAAGGCTCCAAAACACATTATCTCTATAAAAGGAGATTAAATTTTTGGATATGACCTTGACTACTGTTTTAAAATATGGCAAAGGATTCTTGATGGCCTTGCTTTCTTTGTGTCATTCAAAAATCCCAGGTCCAAGGTGCGCTGTGTATTTACAGGCAGACTGGAGTCTGAAACTTGGAATACTCTAAAAATTTCTGCTAAGCACGCACTATATTTTTCACAGTTATATGTTAAAGTTTGCTGTTATGGGAAGTCACAAAGTACTTGTTGGTAGTGCTAATGTAGCCTTGTAGTTATTCCTTTTGAAATGGAGATTGAATTTATTGAATTTGTGACAGCTGAGTCTTTCAGCAGTCTTTACCTATCTACCTAAGAGCCCTTATAAAGATAGGTATTAGATGCTGAGAACTGCTTTTTTTTCATGGTATATTTTTGTTTGTTTGTGTTTGTTTGTTTCTGCCTTGGGAATCTTTATTCTATACTTGTTCTCAGTCCCTGCAAGAACTGGTATGTGTGTAGGGAAGTGGGTGTCCCGGGCTGAGTCCAAACAGTACTGGCATAGTATGAGTTAAATAATTTTATTTGACGAGACACCACTGAGATTGTCTTTGATATTGCCTAACACCTCAAGAATGCCACATCTCAGCAGAGTATGACAGTAAAGAGAGCTCTGCTGCTTAAATACCTACCTGATATGCAAAGTTTTCCTAATGCTTGTGGGGAAAAAGATGATGGTTTTGTATAGTTATCAAGTAGAAAGATTAGCATGTTTCTAAAGCATGTGCCTGCCTTATCAGCAAGAATCTTACAAAACTCTGGCCTCATTTGTCAAGATGTTTGTGGAGGTCCCTGTAATAGTAATTCCCAATGAAGTAGTAGTGAAATGTTTCCAAATTGTTCTTGTTTATAATATAGTTACATTACCAAAATTTGAACCCAGTTAGTCTTTCACATTGGAGAAAGATATAATGCTAGCACATAATTTCTAACACTGACCATTGGTTTTTATGGGATTTTTAGCTTCTCTTTAAATTTGGGGATCTATTATTAAAAATACTGTTTGCAGGTTGGACCAATGCCCTTAAATAAGGTTGATTTCTCTTGCTCATTATGGGAAAAAAAAATCCAAATGTGTTAATAATTCTGATTACCTGAAACACCGTAAAATATTTCACTATAGAAGGCAGGCTTAGCTTTCTTAGGGAAAGTCTTAACAGCCCAATGTTTCTTTCTAGTAGCAGTTGCTCAGTAGATGGTCGTTAATTATTCAAATTTATGGTTATGTGCACTTGTGTGTGTTGTATTCTGACATTTTTATGTATGTGGATGCTTAATATATTTTTGTTGTCATTCTGTTTCTTGAGGTTTGTTCTTGGGCTAGGGTGACCTATTCAGTTTTTTTCAGTTTTAGGAAGTGCTTGGTAACATTGCATTCAGTATTCACATTTCAGATGAGAATGTGTTTTCTGTAGTTTTTCAGAAAGCAGGAATCTGAGAATCTCTTGTTTTAAGTTGACTTGGGTAAGCAATGATAAATACTGGAGCTAAAATTATTTTGACTGAATTCAGGGTGGGCTTTATCAGTATGTTAACAGGTCCTAAAACATGTAATAAATTGTGTGGAGTTTAAATAGTAGTCTTTTATGTATATATGGAGATCAACTAATGCTAGATAACACGACAATATTTACATGTTATTTTCATTTTCTTGGGTTTGGGAAGAATGGCATCTTCTCTGTTCTTCTGCATGTCAACTGTTCTTAAAATAATTTAATTCCAGGCAAAAATGGCTGTTGAACATGTGTATCATTGGCCACATCCAGGCTGCACACTGAGCTATCTGCTCCACAGAGGGATAATGTGTAGCTGCAGAGGGTTCACACCATCTGGTTTTGGAATTTTTGTGTACCCAGATGTTGCTACTGAATACAGAATATAGGAACTATTGATTTCTGAGTCCTGATTCCCAAGCCCTACTTTAGGATCTTCAAAAACAACTCTGGAATATGTAGGAGGGTTTTTTTTTGTTGGTTTTTTTTTTGGTTTTGTTTTGTTTTGACTTTTTTAAGTGCATGATCACTTATTTATTAATAACTAATGTATTAAAACAATTTTTTTATTGTTACTTCAGCTTCATTCCCTTGGCTGATTCAAGACTTCAGAGTCAATTAAAATATAATTATTTTCAGAGGTACCCTGTTTTTCTCAGTCACGTTGTTCCTTTCCATTGTTTTGCTGAATATTCATTACTTTGAAGCTCAAAGTCTACTGTAAAGGATATCTTGTAGCATAAATAACGATGAACTGTTAACAGAAAGATTAATTTGTCTCTGTTTTAGTCAAGTCCTTAACATAAAAGCAGTTCTAAACTTGCTAATTACTATAAAGCATGGTATTGTATCTACTAGCAATTTATTAGGCATACTTAGTATGTATACCTTTTTACAAATAGCATGTTACCAGCTGACTAACCCTAATCCCTGAACCTCCCAACTGACAGTACTTTAGATTGGATAGATGTAAAAGATGCAGAGATATATTGCGGAGTTGTTCCCTAAGATCTACCAAAAGGCTTGACCTTGTATGAGGAGCTCCAATGAAGCTGGAAAGTGATTTGGCCTAGTTAGAATGAAAATATTACGACATGCACATTTGCAAGTTCAAGACCTTGTCATTAATTCAAAACGTGGAAAAGTGAAACATCTTGATGACTTGTTTTTCAGATTTTTGATTATGTCCATTAAATGTGAAATAAAGTTCAGCAACTGTGTTCATGTTTGCTATGTTTTCAGTGTCTGTCTAGCTACAAAAATAATTTACTGTGTTTCAGTTACGTCTTACCTGAAAAAAAAAACAAAACAACTAATAGTGGTTAAAGTGTAATAAAGTTTATTTCTGTAAAATAGCATTTGAAAGATGAGAGCTAATCCCACTTTCATATTTTGAGGTTTTTTTTATAGCTCTTTTATACTCAGTAAGCTAAGGAATCCAAGCTGTAGGCTGAACAACAGGATCTCCACTCTATTTACAGTAAAATACTAATGGACAGATATGAATATCTGTGCTCTTGATGAAAATTTGATAAAAAGTGTAACAAAAGCCCCCATGCTTCTGCCTTTATGGCAAGGGAGAAATACTCTTTTTTGCAGTTGGCAGAATAGTTGATCAACGCTGAAGCGTGAGGAAGTGGTATATGTTGAGAGGTAGACAGAAATGTGAAAGAAGTCTGTGTTGAAAGTTAACAATAGAAGAAACTGAGATGTGGTTATAACACTGCATGCAAATTGTTTTTCTCAGTATCTTTTTTCCTTTCTCTAATAGAAGAATGAACAAAAGGGCTCCAGCACAGTAGCACTTCTTTGATGATTACTGAATGGGGTTAATTAGTTTTTTCATCCTGTTGTGCATGAGGAACTTATTTTATACTGCTAGATTGATGTTACCTGATTTTTTTTCCATCATGTAGAGGAATTTAAAAGGGGAGTTTTGAAGATTTTTGGAAGATTCCTAGTACAGGACATGAAGCTGTAAACAGAAAAGACATTGATCAATTAGTAAACATTGCAATATACTGGCTTTGTTTGTCCTCAGCATTACTGACAGCTCTTTTTTGATGGGCTTTTCTTCAAAACATAGGGTGTGTCTGGTGTTGGTAGTGATTTAAACAGGTAGTTAATGAGGGTTCATATCCCAGGGGATGAAGAGACAAGCATTTTTTCAGCTGTTACAGATTTTTAATTCTAAAACATTTTTCAGTGTCATGTAAGTATTTGCATGTCTGATGAATTACAGATAAAGTAGCTGATGCTTTTTATCAGTATTGGATTCATAACATAAGCAATCTCTATTTTCCTGTGTTTTTCTCATGCACCAAAATTCAAATATTAGATGTGGCCTTTCAAATTGCTTGTCTTTTATGTGGCCCGTAAGTGTGGCTTTCAGGGATGGCTTTGTACCAATAATTGTCATTATTTTGAACAAGAGGAAATTGTAATACTTCTAAAAATAAAGATTAAAGCATTTAAAAAATGAAACCTAATGGCACTTGGAAAATCATATGTATCACTGAAAATTATCAATGTATTTACTTTTCTGGCAGTGTGCTTATGCTGCTACTAGGAACTTGATCCTTAAAGCCAGATGAGAGAATGTAACAAACTTCTCAGTGGCACCTTGGTGCCAAGATAGATTCACTGCAACTTTCTTTTTTTTTCTTTTTGTTATTCCTAGATTCACTGCGACTTTTTTTTCCTTGTTGTTATTCCTGGCACTTTTTTGCCGAATGATTTCATAACGCCTGAAATGTTTCTGAGGATAAACAAAACTGTATCCAAGGCTTCCCTTCCTCTCGTCTTCCTGTTTTGTTGTTTGTTTTTTTTTGTTTGTTTTTTTTTGGTTGTTGTTGTTGTTGGTTTTTTTTGTTTGTTTGTTATGTTTGTGTGTGGATGTGTGCATTTTGGAAGTTTTTTAAATAAACTGAGCCCTAAGGAAAGGGTGTGCAAACCAGATAGTGGTTAAAGGGTTGCTTTTTGATTTGAAAGGTCAGCAGGTTGCACCTGTCAAAAAGATTTTGGTCAGAAATTATTAGATGTGTATTTATATATGCATGGGAAAAACAGGAGGAAGAGGAGCTTTGGTAATTTTTCTGCCTGTGAACAGCTCTGGAGCCTCTGGAATCACCTTTTGCAGTAATAAGTTATAATGCTCAGCATCAGGCTTTGAGTGTTCAGCTGGCCTCTGCTTTCTGTCACAGTTAGAGAAGGGCTAGAGGGAAAGATCTTGCATCTTTCTGGAATTGTTTGGGGTGCATCTCCTGAAGACTGAATAAAACAAAGAATCATCAGTCCTTCTCTTCAAGATGACTTGATAACAAAGAATGCCCTATAAACACAATGGGATTATTTGCTCCAAGGACAAAGATGTTTATGTTGCTGCTACTTTTTGTAGCAAATAGTAGAGAAGCATCATAAGAAAGATCATCAATAAAGGAAAGGCATCCAATAAAATGCCGTATCTGGTAAATAATTTTTTCTTTTTTTCCATGAAAGATCTTGATTGCTTTTAGCCAGGTAATATGAATAAATGCTTTCTCTTCAGTAGAGGAAGAGATGCTGCTAAGATGCTGTCTTTTGCAGTTCCATAAATTCTGTGTTTAAAAAGTAGTGGCAGTAGCAAGGTAAAAGTAGTAATACTATACCAATTTTAAGAATCTCTATAAAAGCAAACAAGATCAAAGAAACTGTTTTCATTCTCTGACAATTATGTTTGTATTTTATTTTTAAGGTGAGTACCCTTGTTTTTGAAATTCTTCCTGCTCTGGAATTTCTTAGTTCCAGAGCAGAATCCTTCTGTAATTCAGCTTTTCTAAATTTTATTTCTTTATAAATAGAGTATCTGGTGCATTGGGTCTAGGTTCAGTATTTCCCCTACTTCTTCAAAACTCTGTTTACGAATACCAGTTCAAATAAGCAGTATTTCATTCAAAGGGATTGTGTTCAGAAAATATCTTTCTAAATAGCTTCAGATAGTTGCTTGTCTTTTAAAATGTAGAATAAAATATTTCTGTGTTGTTAATTTCTGAGGTTAGGTATAATTCTGTTTTCATAGCTTTCTCGTAATTAGCTTTAGAATTTTACTATCTTGATCTCTCTGCAGAGGGTTATCTAATGATGAAGATGCCACCTCCAACAATTGTATTCATATGCAATTTAAATAGGCACTTTTCAAGCTGTAGGTGTTTATTAGGCTTTAGGTAGTGTCAACAACTTTCTTGAAGCACCTGCAGAAATCTTCCATTATCACAAAGACCTTTTTATTACTTGCCTTGAGGCAAAAATGTTGCCAGGGACTTCATTAAATGGCAGTCTCTCGCTGTAACACTTTGGTTACATTTCTTGGTATCATGGCATCATTCAGGTGTAGTAAAAAAGCATGAGCAGTTAGCAGCTGAAAACACAAGGCTGAGGTTCTGATCTTGTATCTTAGCTAAAATTAGATTTATCTACTACCTGAGTAGGCTTTTGAAGAAATACAGAATTTTAGATGAAGAGGGTTTAAAATCTGTGCTCGCCTTCCATCTGTATTGGTACTGGAGGGGACGTGAAAGCTCTTCTTTAAGCGTTTGATGAGAGTTTTGTTGCTTGTTTTGTTACGTTTTTTGCCTTTGCCCCTGTTCATGCTGGAGGGTTGAGACAGTGACTGACATCCCCTATCACTTGCTGCAGGTTAGCACACTGTTTTGACCAAAATTAAATCAGAGAATTGCTTTTGGTCCCCAAAAATTCCTTTCTAAAGACTTAATTTTCTTGCTCTACAATAATGTCTGCAATTAAAGGAACGTTTTATTAACTACTTTGAGATTCTTATCTACCATTTGCATCTGTTAAGAATGTAGTTGCTGTACTGTTGCCCAGCTTTATACAACTTTGGATCTGTTTTAGTATTTTTTGAGATGTGACTAAACATCCATTTGTTAAATTTCATTTTTAGCTCGGGGAAACTGTAGAAACCAGGGCTTGAAAACAGAACTAAAATTTTTGAGAAAGAGAAAGGTAATGGAACAGAATTATGGACAGAAAAATTGCAAAGTTCACAACTGCAATGACTCCTATTTACCAAGAAAAAATTAAGAATTATCAATTTACCTTGTAAAAAGGGATATTCTTAAAGAAGTAAAACTTAATATTAGGTAGCCAATATAATTAATACTAGGCTGAGGAGAATTCAAGAAAAAATATTTTGATTATACTCAAAAAGAAGTGCTTTGTATTTGAGATGAAACAATTTTATTAAAGGTAGGCAAGGTAATTAAAGCTATGGAATAATATGTGAATTTTGAATATCACAAAATGGTAATGAGGCCAAAAGGAAGAGATAAGGTTAAGTATAATGGTGTGATCTCAAGGCTGTACACTGAAAGAAAGCGCTCGTAATGAAATGTGTGTGCCAAGGCAATTCCATGAAAAAGTTCTAGAAGGTAATAGCAGCCACTCCAAGCCAAATTAAAGGTATAGTTGGCTCCATGTGTTTTGTTTGACAGTACCCAATAAGGAATGTAGCAATGATTTCCTGGACTATTCTTCTGCCTTATGGTGTTATAGGAGTCAGAAAATTTTTTAATTTGCAGACAGAATTTGGGTGTTTGGTAGCCCAAGGTATTTTTGACACATTTTAACTTTTGCTGTTTATGGTTTTTAATGAGAAAGTTTAACCACATAACTGATAAATATAATATTTTGGTTATTTCATGCACACTGTTGGATCATTTTATTCAGTATCGTCTTGCTCTTTGGTTTTGCCTATGATTTTTAGATTTGACCAGCTATTGAGGAACCTCATCTAGTAGGTGCTCCAAGCCTTGGATCTGCCACACTGTTCTCCTGCAGAGTGTTTGTGTATTCGCCTGTAGCAAATATGCACATGTGTATGTGCAAAAATGTGCACAAAGGATATATCTTCTGGTATTTAAAGTATCAAAAAATACTGAGGAACAGTATTCGAGATATGAGTAGACCCTGGATTTACATAGTAACAATGTTTTCTCTAGTTTTCCATGCTTTTGCCTCAGGTTCTTAATATTCATTAAATAAATGACCCTCAGCTGTTTAGTCTTGTCCCAGCAGGACAGATAGCAGCTCTGCATGTGGGAAAGAAAGATGCTTAGAAATTGCTTTGTGTTGGTCTCAGATCTGGGAGTGATAGAGACTGCAGTGAGTCAAAGCTATACATTTCACATGATAAAGATATTTCAGTGTTCCACTTCATGTATATAATTGTTAATATGGGTAAAAGATGATGTAAATCAGGTGGTGACTGTAAAAATGGAAAGTAAACTTTCTCAAGTGTTCTTTCCTAGTGTTAGATTGTGGTGTCAAGTGGTGTTCTGTTTGTTTTGGCCTTGGTTTTCTTCCCATAGACATTTTTCTCGTTTGTAAACCTTCATGGCCAGAATCTATTCCTCCATTATGCCTCTGCTTAAGAAGAGCAGAGGTTTAAGGGTTTGAGGTTTTTTTAGTTCTTCTGGTTATTTTAGATTGTAGTTTGAAGGATAACCTGCCGCTGGGGTGAAGCAGGTTCCTCTGTGCAGCCGGTGATATTAAGATATTGCAAATTACTGATATTGCTGGTCTCCCACCCTGTTCTTTGCCCTATTTTAGACTTGAGTTTTATTTACTATTGGGTTTCTCTCATGAGGTAACCCCACCTTTGTCTACCTTGTGTGTGAATAGTGATTAATTTCCACTCTCCCCTCCTCTTTAAACAGAATATTTTCTAGGGTTTCTTACATGAAGAAAAACATGTTTCAGAATAGCAGATGCTTCACCTATCTTGCAATTTTTTCTTGAGTCAGCATTTGCTGCCATTCTGCATTTAGGAATGGGGTTTTTTGACTGGGACCAAAATAAAAACTATTCTTAGAAAAGCAAATTAATAGAGAACTTGTGTGCCTCTGTTTTCTTTTGTGCTCTGAAATTCTGCTTCTTGTGCATGGAATAAATAACACCTACTCAAGTGATAATCCTCACTAACCTCATCAGGCAGAGATAATGAGATAAGAACTAGGTACTTCTTTTCTAGTAGTATTTTTAAATTCTGCAGTTCTAGAAAATGACATTGGCACTATTTTAAATTGTTGAATTTAAAGTCACCTTTAAATTTGCCCTGGAAAATTATTTTTAATTTATTTTGAGTAATTTTCAAGATAATTTTCAAGATTGCCTTTTATATTTAGAGAGAGCCTAGCAATTGAACTGTTTGTTTTGCTTTTTTTCTCCCTAATAGAATTTAGAAGAATGAATGAATTCTGCAAACATGAACAGCCTAATGCATGCTCTACTGAAATTTTGATAAGCCTGTTAAGTCAAGCCTGGTTCTTGGTAGGCAGTGCTAAGAGCAAGGACTGGTGTCCCTGAAGATGGTGCCTGTGCCACACTGCTCCCAGTGCCTCTTGTCTGCAGGAAACTCTTTCCAAGGGAAAAGCTGCTTGCTGTGAGAGTCATTTCTTGGTTGCTGCTGGATCCAGTAATGATCACTTGAGCCTTTTCCCCAGGTCTCCTGTCTCTGCCTTCAGAGGGTGTAAAGGTATTGGGCGAGGAATGAAGAGAAATAGATGTTTGGAGCACAAACTGAAAAATACAATTCATATTTGGGCAATATTTTCTGACCTTATTCACTACAATAATTAGACATTTATGAAAATACAGGCTGAAGTGGTACCATGCCAGACAAAATGTAATAGAAATCTCATATCAAGTTGCTAGTACTTCCTTTTCTGGCTTGCTTTCAACTGTGCCTGTGAGCGCAAAGGAATGGCATGTATTTATAAGTTTGTAAATAAGATCCCACACATTTTCCGCTTGAGAACATGCACTCGGACCTTTTATGGTCAGGAAGGGGTGTTTCTCTCTGTCTGTGAGCTGCCCAGAGAACTACACATTTACAAGTATGCAGTTCAGAAACTTACAGCTAATACTTTGTAAATTCAGTTTAAATAAAGAAGTTTGGGGGATTAAAGGGGAAAAAAAGTAATTTTTTTTTTCTGGTAGTAAAATACTTTCAGATAAAGAAATAGGTTTTGAAATTGATGCTTTTTTGCTAACCTAAGTTGCCTCATTCAGGTTTACTTATAAAAATAGCACTCATATTAAGCTCTCATGACTGTGTATCTTCTTTTAAAAATGTCAATTTATCAAGAGATTAAGTTGATAAAGTCTTTTAAAAATATCTAAAACACTTTCTAGCTACTCAGTGTCAGTTAATCATAATGGATCAATACTATCTAGCAATAATATTCTTAGGGAAAACCTCACAAACCAACAAAATTCACCTAGATGAAATTGAAGTATTTAAAAAATAGTAGTTTTTTGCAGGCTTATTTCACCTGTCAAAGAGATTTTGACTAAATTTGAGAAATCTCCAGCTCTGTACGATGAATGCAGAACACTTAAATGTCACTGTTAAAAAGTATCATCTCAAGAAGGCACAAATAAAATAATTTACTTGCATAGCAATTTAGCTGCAGAGAGCATAATAAGTATGTTGTTTCTTTTATGTGAAATGGTGAAGTGTTTTAGAGAACCTGTGATGTGCCATACAAAATATGTCCAGGTGCGGAAACTGCAAAAACTCTGAAGCTGGACAGTTGGAAATACTTGAAATATGCTACAAGAGCTAAAAGTTTTTTAGGTATTGAAACAGTTTTTAGTTCTTATGTCATGATGCACACAGTACTCCACTCTGGTTTTTATACTGAAAAAATTGAAATATATTTTCTTAAAAGTAGTTACTTGCTGTCTTCAGTTTAATCAGAAAAAAGACCCTTTAATACTTTTTGGAAAAGAATAATGACTACAGGAAGAAGAATAATCACTTGTTGAATACTAAAAGGGGTAGATTTCAAAATTTCCACTCTAGTTTCCCAAAGATGCATTGTACCATATGTATCTTTGTGCAGCAAGATGTGAGAGTTGCTATAGAAGTGGGGAGTTTTTTTGGTTTTTTTTGTTTGTTTTTTTTTTTTTTTTTTTTTTTAATTTCACGACTGTTTAATTGGGTCAAAAGAAAATGACAATAAGCTGAACATTGTAATAACAGTATGTGTCATATGTGCTAAGAATGTATTTTCAATTATAGTGCTTTAGGTGTTTTAAGTATTCAGTTTCAAATCAAGTCTTTATGAAGTTCAGGTTTTTTTTCTAATCAGAAAATATGAATTGTATGTAATAGTCATTTCCCTTTCACTTAGGCTGCCTTTGGTCATACCGTTCTGCAAAAGCAGAATTAGTGCAGTTAAGTTCCCAGAGGTCTAAATTTGCAGTCACTAGAGACATCCATAAAGAATTTGGCTTAAAAATTTGCAAGTGGGCTGTGTGTAAGTTCTCAGAATCAGTCCATCCAAGTAGGAATTCAGGCAATTAAGATTACCTTGCAGATGCTTTCATAATATAGGGAGCTTTCTCTGCAAGGTCATGTTCTAGCATTAACTGGTGCTATGTAATCTTTGAAAATACAAAAGCCTGCCACAAATGAACCAAGAAAGTAAAACCTGTTCCAAAGAAGTAAAAATCAGTGGCATAGCAGAGTTTCTAGGGTACTTGCTCAACTTAAGTCTTCACTACTTCGTGTAGACCTAGAAATCCCAGAGCCACTAGTTAATTAGTGGTGTAATCCTGAACTTTGCTCAGCCAGAGGCAAGCAAAGCTATTATTTAAATGGAAATAACTGAGCAGGATTAAAACAGATAAAATTGGGCCTCAAGGCGATCAAGTATATTCTTAGAATTCAATTGTTGTCACTTAATGTGTTTAATTATCTCTCAATTCCCAGGGCATGCCATGTGCAATTAGCTGGAGTTACAAATAACTAATCCACAAATTTTTGAGTTAAAGCTGCCTTTTGATGTTAGACTAAACTGTGTCTTCTATGAAGTATTACTCTAGAAACCAGGACATCATCTTTTTATTTCCCTTTTTTCTTTAGTTTTTGTTCCTTCTGCTTCCTTGTATTTTAATAGTTTAATTACCTTCTGTGCTGTTTTCCCATTTCTAGCTGCCTATTGTTGTTATTGGTATCATTATATGGTATGGGTTATTTTCTCCTCTGTGTCATTTTGTAGTTGATGTTGGTTAGTGATGTCATTGTTGAAGGCATGACCTCGGTGGCTTCTCAAAGGTCTCATTGACCTCTCTTTCCTGTGATTAAACTTGTTCCTCAGTTAGCCATACTCAGTATCATGGAGCTGATTCATGTTTTAGGTGAGAATCACATACATGACTTACTGAACAGGAGCTGATTCTCTTATGTTAGGTACAGTGTGGGTTCTTTGATCATGATCAGGAAACTCCTCAGAGGAACTCTGCTGAAAGATCAGCTGTTGCTTTGGTGCATTGCTAAACAGGGCTTGAGGTGTGGAGTGAGTTGTAGATTCAGATCTATTTCTTCTGCTTCAGTGACTAGTGATAGTTAAACTGTGAAGGTACGATGTTTTGAGATAACAGCCCCTGCATTATAACCGATATGGCTACGAAATAGTAATTTCTGAATACCCATGTAAAGTATCATGTTTCATATTAGACCGAAGAGCCCTGTGGAGGCCCAGTGGTCTGGTCTGGCCAGTGAGCCAGCCACAGCTGGGATTGACCTGAGGCTGTGGAAAGCAGCACCCTAATTTCAGGGACATCGACCAGCCAGGGAGAGTTAAAGTTTGTTCAAGCTGTGCGGTCATGGGAATTACTATGTAAATAAGAGTTAGGTTGCCACTTATACTTGGTTACTATGTTTCTAGAATGTTCCATCCCAGACTACACAGATTGTGTTCACCCCTTGCTCAGGGTCTTGGTCTTTTGGCTGCATTCCAGAGTGCTCCCATGTTCCATGGAAGAAGAATAAAGTACCCTGGGATTTTTCCACCCGAGACCCGGCACCTGCTCTTTTCTTCCACGCCGACCCATCGCAATTGTCGCCTGTCCTTGTGGGCGTGGGCCAGCGGCACAACAGAGCCCTGCTCTTCTGCGTCTTAGCTGTGCTTTTTTATTGGGAAGGCTCTGGGCACGTAACATCAGTTTTTGCTCTGAACTACACAAGAATTTATTTGGTTACTTAAGGGCTCTCTTGCTTTGAATGATAATGAACCAGATTGCATCCTCTGTAATCAGTGAAGCTGAAAACATGGTATGGAGGGAATAAAGGGGGGAATAAAACTCTGCAGTTGTGGAATCATCAATGAAAAGTTCCAAAGACAAAATCTCTATGTGATTCAAAACCTTGTTAAAAATTCTGGCAGCTATTTCCAAACTAAACTGATAGGAAGGCTCTATTTTTAAGTCTGGGATATTTGTGGGAGCTGTGGTTGTGATGGCACCAAAGAGTTAAAGTTCAGTCTATTTTCAGCTCTCTCCACCTTTACAGCAGCAGGTCATTAGTTTTTATGTTCCATGGTTGTTGGTTTTGTATTTGAAATTAGGAGAGGTATAATTCCTAGCTGTCAGAGCCCTGAAATTGTCTGCACCATCAAAAAAGCTTAATGCAATTTTTGTGATGGCCATGTATGCAGAGTTATTGTTCTTCCCAATAGTAATGTGATCTGCTTTTAAGTACAGCTTCAGGGTAGCCTTAACAGTCTTTTTATTGTCATTGTGGTCAGTTATCAGAAGTCTTGTATTTGAGTGAGGAGAAGGTAATCCAAAGCCTTCCTTAATAACAGGAAATATTTGCCATTTCACCTCCAATACAAAGGAATTCATGTTCGCTGAAAAGCTGGGTCCTTCTAAAGGTCAAAACTGTGGAGCTGTTCCATCCTTTACTTTCTCAACTCCTTCCAGTTTTGTCTGTTTAAAGTAAACCTCTTTTGCATCCCACCAGATAGTAATTGGGTTTTTGTGGTGTGGGTGGGCTTTTTCTTACTGCATGTGGGGTTTTTAATGGGATGCAGAAAAATGGCATGAAATAGGATTTTAAAGGTTTTCGACAGGAAAATTGAAGTCCTGTTTTTAAATTGATGAGGCAGGGAATGTGACACTGAGTGTGGTATCACTAAGTTAGACTCAGATAAAGTTGATTTTATTGCCAGTTTTATATTTGTAATAGTATCCTCAGTTGCTGCTCAAGTTCAGGGCTAAGGTTATTCATTTATTAAAATTTTAATGAAACAGATGAATGTTTTGGAGCTGACATAATTCAAAGTTGAAGTAATTAATTGAGGCATTTTCCTTGTCTTCTGTTTTTAAAGTGCATGCAGTTCACAGGATAGGCATGAGGAAAGGTATGTTTTTGTTGTGTTTTAAGGCATTTGATCTTGGCTGGAAAATTTACTTCAATCTCAAGGTTTTGCAGGGTTTTTATCCTGCAGTTCTGGCCTAGGTAGTTGTAATTTGTGCATATCGTCTATGCCATCACAAAATGACTGTCCTGTCTTTGCTGGTGAGATAGGAGAGCAGAAAAAAACCCTCATGTGACTTGGTAGTCGTCTTATTAGTAGTTACTAACTATCCAAAAAGCTTGGCTCTTGTGTATATCCAGAAATACTCTACTCCTGGCAATCTGAGGTGATGCTTTTTTATCATGTCTCCAAATGCAGATGACATTTTTTTGCTGAACTTCCCACATGGCTTTTAATTGAGTGTGTACTTTATTCATGTTTGCATACATAAGCTTTTAGAAAACTACAATGGCAATGCCTCTTTCTTGCAGTAAAGAAATCTGCTATTCTTTCCTCAAGCTTAGCGCATGATAAGACAGACACATGGCTTTTCCTTTATCAGAGGGATTTCAAACCTCATGCCTGATTTTCCTGGAGAAAAGCTGTAGCATGGCATTTCAGGATCCCTCAAGGAGTATATAATTTCATAAACTTCAATGCATCTCTGACTGAGTAGAAGTAAATGCAACTTAAATAGTCCTGATGTTTCTGTACTTTAGGTCCTTCAGGAGGAGGTTTTGACTTGCAGATCTGCATAGATCAGCTTTAAATGGAGCATTGACATATTTGAAAGAAAAGGGGCTTCTTTCAGAGGAAAACTCCAAAAAGCATGTCTTCTTCCATCATGGTGTTTCTTTTTCCTTGGGTTTGCTTTAAGTCATTTCATGGCACACATATGGATTTGAACTGGGAAGACTGTGTGGTTTGTTATTCTTTATTTAAATGTTTTCTTTCCAGAAGACTAATACAGGTTTTCAGATTTGTTTGGAAACCAGACCATATGCCAAATGCTTAGGTGTGAAAGTGCCCATGAAATATTTTTTTTTTCTGGTAAATTTCCTTTCATGTTTTCATACTTTGAATGTATGATTTTTATGTCGTTCTTCTACAAATTGATATTAGTTTCCTTTTTTTAAAAAAAACCCAAACCAATCAGCAAACAAAATCAATGAATTTTTGCTGTCACCCCAAAAAACAAAACACATGCATTTGTCTGGTGTTATTTTTGGTAAAAGTAAAATTTACACTTTTATTTAGATTGTTCTATAAATGAATGCTAATCTGTTAAAGGTATAGTCTGTAGTGAGTTGGAAAAAAAAGGCAGATCTGTGAAACATGGCTTTGAGATCTGTTTTCAAGGAGCTTATGAAAATGGGGTTACGTTGATATGCTTATAGTATTTAAAATATTAGTCTTTGATAATTCAATATCAGTAGACAGTAAGTATTGCTGTTGATGAGATGATGATTTGTTATAATTTTATTCCATTTGCTAAATACAAACTTAAGAATATAGCTGTACTTTATTCTGAGGTCATCAGTCACTTTAGCTTTTAGACCTCATTTCACCATAATTCTCTTCCCCCCCAGACTCTTTCCCCCCCCCCTTGTTTGCATAAAGCCTACAGTGAAGTGTAACTTGAGGCCCATTGACTGTGAGATTTCCAGAAATCTGTTTTGCAGCTGACCCTTTGTGCTTTATTAGGAGTGAAGCTAAAATACAAAACTTAGAGAATTTTGCCTGTGCAACAGGTAATAAATATAATTACAGCTTAATGCTTGAAGTATTTTACTCTCTTCAGAGACTCTGGTATTTGTTTCAAGAGCTCATCAAATTTTCAAGAGAATTTGATACAGCTTTGCTTTCTAGAAACAAGTAAAGCAAAAAAAAATTCTATGAAATAGATTATCACAATTTGGATGATATTGTGAGAGTATGAAATAGTAGTTCTGTATTTATTAGTATGTATTGATACTCTTTCTTAAAGTTTTATAGATTCAGATGTAAAATAATGAAACTCTCTTGTTTAGAGATCTAGTGGATATAAAGCAACAAATGTAGTCTTATTTTTCTGTTGTACGAACATATTGTAATATGTTTGCAAATGTCTTGCAAACTCACAAATTTAAATGTAAATATATATTTATATTATAAATTATACCTTATCAACTTCAATATTCATAGGAGCTGGTGGACAGACCTATAAATGGATACTTTGAAAGATGTGACTTGGTGGCTTTTCTGGTGCCCTTTTTTATTTAAAAAAACACAAACAAACAAAAAAACTAAACAAAACAAAAAAAAACCAACCCCCCCCCCCAAAAAAAAAAAAAAGAAAACCAGATATTTTTGGCCTATCTAAGTGGGAGAAAAATCAACTGAGTCCATTCTGAGTTGTGGCTTTTGAGATTCTAATTTTGTAGTTAATGTGATGTTAAAAATGCACCCAGTTCAGCTGAACTCGGGGTTGGGGTTTACTGTCATAGTGTTATCCCAACTTAAAATTGAATTTAGTTGCTGCAAATTTTGAAAGCTCAGTGTATACATAAATTGGAGAGTTTTGCAGCTTCTCATGAAGGTGATGGGTAGCTCCAATTTCCAGTGGCTTTCACGGTGTTGAGGTACCTTTGATGTAAATATCACTGACTTCTGAGATATTTTTCATTGGACTTTTTTTTTTTTCAACATACAAGTTTGTACCAACAGCATTGTCTTGTTTGGTCTGTTTGGTAAGTAGCGAAGTAGACTGTTACTGTGGTGGTCCTGTTAAGAACTGGACCATGGATAAATATGTAGATTTTCAGTGTCCACAAAATTCTAATTGCTTGATAAGTATACAAAATAATTGGATTTTCACATAATCAACCTGATGAAGGCCATTACATCTGAGTTCTCATGGAAGCCACCTATTACAGAAACCCACTGTATTGTACCATAAAAGGAGACTTATTTTGCTTTAAATTGAGGAGATGTTAAACCAGACAAATAGGTGTAAAATTTAAAAGCTTTTTAATTTAAAATCAAAGACATCCTGTCAGAACTAAAATATTGTGTTGGCATGCAAGAAAGGTGAATGTCCCCCTGCATGTGGAGCACTGCTTGTTCTCCTCTATAACGAAAGAGGAATGAGACCCTGTTGGGCATGCTTATCTTGACAGGACAAGCCTCTGATCTTTTGAAGACCGCTTTACACAAGCGGTGGGATCATTCAAAGCCTATGGACTCAGTCCCAGCGAAATTACTGGGATCAGCTTATAGGGTCAGTCTTCACATGTAGTTGCTAAGCTGGTAAACTGTGATTGTATTCTAGATCTGTAAATCTAGAAGATATCCTGTCTGCTGTGCTCTGTGAGGCCATGCCTACCCTACCAGGTTAGGCAGTAAGTTAAGAAACCGTTCAGAACAACTGCGTATCTTCATAGGTGTGATGCTAAGATTGAGATGAGTTTTCTTCTCCACAGGAGGGTAAATACAACTGAATTGTTATGTTTGGTGCTTCTTGTTGACTTGATTATTACCTTTTCTAAGTTAGTGGGCTTTGTGGTATGACTGGAGTCCTGAAACTCCATCCTTTGCTTTGGTGAGAAAACACTAAATAAGTAGAGGTGATTACAAATTCAACAATGTTTTTTGCATGTACAAAATAAGTCTTAGGAGTCTCATCTTCCCTGTTTCATCTGTCCCATCACTTCTTCATGTTTCCTATTTTTCTCTCTTCTTTTTAATGCTGCTTTTATTACTTAAGCTCACACAGGTGGTCCTGTCAGGCTATAAAAGTAGTTGCTTGACCAATGTAAAGAGACTGCCTGAATAATGCTGGTTTTTACATTTAGTACTAATCTTGCTTAGAAACCCTTACATAGGATTTATGCAAGCGAGCAATAAATTATATGTAACTTGTAAAACATTCTGAGATACACATGGGATACAAGATCAGTCAGCAGCAAAAAATTTCCCATGAGTCATATGTTTCTAAGGTATCTGTCAAATTGGTTCATCAATCTTTCCTGTTTACCTCTCAGTAATGGTGATAGTTTACTTTACATATTATTTTGGGGTGTAAAGTTTGTTGAACAGTCCCAAGGATCATGTGACCAGTGACTGATGGAGTTCTGTTTCCAGCCTATAGCTTTTCTGGCTTGAAAGAAAAAAAAAAGCAAAACGTAACTTATGGACATAAGCTAGTTACTAATTAAACAACTGTTTAAAGTAAGTGCTTGGGACAAATTTATAATTTGTGTATTCTGTGGCCCATGAGCTTGTGGTAAAATCTGTTTTTTTGTGTTTCTACTTTTAACTGTCAGCGTAGGACATACTCTGAAAACTGTTCTCCACAAGTGCTAAAAATAATAGAAATTAAGAAACTGTGCTGATGGAACTGTCCTGCAATGTAGAATAGGGTGGATGAATGAAAAGTCAAAAATAGTAGTCTGGGGACTCTGAAAGTCCATGAAACTGGCAACAGTAGCAGATCTTGCTGCTTTGTTTTATGCACAGCTTCTCGTTTTGATTGTTGGCCCATCAAGAGGCACTGTTGCAGCTGCCTGACTCTGGCAGGCCTTGAGAGATCAAGATTAGTTTTTAGACTAACACCCAGTGAAAAATAAGTCAAACACTCCGAGGTACAACTGTCCTGGTAAAAAAGAAAAAAAAAAAAAAAGAAAAAAAAAGAAACAAAGTCTCTTTTTGCTTTGCTACTATGAATAAGACTTGGGTTTTGGCAAAATTGTAATAACAGAAGGTTTTTATTTTTCCTTGAGGAAATGTGTGTATATACATGTTTATGTATATATATATATATATATATATACACACATATATATATATATATATAAACATACATATATTTAAGAGCATGTATATGTGTGTATATAATTTTTTTTTCTGTGAAATGCTGTAACAGCAAAATTTGGGGCTTAGATGATGATTTTGAAGGAAAACCTTTGAGCTTGTTTGGAATCAAGCAAAGATTTTAGAAAGAAATGTGGTGAAGTGACAGGTTATATGCAATGTGCTATAAATTTTGGGATGCATATATTTATGCATATGGTTGAATCTTTAGTCCTGTATGTATGTAAGCATAAAAAAACTAGCATTCCTTTTGAAATTAAACATTGTAAACCTTTTCCATTCCATTTCCAAACCATTCCAGATTGGTTACAAAGTACTAATCTCTATCCCTGTAAAAGCAGGAATTTACTGAAAGAACACGGGCAAATCCTTAGCACTAGAAATCTGAGCAGTGTCCATATAATATTGTGCATGCTATTTAAATAATCCATTAATTAGTCACACATTTATCAGCTTAACATTGCGCTATTCAGAACTTCACACTGGACAGCAAACATTGAATCCCATAAACATTTTTCCCAAAAGCTAATATATGAGAAGGCTAACTGAGGGGTTTTTTTTGTTTTGTTTTTTTTAAGGGAAAAAAGGAAACAAAACCCACAAAATCCAGCAGAATAGTGAAAGGTTTGTTAAGAATATTTTGAACCGGTTTTAAATTTTTATATGTCAGTATTAATCTCAGCTTTCACTGAAGTGCCTTTGTCACATTATGTACTCCATTACTTGGGATTTAGATCACATACTGATTTGATGTGGAGAACACAGAGATGACTCTTTCCCAGGAAATAAAAGGGTAGGCTTCTTTTTCCCTTGTCCTCTGCTGTGCTTGCATAAGATTATTGCAGTCACAAAGCAGAATTTTCAGCATTTACTTGGATGAGTCCTGTAGCTCTGTGGCTGTGTCTGACCAGACACAAGTAGTCTCATAAGTTATGGGAAGCAATAAAATTACAGGTCTGTGCCAGGTATTATATATAAAGCTAATTTTCTTGCCAATGACTGCAGTGATCAGTTCTTCCAGTCTGTGTAGTGGATCCAGCTGCATTACATGTGGGTTCTGTGAGGATGTCTTAGCTGCATGAAAATCATCCTAATGACTTCAGAATACCTGCTTCATTGTCAGATAATCATCAGAGTGGACTTGTTAATTTTCAGGCCTAATTAGATGCCCTGAAAATTGTTGGTCTCCTAATTAGCGTCTGTGGAAAAAATCCACAAACTACTACAGGTTTAATAATGGGTATTTATCATCTTTGAGCTGATACTTTCATAGCCTGCTCTAGCTCCTCAGCAGCCCTTTCTGAAGACTTCCATGACAAAGGACAGAAGCAGTGTCTAGGACACCTGGCTTATCTTTGCTGTCTCAGTAACTTGCAGTGAACAAACAGCATCCCTGTAACCTTTGCAGAATAAAAGATGGCATAAGTATCCTGCTTTAAAGCTTCTACTTTTTTGGTCATATTAGAGTTAAACCTGGTCACAGAGTTTCAGACTTGTTACAAGGACATATTTGCAGTGCTTTCTTTTTGTTTGTAATGATTTTGCTTTCTCTTGAAAGTAACAAACGTGATATTTCAGTGTCACTTACTGTACCAGTGTCTGTACTATATCTCCTGCTAATGATAAAAGGATCCGGATTCTGTGTATTTGACTATTGTATTAACAACAACCTTCTAACTATTGAAACGTATACCTGGATTTCACATATTACTTCACACGTTCATATGAAATTTGAGTTGATTCTTTCACTGCAAAATGTAGTAGCATGTGAATGTGTTGGCCTGAAAAACTGCATTTTGCTTCATGGGGTGTGTCTTTTCTTTCCTTACCTTACATCTGTGGAAGACACAGTTTTTGGTGAGTTGTGGGTTTTTTGTTTGGGTTTGTTTTAAGCTACAAGTAACATCAGACTAGTAGTTTAAAAACCAAATAAATAAATGAAACCCTGTCAGATGTGTAAAATGGTTGTGGACATAGCAAATACACCTTGGTGCCTGCTGAAGTCATTGGGAATCATCTCATTGACCCCAGTGAACCAGTGATCCTTGTTATCCTTCTTCGGAACTCAGAGGATGGCTCTGACCAAGGAGTCTGTACTTGTGTGTACCTCAGGAAACAGAGACAAAGAATATATTTCTTAAAACCATTTTCCCCTTATAAATCCTAAGGGGTCTTTTTTATTAAACAAAGCTGAAAAGATAAAGTTGGCATTTAATCTGTGCATGTATTAGGTAGCCTTAGGTAGTGGTGCTCAGCTCCCTTGTTCCGTGTGTTGGAGGTGAATTCTTTGACCGGAGTGTTGTAATCAGCTGTTTCCACAGCAGAGATCCACCACACAAATCTTAGTACCAACCCCCCCGTGGAGAAGCAGTGCTTGAGTGCTCTGACATAATGGATTTAGTCTCTGCATAAATCTGAAGTTCTGTAGATAAATATTTCAGTTAAGATCCAGCTCTGTGCTCTCCTCCTGCAAACAGAGGAATCCCTCACTGCTTCAATGAGGTGTCTGTGGTATTCCTCATTAGCCTGGTCACAAGTCCAGTGTTAAGCTGCAAAATAATGTGTTCTGTTTTTTCACAACACTGTATTTTCATCCATCCGTTTTCCACCTGCTCATTACTCTTTTCCAATAGCCAATAGCACAGGGTTTGAAGGATATCTTTGTCTCTTTGCTCTGCTAGATGAAAGTTTAAAAAAAAAAAAAAAAAAAAAAGGAAATTCACCCCTTCACCCCATAAATTACTTTTCTCAATTATTGTACTGGGCAATTTTGGTGTACAGTAGTGAAGTCACTTGAATATTTTTATGAGCTTGATTACTAGAGGTTTGGTTCTGAATCCCAAACTGCCTAAAATTAATTAGGCTGAATTCACAGCAAGAAAAAAATTCTAGATAAAAATGTGTTAGCAAGTGGTACTTTGGTGGCTGAGTTTGGGCCCTATGATTTCCTGTATGGAAGGATATAGATAGCTGGGGAATATGTGAGAAACTGATATGGAAAGGAATGTAAGTATTAATCAGGGAGCATGAGAAAAGAGATTTTAGTTCCTTTTCTATGGAGGAATGGCAAAATGAAAGAAATGGGATATTAAGAAGCACAGGTGCCAAAGATGGTAGATACACCTCCTTGGGAAGGGCAAAATACTGGGTAAACTGGGATGCCTAGGATAAAATTGCAATTGATTGAAATAATTCAGTGTAATTCAACTTAATCTGTGGTTACTGTAAATCAAAACATCTAATCTGTGAAAGCAGATATGTCACTATACTGCAAAGCAGCCCATTTTCAGGGCTCATTTTGAGAAGATGAAATAGACTGCTATGCTAAAAAAGGCATTTTAGACATTGTTTAATATTTCAATGTCTTCCTATGACAAATATAACTAAGCCTGCTTTTTTTCTTTTGTTTATGAAATTAATATTTCATTTCTTTTTCAGGAATGAAATACCAATCAAAAACTATGACTGATTTGACATGTACTTCAGTTGCATTATTATTATTGTTATTGTTATTATTATTATTATTATTGTTATTACTATTATCTTTTTATTCAGTACTTTTAAACAATGTTATTTACTCTGTGTTGTGGTACATACATAGAGATTTTCTGTATAACACAGATTTCTAAAATAGAATACAGTTTATGATTTCCTCAGAATGTCAAGTACAAACCCAGTAGTAAGAAAATGTGGCTTTTTGGCCCTGGAATGTGTCTGTTAAAGTTTCCTTAATGCAGACCTCCTGCCATTCTGATGTATCTGGTTTTTTTTGCTAGATATACCTGGTGTGTGGGGGAAATGTGCTTGTGTAGTTTGCATTGTGTGACATTGCAAACTTAAACTTCCTTCCTTTAATGGCTGTTGTTTGAGGCACAGCTGTTTTTTGAAAACATTTGAATTAATCTGGTTTTTTTTTTTTTTTTTTTTTTTGACATCTCCAGGAACATGGGATACTGGGAAACTGTGCTCCCAGCAGCTTCTCTCAGAAAAAAAATCATTTCCGTGGGTGTCTTCTTCCCTCCTCACCAAATGTCATATGTGCTAAACCAGCACAGAAACACATCTGAAGGAGCAGTGATATTTCTTGTGAGGTTAGCTGCTCTTTTCCAGTGCTCACATTATTTTAAGATTTTTTTTTTTCTTTTGGAAACCCTGTAAATATGTCTACACTGTAAGGGAATTGTGTCATTTAGCTTTTCTCTACTGTGTTAATGATTTTTTTTTTTTTTCTGTGGGTTAGGTCCACAGTTTAGAGATTACTAAAGTAACAACGGCAGGACAGTTGATAATGAATTAGTATTTTACTGTAGCTGAAGTAAGAATGTGGAGACTAGAGCAAATTTCTGAGGTACTAAAGATTGTATCTTTCAAGTCCCAATCTTGGATTATGGCAAAATGTTACCTCAGAGTAACATTCATGTATGTTTTTAGTCTTGAATGGCTCCAAGGTTCATCTAACGCAAACTAATCATCTGTACTAGGGCAAAGCATTTTGCTGAAGCATTTATATGCAAAAGAAGGATTTTATATATATATATATATATATATATATATGTGTGTGTGTGTATATATATGTATATAGATATAAATGGATAATATATCTGAAGTCTTCCATAAGAAAAGTTATTATTTTTACATAGGAGGACTTTTCTTTCAAAGCAGTAATTCCTATTAAGGGCGTCATGTTGTTGCTATATGTTAATACAATATATATAGCAAGAAATTCTGTATATGCTTCTTATGTATAAGAAGCAATCATGGAATCATATTGTTTGGAAAAAGCCTCTAACATTTAGTCCCACCCTTGACTGGCCACTACCTTGTAAAGTAGACCATAGCACTAAGTGTCACATCCAGTTGTTTTAAATACACGGTTTTAAAACTGTGAGCATTGAAGTATTTTCAGCCCTAATGCCACGCTGTGTGCATCTTCACTTTATTTTGTAGTGGGTCTAAAATGGAAGTTCAAGGAGTCCCAAAAATCTAGACTCCTTAAAAGTTTCAATTCATTTTAGATAGTAGATTGGAAGAGAGAATACAAATACGGAAGAAAAGAGAAAATATGTCTTTTTTTCTTGTGTGTGTTGTGGATTCTTGAGTTTTAAATGTGCAGTGTCCACATGAATTCTCAGAGCCTCTACCTTAAACTGAAGTTTATTTGAGGCAGGGATTATCCATGATGACTTTTAGGATGGATTTAGAACTCTTATTGTGGTGTGTAGAGCAGTGAAAAAAGTATTTTTAGTCAGACAGCTTCTCCCTGTCTCTGTAACAGGATGTTCAGTGTCACTATGCTGAATATTCTACCACTGTAAGTTTTAGTGGTAAAAAAGTAGCTTATTTTTATAAAAGTAAGAAATTTTATGCCTTAGCTTGTTCTTTTTCAAAATTGCACAATCTTTTTTGATAAATCAATCAAACTCTATCTTTAAAGCCACTGGAATTTTTTCATTTATTTTGAGTTTTTTTGGTCTCTGAAATTCCTTTAGAAGACCAGAGAGAGATGAAAAGTACAGAGGAGGTAAATACACACATAACGAAATTGAGTAGATGTTTGCAGAGTTTACTATATGTAATATAGAATTAAGAGGCAATTCAAATTCAGAAGTGCTGACTTCAGCTCACTTAGATCTCAGAAGGGTAAGGCTGAAGCAGAGTCGTAAGATTGCATTATGGTTTCCTGGTATTGTTATCAGAAAAAGAGGTGGAAAATGCATGCTGCAAACTGTGAAGACCACAAAAGCAATACTTACGGTAGAATCAAAAGTGAAGAATTTCTCTGAATATTTTTTTGTAGACAGATAAAGACAAATGAGTACCTGAAAAGAGCCAAGGAATAAAAACAGAAGATGAAAACATCACTTTAATAGCATTGAAATATAAAAGTTCAATCCAAGAAAGAACTAGTGAAAACAGTGGTGTCAGAGAGGACTGTGAAACCATGTGATAGCAAAGAAAGACTCTCAACTTCCAGAGATACTGGGCAGTTGTAACTTCCCTCGTCTGAAGTATGGGACTCCAATTAGCTTGGTTTCGGTGCTAGACACTGTTATGACTTGGATAAACCTCAAAGGGAAGTTGCAGAGTTATTTATAGCGAATTATTAGCTGAACATGTGTATTTTGTCTAAGCTAAACTACAGCAAGTGTAATAAACCTTAAAACAATTGAATTTGCTTCAATTCTAGGGAAAAAGGAGATTTATATAGGTGGGTGTGAGAAGAAATGGTAGCTAGACAGACCAGAAGAAAAAATAGAAGGTGTTTTTTATGAGGAATAAAATGCAGTTTGAAAAAATACATGAAATTATGTGGTAGTTTTCTGAGTGAAGTGGAAAATCTATTTACTGGAGAAATTTGCAATCACACATGCTTTTCTTCTCCTGCTTTTTTCTCCTTGTTTCCATTTTGCTTGAAAAGAAATAGGAGGGCAACTGTTGTTCTGCCCTTTGAACTTGCAGAGGAAAAAGTTCAGTTGTCTTTATCTCAGAATGTAATGATGTATTAATACTTGGCACATCACCTTCTAAATCTGCAGAGTAACCCATAGCTATTTAAAAAGGACTAGGGAACTTGAGAGCTCTTAAACAAATGTAGTTCATGCTGTCAGTGTGCAGAAGCTTGAGAAGTGACAAATTGTCCTGCTAGTTTGCTGAATGCACCTGGGAAGAACTGAGGCTGTTGAGTGATGGGTTGAAGATATATGTTCCACTTCACTCAGAAGACTGCTGAATGCTTTCATGCATTTTTTTTAAACTGCAGAACAGTATCTCTGTGAAAGCTTTAAGCATCCCCACATGCACGTTTGTTCCTATAATGCTGTTTTCTCTTCCCATGTGTGCTGTTCAGAATTGGTCCTGAGGCAGCAAGAGGTGCAACAGACAATTCTTCCTTCAGTTTTCCAGTGTAAGATTTCCTTTAACCCCTTTGATCAGCATTGCAAGGTTTGACTGTTGAGAGTTGCAGTAGGAGATGGATAATTAAGGGAGTTGCAAACAATGAGAAAAGCTTGTACAAACATATATTTAAAAGAGGAAAATTATCCAATTTCAGAGGGTTGCCTCTTACTCTTTGGAAGTTTAGGCAGTCCTGCTTTATTAAAAATTCTTTAAAAATAATTTCAAAGGATATTAAGGTAATGGTGAAAATTATGAATGCCAATTTTTTCAAGAGTGATTTAAAATGAAGATTGTAACGTGGTTTAACAGAGAGAATTTATTCCCATTGTAAATTCCATGACTTGATATCATCTTTTCCTTTTTATCAACTGTTGCTTTCAGTGAAGCTGCTGATAATTATTTGGGGATCTAATAGCAGGATGGAGGTATGGCATCTGAGAGATTAGTGACTTGTGTTACTCCCTTGAGATTCCCATTAGGAGTTAAAATTACCTAGCTTTCTACATTGGTGGAACATTTTGAAATGCAGAGTGTGAGGTGGTCTTCATGAATGCAAACTCATACGCAATCACTCTGAGTTCTTTGAACAGCAATATTGCAGAATCTGTTCTAAGGTGGATTTTCTTCCTAGAGTGAGGAAAATCTGAAATATGTCACATTTATTAAACACAGTTCACAATAATATTTGCATGTACCGTGTAAGCAGCACAGGAAGCTGAGAATCTGTTTAAGCATCCCTTTAGAGTCTAGTAAAAGATGCTATAGAATAGAAGATGGCCAAATATTAAAAAAAAAAAAAATCATCAGCAATAAGCACCATATCTCAAAAACCAACTTAGCTTTCCTTTTTCCTAGGTTTTTTTCATTTTTTTAAAGTAAAAATTATGTCTGTAGAGGCCTTTGTCCCTAGAGCACTATGAAATAATTAAGATTTTTTTTTTTTACTTTTAGCTCACATCTGTCTGAATGTTAAAACACAGTTAAAAAAATGCATAATACTGTGCTGCTGCTTTTGGTATTCATCCATTTTTCATGATAAGTCATATTTTCACAAAAGTTATACAAGATATACCTGTTGTAGTGGTTGCTCAAGTTTCAGTAGTTGCCAGCTGATCGTCCTGCGACTGGGCATGATCTGAGCAAGCTAGACATTGTCTTTTCTAGGGAACCTGACAGCAAGGAGAATATATTCATGTACATCTAACCTTTCTCCATGTGGCACTGAACCAAATGTAAGGTGTATTTGAACTGCTTATTGAACGTAATGATGCTAAAATTATGCTAATGTATTCCCTTAGAGAAAGTGGTTACTGACAATCCCATTTTTCAGCCTGTAATATGATTTCAGCAATGTTTGAAATCTCAAGAATATATTTGTCTTGTGAAAGTTCAGCAGTAACTGAGCTGATTTGTGCAAACACATTTTCAAAAGGATAAATTGTTTAAAATCTGACTAGGATTAGCCATTTTTCCTACAGCAAAAAATAAAATTGTAAATACATGCATTATTGCATGTAGAACATTATACACAGCTATTAAAAGCACAGACTTTTGAAAAGGAGTGAATTAGGTAATATAGTTAATATAAAAAGGTAAGGAAGGTAGGTGTGAGTTAGAATTTGTTTGCCTGAAGTACAAGATTATTCTTTTACTGTCTGCTAAGTAAGCTGAAGCTTTGAGCAAAGGGATTTGTGTCAGCATCCTAGTGAAGATTGCTTTGTAGGAAACTTCATTGCATGGTCTATGTCTGTAATAGCAACCATCAATATATAGACTGGTTTTTTTTTTTTTTTTTTTTTTTTTTTTGTTTTTGTTTTTTTGTTTTTGTTTTTGTTTTTTTTTTTCCCCTCTTTCGAGGAATAGTTGAGTTCCTGGTCATTTGGAATACATTCCTTCATGTTTATTATTTCAGCACCCAAATATTCAGAGGGAATAACAGTATTTTCCTCTTTTGAGCAATGCTACCTTTAAATGCCCCTACAAGAATATTAAAACAGGAGTTTCTCGGATGCTATCATGTAACATTACTAAGTAGTAAAACACATATGGATTAATTTGGCTGTGTGCTTTTTAGTCTCAAGAGCTGTTAACTGGTGGAAAAAATTTTTGCCATTAAAGCTATGTTTAGCTTATTGCTTATGCTCATATACAAGCACAAATATGGATTCAAATCTATCTACAAATTAATGGTTCTATATTTTTGGAGTTTTCTAAACGAGCTGGTTAATAACAAATGCCAAGATAATTGTGACTAGAACTAGGAGGGTTTGGTGACTATTTGACATAGTAGTCAGCAAAATCAGCAAAAATATTCCAAAGGTTTGCAATCCAAACCCATTTTTAATACTTATACCAGATGTTCAGACTCTGGTAATACTAATTAATAATCATAAAGATGTTGCAGGGGAAAATTTTGTGACATAATTATTTAATAATGTATGTAAATCATACTGTTTAATGTTCATGACATAATTTATTGTGATTTATACCATCTTCAAGTAGGTTTATTCACTCCAGTTTTTCCTGGTTGTACATTGGGTCTGCTTACTCTCTTGTTCTGAATCTCTTTGAAACTTAAGAAGCTTCTTGGGCTTATTTGAAGATAGTCTTTTCAACAGCCTTTTGGAAGTCCATCCAATCTCAAAAAGGAAGGGATTAGACATCATTAAGGGTTCAGTGGGCCATTCAAATTTAATTTGAACGATTTCAGGTTATCCTACCTTTTATCAGTAAAATGCTTATGTATGCTAAGACAGATTTGTAAGAAATATGACTTCTAATTGCAAAGCGGGAGTTGTTGAAGTCCATGTTGAAATGATACCTGCCTCCCTAAAATGTCAAAGAACAACCTTTGTCCTCCTCTCAAGCTTTAGTAACTATAAATCAACCTGTCTTTCCAATATTTTTCTCACAACTACTCACCATGTTTAATTACAATGCAACTCAGTTTGAGAAATTTATCTTCCTTCTTACCTTTTCCATTTAGAAGTGTGTTTTGATTGCATGTAGCTTGGGCAAAACCTGATTATTGTGAATGGCTCCTTCTATTTTAGAATATGTAGAATTTTACAAAAATATTTTGAAAAATAAAGGTAAGACTTTGAAACAAAAAAGTGTAAGAAAAATGTTACTGTCTCTCTACATGTTTGTGATTTGAATTCTTGACAATTTTTTGTGAATTAATAATACACTTTTCTCTTGCTAAATTGCATCTATTAAGCACTTCTTCAAATGTAGATGAAATAATATTGATAAACACTGTGACTGATAACAAAATTATTCTGGGCTATGAGGAGGTTAAGAAGACAATGTGGAAACAAGAATTTTGAAAGGCAGTGAATTGAGGACTTTGTGATGGTCCATAGTTCAAAACAGATCATTCAACTGTAAATGTTCTGGTGAGACTGTGTTTTTGTTCTTTGATTTGTCAGTCAGTCTTTTTCAAGTATATTTGGTTTTTGTTCAGACCTAAATGTTTTGCAGATATGGTCTTTATCTCTTATTTTGGAAGGCTCTGTGATATAAATTATTTTTTTTTCTTTTTATGTAATACTTTGTCTGATACGTGGTGAGTGATACAGTGGCATTCAGGCCACGGTTCTTAACAGTGGTTTATCACAAATTCTGCTGATGGGGCATACGCTCAGTATTTTAGTATATAGCCACTAACAAATGTTTCTGAGAAATTCGGCCTCTCAGGCATGTTGCAAATTATCTAAAGATGCAGGGATTGCCACTAATTGCTTATTTTTTAGTGGCAATTTTTTTTTGAGTTCCAGATTTTGCTGAATCTGAGGATAAAGGGGGTGTGGGTGGAAACACAATGCTTGACATTCGGTGTTTTCTGAATTATGTGTGTTTATGTGATGGGTAGAACAGATCAAGCTTCTTGAGAATTCCTTCTGTAGGGATTATCTCGGCAATTTACAGATTATTGGGGATGAGTTAAAATAGCAGATAAGAGGTCTAGTGACTTGGCTTTCTATTGCTTGTCTTAGAACTCATGAGAACAGTTTTTCTGCAGAATGGTGCCTTGCAGAGGGAGAAGACAGAGCTTTCTAAGGCTGTGTTACTGACTTAGCTGAAGGCTGTGAGAATTGTGGGTTCTGGCTAGAGGCAGTGGACATGACTGGAATGCCCTTGAGACCAGAATTATGATCCCCAGCTCTGCCCTTCCTTGATAAATTTAGACAGCAGCTTAGTTTTGTCCTCTAATTAGAAGTATCTGAGATGAGCTTGCTGTTCAAAGAGAGCGTGGTAATGTAGTTGGAAGGAAGGACTCCAGTAGTTTAGTCTAAGAATGGCTGTTTGTGGTCAGTGTGCACAGGCTGCATACATTTGAAAATGACATGGCAATCCTTACTGGATGTAAGGAAGTTGTTTAGATGTTTGTTTAATAGCGTCTGATGCGTGTAAACCAAATCTGAACTTGATGCTTCTTATAACTGTTTAAATTAGAAAGTAAAATAAAAAATTAACATCCAAAACAGCATTTTGCTCTGGTTTCTCTGACTTCTTGGGGATGTGGGGATAATGTTCTTTGAGGCAAAAATCTCCTTTTAAGGAGAAAATTAAAACTGGGAAAGCACAACTCCCCATGCATGTTGGCAGTTAAGTGTAGTAGGATGGCAGAAAAATTTTGGGGGGGCCTTTGTTTTGTTTTGAAGTGATATGAACGTATGGTGCACTTCAGTAGAGTTGCAGGGGCTTTTTTTCTTCCCTGTACATTATCCAGGAATCTAAGGACCAGGATTTTTGTGCATGGGCTAGTTTGCCCTTCTGAGAAGTTAGTAGAGGGCTCTGTGACCTTAACTACATAGCAGATCTAGTCTGTTGTTTATAAAAGGAGCCTGTGTATTCCTGAGAATACTTTGAACCCAGGCTCAAATATTATTTGCACAGGAGACCATTACCCCTATTAGTCAAACACTTATTAGAAGAGTTAAGATTGTTTGTAATCCCCCTTCCCCCATTTGGAGGAGAAATGAAATACTCTTATCTTCAAAGCTTGAAATAGATTTAAGGCAAACTTTCTAAAGGGCTGTATTTCCATCTGCTGTCTTCTTCAACACCTGCATTCCTCACATTGCTATCAATACTTGGTGCTGCAGTAATAAAACTGCAGAGATTGCAAGCCTGTGGGATTTATTTTTAATAAGTTTTGAATCAAATAATTTATTTTAAACAACTCTTGGTTAAAAATACTGTAAATATTGATTTGGGGACATCTGCCTAAAATTAATAGAATATAAATAAAGTGGTTCTTTAAACAGATGTTTCTTAGCCTACAATTTCTCTAGTTGGTTTTTAGGCACTTTTCATATACGGCAGCTAAATGTCAGTGAAGAAAGCCAGTCACATGTATTGCATTTTATTTGTAAATTGTATCTCAATATCTTGTCAACACTGAATGTGTTTTTGTGGTTAAGTAATGTATTTTTTTTATCATAGGCAGCAAAAAAAAATGTAGTTAGTTATCTTTATCAAGCTGAAAAGGAACAGGCATAATATCTGGCCTGCCTGGGTAAAAATAGGACCAAACAATTATTTCTTTACTGTTCCTAACCTTCTTTCTCACCAAAGAAAACAATCTATTTCATTGACCTTCTAAGAATCGTATCCTATATAAAATTTAGCAATAATTGGATACCTGCTTTGACATGTGAGGCAGCCTTATATGCAAGGTACCTTACTTCTTCCTGAAGGGGACAAGTCTGGAACAACAAGTGGTCCTGACTCATATTTTTCCAAGATTTCCTGCTGTTAGGAGAATTCATCCAGGTTCATGGAGATGAACCCTCCTCATGCAACATCCCTGTTAGAAAGCTTATATTGAAAGGCGTTTCTTTCAAAATACTCTTTTGGAGTGTTGAAGAGTGTCTGGTTATACAGGTGTGGTAGGCTAAGTTGCAGAGTATCACAGATTCTTAGTTTATTATTGATTGTATTTTATTGTGTTTTAAATTTTTAAGTTACTTTATTGCCTTTATGGTTCAATTCCTATCTGGGATAGTGCACGCAGCTCTGGAGTCCTCAGCACCAGAAGGACATCGATCTTTCAGAGTGCATCCAAAGGACCACCAAGATGATCAGAGGGCTGGAGCCTCTCCTCGGTGGAGACAGACTGAGAGAGCTGGGGCTATTCAGCCTGGAGAAGAGAAGGCTCCAGGGTGACCTTATTGCAGCCTTTCAGTGCCTGAAGGGAGCCTACAAGAAAGCTGGAGAGGGACTTTTCACAAGGGTGTGTAATGATAGGGCAAGGGGGAATGGCTTTAAATTGAGAGTATGTTTGGATAAGCTATAAGGAAGAAATTACTTGCTGTGAGTGTTGAGGCACTGAAGCAGGTTCCTCAGAGTAGCTGTGGCTTCCCCATCTCTCTCAGTGTTCAGTGCCAGGCTGGATGGGGTTCTGAGCCACCTGGTCTAGTGGAAGGTATCTCTGCCCATGGCAGAATGGTTGAAATTAGATGATTTTGGAGGTATCTTCTAACTCAAAAAAAACCAAAACAAAACATAATTTTGGTTTTTTTAATGCATTGGTTGGGCAAATAAGATATTTTGGTAATGCTAGACTAGATTTATTTTTGTGCATTGGAGGACCTGCAACATGATTAAATGACTCTAACAGTGATGCAGTTTAGAAGACAATATTTATTAACCCAGTAATTTTTATTACTCTGAATCTTCCCATGTTATTGTGGCAAATTTTGCTGGATAAGGACAAGATACTCTTTAAGTACAATTTTATCTAAAGTAATTAACAGTATAAAAATAAATACCATTATTATCCATTACATTAATCTGTCACACAGGACAATTTTTTTGATTATGGAAATATGAAATATTGGAAGAAATCAAGAGAAAAATCTCCAAATACATGCGTAACTTCCTTTTTTAAAAAGCATGAACATAGGCATGTTTAGAGGCCTGTATATGGCCTGTCTGGCAAATGGCTAAAGGTAAACAGATTTGTAAATATGAAAGGGAATAAGCACAAACTATGTATGACTTCTTTCCCAGGCTGTAGCTCATGAATCAGAGGCAGTTTTTGTGCATAGTGAACTTCTATTCTGGTAACATATCCAGCCTTCAGTGTACTTCACTCTGTGTATATTTTCAGCACCCACAGTACTCTGTTGTAAAGATGTTTACAGGTTAGCCATTTTTGTAAAGAATTGCATTCTTTGTTTTTTTGAGCTTACTACCTGCAGTTGCTCAGTGATTTGACCTCTCTTCCCTCACCTTTTTTCTGCAAACCTTGTGCTATAACAGAAGCCTGTCCATTTTACATGCCAGTCTTATCCTAAGGAAATAGAAATACTTGAAGGACACAAACCTTGCTCTTAGCTACCAGGTGGGTGTTCCTGTGGGAGTTCCTGTGCCTGTCCCTGCTCTGCAAAATTTGTGTCACTTCAAGCTCAGAAGTGACTGACCAACTTGGGGCCCTAAGGAGGAAAAAAAAAAAGCATTCTTTGTGTTTGTGTTGTTGAGTTGTTGTTTTGCCTTTTTTTTTTTTTCTTGTGTGTGTGCTTTTATTCTTTTTCTCCGGTCTAATTTGTCAGTCTGGTTGCTCATGAAGATATAAGTGAATATAAGTGAATGGCTCATTGAGAAGGAATGTGAGGGTAGTGAAAATATGTATTAATGTAGCAAATTGGACTTGTGGAATAGCAAATGGGGATGCTGTAAAGGGTGAATGCAGGAGTAAATGTCCTTGAGACTTCATGTTTACCTTGAACGAGAATGGCTGAAGTACTGTAGCAATGATTATGCAAATTCCTGTGTTTGCAATACATATGCACTAAAAAGTGGAGAATGTGAACTTTTTGTAGACTACTATATGGATTTGTTGGCAGGTTAATTTCTCCAGTCATTTGTAGCATAAAATTTGGTGGAAATGCTTTTGTTTTGGTTTGTTTTTTTTGCTGTTCTGATGCCAGGAGCAATGATCACAGCAAGAGTTTTGGGGAAGGGTGCTCAAAGGAAGGATCATTATCCCCCTTTGATCATCCCACTGAAGGTCAACTTCAAGAGCTCTATAGTTTATACTGCTGCAAAAGTGGCATTTCCATCACTTTTCTCAGCCCTTTCACTAATAGAGTATAAATACACTGAATGTCTGTGGGACGACAGAGGCCTTCCTGCTATAATCCTTTAAAGTTACCTCACTTTTCCTTTTTTATGACCATTTTAATTTCAAGGAAGCAGAAATTTAACAAAAGCTTATTGAACACAATTAAAGCCTTCATGTGTTTAATGAAGCATAATTTACTATTGCTGCCTCCCTAGGCCAACTTGTTTTGTCTACTCTTTGGAGTGCTACCCTGTAAAGAAATCTAATACTTTGCAATTGCATGTTATTTGCTTCATTTAAATTTGGCTATAAATTACCTTTGGCTCTATTACAAAGCTTTCAGAAGATAATCAGAAGAAAACAGGAGTCAGGAAGAAATAATAGCTGTTTGTTTTTATTCTATAAATCTGCCTTACTGCCATACATAGCTGGAAATAGTGTAGGAAAAGAGATGAGTCCAAAGAGTGATAGAATTTCTGGTTGGGATTGCACAGGATATAGTTTAATATGGCCAGTCTCAAGGTCTCTTCCCCAGCCACCATCAACATAAAGTCCTCTGAATTAGCAAAGAGAATCTTTGTTACTCAATATTATTATAGCTATTTTCATCTTTCTCCAACCCAATTCTATGTATTTTCAGTGACTTTGATAAGTCTCGTGATCGCTGATTTATTGATCTTTCCTAACATTGCCTAGAGAGTCATCAAGTTTGTGGTGGTGTACAATTACTTTACAATTTATCATGTTGTGACAATTGCTGGCTGTAAATGTTTGTGGTGGTAGGTGTAAAATTAAATACTGTTTTGGTAATTGGAGGAAATAAGAAAAATGGAATGAGACAGCAAAGATAAGTTCAAGAAACTGAACAGTTAAGTTTTGTAGGTGTTTTACTTAGTCTACTAAATTGCACAAACGCTTTGGTCATTGCTAGAGGCCATATGAAATAAGTTATTATCTGCCCTGTAATGTCACTTTGCAAATTCTCAGCAAAAATTTGAGCATAGAATTATGACAGCTTATGCAAATTAAGATTCCCCCATGTCAGTTCAGCTCAAGAAAAAAGGCATGCCTAAAGAGGAAACAGAGAGAAATAGAGCTATTCTGTCTCTTCACATATGCTTTTGGATGCAGATAAATTATTCATTTTTGTACTCAGGCCCAGTTAAATGAAAAAGCCATGTATTGAATGATACAATAACTTAAATGCAATAATACAGTAGCTTAAATGTAAAGGAAAAAGAAAATTAGGTCACATTGCATGTTAAAAATGGAATCAGTCATATATGTGTTTTTTTGGGTGGAGTTGGATCAGTGGCAGGTAAGGCTAAGTGAGGCACATTTGTCTCTTCTGAAGTCTTATTCTATCCCCATTTAGATAATCAGTATTTAGAGAATGTTTTAGTGTTGTTGTGTAGGTACAAGTCTTTTGACTGGTTGAACAAATTTGTTTAATTTTTTCCTTTGTTTCACCAAAACATTTCTAAATGTTTGATTTAGAATGAAACATTTATTTATCAATTCCATATGATGTGGAACTTTTCCTCTTTGTCCTGGCTGTAAATGTTTCATGAATGTGCCGTTTTCATTTTTAAGCAGCATGCTCTAGGACATTGCTGGTGCAAGGGATACCTATTTCTTGCAGTAGGTCTATAATATTCAGAGAAAGAGTTGTATTCTTAAAGGATGTCTTTTTGGCATGTTTGCAAGGTAACTTTGACACTGATGAGTGTGTTGGTTGGCAGAACTGGTTACAATTCAGAATCACAGAATGTTGGTTAATTGAAAATTCTGTGAGGTTTAATCATGAGACTTCTGTTCACTTTTATATTTAATGTTCATAGCAAAGCCTGTGTGTGAAATTCCAGAAAAGTATTCTAGAGCTTTAACAGGAGAAATTCAATGGGAAACATTTTCTTACTCTTCTTTCACTACTCTATGTTTAAGTTCTTTTCTATCTAGTTCAGTTTCTGAAGCAGATTTGAAAGCTGTTGCTTTTTCAATAATAATTGTTTTGTCTGTTTCTTTACTGTTCCAGAGAACTTTGCAGATTATCTTGCAGGACATTCCTGCATGTTGCTGTATGAAATATCATCTTAAATGGGAAGAACTGTCTTGTACTTGCAGTCTTAAAAGTTTTCTTTCTATTACATCTTTTTCTACCTTTTTCAGTATTTGGTCCTATTGTAAATCCTGTTTGTGCAAAATTTAAAGACACCAACAATTAAGCAAAATGCTATTAATGCAGAAAAACTCATTGCACTGTCTTTCACATAGCATAAGCAGTGGCGCATTTTCTTATTAGGGAGACAGATATAGTTACTTAAATATATATATATATATATATATCAGAAGAACCTATCTATCCTTAATTTCTTTCCAAAACATGAAAAAATTTATCGTTGCATAGAGCTCTAAAACAGAGAGGGTGAGAGAATTTGGTTTGAATTTTTGAAAGAAAGTGATCCTAAATTTTTTGTTTACACTTTTTTTTTGTTGTTGTTGTTGCTTTTTCCCAACTAAAGTTGTGGATTTTTTGTTTCCAAAACTGGACATGAGGCTTTATGATAACTACAGTTCTATTAAAGACTTGAAATTTTTCTCATGAGCACATAATATAAATGCATGTAAAATTCCAGCAGATTGCCTTTAGTATGGGCACAAGTTGTGACTTTTTTTTTTAAATGTTAATAATGTTGTTTCATACATACAGAAAAAGTTTTGCTTTCTTTTCTGCTCAGTTTACCTGTAGAGTGAGAAGTTGGAACCTATGTTCCTGGAGAGAAATTGCCTTTGATAGTTGCTAGTGTATATGTTAATACATAGGCAAATATTTTCTGTTTATATGCAGCAATTACAACTTACTATTACTGATAAGGATAGAGTACCCATGGAGCATAATCTTTTGGGCTACCTTGGCTTTTGGGATTCACTACTTGAATTTCCAGTGGGGTTTAGAATCACCTGTTAATAAATATGTTTTCTCTTTGTAGTGAAGTAGTTATCTTGGTGTTTTAGGGAAGCATAAAACTTATCTAGCAGTTCTGCTTTTTGTTGTATTATGTTGTGTGAAGGAATTATATAATTTGAAGTTGAAACCATTTTAAAGTTCTCAGGAGTAATGTTAAGCTCTATAAGCTCTATGTTAATCTTAAATATATCTTTCTGGGTAGTTCTGCACACATGCAAAAATAATATTTCTAAGTTCTTTTTTTTTTTTTGTTGTGGATTGCCCTTAGTGTTCCAGGCCGTTAAAGGAGTACATGAGAAATATCTGGTGTGACTTAAAGTTCACTTGACCGTCAACTGTTGCAGTCTTTGTCCCTCTGTCTGAAGCACTGGTTGTCAAGAGCCAGCCTGCGTCTGCATGCAAGTGAGATGCTGCAGAATGTAGACCAAGAACAGACTTCAAATGTGATCATGCTTGAGGTTCTTTCTTTGGAGTATTTAGAGTTTAATGAAATCACTGTGTAATAGATTGAACAAGTTCATTTGTAGTCTTTGGTCTTGCAATTTGACTGTGTTTGAGATTCACTGAAGCATAATGAAACTGTTCCATGCCAGTTATTCTGACATTTTAGCAGGAGAACTCTGCAGGTCCAGCCTCCTTCTTGCAGCGAGGGAAAGCTAGATGAGGTAGCTGGGGGCCTTTTGCAGCTGAATTTTCAGTCTCTAAAAATGAAGATTCACAGCCTTTGTAGGTACCTGTCCCAGTGCTGGACAGCTTTCTGCAAACCCTCATTGCTCCCATGTTCAGCCAAATCTTGTCGTCAGCAGCTGGCCACCACTGGCTTTTGTCCTGTTACTTGTGTCCCAAGTGACACATCTGTGACCCTTGTTTAGGTTGTGGAAGACTGCTATGAGTTGCACTCTTTGTCTTCTTTTCTCCAAATCTTTCCTCCTGCATCATTTGCTGCGAACACAGGAACACCGAGCGCTCCCACCCTCAGGTGCAGCCAGGTGGGTGTTAAGCCCTTGTTGCTGCAAGGATGCTCACTTGCTCGTTTTCGCTACCTACCACGTTGCCCAGGACCTTCCTTGCAAAGCCACCACCCTATCGATGGCTGCCCTTGCCTGGCCTGGTCTGCTTAAAAAAAAAAAAATCACTAATAGACCAGCAAAGGTACTTTCAGCACTGTTTCTTGAGGGACAACATGGTTGTCTCTAAATTAAAAAACAAACAAGAAAGAAACCCCAAACAACTAAATAGACCTCCCAAACTCCCCAAATACCCATCCTTTATTTTCTGCATTTTACCAGTTATTAGTCTTTGGGCAAACACATATGACCTAAGGCCTATGTTTGCCCTTTGTCCTTTAAATGTCATCTAAAATAATGAAAAATAAAGGTTTCTACATAAATTCTATCAAATTAAAAATTTCCATCAAAGCTACTTTATTCATTCATGTACCTGCTTCTTGTGAAGATCTAAATTTACTTGCATGATTTCATTGATTTTTGTGGTACTAACTGCAGTCTTGAACGTTGAGCACGTGAATAAATATTTTCAGTATGGAGGTTGTAAATAACAAGCTGTTTCACAGGGAGAAATATGGCTCATTGATGTGGATTTTTTGTTTGTTTTGAAGGATTTTGTAAATTCACGGTTCACATAAATACCTTATTAGGGTCACCATTAACATACCAAGGCATTGCAACAGTGTTTTCTTATTTCAAAATGATCAAAATTAAGAGCACGGAGTAATCTTCAAAGAACAAAGACTTGCACCACTTTGTTGCTTATGCTGACTTCAGAGAAATAAGGCCTGCAAATGAGGATCCCTTACTAAATACCAGACTTCCCCTGCTGCTCCTACTGCGTGCCTTTAATATTAATTTATTTCAGTACCTTTCCAAGGCATTGATAGGTATTTCATATAAATAAGTGAAATATTTCCATGAATATTTTTGGACAAATGTCTCTCTGTTGTGTTTTGGTCTCCTTGCCATTATTACCTTGTAGTGGAGTGGTTACACCTCTGATTTTCCTATGAAGGGTCTGATGTTTGGCTGCTGATGGAATACAGTCCGTCTCTTGCGCCACTGGCCCCTCTGGGAAATGGCAGTTGTGTTCACTTGCAGCCTCCTGGAGACCATATGCTAGAAGATATTTTCATGTTGTTCAGCTAGATTGCTAATTCTTGTCTTTACTGTTGATCTGTGCCGTTTCACAAATGGTCACTGGAGATCTGAGCAAAGAAAAGTTAGGCATGTTGAAAAAAAATCAACAGATTTTGTAGCAATGAGGGTAGAGTTGCTGGAAGGTCAAACTAAAATTTTTACTCAGGTTGAAGGGGGAAGAGAAAGAGGAATAGGAGGTGAACTATTTCACAGCCAGAGTATTGTCATTAGCCTTTCTATTTGCATAACAAGTACATTTAAAAGTAACTGCCACTTCATTACTTTTGTAAATCACTTGCATTCTTACTCTGTAAATTTATGTATTGATTCTCCAAAATACTGTCCAGCAGGACACCAGTCCTTGGGGTTGAGTAGTAGTCAACAGTATTATTATTTCTTAGTCTTAAACTTCTTTTCGAAGTAAATGACCAGACCTCACAAGAAAACCACATAAAATCAAGTGCTGAAGTTCTTTTACCTCACTTTCATTCTGCCAGCCCGGTTTCACTTCCAGCAAAGTGAATTATGCTGGTATTTCATTTCATATGGAGGAGAAGAAAACCTTTGAAAGTGCTTCCTTTACATAAGATATTAACAGCAGTTTGGTTATGTCCTGATCCGTTGGAAACTGAGACCTGTTCTGCTTTTAATACCAATTTCTACAGTACTGGAATTCTGACTTCAGACTCTGACATTCGGGTCCTCTCCAGACTGTATTTCTGATTCTTTGGAGGATCCTTTGTAGAGGTATAATAAATTGTTCTTACATAAAGCTAGAAGCAGTGCTGGCATTAACCTGAATCATCTGAGAACTTGAATTTTCCACAGTTGGAACTGACAAGAAAAAATTGGAGTGCATATAATCTGCAACATCTGATTTTCAATTGTGTACTTGTTTAGAATTTTAATATAGATGCAATATTATTTTTAATACTAACTAATAATGCCATCTAATGAGATATTAATTTTATTTGAAGGCTGGAGACATATTAGACAAAATCCAATCTGCCTTATGTCATCTCTAGGCATGTATGTTTGTTGTTGTGGAAATATTACTGTGGTCAGAAGTCAGATTTCATATGGAAAATAACAATATTTTAATGCCGTTGAGCCAGCTGGTAGAATGAAGGCTATAAGAACTTCTGAATAATGCCATCTGGAACTCCTAAAGTCTGCCTCAAAAGTATTTGGCAGTTGACTTCACCAGGTCATTATGTCATTTTCAAATCAGTAGAGTGGAAGAAAGTTGGGATTCTTCCAAAATTCTGTCCTTCGATTTGGAAACAGTATTTCAGTGTTGCATTTTTTTTCCAAAAGTAGTAAAGTAGGATAAAACTGTCAGATGTTCCTGCCACTCTGGTAGAAGCTTGGCAAATATTAGAAGATGGATTTGTAAATTTCCTCCCCTTGAACATGGTGACATACGCAATAAATTATGGTCTTTGGAAGTGGAACACCATCTGAACATACTGTCAAAAAAAATTTTAGTGTAAATCTGTCACTGGCTTTGGTAATTTAGCAACACGATTACAGGAGGAGATGGTGACTGTTCCCTTCCCTTTCCCTTAACAAACTTGCAATGGGATTTAGGAAACTGATCAGTTCCTAGCCTGAAGAGGTTTTCCCAGGATTTTCGAACATCTCCTGTTTCCCATGAGGAAGGTGGCCCTTTGATGCCAGAAGTGTGTAATGCTGACCTTCAGTTGAAGGAGAGGCCCGAAGTAGGGGTGCAACCTTTGCCCCCCTTAGCAATCTCTAGGCACTGCCCTTTCAATGGGGAAGAACTTTTCCAAGCACTCTACTTTGCTCTCCAGTCTGCTCCTCAGCATGGGTGTACTGGGGACTGTGGGCATTGCAATGCTTAAAGCTACTTGAGTCAAGTGAGCAGCACCAATGCGCTTGTTGCAGGTTTGCACTGCGCTGTTTGCTTGTTTTAACTCATTTCTGATGTGCCTGGAGTCCCTGTGGACAGGGACCCACTCTGCCCAGCTCGCCAGGGAGCTGAGGCACACTCAGGAATTACAGAATGGGTTGGCTGAGGCTGGATCCAGAGTAGAACAATACTACAGGGCTTGGAGATAGCGCTTGTTTATAATCAATCCACGATTCAAGGAACAAGCTGTCTTTTTTTCTTTTTTTTTTTCCTTCTCTTATATATTTAGGGCACTTTTGAACTTCTGCATTTTGTGACTTGAAAGCTTGAAAGAGACGAATTACTCCAGTATGCTTACTCTTGGAAGCTTCAGCTGCTGTGGAGCGAATGCCAGCCTGCCTGCTGATGGGCACATCTGTTATATTTTATCTGTTTTGTAATCCAAATCTTTCTGAGACAATTTCTGTCCATATACAGTCAATCCAGTTGTGCTATTAGCATTTGAGTACAGATGGCAAGTGTGCTCATAATAATGTTCCTGTCTGCAACTTGGTTTCTGTGAGACGAAGATTAGCTCTTGCCATTTCTGAGCCTTGCAAATGCAGCACTATTTAATTTTGTTAGACTTATGCTGGGCTTTGGGTAGATATAGTATGAAAAAGTAGTTTTCCTCTGAAGACCCTTTTTCTTTGAAGATCTTACTAATTCAGATTGTGTGATATTCTTGAGGAGCACATCCCACTGGATTTAATTATGAAGAATGTGTTAGCCTGAGAGTAATCAATCCCCAGAGAGATAGCATAAGGTGATTGTGCATCAGTGAGACCTTGGTGAAAGTTGTGAGTGACTACAGGAACTGGAGACCTCAAAAGTAGTAGTAGGAACAAATATTTAGACTGGAAAAGCTCTCAGATATTTTAAGCAGACTTTTTTTTTTTTTTTTAAAAGTGTATATAATACAGATATCAAAAATTATGAATTTTTACCTATAGTCTGACAGAGAAAATTAGTTAACAGCAGGATGTTACAGTTCTGCCAATATACCCTTGTTAGAGCATAGAACAGCACCAAAGCAGAAGAGGGCATAGGTATCCTATAATTAATTTTGAAATTTTAGGAGTTTTTCTTCTGGGAGTTATTTAAATAACGGACAAAAAACTAAACGCAAAAGGCACAAGCAATCTCATTATCTGATAGTAATGCAGCAAAAAGAGAAATGACATTTACTATATAAGGTATCTACTGAGGGCAATTTGTCACTAGCTACAGCCATTAGTTAACACTGTAAGCACCACTATGATTCTAACTAAATAGCACTTACATTTTGTTTAAATACTATACCAGTAATTATACCAATATGAATTACAATCTTCAGCATAAAAGTGACTGATTATATGCCTTTTATAGAGGAGATGAAAAGTGAAAACGTAGTTAATTATGACCTAGACTTTTCTTGGCTTGCACAGCTGTATTAAGAGAATGAAGACAGCTGCAAGAATAAACTGCAAACATAGTTTGTTTAGCTTGCCTGCTTCCTAATTACACACATGTCCTTCTTGAGGGAGACACCTGGTATGGAAATGTTTCATCTTTGTATCTGGTCAAGAAGAATTCCCAGCACCTTCTTAGTGGCTGCAGAAGCACCCAGAGAGTGTTAATTTAAGTTAAGAAATATTGAACACCTGTACAGTTGCATGTGCATAGTAATCCTCCATCCTGATATTTGCAAGTCCCAGAATTTTGTTTTCACTGCATTTTTAGATTTATCAATGACAATGGTAGTTATGTGGAAGGAGAAAAGAAGCTGAACTTATAGGAAGAGTACCTAAGAAACACCTTTCTGAAACAAAGACACAGTGAATAAACCTGGAGTGTTACTGTTTTATGAGCTATAATTTGAAATTGTTTGCCTTTGAAGGCAAAAGCTTTTTGATCTATATTCTGCTGTTGACTAGATTTTTATCTTTCAAGAGAGATGAAAGTAGCTTAAAGGAATCTGCTAAAACAATGGAAAGTTACTTGAGGGAGGTCTTGTTTTGGAAAACAGAGTTAATCTGCAAAAAGTAAGGTAGCAGAACTCTCCTTTTGTCTGTGTCATTTGGTAAATTAAAAAAAAATCCCCTTTAACTTCTGTTCTTAAAATGGGAATATCTGTGATTTCCATGGTTTCTTCCCATGAAGCTTAATTTGCACATGTAGCTGTAAGACAGAAAATTAGTTTTAAGCATAAATTTTAAAGCTGTGGCCTTACAAACCAGAAATGTTTCAACATGCAAAAATTGTTAATTATTTAACAATTAAAATATTTGTACTTGTTTTCTCATTCATTTGATGTTAAAGGAAGAATAAAAAGTGTTTGGTGAAAACATTTTCTAAATTATTTATTTTTTTTCCCTCAAGGAGAAAGCAGGTACTTTTTTTTTCAGACTGACATTTATTTCCATCCCATTCACTTCAACATTTTTTTCAAAATTGAAAGGAAAGCTAAATCATAAACAATAAAATAAGGAGGAAGAGTAAAGCTTCATCTCTGTTAAGTAAGAAATTTAAACTCCTGCTTTTGGAAATGGAAGTGGAAAGTATGAGTAATGGGATATAAAAGAGTATAATTCAGGGAGAAAAAAGGCCTTTTATTAAGAATTCATGTATTGAAAAGTTTCACCACTACTGTCAGTGACTGACTGCAGCTGATACTGAATTATGTCTTCTAAAAATTGTATTTTATTCTAAAAACCAAGAATCAAAAACCCTGGGATTATATGGAATTAAATTGCAGGTTGTTTTTCCCAGTTCAAACTGGTGAACAATTATGAATTCAGAATTTTATGAATGTTGTTACATTTTCACACTTCTACATCTTTTTCTGAATACAGTAGTCAATAAACCATTACTCCAAAAACTAAGCAGCTGGCCATTTTGGTAATCTCACCTCTATTTTAGTGTAAAATCTAATAATAATAATGATCCTATCTATAACCAAACATGTCATCAATCAGTACTTGTTAAGCAGTGCCCAGTTTTGCTGCTGCAGTTATGAAATTGAGAACCTTCATTACCCACGAAATTGTTTTCTGACTGGAAAACCTTTGCCATCTACTGGTTTTGCAAAATGCAGTAAAAGTTTGATCTGACAAAGGAAAAAAAAGAAATAACTTGAGAGAGATTACATCTCTGAGTTTGTTGCACAGGGCTGCTGCATGGCAACATGTGGAAATGGGAAAGGTGGTGGTAGTTGTTTGCTGCCCTGGCTGTTTCACTGTCAGGGTGATGCTGTTACACTGCTCTCTCTGTTGTGACACACACTGTTTGTCTTTATTCATTGGAAGAGTTCCTTTTTTCTTAGATACCCAATAATCAAGAGATAGTCACCTGTCAAAGTTTTCTTTAATGCATTGTGTGATTTTGGTCACTCATAAAGGACTGAATTTGTAGAAAAGGTTTTGACAGTTTGTTCCTTAAACTTCTTAGAACTGTTCTGAGGATTCAGAACTTCTCTGTAGCCTCACACAGGGTGACTGGTTTACTGTTCCTTGTGTTCATGCTCCCTCCTTTATTATTCAAGCTGTGTCAGGCTATGCTGCGTATTTATGCTAAAATTCTTCAAGACCACTCTGCATTAAACTGTGGGAATTGGTGAGACAGAGTTGGGCAGCTAGCTGCTTTCTTATTCAGAGTTGTATACTCTTATATTCAGAGTATATGTTGAGCATGACATCTCACTCAGAATTTCATGTGGGGGCTGTGTGCTGCAGGCAGGTGGGTGATCCTTCCTGAGCTATTTAGACAGAGGTGTGTGCTTTTCTCATGCCACAGAGTACATGTACACAGGCATGCTCACAAACATGATTGTTTAGAATTGTATATAGGGTGGTTTTGTTTGTGTGTTTTTGCATGGGTAAGTGAAAGTATTATATTTTACTTTTGCCCAAGTATCTCGTCAGGTTCTGCATAGTAAATGGTAGAAAATATTTCCTGGTTGCTTTCTCTCCTTTCCTTGTTAAAGAAGCTGGTCTAGGAAAACAGTCTGGCATGATGACTAACAATCAAAGTTTCTTTATCCTTTTTCATTGTTTCCCCATGCATACATAAAAATGGAGATTCTGCATAGTCTTTCTTTTGTTGCTGATACATTTGCAAGTATAAAAACACTAATGACTTTACACTGAACTTCACAAATCTGACATTTACATGGTGTTAATGTCCTCTTTTACATTAATGTTGTCTTTTATGCTTTTTTTTCTCTAAACTGTTCTTAATGTGGTGTTATTCTATGCATCTATTAGTACTGGAGTTTTATTGGGGTTTTTGTTTGATTTTTCTGCTGTGATTAATCAATATTTTCTTCCTTGTTTAATTTATCGGAAAAGTGTCTTATGAATAGAAACAATATGATTCTCTGTTAAAGCAACAGAATAGGAGAAAAATTAGAGCTTTCATTTTGCCTTAATGAGCTAGGACTGCAGATATAGATAAAACTTTGCCAAACCTGGGAAGAGAACAGGTAATCAGCGTTTATATAGTGCTGTTATGTACGTGTGGATGAAAATAAGAAAAATAAAATGGGATGACTAGTGATTTTATAGGGGGAAAAAGCACAAAAATGATTCACAAAATTGGCTATTCTGTCATTGAATGAACAAGTTGATAAGCAAATTGGTGTTCAGCTTTAAGAACTGGGTTTGACTGAAGGTTCTTTTTGACTTCAGTTAACAAGGTGCAGCAGCTGACTTAATTTTTTTATCCAGTGAACTGATCTCACAGACTTTGAGTGTATAAGCATTTTCTGTATATGAGTAAAAGTACTGGAGGCTTAAATAGAAGCACATATTTTCAGCTGCTTTACATAACATCTGGATTTCATCCACATTACCAGCTGTAATGTACATGGGATAAAAGAGGGAAAGAGAAGAAGAGGATGATTCCAGTAGATTGTGTCATCAAATGGCTATGACTAATTTAAACATATAGGTATTAATAGTGTTACAGCACTGTGAATTTAAAGGGGAAAAAAAAGGGAACATCCACCTGCTTTCACTCCCCAGTAATGATAGTAATAAATGACAGTGATAAAGGAGGATGAAATGAAGTTCTGGTGTTCTTATGTTAAGGTAGTCCTGAAATCTAGGTATTCATGTTGAACTGTTTTTTGCACTTAAAGAAAATATAAAAGCTGTTTTCCTTAGCTTTGGAGGTAATTAAATATTTTCTGGGATTTTTTTTCCTTTATTTTTACTTAAGATGCACTCCATGGTACTAAAGGTTTAAGATTTTATTATGTTAGCAATAACATAATAAACTGGTCTTCCAGCCCAGACTGGTTGGTAATATGAGCCAGGTGAAAAGATAATTTCATGCTCTGCTGGAAAAGGGGATGGGGTTCTCATCATCTTTCAGGACTTATCTCCATGAGTAGACAGCCACAGTAAGTATTTATCATTACTTGCTTCTTTTAATTTATAATTGTTATTTTAATTCCTACATCTTCACAATGATACACAATTATTTTGGCTTGTAACCAGAATTTGAATAAATATTATGAAAAAGAAATTTATAACACAAAAGGAAGGGGCTTTTGCATTCCTCTTCATACAGTAGTTGTAAAAGCTTTAAGGGGATTAATTAAACAAGTCATTAGGGTATTTAAATGGCAATTTCTGGTAAGTAGTGATGTTGCTCAGAATTTATGTGTCACTCTTTTTTAGTAACACTCAAAAAATAGTTGTCCTGTGAAGGGAGTTACTAGTATTGAAAACAAGAACAGCTATAAGCAAATGCCTTCAGTGAGGCCCAGAATATTGTCTTTATGAATGACTTTGGGCTAAACTGTGAGCAGATACCCAGATTTGCCAACTTGTGTTCCCTAGTAATCCCATTCTGTACCAGGCGTTAACACTTAAGGGGTATGTGCTGGAGAATGCTGTGTGTCTCCTTGAGAAGAAGGGTGGTTTTGTTATCAGCTTGAATTTTAACAACAGTCACAAGGAAAGCAAGTGATTTTGCAAATGGATAAAGTGGGTTTACTGTCGTCTGCAGGATGTATCAGAAAACAGAATGAAAACCCAGTCTTCCAGCTGCTGGGGGTTGGAGGGAGTTGTATATAAAGAATTGCCAAAATAAAAAAAGAATCTGTGCTCTAGTCCCTTTATTAATCTATGCTATTTTTTCTTTACAAAGGTTACTTTGTTTCAATCAGGGTTTTGCCTAACATTTTCCTAGACCAGTGTCTAGAAGTAGTGAGGTCAGTAAGCAACACTGGACAAAGTGCAAATGCAGACCCTTGTGGAAACTTCCAGTCCTCGTGAGAAGTCTCCTAAAGGAAACCTTATCAGTACAGCAAATGTCTAAAATGCCCTAATGCATCTTCATTCTTCTCTCTGTTCTCTCACAGTTAAGTACCATTCTTTTAGTACACTAGATATTATGATATGGAAAACAGAGCAGCTGAAGCACTGTGAGCTAATGAGAATGAATACCTGTGTCAAGGAGGGCTTCTGTTAACTCCAGCCAGCAAACTTAAAGGCACTGCTTTCTACCAGTGTGTGAAAAGGAAGATACTGACCAAAATATTAGTGGCTCTTTGATGGTGTGCATAGGTGGTGTTGCTAAGAGATGGGAACTGCCTTAAAGCCATAATTCCCCTGGAGTGCAGCTGGTGGCAGGCTTGACTCTAGTAAGGATGGCAAAGAAAGCAACAGGAGCAGTGCTGTCCCAGGGCTGGCCTCACCTCCTGCAGCCCACGGAAAGGCCCCACTCTGGGGATCCTCACAGCTCCAAGAAGCTGTTGTAGAATAATGGAGCGAATGGGAAATCCAGCTTGTGAGTGGAGAAGGGGGCGCTTTCTGTTCTCTCGATGTATGGAAATATTTGGGCTGCTGGATGTCAGATTTTTCCCTGTTCTTTTTGTTAGTCTTAAAGTCTGTTTAACATCTCTCAAAGTCTTTGCTGAACTGGAGCATATTTCTGACCTTTCCATACCAAGACTGGTTAGTTCTGATCCAAGAACATCCTTGGCTTGTAATTTAAAAAATTCCTGGAACTGTGCTAGTCTGAATCTGGCACATTTTTAATTTCTACCCTTAATTTATTTTCTCCTATTAATGATTGTAATGGTATGGACTTGTTTTATTACAGCTGTTAGCACTGTTGACTTCATGTATGCCTCTGACGTTTGATATATTTCACATCTATCCCTTCTGAAGTGGGCACAAAGACTTTCATCTTTATTAGTTTTGGGTCTGCAGCTTCAAAGATAGCAGAAACAGTTTCTGCTCTCCTCTTCCAATTTGGTACAACAAGAATCTTCCAGAGGCAAATGTGCATTCCCATGAGTTGAGAGTATGTGATCACTTTAGCCTTCATCAGATTTGGGCAATTTCAAAATGACATGATGACTTATTTTGTTGCTACTCCTTTTAATTATTTACTCACTTTCCCTTGTGCTATGAACTCCCTGGGTCTTACAAGTAGATTTGATGTTACTCCCAGAAGTGAACTGAGCAGTAATTAAACATACCATAAAAAATTAAAAGATTAGGATGAGATCCCCATCCAAGAATTTTTTTCTGTAAACAAATGCGTAAAATCTGAAAAGACATCACAGAGCTACTTCTGCTGAACTGTGAAATAACAAATAGTATTAAATGGTGGGAGAATTTCTATTTTTTTCACCAGTTCTTCAGTAAATGCCTGTATATGGATGCATGTGGTGTGTCTTTGCAGCACCACAAAGCCATCCTTCTAAGCCATCCTTCTCATCTGAGAATGTTTAAATAGTTTAGGTGAAAGTTCTGTACATAGGTTTTTTTAAAAAAATAATAATTAAAACCATCAGTTCTTTGTATTGTGTGTATCTTGCTGATAATCTAAAAATAATTAGTCTAATTACTTTTAATGGAGTGAGCTTTAATTCTCTTTAAAGTACAAAAAATAATGAATTTGAAACCAGAATAAAGCTACTACCCTATGAAGGAATGTATATCGGTTAGCAAGTCTGTATTTGTTAGATTTAAAAGAGAAGACATTTTAAAAGTGGGGGTTTTAGTGCTCACGGCCCAGCACTGTTCTTTGAACAGTAACATCTCAAAGGTTACTTTGAAAACTTTTCTCACTGCAGAGAATCTACTAAACTTGCAGTGAAATCAACTGTTTCAGTTGCATTCAGTTCTACGCCAATAGTTTATACCATGAAATACGAATCCTCCTCTTTCTGCTTCTTCTGGAGACCTAAACCTAAAAGAGATGAACTTAAGACATCTCTGGATTTAGAAAATTCCTGACACTTGCTTTTTTGAGCATCCTAAAAAAGAAATTATATATGATGCCCATGTTTTAAAAGAATCTGAGGGAATAATGTTCTCAGAAACAAACTTCTTCATTTGGAGACTACAAATCCAAATTATGTTAATTTAAAGTGCAACCAGCAAGAGGTAAATACTTTACATCCCTCAAATCCAGTCAGTGAGGAGGGAGTCCTAAAAGAGTGAAACCAACAGTCATCAAGACAGATTTCCTGGTGTGATAATGTAACTTGTCTTCTTTTACAGAAGACCTGAAATATTTAGGACTTGTTAATATGCTGTTTCAAAAAACTCTAAAACAACCAGGAACTGAAACAACAAGACCACCCTCAGCCCCCAAACTCTAAACATTGTCAGTTGATTTTAATTCAGCCGTCTTTGGTTCTTATTCAGCTTCATAGTGCAGATAGTCAACATATGGCATCTGGTGCTTCGTTTTTCTTTATAGCAGCGATGCTTTGATGTGCAGATAATACTTTACCTGTGCCATATTATAATCTTAACTTCAAGCTTTCAGTTTTAAACTAAACATCTGCCATAGCATTTTGGACCTTTCTACTTATTATTTTTTTAAATTGTGCATGATTTTAATAAAATAGACTTCTGCTAAGGTACCTAGAAATAAGAAGAAAATATTAACTTGGCTAAAAATTTCTACAAGCAATTAATTAACAACCTTCAAATTTGTATTAAGCATTCTATGTGTATAGAATTCTTTTTCATGTAATGCTATGGTGGACTGAGTAAACGTTATAGACCATCAAAGTTTGTAGACACTGATATTGCTAAAATTCTACAGAGAGAAACTAATTAGATATGAGAAATATTTACTTTCTTCTTCAGCCATAGTGTGTAATATGTATATGTTTAGTTATTGCAGAGCATTTATCACCAAGTGATTCAGACATCCCATTAATTGCAGTGCTGGGTTAGATTATGCATGTATTGTTTTGTTACTTCTAATTTACGTGAAGGCATAAACTTGAGGGCTTGATATTCCTATCTTGTTTGTTTTGCAGTTGAATTACTAGCTTCACCTATTAGTGTTGAAGTTGTTGATAAATGCCTTCTCTTGGGGATGCATTGTAATTCTTAGGCATAAAATTATAAATGAAGTGTGCATTGAGATCTGAAAAGATGTTCTCTTTCATATAGTAACTTGCTGCTATGCCCTGGAAAATGCAGTGCCTTAATATAAGGCACAATTTCATTTAATTAAAATTACTACAGTTTTCTTCTATTTTAAAATATAAATAACTCTTACAATTACAGCACAGTGTTTAACACTTGGGTCATTTTGTAGTGACTCCAAGTGTAACTAGGAGAAAATTCTTTCTATTTAACTTGTCTTTGGTAAGTAAAGGTCTGGCATTTTATTTCCTTCTTGTCTTAAGACTCATGTGATGTGATGTGAACTTTGAATTCAACTTGTCCAAACTGCTCTTAAAAAATGCAGATCTGTGCCTGTGAAATTAATAGTTCTACCTTACTCCCCAAGGAGTTCAAATGACAATATAAACTGAGCTAAAACTGGCATCCAAAATCCTTTCCAAAATGTGAGTGCAGAGATTGGAAAGTGATTTTCATCAAGTATCCTGACTAGTTTACTGTTCACTTAGGATATATTATCAGGAAAGCAGGTCTCATTTATTGGTGGACAGATGGGCTTTCATCACACCATCATACCATTGACTCTTAAGGCAAAGCCTTTTTGTCCAGATTGAATCCAATCCACTTGGGCAGTCTTTGAGCTTTCCTGCTAAGGGTTTGCTTTCCTTTTATACTGTTTGCATGTTCTCCAGAACCACAGGGGCACTGCAACCAGAAAGCATTTTAAGCATTGATTTCCCCCAATCTTCCCATATACCCACATGTGTGTGCTTTCCAAAGAATTTGAAGAATACTGAAGGCTGCTATGGATGGTTTGGCAAGGGTTAAAGTTTCTAGAAAGGTAAAGTGACAGATGTGGCTTCATTCTGATCCTGAGTCACACTGAGGAGAAGACTTGTGGAAAGCAGCATTGTTTCTCATGCTGTATTTCAAAATGAGAAGTGCTGATTGAGCAAATTATGTTAAAGGAATATAGCTCTGTACAGCATTGCCAAGACCCTTGGTGAGATCACAGACAGTTTTAAAAGTTTTAAAGTTTTAAAACTTCTTTAGTTTTAAAAATATTGACAAATGGGAAAGTTATCTGAAACTAGAGATATTGGAGTGACTTAAGAGTTCCAAATGTCACTTTTCATATCATAACTGCGAAGCTTTTTGCAGACGAACCCATATAGAGTTTTTTGACATTGGGTTAAACATAAATTTTTATATTAAAGACAGCAGGAAAAATATTTAAGTCCTCTAGTGATAAAAGCTTGAGCTTATTCTGTGAAAAAATCCTAAATTATTCGTGAACAAATTAAATCATAAGTTAACATGGGAAATAAAGTGAACATTGGCAGCTCTAAGGAATGAAGCCTAAACCATTGTATCAATAGGTTTCTGAAGGTTTCAGCACTGCCTATAACCTTTTCAGTGGCATAAATTGTGACTGATGGTGCTTGGGCCCTGCTGTCAGTCCTCTTCAAAGACACCTGCTATACTAGATTAACAAAAGAATCTTTTGGAACTGTTTTTACCTTAAATACCATGTGCAGTACTCTAGCCTATGGGATACAGGTCTGTTATGGATGCTCCATTATGCCTTTATGGTCTTTGGAAAAATAAGGTCACAGGAAAATAAGGATAAATTGTTTGCAAATGTGATGTTATTGTTCATCTGACTTCCCTGAAGAGTAAGGACTGAATGATCAGTTATGCTTGTATCATTTGCAGTTGCCTGAAAATGGAAAGCGTTTTACTTATTTAGAGAGAATGGAAAGAGTTCTCTCCCTGAAACTAGAAAACTTCTCTGTCCTAAGAAAATTCTCATCAGTTTGTCTAAATATCAAATTCTTGTCATTGTGGCCTATTTGCAAAAGCAGATCCTGGTGTTCACATATACATGAGTTCAATAGTCAGCAGGATCAGAGATGATAACAGAGTTGTAAAAAGTATTATTGCTTCATATCCTGTTTTTATACTCTACAAAACTTTCTCATTTTGTCCTTGCAGAACAACAGACTGCTGTTTCTGAACTTGTGCTTGCATTCTAGATTTCTTCCACACATGCAAATACTCTTAAGTGTTACATGATTTAAAGCTTCCATTCAAAGTTACTGGAAATAAATGTTTCAAATTTGACTTTTTACTGAGTTCTGTCTGCCTGAAGATCTTCCAGTTCAATAACAGTTGCATTTCATTCATCTCTGCAGCTCTGTATTGATAGTACATTACTACTTCCTGTGAAATCATCTTCTAGAAATCAAATTTTAATAAGGTGAAGACATCACAATTTTCCAAAAGCTTTGTTTTTACAGGCTAACACCAGCTAAAATATCTTTTGTTTGAATGGACATTAAGGATGTAATGTTTTTATGTCTCTGGATTTGGAAGTATAGTGTAGTCCCGTTCAGAAAGTACATAAAGAGATGCCAAATTATTTCTTTATATTTTCTGTGTTTCTCTTGCCTTTTTAACACAAGAATATATTGGAGATATATATTGTGTATATGTGAGGTAAGTCTAGGACAACTTTCAGCTGGATTGTGGAGTTTCCAGTAGCAATGTCACTTCTGTACTAGGAGCTTTGCATAGGACCCTCTGTATTTTTGACAGTGAACTGAATGCCACATGGGCTTCATTCTTATATTTACTCTTCTTGTGTAGGTAAAACTAGCCCTACATGTACTGCATTCCTGCCTTCAACTGTAGTGCACAAACCCTTCAATTTCTGGTTTCCTTTTATGTCCCGTCTCACAGGACTTTCATCACTGTAATTTTCTGACTAATAGTGTTTGCACCAATGCTTTTCAAAATGGTCTTGGGCAGCACATTTTCAGAACTTAAAATATGACTAATGATCTTCATAAATGTTTGAATTGCTATATTTGTAACATACTCTACTGTGTAAAGAATTAAAGAATAAAATCCATACAAGTAGCAGAACAATGCAAACAGCAAACCAAAGCATTTCAGGGCTGGTGTTTCTAAAGATTAGGGTGGTAGTTTTATCTTCTTTTCTTCTTCTTCTTCTTCCTCTTTCCACCTCTTGAAACATGATCAGTCTAGGGTTATTTTTTTCATTCTGAATAATGCCTAAAATGAGAGAGAGCTGTTTAACACATTCCGTATCCATAGAGTCTATTTATTCAGACTGAACTCCACATGGACCATGGATAATCTTTTCCCCAAATGTTTACTAGTATCTGCTCTTAACAAGTGCTGCACAATATAAACTGAAGGCACCATAAGGAAAAGGGGCATAATAAAATTAAGCCTTGCTTTTCAGCAAAGTCTGACTTAGGATCAAGAAGTGCAAGTATAAAATGGTTTGGATTTTAAAGATTTTTTTTCTATAAAGGATACTAATCACATGAATTTAAAAACATATGAAGAGCCATAGCTAGTATTAGAAAAAGAGCTACAAGTAGGTTTTAATAAATGGCATTGAAATGAATGCTTTTAACAGAGATGAAAGGAAGTCCAGGTTCAGTTCACTGTTACGTTGAAGTTATCTTCTTGCACTTGTAACCACTCTGTGCCATGCACTGTCTGGAAAACAAGGGCAATACTGCTCTGTTTCCCTATCCCTTCCTATCTTGGCTGGTATGTGCACCTCTTCAAGACAGACTCACTGATACTGTGTGGGCATGTGTGTGGTCCCCAGTACTAACAAAGCTAATTTTGGATGTAGCTTCTAAGCACTGTTGTAATAAAATTGAAAACAAATTGGAAGTGCTGGGCTTGAACGTTTACATGTGATGATTTTTACATTCACTTGAGTTTCTGTTGTTGCTATAGATACTATTTATAGTTGTACTTCCTGTTGATGTTTGTTTGCATTTCAGAATTTAGTTATGTTTTTCAAAACTTTTTAAAATCAGTTCCCATAGGAAAAAAGAAACATTTATTTTTAGTAACAGAATTGGAAAGGTTACAGATTTGAAAGTCCTAATATTTCTGCACTCAAACCTCCCAAACACGTAAGACTTTAAAAATACTTTTTTTTAGTTCTTTATAACTTAAATAAATAACTTTGTTATCTCTTAGTAGATATAAATATCTCCAGCTGGGCAAACCTTTTCCTGGTTTCCTGGTTAACTGTTTGTGTTTGCTTCCTGGTCCTTCTTATCATTAAATGTTCCTGCATGTCTTTTCTACTGAGATTTTTCATGTAGAGCAAGTTTTACTTTTCCAAGGAGAGTTGCAATTCCTTCTATCCCATGCAATTTAATCATGTTTGTTAAAACCTGGGTGAGTAACTTTTAAAAGCCTTTCCCTTCCTGAGTTTTGTTATCATTCAGGACCACCTGTTTTACCTGTTCATTATTAAAGAAGTCTGAACATGATATTCTAGCTTTCCATGAGCTGGACCTGGAAAATGGGTCCATCACTGTATACTGTTATGCTTTGCTTCAGCTTCAACAGTTTTCAATTTAAAGCATTTTGCATAGAAGGACTTTTGAGTGGAGATTACATAAAATACTTCCCCCTTCAGCAGGGGAAGAGAAAATAGGAAACAGAAAACATGAAAAATATTATATAGCAGACTGATGCTATGGAATACAGCAGAAAATAAAGATAATAAGAGTGGTCTTGTTGCAGGAAGATGAGGAAGTCATGAAGAGCTCATGTGTTGATGAGTGAAGGCCAGGTATTTAGGCTGATAACATTTGTTGTCTGTTCTGTATACTGTTGGTCATGCAGCTGGTTACTATCTGTCAATCCTCGTAATGGTAGGGGGAGTGATCTTCTGAGAATTATGGTTTTTTATCTTGTTTTCCTCATCTCCATCTCCTCTCCTCTCCATCTCTCTTTTCCACCCTTTCTCCATCTATTTTGTTGTAACTTTGTTTTTGTCATCACACTTTGAGGTACTGCTTTGACATTTAGAGACCATACCACAAATGTAAATGAATTGTAAGTCATTCAAAGTAAAAAAAAAAAAAAAAAAAAAAAAGAAAAAAAAAAAGGGAATGCACTTAACTATAATATAGTGCCTTTAAAACTTTTAAAACACTTTCTGTTGGACATTTGATATCCTTTCCTCTTAATAGTTTTGCACCTCCAGAAAAAAAAAGTCGTAATCCTGGATTAATTTGATAAATATTTTAATAACATTGGTTGTAGGAAGAGGCCAGAATTTTCTTTCCTTAAGTAATGCCTCTTCTCTCTGAGATGACTCTGGTCACTTAAAGTAGAGGATGGAGACAGGGAGAAATCCTTGACTAAAGACTGTATGTTATGTGATGGCTACTTAATGTATAATAATTTTACCACAAAAGAAACAGCACTGAGACAAGAAAAAAATTTAAAAAAATGTTTAAAGGATGATGTTGATATTTATTTTGCCTATAAGAGAAAGAAGGACTACTGTAATAGATTTAACTGCTAATTTTTGTATTACAGAGTACTTTGTTAATTTTTGAATGGTTGGAATATGTATTTATGTTATGACTATGAAATGTATTAATAATCCTATTTTTTTCAGGATAAAGGAAGCAGATCATATCATCATTTTATAATGGATCGTCAGTCCATTATAAAATAATTCTACAGGTCTAAACAGTATTTAGCATAGATGGAATTCCTTTCATATTCTAGTTAGCAGGAGCTTTAATATCAATTCCAGTGTAGCTAAGACTTTACCTGTGGGCTTTGGAATAAATGCTTATTGGAGCACTCTGGAATAATTAGATCTTTGAGCATGTGATAGCAGCAACAGGTTACCTCATCTAACATTTTGCGAAAGGAATCCTTTATCTTGGCTAAAACATGGTATTTATCCAGTTTTAAAAGACACTGAGAAGTTCAGGACCAAGACTGTCTTCCAAAAGAATTTGGTCTGGAAACAGATCTCAATAGAGGTTACTTTTAATGCAAGATGATTTACTATGCTTAAAAAAAAGCAAAAACAAAACAAAACAAAAAAAAAACCCAAGGAAAAACAAAAACAAACAAAGAAACACGACAAACCAAAAAACAAGAAAAAAAACCCAAAAACCCAACCTACAAAAAAAAAAAAAAACACCAAAAGGAGCACCCTGTTTGCCATTTTCTTCCTTGTGCAGAAGCCAGATTACTAGGCAAAAGTGCTGGCAGAATACTAGAAGGTTATTAGCTAAGAGCTTATAAAGTAGAAGTATAAATTCATTTTTGTTTCTTGATGCAATTTGGAATCAAAAAAGGTTTGTTACTTTCTGATTAGTTATTGTTATCTTCTCCAGGACATTGAGGCACATAGCTGTGTGGAAACTTTATTAAATCTGTTACTGCCGTTCCATGCTCTGTCACCCATTGATGTCTTCCCCCCCCTCCACCCCTCTTTTTCATTAATTTCTTTTTCTTACATTTGTCCTTCCCTGTTGGGCCAGCTGCCAAAACTGAGGGTTCCTGAAGATCAGTTAGATCTTCTCTGTCTTCTCTGCTCTCTTCATCTGTGTTCAGTCCTTAACATAATGTGAAAGGCAGAAAGACCTTTAGCCAGCAGTCAAATAGCATATCATATTCAGTGCCTAAGGTAGCAGTACAAGTTTGAGCTCAAAATAGTAACTGCAGAAAGAAGGAATAGGTTAAATTATAGATATAAAAAACAAAACAAAAAAACCCCAAATACAGTTCTTTTATACATTCATCTTGAGTTGTGTGAACTAGAATTTTTTCATGTTTTTCCAAGTGTTAAGTAGTTAATAGTTAAGTATGTGTCAGAGGGAGAAGTAATGTGAACAAAATGTAACAGGTATCTTTCATGTACCTACTTTGTTACTTTATATCCATATGATATTTATAAATTGTATTTCTTACATTTTCTAATTTGGGGTAATATGTAACTGTGTAAATTAGCAGATTTCTAGTTAAAAGTTGAATTTATCATGCTGTATGTTGACAGATCACGTCTATATTGTGTGTGTATGTCTCTGTGTGTACTATGAGTACTGCTCATCTCTTTTTCTGATTTCTTGCTAATATTTGAAGAATCATGTCAAGACTTAAAATAGGTAGCTGTATCATGGTAGCTGTAAATGGAAAATCCACAGAAGATGTGTCTCACGCAATGTATCCCAGAAAAGCTGCAGACTGTACTGCTTAGGGAAGCTCTCTTAAGGGATACAGCAAGTTAGTATTAAGTTTTCTTAGTACTGGAAAAGTTGATGATGAAAGCAAACCCTCGTGAGGTTCAAAAACATTTCTTGTGCAAATTGAGGCAAAAGTTTGGAAAGAATAGGCTGCTTGCTTAGTTAGGTTGAAAATTGGCTGGATGGATAGGCTTGAAGGCTCAGCTGCCTGGTGGCAGGCAGTGATGGATAGTATGGAGTCTGGGCTTGTTTTGACTGAAGAAGATAAGGTTTTGAGGCAGCCATAGTGGGCCCCCAATTGCCTGAAGAGCAGTTACAAGGGATGGACAAGTTAATCTCTTCCTGGTAGAAGGTACAGAGTGTAACACCAAATAAAATAAAAAAGCCCCCACAAACAAACAAAAAAAAAAAAATCCAAGAGAAACCAAACCCAGCACAAACCAACCCCCCCCCCCAAAAAAAAAAACAAAACAAAAAAAAAAACCACGCCCCAAAACAAATAAACAATCAAAATAGTCCCACAAAACCAACAAAAGAATCATGGCTAAAAATAGCAGCTTGAGAGGATCAAATTTAATATTTGGAAAAAACACCTAAGAGGTAATGCAGCAATGGAACAAGTTATCCCAAGGCACTGTGGAGTTTCCATCTGTGAGGGTCTTTGAGCATTGTCTAGAAAATGCCAACTCTCCAATGACTGTGCTGCTCTGGTTTGAGCAGGAGCTCTAACCTAAGCAGGAGCTGGGGCTGGAGGTCTCCAGAGGTCTCTGCATAACAGCCTTTATATGACTTTGAGTGACTTTGCCCTGATAGCCATTTTATGTACAAACAATATAGACCAGAGGTATTTGTCTTCAATTTTCTGCCAATAACAGATTATTTTCCAGTTTTTCTTTTGTGCCTGGCAAAAAGAGTTAAATTTATTTTGGCTGCTGCATTCAGATAATAGTTAAGAACTGCCTGGAGGCAACTGAAGCAGAGACAGGACAGAAAGAGGTAACCCTGTGTGGATTGAGTTACTGCTTTTGAAAGCAGGCTTACTGCTTCTTCAAAGTCTGGTGAAAGAGGAAGAAATAGTATGTTATATTGCATTTCAAAGAATTTATTTTACAAAGTCTTGGTTTCTCTACAGATGGATGTGTTGTAAAAATTGTATGCGAATGCTGCCTGGAAATCCTTTCAATTAATTAAAAACCCCCGTTTCCCTCTCAAGTTCTATGGTAATGACCAAATAATTACTAATAATTTTGTTTCTCAGTTTTAAAACAGAAAATTCATTAACAGTGCTGTATATCTGAAAATTTTCTAATGTTTGTTGGTAAATATTTGCAATTAAGACTTTTTTATGTTTGGATTTGGCTTTATTTTTTAAAGCAGTGATAGCCACATGTGAGCTAATATTCTTTCTGAAGGCCTAAAAGTTGTTTTTTGTAATTTAGGGCTATCAGATTAAATTGACCAAATAATATATATTAAGACTGTGTGATTAGCAGTACTGTTGTCCTGTTGTGGAAAAAGTGTAGTTTTAACAAAAGGATCTAAAAACTAATTTTTTTTACCAGTACTGTGTGGCCATTTAAGTAAATCAATGCCTAGGTCATTATTCCACCCATGATGCTCCTTTCTTCTTCTGCAGTTCCTCTTCTGTCTCCTGAACTGCATGCAATTTGTCTGAGTTTTAACCACGACCCTTGCTAAAATGTAGAGATTACAATGTACTGAGAAAGAGGTACTTGCTATATTTAAATAGTGTCAGCCCTGATCGTTGTGAAATATGTTGTGCCCATGGGGGAAGAGACTTACTTTGAACTAGGCAGGAATGAGCTTGTCTAGTCGGTGAGTTTAATTTCAGTTTTCAGTGGCATCTAGTGATCTGTTTGGTGATACTGTGGTTTTTCATCTGCGTTACTCCTTTGGTGGGTTAGACACTGCTGTGCTCTCAGAATGCCTGGAATCCTGTAACTTTCAGGGGCAGCCTTTCTGTACTGATGTATATATAAATCTGGTGATAACATCTTGTACCACATCAAAGACGACTGTGGCGACTCATTCTTCAACTTCAGGCTATGCTAAATGTGTGCTGCCCTTTCCTAATAAGTGTAACTGCGTTATATCTCTAGGTCAGCTCAGGGATTTTTTCTGTCTAGTTTGACTCATTTCCAGGACTTTCTCCTGAAGACGATCTCGGTTGATCATCATCTGCTGAAGCTTTTTACTGAAGATGCAAATATATTGTTTTGGTCCTTGTCTGTCCCCATTTTCCCAGTTGTCTTCTGGCTCTGAGATGGTGCCTTGTCTACCTCAGTCCTCGCCTAAACTGATGCTTCAGAGTTTTGTTGTTTTTGTTTTGGTTTTTATTTTTTATTTTGTTTTTTTTTTTTTTTTTTGACAGTGGAGGGACATTAGGATGAGTGTGGGGAGGATGGTTGTTCATAGAAAGGCAGACAGCCCACAGCAGCTATGTATATAGATTTGAAGCTGACTGCTGTAAATCTGAGTGAGCTTGTTACTGCCATTTTAGTGTAATTTGGACTGATTTATACCTAAAATAAAACCAGGAATTGCATAGTCATTCCACAAAGACCAAAAACTGTAATTTCATCTTAGCCAGGTAATTGTCACGCAGCCTACTCAAAAGCAATTTTGAGACCATGTAGAGTGTTTCAACTCAGTAGAAAAAGACTAGAGTTTTGAGGTACACTAGTACAAATTTTGTAGAACAGAGGAATATTGCAGCTTATCTGAAGAGCAATAACAAGCTTCATTCTCCAGTGACAGCAATTCCTGGCCTTTGTAGTTATACAAAATAATTCTTTTGTAAGAGAAGGAATTCCACTGTGCAAAAGCAAATATTTGAAATGGAGCAAGTGGTGTGTGGGGGAATTTGATATGTTCATGTAACACTGTTGTGTGTAAAGTAAATAGATATTTTTCCATTACAAATGGGGGAACTTGAAGGTACTGAAGATGTAGTTCACTAAATAAGTAGACATCACTAAATAAGTAGATATTCCTTTCCCTCATTTTTATTGACTTCTCATTTGATATGCCTGGACTATTTACAGTCCTTACTTGCAGTGCAGTTATTATGAGTGCCCTGATGATGCTAAAGGAAACACTTTTTAATATGTTGTGAAATTTATCATGGTTTGTAATCCTGTTTGTGTATTTAAAGACAAAACGTACCACTAAGTGTAGTGTCATCAGATGCTGCACTTTGACATGTTTATCTGAAATGGTGGTCCTTGAATGCTTTGGAAATAGCACTCTGATGCACTAATCACTGGGAAAGTAATTTTTATCGTTGTTGGCTCCTGTGCTTAGCATACAGCTCTCAGCTGACAGACTGTACAGTATAGAAACGTGTTTGTGACTCTGTTAACAAATATCCAGTGAAGTATCTAAATTAGAAATTCTGGTTTCATGCCTTTTTTTTTCTTTTTAGTGCATGCTATCCTCTCTTACTGCAGTCAGTCTTTAGCAAGTGTGTGTGGAGGTTGCCAAGACCACACCCTATTAGTTTGATGTAAGCAGCCATTCTACTTAAAAGAAAATTTACCATTTTCTTACCACAAGTAGAAGGCACAAGTCCAGGAGAATAGAAAGCAAAAGTTCATCAGACTTTAAATTATATTTGAATATAAGTTGTTTCTTTTAAAATAGCAGTGCAGTGTCTGTGGCCTTCTTTTCTTGCACTGCATTCATTTAGCTGTCAACCTTTATATGTGTTATATTAAGGTACGATTGCAGTATGTATTTTCATAGTAGACAGAAGTATGTATGTCTTTTATAAATTCAAATGAATGTTCATCAGAATGCTGTTTATAAAGAAAAGTCAGAAAAAAATAAGGTAAAATATGTAACTGAATAAAACAATGAATAGCTGCAAGTAATAAAAAATCTCCAGTATAAAACTACAACCTTATTTTGTTATAAAATTTATTAATAGCTACCTCTGAGAATTCCTATAATTTACTGAGTGAAATATAAATCTGACAATATACAGGTTTTAGAAAAACACCTGTGTTATTATTATTATATGGATTTTCCAGCAGAAATTCTTGCCAGATGAAGGAAAGCAAATAAAACAGAAGTTTCTTTATCTGCGCATACTATACCAACACTTTGGGAAAAGAGAAGGAATGAGTATTGATGCCTGTTTTCTTTTCTTCCTGTAGGTGTGCAGGACCCTCACCATGAGAAGATAATTACTGTGACTACTAATGGAACTATTCACAGCCCCAAGTTTCCACACACATACCCACGCAACACTGTGCTAGTGTGGAGATTAGTAGCACTTGATGAAAATGTGTGGATACAACTTACTTTTGATGAAAGATTTGGGCTTGAGGACCCAGAAGATGACATTTGCAAGTAAGTTACTTTCCCTTTCATTTAGGAAATTCTAAAAGGAGGTGATTGGAGATGAATAAAAAAAAGTATTGCTTCAGTTTTGCAAAAATCAACACTTGCATGTTAATTTATTTATAAAATGCATATTTTAAAGTATTTTGTATGACTTTATGAATTTTTAGTATGATTTTATTTTGTCGTGCTAGAGGAGGTTTTCATACTTGAAAGCTCTGGGGTGCTCCTGTTTTTACTTCTGCAGTTAATATGTAGGCCATAGATATATTACAACACAAAGATGTGATATATTTAATCTCCCTCTCAAGTAAAAGTTTAAACATCTGCAAAAATATTCTTGATAGAATGTTAGAATTATGAATGTATCATTTTTTACAGAGTAAGTTTCAGTGAGTAAGTTACCTGAAGCAGCATTCATGTCATGACACAAAGTACTACACCATTTTTTAAGACATCCCCACACAGTACTCTACAATATTTTAATGGCCTTAAATTGTCAAGCTATCTGTGAAAAACAGTACTTAAAGTACTGTGTTAATTGGCATTCTTCAGTGGTACTGTTTTTTCCCTGACTTCAGTAAGTATCTGCATGCTCAGTCACTGGCAAAGGTTTCCATAGGACTTGTGGAATCTCTGTTTCCTTCCATGATTATCAGCTGAAGGCTTTGTAATCTGGGAGAAAAATGTGAGACATAACAGGCATCAGCACAGATGCAATTCTGAACCAAGCCATGTGGATGATGAAGTTCTGGATGTTTTGTGAGGCAGTAGGATTGACATATGCATTTCCTGTGGGAGGGTGAAGGAGGAGAGATCCTAAACTCTTGTATCCTGTATCTGTCTGTCATCGCAGCAACAAATCATAAAAAGTCTTGATGTGTGAATAGTGGTACCTTGTCTTGACTCTTCAGTAAGTGTGGTAGCACATAAAGTATGTCATTTAATTGGCATATTCTCTTTTGATGCCTTCCTTGAGAGATACTTCACACAAGATTTTTGTTTCAAGGTAATTTTTTGTTTTGTTTTTCTGGCTTGATTTTTATTTTTGCATACATCGTATACACACATTTGACTTGATTCTTCTTTTCAGCTTTTCTAATTAACTGTTATTCTATTGGTTGGCATCTTCTATCAACTTTTGATAACAAATTTGATTTTTTGGGGGTTTTTTTTGCACTTATTCTTGATTTGGGAGAAGGTGTTTATAACATATAGATAAATTATATCTTTTTGATAATTCTAAATTAATTGCCTAGGCCATTTCACTATGATACTAACAACTATAAACATATGTTTGCTTGAATGAATGCACTCCTTTTGCACAATAAATCCTTTCTTCAAGTAAAAATTCAGCTTGCTTTTTCTTTTCTTTGCATATGGCAGAGAGAAGTGGCAAGTGAAAGAAAATCCAGGTAGGGTGAGTCATTTGTCCACTTGCAAAAAGAGAAGTAAGATAAGTTAAAATATTTTATAATATTATAACTAGAATAGTATTTTAATTGGAGTACATTTATTTTAAGTAAAAAAATGTGTTTAATACAAAAGGACTGACAAATTAAGAAACTGTAATAAGTCACTCATAAACTTCACATAGCTATAATCTTACCATGTTTGTATTTGTGCAGGGATTCCAGGAAGTTGTATGGCTGCAATTCCTGATATATGTCCTAGTGAGAAAATATTGGGCTTTTTGGCTTGGAAGATTAAAATGAGAATTGTATTTCTTTCTGAAAAGGGTTTATATTTTTGATTTTAACCAGGATTCCTCTAGGATTCCTCTGAACTTTAATTTCAGTAGCAAGTTCAGTTAGGGAAGAGAAATTTCACCTTGTTTGATGTAAAGGGAATATAAATAACTAACAAGTTGAGGAAATAACTAAAACACAGATTAAATATGTAAAATAATTCTGCACAGGTCAAGTAAGTTACCAGTTACCTGAGTAATATCTCTTTATGAGTTATGTCTTATATTTCTTATGTCTTAGAGTTCCTAATAAAATTAGTTGTACTTCTTCCAATACTTTTTGTAGACAAACTAAGGGGTTTTTTATTGACTACATTCCACAGTATTAATTACTATACTGTGTTTCTGTCATCTTGAAACACACAAATCAGTATTGGTAATGTAGAGTACTCAACAGTTTCTTTGAAAGCGAGTTTATATGACAAATGACAGAATGAAAAATCACATGAAGTTTAATCTATTATAATTCTATACCTTTAGCTCTGACATATGACTGAAACCAAGTAAAAAACTGCAGCCAGGAAACATAAGACTTTCTATGCAGTGTACATAGTGTATCAGGATATAATTTTCTCCCTTCTGTGGTGTATGAGACAACCTGATGAGTTACCTGCTGTGGTCATTGTCACAGTTTTCAATCTCTCTACCTGCCTCTTAAGCTGCTCATTCTGGGTAATACCAGAACTTTCTCCGTCATCCCTGTGGACTGTGGTGCCCTGTGGTGTCTTCTCATAGGGCTGATGAGAGAATATTCTGGAGGATATCAGCTTGAGATAATTAGCAGTTTTTAAATCTCATAATACATAAAATATTGCTCATACTTTGAAGAAAAATAAAACTCAAACATATCCAGTTGTACAAGTGCTTTTTGCTTAACATAGTTCTGTAACAGGAATACAATAGCAGTGGTAACTAAAAGATATCATATATGTATCCTGAAGCTATGGCAAGTTTTTTCCTGAATCTGACCTCCTTGTTCAGATTTCTTCAAAGTCAGTTCTGACATTTCAAGCTCTTCAGTAAAGTCTTTTCATCTAGAGCAGATATCACATTTTATAGATATTTTGCAGGTACCAGTCTAGCCTCTAGTTCAAATATTTTGCCCAAAGGCAAATCAAAGTGATCCTCCATGGCTTTTTTTTTCCCCACTCTGTTTTTACTTGTAATTCAACTTACAGTATTTATTAATGCAGCAAATTTGCATTACAACAAATTCTATGTTTAAGGCCAGCCCTTCTGATTCAGCCCTACCTGAAATAGTATTAACGTGCGTGTTCTGCTAATTCTCAACAGTCTTAAGCGTGATTGCTGTGTAAGTTGAAAATACAGTGTTTTTTGAATAAAATTCTGGTATTTTACCTGTTTTTTAACCAGGTGATTTTTTTTCCTGGTTTTACAGTAGTAATGTAATTACCACTTGAAATTCATTCACATCATGTTTGCATTCCTTTAAAGATAGTAATTGCTTTTTGGTTTGGGCTTTTTGTTTTTTATTACAATAGTTCTATTTCACTGCACTTCATCCTTCCTATGGACAAAATGTTAAGAATCCCACTGTGTCCTTCCCAAAGTGAACACAGACTCCACTTAATTTGGAAACTAGATCAATGCATATGTCTAGAAGAGAAGATTTAGGTTGTTTGGTTGACAGTAGGGATATATAAATCTCTGCAATATTGCAGTAATTTCAGTTTCATACACTTTGTTTGATTTCAGTTGTGACTTGCAAAAGAAAAATGTTACAAGCAAAAAAATCCCTCTTCAAACCAACCAGACAAAAAGAAGGGTGTAACTCTTGGGTGTTTTGTGTGCCCAAGACATCATCATGTCGTGTCTACATGATAAAAGTGGTAGTGAATTTCTAGCAAGAGGCACTGTGAATTTGGATTGGATATGCCTGCCCTTTCTGATGAAATAAAAATGCAGTTTTTCTGCTGTTGATAAGGTAACTGATATGACAGGTCATTATTTTCATGATGCTAGGCCCTCAATCCTGTTTTAATCATAAAGCCATTAGACTTCTGTGACAGATGGCTCCTATTGCCAGGGAGCTGCCATAACTTTTCTTGACCAAAAAGTGACTTTTGCTCTGCTGTTGCTTGTTCAAATTTGTTTCTTTTTGTTGATAAGAACATGAAGTGATAACAGCTTTATGATGAACTTCTCTGTGACAGGAAGACATAGATTTAGCCTTCTTCCAGCCGGAGCTTAGATGTTACAATTGCCCCTGAAGTGAAATCTGATGATATGAGTTGGTTGTATATGGGAGCATTACAATGCAAGGCAGAAATAGGAAAGGGAAAGGAAAGAATCTTTCTTGTATCGGGAGCGTGTATCAAGCTTGCTTTCTCCCTGTGCATGGAGTGGCTCTAGTTGTTCATCTGAGTAGTGGTTGCAGCTGGTCTTTCTAATCATCTGATGATTACAGTCTGATTTTTATTATATATAATAAAACACAGAAATGTGTCACAAATCCAAAGTGCAATTACTGTAGATAAGGTGATAAGGATAAAATACATGAGTAAAAGGCTGTGGAACTAACTGATAGTAGAATAATAAATACCTTTTACCAACATCTTCATGTTAGGATGGTTACACTAATTTCCAACTGTCTTTATCCCTCCAATAATTAAAATTATCAGCTATAGTTAGTTTGGTTGGTTTGGGGGGGAGGGAGGCTTTTAGCAGCTGCAGATATCAATCTGTTCATTTACATGTATAAGTAAAGCATTAACCTGTAATCTTGGAAAGAAATGTAAAAGCTTGTCTACCTGATATGTGTAATTTGTAGAACATTTTCCTGCAGAAAATTAGTTAACCTGAAGGCAGCTGACAGTGCTAACATAGGGTAAAATCTATGCAACGTGTTTTTCCTCTTCCTGTCAAATTCAGTACTTTATTTTTAATCCTGGGAATGTTCTTCTTCTGAGAATTCATAGGATGATCCTTTATTATTCAGTGCCACCTCTATTAAATTCACTACCTCCCCTTTCTGTGTTACTCTAGGCTACTTTCCTTCACTGCAGATCTGTTGCGGCTGAGCTATTGCCTTCCAGTCATGGAACATCAAGATTATGCGGTAGAAGCTGTAATTCAGGCTGCTTCAATAGTCATATGTGTTCCTAATGAATCTATTGTTAGGAAATTGTTGATAAGAATTAAAGAATTAGAAGATCTAGCGTAGTCTGACAACATTGAAAAAGGAGTATTAAAGAGGAAGCATACAGACACTCTTTTGTCTGTGGCTATGAAGAAGGAAAATGTTTGCTAGCAGTCTTTTTTTTTTCATAATTTGTTTCAAATGGATGCTAGACAGTGATAATTTGTCGTAAACACAATCAAAATATTAAACATTTTGTTACGTAATTTTCCAAAGAGACCTTTCTGTGTAATGTAAGACACAATGAGTTACCATTGTAACTTGCGCCGTGTGAAGCTTGCTTTCTTGTTGTTATTGTTACAAATCTGAATCTCTAGTATGTGGAGTAGAATATGGACGCATAACTGTGACTCTCTAATGCCTCAGTAGAAAAGACAACAGAAATTTTACTTCCACTTTGCTCCTTTTTATGGAAACACCTTGCAACATCAAGAGAGTGCATGCATGAAAGGATAATGTCAGCATCATTTTCTTCTATTCAGAAGAAATTCCATCCCACGCTCTGCCCCCTAGGGAAGACAAAAAAGTTGGGTTTTTTTTGTTTTATCTTGGGTGCATTATAGAGTCAGTGTTGGTATATGTGTGAAGACGACACTAATGTCAAGCATAAATTTGTGAAAGAAATATAATTCTTCACATAAAGTAAGTATTAATTCTGGTGCTGTTGAGGGCAACATGTTCTTTATCAAGGTCTAGTTCCCAAGAAAATTGTTTTCTGGACACAACTGATGGGCTGACTTTACTATCAGTTTTAAATTCTTCTCATTGACTGTGGTTACAGAGAGTGAAGTTATCTCCTGAATAAGTACAAGGTTCAAGTTTGCTTTGAATAACTGGATAAGAACCTTTAAGTGAACTCTGTATTTAAAGTGGAATTGGTGCAGACTATGTTCACGGTGACTCGTGTTGCTAAGTAGCTGGGCTGCTGGGATTTTTACTGCTTCCCAACATACTTCTGAAGATGAAAGGCTTGCTGCTGCCACCTTTATTTGAGAATTCAAAAAAGAGCCCCCAGAAATTGGAAGGCTTCAAGCTGGGAAAACCCCCAAAACACTTGAGTACCAAAAACCCACAGAAACTTGAAAAAAGAAATGAAAGTTATAGTGAAGACTAATCCTTAAAACTCCTTTCTTATAGCTGCTGCCTTAGGATTTCAGTATGTTCAATTTTAACCACCTGTTTTTTTATGAGAAAATCACCAATGATATGATGTTCAACAAGGGCAAGTGCTGGATATTCTGCATCTGAGATGGGGCAACTCTGGGTGTACAGACAGACTGGGGAATGAGAGGCTGGAGAGCAGTGCCATGGAAAGGGAGCCAGGGGTCCTGGTCAATGGCCAGTTGAACCTGAGTCATTGTGCCCTGGCAGCCAGGAGGGCCAGCCCTGTCCTGGGGAGCATCGGGCACGACCAGCTGGGCAAGGGAGAGGATTGTCCTGCTCTGCTCTGCACTGGAGCAGCCTCACCTTGAACATTGTGTGCAGTTTTGGGTGCTGCAATAAACATATATATATATATATATATGTAAAAATAAGCTGTTAGTAAGTGTCCAGAGGAGGGCCACAAGGATGGCGAAGACTCTGGAGGGGAAGATGTGTGAGGAGCAGCTGAGGTCACTTGGTCTGTTCAACCTGAAGAAGAGGAGACCTCATTGCAGTTACAACTTCCTCATGAGCAGAAGAGATGCAGGCACTGATCTCTCTCTGTGGTGACCAACCATGGGACTCGAGGGAATGGCCTGAGGGTGTGTCAGGGCACATTTAGGTTGGGAATCAGGAAAAGGTTCCTCACCCCAAGAGTGTTTGGGCACTGGAACAGCTCCCCAGGTAAGTGAACAGCACCAACCTGACAGAGCTCAAGAGACTTTTGGACTGTTTTCTTGGGCAAATGATGTGACTCATGGAGATGGTCCTGTGCAGGATCAGGAGTTGGAGTTGATGATCTTTGTGGGCTTGTTCCAACTCAGAATATTCTGTAATTCTGTGAGATTCAACGCATGGGTGGGCTGGGCTCTGTTTAGGTGACTCTACATATCAGTGATAATTAAGTGTCTCATAATTGGCTGTAACTTCTTCAAAAATAAAACCATAACTGAGTAAAAAATTATTATAGCTCTGTTCTGTGACTCAGATCCATTTGGAAAGGAATGGCAGGGCTATAAAAACCATATGAACTCTCATTCCTCAATACAAAATATTTAAGTTTTTCCCAACACATAAATAACTTGTTAATCATTTTTATTTGAAGTCTGAAAGGGAGATATAAAATTTAAATGGTTGGGATGAGTTCTGGCATTCAAGTGTCTTGGTTTAATTGAAATACTGATGGCAGAGACTTAGTATGAAGTACCTAATTTAATCTGAATTCCTTTGTAGCAGCATTGATGTTTTATTGATGGCATTTTAGGAATAGTGGATAGAAAATTACATAAAACTTGTGTTAATACAGGCTGATGCAGTAATTTCTTCTGATGTTTGTAGAGTGTTTTTCTATGGTTTCTATTTTTAATTGTTTGATCCATTTGCAAGACAAGTGAAAAAGTAGTGCCAATACAAGAGAGGTTTGGATGCTAAATGGATAAATGGAGGATGAGAGTGGGGGATGGGGATCAAAATTTGTTAGAAGTTATATTGTTTTAGGAGCAAAGTCCTCTGATTATCTAAAAAAATAGTTTTGTGCTACAAAGGTTATTTCTCACATGTGGGTTGAAATGTAACAATTATTCCCATTTAATTAATAGAATTCTAATGAAGAATCTAACAGACTTATGTTTCCTGCTTTCTTAGTATTTTGAAGAAATAATGAGTGAATTTCTTGCATATAAAGAAACACCTGGATATGTTTCTTCTCTATTTTGATTTCACTGAGCAAAACTATGGTGAGCACTGAACAAAACTATAGCGGGATTGTTTTGTTTTGTTGTTAGGTTTTGGTGGTTTGGTTTATTTGGGTTTTTTTTAGAAATATCTTTATTTTAGGTATTGCATGATTCCAGAAAAAAAAATAAAATCCATGTGATTCAAACATTTACTCATCTTTCAGCTGGTGCCGGCCTTTTGGTTTAGCTACTGTCCACTGTTCAGTGTGGCAAAGGTGTGTGCTGTATCCAGAAGTATATCCTTTCTTTTGGGTTCTCTACTAATTATTTAAAGTTGCTTAATACCCTCTCATGATAAAAGATTTATAATTGTGACAGAACAGATATCACAGGCAATAAAAGACGATACAAGTAAATCAGAAAAGCAAAGCTCAGTATGATTTTAACTGAAGCTACTCTGTAACCCATTTCCTAGGCTTCAAGAAGAGTAAACTCTTCTATGGTACAGAGAGGGATTAAAGCTGCAAAACTGTATTCTTAAGCAAATCAGAATGAAACATAGGAAAGGAAAAGTGTAGGAGAAGCCTCTGAGAAGACTGGGAGGGGACAGTAGAGCACTGGTGATGTGATCAGAAGGGCATGCTGCACAAACCTAGAAACTGCAATCTTGCCCACCCACCTTTCCCTCAGTTTTAGAAAATGCAGCATTCATTTTTAGTATCCACTGTTGCTAGAGGACACTATAATAGATATTATTTTGGAAGCAATTTAACATGTTTTCAGCCCAGATGAGTGTGTAGGAGAGTAATTGCTGGTAAGTGGGCAGTTGACATAATCCTTTACTGCTTTTTCACATCAGAGACTACAGTCATTGGCTTAAAAAAATTAGGCTCCTTAAAATTTCTTCCTGGTCCTCTCAATCTCAAGCAAGCTTTTTGAATAGAGTAAATTATGTCCCCACTAAAAAAATATTTTTAAAATGGTCTTAATCCTAATTTATTGCTTCTAAAATTGTTTTATGTTACTATAGTTGTCAGTGATTCTAATGGTGGAGACCAAAGTTATTTTCTTCAATGTGAATGTGGAGCTGCTGGTTCTTGCTTCTCTCTAGGGTGCTCTGGGAACAATTGTTATTGATGGAGTTCTCCTGCACTCACCCTACCACTTCTTAAAATATAGAGGTAAATCTCTTCTTTCAGGGGCAGAAAAACATACTGTGAGCCATCACCACCTGAGCTCAGGGACACAGACAGACCCTGTAGCCACCTGTAGTTTCTGGTGTGGCTCAGTTTATCTCCTGATGTCAATACAAATGCAAGCTGCAGAGTCCGGCCTGGCAACATAATCTAAAGTTACCCCATGCAGTGTCTAAATATGCCAGTTTAAACATAGCATGCACTCCCTTACTGATGTTTTCTGGTAACTGAAAGTCTGAGTACAGTTATGATGTTAGACTCACCATCAGATATATGAGATGGATTAAATGGGAATAGCAGACATTCCAATTGTCCTGTTCCTTGATGGACAGTGTGTTTCTTCACCTGTTGTGCAGCTCTTCCTTTTTAGCCTTCTCCACTTTAGCTCTTCCTTTCTTCTCTTCCTCTCACTAAACACTGTCCTTGCTTCTTTAAGTGTATCATCAACATTTTAACAAAGTATGCTTCTCACCTGCTATTTTAGTCAGACAGCATTACCAAGAAATATTTTCAGTCTGACAAGTTAGCAATAATCCAGTCTTTCATTCAGTGCTGCTCCATTGGGATAAAGTAGAAGTAAATTGTAATCCAGTGTGCATCAATCTGGTCACCAGGACATCTGAGAAGATGCATGTACATCAGAAACTGGGGAAACAGAGATGCATTACTATAAAAAATATTAGGTGGTCATGTGGGAGCATCATAGGGATTTTACACAGTAAAATTATTAGATCATCTAATTTTCTGAAAGCAGCGTGTGAAGAGGGAGACCAGCACTGTAGTACCAATTAAGACATATCTCTTCAGACTAGCCTTTGATTCATATACTGTGGCTGGACTAAAAATAGATTTGCATAATTTTATGACCATCAATTTACAACTAGTAAAACTGAAGTGAAAGGAAACTTGTTACACTCCTTAGATGAAAAGTGATCTCCTGCTAGGATTGGGAATACATTTTTTTTGTGTTTCATGCGGACTGACCTGTTACATTACACATTTTTTTCACCTTTTGTTTGAGTAACAATTACTAGCTTGTCCTGAAGCAGAATATCAGATTTTGTGGCAACTGGTTTTTCCTGGATTGGTAAATATTGTGTGCAGGCATAGCTGCCAAGAGAGCATGTGTTATTGTATCACTGAGCTAAAGAAAATAAAGGTGTTTTCATTTAAATAAACATAGATAGAACCCCAGCCTCCCCTGAAGTAGGCAGGAGTTGGGAGAGGGAACATGAGAAACTTATCCAGGCATGTAAAGGTGTTCAAATATCAGAGGGTGCTTGAGGGGAAGGGAAGCAGCCTACACTTCCCTGGCAGAATCTTTGCATTGCTAAAAATGCCCCTTATGTGCCATTTATATCCTGGAATATCTTTGAGAATATATAAAGAAGAAATTACTCTTTGGGATACTAGCATAAATATTTCTAATGCTGCTTGAGAAACAATGGTAAAAATTGTGTTTGTGGATTCAAAGAAGCTGGAAGAGATACATTGACCACTGTGAACAGTGTGAATAAAGGAAGAAATTTTACAGCGGATTAGAAATACTGCTTTACAACCGTGGCTGTACATGTGAACTCTAAGGTTCATTAGAGTTTTTGGTTTTCTACAAAATGTTGTTCTGTACAGTAGGAACATGTGATTTATTATGATCACTGTAATTCTCAAGATAAAATATACCAGACTTTACAGAGGAGTCCTGGGAAAAAGTTGATAAGGCATTTAATTCTCCAAAATCTGGAATGTGTAGTGCTGTACAGTGCAGGATACTTACTAAGCTGATTCACTTCATGAGGAGAGACAGTAGCTGAATCTTTATGAAGGCAGAAGTGTTTTGGAGAGTGTAATGTCCAGTGCAGCTGGATCCTGAACTTTGGTGATCATTTCCATGTGATGTTTTATTGTAAGATAATAACACTAATACAGGTAATGCCTTGCACAGCAGAAGACAAGGACAAATAATAGAAGTACTTCTTTACAAAACAGTCAGAATAATTTGTCCAATTACCATTTTTTGTTGTGTATTTTATTATTTATTTCATAACTGGTGCAGGATCCTAAGGAGGTCTAGTGAATAGCACAAAGTGGATGATCGGAGGTAAAACAGTACAGGAAAAGGTTTCATGTAGATGATACCCATTTTTTTGTCCTTGAAAAGGACTCTTTCCAAGTAACTTCTATTTTTGTAGAAAATATTTTTTATTTATTTTATTTTATATGACTACAGGAGAATCTGTAGTCAGATAGGAAAAAGCTAAGTGTAGCATTAGCTGTGAGTGTTAGAATTCTTTGGAGCCTTCATCTCCACAGAACTTCATTCTTAGTATTTAAAGGTGAAGACCAAAGTAAGTACATGGACTAGGGCATCATTTGCAGGCTGATTTGTATGTGTACATTTTTGCCAAGCTCACCATTTTTCCGAGATTCTTCTTTGATATATAGTAATAGTCGAGATGGTATGGAATGTCATGCACTTTTTTGGTGTATATGTCTGTTCTACTCATAACATCCCATTTTTAGACCAAATTTAATCTGTATTTTAAAAAGTCAGAATATATTTCTAATTCTAACTGGCACTGGGAATGCTGTCATTCTGTAATACAATGAGGATAAGTATAGGTCGCTTCTAAGAAATTTGACAATCGGTGTTTTAAAAGGAAGAGTTTGGAAAACCACCTTCTTTCCTTACCTCCAATTTTGATCTGCTGGATTATACTGTCTCTTTCTAGAAGATTCTTATTCAAGTGTTTGAAATGCTGTATCAATAGAAGTTGTATGGGTATAAAATAGTTTGTAGCAGAGGCTGAATTCTGTGGTTCTGTATTCATGAAATTATTGTATATGTGTTTAATCCGTATCAGTGGTTAATATACATTTAAATAGTTGAAAGCTTGCTGTCTGAACATGGAATTGTTTTTTGTTTCAGAGACTGAAGTATATTTACCAATGTAATTAGTTTGCAATTTCTCATTCTTGTCCCTTTGTCCGCCCAAGCAGATGTCCCTTTTCAGACAGGCTGTGGGGTATTCATGGTTATGGTTGAGACACATAGGTGTTTATCAGTGCACCTAGATACCAGTCATGAGGATTTATTTCCTAGATGAAGTTGTGTGCCAGCTTTCTAGTTACTAGGGAAATGTTTTCAGCAATACACCATTTATTAACTGGCACTGAAGTAAATGTTTGATATAAATGGGAGTTTGGCGGGAAAGAGACAAATTTCGTTGGGCTTCTTATTTTTGCATGCAGTGCCAAAATGCATTCACCAAGGGACAAAAGCTGCTTTGCAAAATGTGTATTTCTCACCTTCACATGATACTGATCCACAACAAATGGAAAATATATTTCCTAGTAGACTGGAGTGTGGTAGTGCAGCAGTTAACTTGTCCAAATCAACCAACCAGTGCATCCTTTTTCATGAAAAGGGTTTGTATCTTTGAAGAGTAGAATTTGGGGGTTTAAACTCTGTCTGGTTTTTCTTTTCCACTTGTAGTGTGGTAAGTGTATATTTATGATCAAAGTGGCTTACAGTGAAATCTAGGGATTCAACTTTTTTTTTTAATGTATCCACAATAACAAGGTAGAAATACAGAGAGAGCTGTGTGGTTGTGTTAGAAGCCTCAGGCTGTTATTGATCAGTGTGAGAAAAGATTAAACAGGGAGAACCATGGCAACCATGTAACATTTGTGAATGAATCTGTTTCCATAAGACAGTTCCTAATGTGCACTACTGCATATTCTAAAATAGATGCATTCAAAGTACATTAGCACAGAAATTACAATGCATATTTGGGAAATAGCAGTTAGAAATTTCTGTTTCTACCTTTGTCTAATTGGAAAGACAGGTGTCTGCTAGGGAAGGCAGGACCCTACCTTGGATTGGAGAATGTAAACCCCCTCCCTCCAAATTATTATAATTTTGAAATTAAGGGGCTCTCAGGCAAAGACATGAGGACAGGAAAAACAGTTCTTTACTAGTATGTATAACAAGGCAAACAACAACAACAGCAACAGCTATGGAATTAATAACAAACAGAACCAGGGACCCCATGGCAGCTCTCTTGGCTGAGATGGCAAAGGATGATGAAGAGGCTTTGTGAAGCCCTGGCGCAGCCGATCCCCGTGTCTCTGCAGACTCTGAAGAGCACAAAGCTGGAATGGCAGGAATGAGCAAAAGATCCCGGTGTGGTGGGGGAGATGTATGAGAATCTTTGCGGCAGTAGCCGGAACTGCTGAATGTCCCGGCAGGGCAGGGCGGTGCGGGGCTACAGCGCAGAGAAACCCAGAGCGGTACCAAAGAAGTGGCGGGGCTGGGGCAGTGATGGCCGGCTCTGAGCAGGGCCAGGAGAGGGGGATCAGGATTCCCGGGCACCCGAGCAGATGGTGAGAGGTGCCTCTGTTAGTGAGGTGGGTGTTAATAAGGTCCCAGGTCAGTGGCTGCTCTCACGAGCAGAGGCTCACCCCACAGAAGAAGAGCGGGAAAATAAGAACAAGAACAAAACCAAGAAATTCCGGGCTGGGTTATGGTGAATTCCTTTCCCCAACCAACAACATCTTCCAAGCCAGCTGTCCTCTGTGTCCTCCAAAAGCCACAGAGAGTGAACTAGCAGCTGCCCTGCCCTCCTTTTACCTGGGCCCAGCCAACCCTTTCCCAAGTATCCATAAGTACCAGCAGTCAGTGTCTCCCAGCAACTCATGGGAAAAATTCCATAGGTAAGAAGGAACAAAGGAAAAGAAACGTAACCCCCAGCAACCTTGATTATCTTTATTTAATGGAAAATGGCAGGATACTTGAGGGTTTTATGCTCATTTGTTGGCTGGAAGTGATGTTTGTATATAATTAAACATAGTTTTCTGAGTACAAAAACTGATCTCACCCATTATTTATTTGGATTATATCTGGGTTTGTTGTTACTTCCCAGTGACTGGTACAACACTCAGATCACAGATCAGCAAATACAGAAACTACTATGGAAATTTATTTCACATCGAATCAATGGTGTTCCATCATCTTTTCTCTGTTTATGTGTTAAAACATCAAGCATGATGATTTCATTACAGGTATCACAGAATGTAAGCCTTTTCCCAATTGTCAGATAATCTGTAATGATATCCAAAGGAGTTGCCTCTTGCAGGAGAAGACACTGCTGAATCATTTTAAAGAGGGTGAGTCCTAGGAGCAAATTACCCATGTTGTGCGCCTCAGGAACTGCAGACAAATGACTCTTGGTAGCTTTGTTTGGAAATTCATATTGGAAAGACAAAATCCGGAGGGGATATTTTAAATAATTAAAATTTTATATTGGGTAGCTTTTTGAAAAATATTTTCTTCCAGTATCCTGACTTGATTGCCACTCAAAGTAGCCCCAGTTAAATATTTCTAATGACGTTGATCAGAATAATCCTTACTGAACTTTTTCCGTATACGGAGTATTTGCTGGTGCTGTCACAGAGCCACCATTTCAGTAAAGGTGCAATCTCCCTTCTGTACCTCCAGGAAATCTGCTTTCTGAGTTCTTTTCTCTGCTGCCTATCTGGCAAGTGACATTATTCATAGGTAACTTTTACTGATGTGCGCTGCTAGTGGTTTTCGGTTCCAGGAATCTCGTATCTACTGTGCCGAATGGAGGACTGGACTGAGAGGGCCCATCTGACATTCATATCGGTATTTCTGTCTGGCAACAAATGCAGAAGAGTATGATGTAAACTAATGCGTTTGAAAGGCAATGGAATTAATTAAAAAGGGCAACAAATGCAGAAGAGTATGATGTAAACTAATGCGTTTGAAAGGCAATGGAATTAATTAAAAAGGTCGTCTGAAACTTACAAACTTGGGCAGTAGGTGGTTGTGCTGCCTGACCTGGTCACATTGTAAAGTAAAAAGATAGTACCTGTGTTAAAACTTTATCTTAAATAAACTGAAAAGTAGGGTTAAAATTTTATCTTAAATAAACTGAAAATCATTGCACAAGTGCTTGCAGTTTCATTATAACTGATGACTTAAATTTTGTGTCATTTTGATTTTCCTGTCTCATGATGTATCTTGTGTCTGCGCCTTTGCCTTTGAGGAAAAATTAATTTTGTCTCAGTGAGAGGAGCAGTATTGGTAAAAAAAAAAGGAAGTTCTCTACCTGTTCAATGAATGATGGAGTAGGCTTTTCTTTTTACAACTGTATTGCTATGTCTGTAGGCTTGTTGCTTACCTGAAATACACTTTTTTTCCTCTAATCCAGCATTCCACTCTGTCCTTTTCTTCCTTTTTGGGGCCCTCCCATTTTCTCTCTGCCCTTTGTCATACACTCTGCATTCCTCTTGTCCTATCACACATCTTTGCTGTACATTGGCCTGCAGGGAATAACAAAGCTGCTATTAGATACCATGGATTTGAGTGCCTCTGTCATGCTCCAGTATTCCATTTTCCACTCAGATAAACATGAATCTGCTAAGCTTTGAAAAAAATATTGTCGAGCTAAATGTTTGGCCTCAGTTTCCTCTATAGGCAAATATGTTTATTTTACAAAAAGCAATATTATTACTTACAGATGTGATTTGAAAGTGATCTAAGAAATGAAGACTAAGTAAGTTATCACCAGTACCTCACACTTTTGTCTATACAAAAGCACAGTTCTTTTGTTCCATAGGAAATATAAATATTTCTCTATCAGAAATTGAAATTATTTCAAATAAAGGTGGAAGAGGGAAGGAAAGTTTCCTTTAGAATGATGGCGTTAAAATTCTTTGTAAAAATCAAAGTTTTATTTTTCATGATGACAGTTTTTAGTAATTTCCAGTGTTTCCAAAATTGAAGCTGTCCAAACCATTTTAATGCTATTTTGCAACAGTTTGTCTGGTGAACTGCCAGAGGACCTTGGATGTTTTGGATCTGCAGGTGGGTGTGCTATGTCAACACCAGGAAAATCTCAGAATTCTACGTGCTTTTAAAACAAGTTGGAATAGAAATATTACATTGCCCCACAAAATGCTGTAAAAAATTCAATAGGGGCTGTTAACAACTTCTTATTTCTTAACTAAAATAAGGAAACATATTTTTATCAAAAGGGGAAGGAAGAATACATTTCACCTGTCACAAACTGTTTTAGTGGGATTTCTAGATTTTTCTCTAGCATACGTCTCTGTAAAGATGGAAAGGTCCAACACCACTGATATGACAAAGGGTTTTACCTGGTGGATTTTTTCTTCTTACATTTTTGATACATTTGTGGAATTCTGGAGGCAGAGGGAAGCAATAGAAAGGTCACAAAACTTCAAGCAAAGATAAACAGCCTGTCAGAATATGTTTAGGAAATGACAGTATAAACCACAGAAAAACATATAGAAAGGAGAGGAAAACATGTACCGTTGGAAAATACATTTCCTGGTTGGAAAGCTGTTGAAGCTTTGAGCTGTTCATGTTGTTTCCTTGCTCCTTTCCAGCAGATTGTCTTTGTTCAGGTGTTAATTCCAATGTTTCCAGGCAACAGGCCTTAGGGGAGGGGGCTAGATTTTCTGCAACAGGTATAACAGAAGGCATTGTGGGCATCATGCCTAAAGGCCAGAGCATCTTTAGTCCCAGAAAAAGAGATTGGACTGCCTTTTTGGCATAAACTTTACTTAGTCATATTTTAAAAATACTACAGATGCAGCACCAAAGAATTTACTTAGTAATTTTCAAAGAGGCTTGTGTTTTCTCCTTTGCACACTGCAAAGAAGAGAAGGCTTCTGTGTTGGTAAGTTCAAAATAATTTTAAGATTTTTTTACTCTGTTGCAGTTGTAAAATGGCATCTCAGTTCTTGGTTATTTATCCTAGTTCTCTTGTGTTTCAAGTACAAGCTTATCTTGATTGAGAAATAATTTTCCATAGCTGTGCTATTGCCCCTACTGCTCCTTAGCCCCATAACATCAGCTGCAAAACACATAGCAATAATATAAATGCTAAAGCATCTGAGCAACTTTGTTTTGCTATTTTTACAGAAAGTGCAGATATCAGTCCAGATGTGTGATAAGAGAAATTTTAGTTGCACAGAAGGCTTTTTGGCAGGCTTTTATAGCACATTTAACCTAAATAACTGACAGGAATAAAGTTATTGGCTAAAAATATCATTATCCAAACTGAATTTTATTTGGTTTTTCAGAATACTTATTTCTCTCAAGTTTGCCTCTTTACTAATGGAATTAATCAGCTCTTATTTGAAAGGTCTAGGATTTAAACTGTGGACTGTGATTTTTCTCTTTTACTTCAGGTACACCAGAAGACCAAAGGGTGCAATAAAAAGTACTGCAAGTTAGGTAGAGGCACTAAACCTCCTGACTCTCCTCAACATCTTAAACCTAAGTCAATAAATGTAAATATTAGCTTATTTCACTCTTTAAAAGTCAGTAAAGTAGGTAATTATTTCATATTCTTAAATAAAAATATGAAATAAATATGAAAAATAAAAAAGGTTATCTTTAGAAGTTTCACAAGCTAATCTTGAAAAGCAAAAATGCTCAGCATAAATTTGATAAATGTGTTGAGCCCTAAGGCCTTGGTACAATTAATGTACACATTGCCGTTGTAACAAGTTGTATACCTGATCATAAAGTAAAAACACTGGTGGATCTGTTAAAGGAATTAGTTCATGTTTGGGGGGGAAAAAGATAATGCTAAAGTAATTAGTATCATAAGTTCAACAACGATTTAAAACTGTGGTACATGGCAGTAATGGATTTTGAACACAGTTAATGAGCATATTCATTGCGTTCATTTTTAATTAGGTAGAAAAAATAGTGGTCCTTTAAATGGAGATAATAAATGTGCAAGTCAGTCTTGCACAAACATGCAACACAAGAATTTATTGCTTGCTGTCTAACTAGGGAACTGGGAATCATTACAAAGATTAGATTTACTGAAAAAAATCCAGAAAAAGCTTTAGTAGAAAATGTTTATGAGGTAATAATTTTCACATTAAGTATAGTTTGGCACATTTGGTAGAGTGTGTGTGTGTGTGCATGTTTTTTAAAATATGAGCCTTTTCTTTTATCAGAGGTAGGACTGTTTGTACCCTTGAAAAGGATTCCGCTATTTATAAATTTAGATTTATGTGAGGTGTATTTAATATATGACTGCACATGCAAGAGAACATAAAAATATCAGAAACCTCAAAGCTTTGTCAGAGGTTTGTTATGCTGATGCTTAGGATACATATTGTGGTTTAAAAGTAAAAACTTGGCTCAGGAGCTGCAGCTGAAAGCAGCCAAGTGCTTGCCCTGGTTTAACCAGCACATGCTCACCTTCCCCAACCACCGGGCTGTGCTGCCACTGGGGCTCTGGGGGATTCGAGCTGAAGCAGGCAAAGTGCAGCTGAAATGCTCAGTGTTTATTCTGTCAGTGGGCGGCTGGGGAGCTGACATGAAGCAGGTTAAAGCACTGAAACCAGATGTACCTTCTAGAGCAGTGGCTTTCCATGTTTTTATGACTTGGGAACCCACTAAACATTTCCAGTGAAAACTAGGACCTTTGTATGCCATACTGAAGCTTATTGATGATTGACTGGCATGTCTTAGTTACCTTTCATAGATCTGGTTGAAGTTGTTCACCGATCCCCAGGGATGCCCAGACCAAACGTTAAAAGCAATGAAACTAAATCAAACTTAATAAGTTATAAAACTTCATCCTCTCAGCTTTCCCTACCCATATGTTCCTTGTCAATATTTCCACAATACCTGGTTCTTTCTGACATGCAGTGAAGTCTAGGTCTTTGCTCAATAAATGTCTTGTTGAGGTATGCATAAACTCCTTCCAAGTTTCCCTAAGCCTTAACTTAACCTTTAGGAAGTTATTTAACACTGGTATTCCAGGAAAACAAGTTTTCAGTACCAAAAAGCCCCCAGACTTTCACTGGTGGCATGTTGTTGAACTGCTGGTGACATTGCAGCATGAATTACTGTGCCACTCAGGCAATTAAAGTCTTTTTTTTTCCCTCTGATTTTATTCTGCCCTGTCACACATGTGGTAATTGCCTTCTGTCCAAGAAATGCAAAACCATGCACTTGGGTCTCTTCAAGATGCTAACTCGGCTTTTATTTTTTTAACCTCGCTGCATGATTTTATTATGGATGTAAGTCAGTAGCAACTTGGGAGCTAAGTTTAAAATAGCTGGCTGTGGCTGCGCATTTTTAGCATTTAAAAAAGTAAGAAATTGCAGAGACAGTTTATTGGTTAAATTAGGAAGTTTATAGAATTTTTGCCAATAAATAAACCTTTTTTTTTCCTTTATTTTTCTCTTTAGGTATGACTTTGTAGAAGTTGAAGAGCCTAGTGATGGCACTGTTTTAGGGCGCTGGTGTGGTTCCAGTACTGTGCCAAGCAGACAAATCTCCAAAGGAAACCAGATCAGAATAAGATTTGTGTCTGATGAATATTTTCCTTCTGAACCTGGATTCTGCATCCATTATACACTTCTTATGCCAGTAAGTAACATGTTTCAAATCAAAACATTTCAGGATACAAAATCTTTGAAGTGGTAGCTCAAAAGAATCTTTAAATAGGGTAAGATTAATTACTGTTTATTTCTTAATGATAATAATAGTGTGCAATCTGTCTTCCTGAATTGTACATTTTGTTTCTGTTTTTTAACTGAGTGCTCCTGTGGTTCTTTTTGGATGGCTTTGGAATAGGAAGTTGTGGGCTCGGTTGTTTGTGTGGAAAATTCAGTAAAATGTTTGCATTCCTAATACTGTACTGTGGGAAAAAAAATAAAATTCCACCTTTGAGAAGAAGACAGATCAGTTTATGAATCAGCAGTGTGATGTTGAAAGAGGAGTGGGAAGTTGCAAACAAGAAACTGAAGAGATTAATGTTTTTATTAGTCAGCTGCTATTAGACATATTCAACCAGATGAGTACACCTAGTTCCCAAACAGAAGAGTTCTTATGATTCTAGATAGTTTCATTATACAGTCAAAGAAGACAATCCAGAATATTTATTTTTCACTGCATTTTCCTTGTAAACTGTATTTTAGGCTTCTGTTGAAAGTTGCTTAAAGCTTGGAAGTAACAGGTATTAAACTAATAATTTTCTAAAATGCGACAATTTCACCATCAACAGTTTTCTGTTACTATTTTCATGAAATGAAAGATCTGTAATAACAAAAAAAATGTTTACAGAATTTTAAGGATGAGATAATGTCCTGAAACATAAAAGTGGAGGAAAACAGGGGTTGACTTATTTTGAAATAGGTATTCCATATTTAAAAAGAGTAAGGAGTATTTTTTTATTAAATTCCTCATAATGCACTTTGAATCTCCTAAGTAGTCTCATGGTCTGTGGTATTTGGTTGGTGGAAAATATCTCCAAGCTCAATAAAAAACTGATCAAAACAATCCATGTTGCAACCCCACTGTCATGTGCTTCGCTCAAAATGCACTTGGTTGGCTTTATTTTTCTGCTATTTTTGCTCCTTTTCCCCATTGACAAAATTTCAGTTACTGAGAAGAATATATTTAGCATGCTGATGGTGGTGTCAGTGTAGTGTAGTGTGGGTGGGATATTTATATATATATATGTGTGTGTGTGTGTGCGTGTGTTGCTTTCCTATAAATATTTTTAACTACTTATGTCTAAGGAATAACTACTTCTAAAGGGACTAAAGGTTTGATCTGCATATTTGACTCTTTTATGATTTAGAATAACTTTTTTTTTGTAGAATACTATGACCTGATAATGGTAAACTTTTAAATTAAATTAAATGTCAGTCTCCGGAGTTGAAATAAGGCCAGGTTTAAACTTCAGTACACCTGAGGGCAGAATGTACTAAGTATGTTTACTTTTAGAAAACAGTAAAAGAAAATCACTAAATACATATATTTGTGGGGATAGTGCCAAATTGCATTGTCACAGCTCTTAGTATTACACCCTACCTGCTATGTATCTGTCTAACTTATATATGATCCCATTTCTGTGGAGCTGATTAAACAAAGGCACATGAAAGTAGGAGTATATGCATAATTATTTTTGTGTCATGCTGTACAAATGGACTGGGTTTATTCCTTAATATTTGATGGGGAAAATCAGTTAGAAAATTTAAATTACCGACATTCACAAAACAATGGTTTAACATTCAAAATAGTTGAACACATGCAAGGAACAAGAGCCAACCCACTTAGTGTCATAAGAATTTGGAATAAGCCCCAAAATGTGCAGTATTACAACTGCTTATCAGTTAATTTCTAAATCTCCCTCTAAAAGAGTTGTGATTTTTTTCAACAAAAAAGTCCTAATAATCACACAGAATACAATTGCATATTTCAGACAGCAATTATAAATTAAATAAATATTATTTAGTTCCAGAATTAAACCTGCTTCTTGTACCTAAAGCAATTGAAAGCCAATGCAAAAAAAAAAAAAAAGGTAGTTTTCTTTACAACAATACAGTTATCTTATCCAGCTTTTCAAGAGAAAATAAAATTTACAGCCCCCCTCCCACATCCCCACAAAAAAGATATCAGCTATAGGAATGAGCTTAAATTTTAAATAATTATTGCAAAACTGTAACTGGTTCACTGAGAGATTCAGCTCAATGAATTGGTCCTAAACAGTTAATTTTTTTTTTCTTTTTTTTTTTTGACAAGTAGTGGGAAGGGGGAGATGCCTGGTAGACTAGCAGTGAGAGATTGTTTGGGGAGAAATGAAGCAAAACTGAAATAAAACAGTGCAAGCTTGTTTCGCTATTTAAAGGCCACACACAGAGAGGGGCACCAGACACATTTTCAGGTCTATTAAAGAGCAAGAGAAATGGCTTTGTTTAGATCTGCTGTAATTTATCATGTATGTATCTCTCTCTCTCTCTCTTTATATATATATATATACTTTTTAGTTTGTTATTTTTTACTTTGTATATTATATTTCAAACCAACTTTTCATGTGATAAGTAGTAGGAGAATGGCTATTGATCTGATTACTTTATTTCTAGGATTTAGTCACTTTAAAGAAAGGACTCACAGCCATTGCAGTATTAGTGGATATGGCATCATTCTCTACAAAGGTTTGATGCAGGATTGGAAGACACTGCATAAAACCAGTGCACATACTGTATGCAAGCAGAATGTTCCCCAAGAAAAACATGATGCTTGTCTTCTGATTCTAACTAATTAGTGTTTAATAATTTGAATTTTTTTCCATTTTAAGTTGAGTACCGTGGCTGCATTTGGAACTTTCTCTAATTCTGGTCTTGCTCCTACTTTCTTTCCTCTATTTTATAGGTAAAGTTAATCTTGTCTGCAGTGTCGTGAAGTGGAAGCAAATATTGAAAAACCTTATTCTTATTAAGCAAATATAGTTTGTGTTATTCCAAAATTATTATGCTCCTTTCAGCACAGCTATTATTCTCAGTCATTCTTTCATGCTCTGCCCAGTCACTTACTCTGTGCTTACTGGTGAGCTGCTTTATTCATAGGGGCTGCCTAGTGATGATTCTCAATTTTGACCAGCTATCCATTTATTAAAAGTCATGATTTTGGCAGCACTGTTCCACCTAAACCCTTGTAGAACATTATTGCAAAAATAATCCATATTTAATTTCTTTTCCCCTTCTTCTCACTTGCCCTGTATAGTAGCCACATGAAATTGAGGGAAATGTTATAAACTCTTATAATATACATTTGGGCCTCAGTCTTCCTGGTGACTTGTTTAGTTTTATACTATGTCAGTTACAAGTTTGGCAGAGAAAACTTGATGTAATAAAGTTCATTGTTCGTTGGGGAGTGGGTGAATGGGATACTTGATGCCTGAGGTGCCATTAAGGAATGCATGACTGATTGCCAAAGTAGTTATTAATTATTCAGGGCGCTCTGAACAAAGCAGCCCCAGTTAAAGCTGAAGCTGGGGATGACTGTATTCCCCTTCTTTTTTGGCATATGGTAGCATGTCATTTGTCATCAAAGATCATGCCAAAGATCTTTGAAAAGAACAGTCTTAACCCTCTTTTATGCAAGCAAAGATGAAACTCCAAGAAACTGTCCAAACACTGACCTGGTTTGAAAGTGACTTAGCAGGTGGTTTGGGATTTTGGTGCAGTACCTGTTTGGCTACGTGGGTGTCAATCCAAGAGAGTGGTCTGATTTACTCTTCATTTTTCCCCTTTTGATGCAGAGATTTTGTTAATATTGCTCTTGCTTTTAACAATAATGAAAGTTAAATAGATGTTCTTTTAAGAACTATCCAATACTTCCTTTATTTCATCCAAATTGGCAGAGCTTTGCTCTTTAAAGATTGAGCATGTTACTTTTTTTTGTGTACCCTTTTTAATTGAGCTTGTTGACTGAAACAGGCAAATAAAAAGAAAATACTAATAGAAAAAGTGCATAAAACTAGAACAGAGAGGAAAGCTCGTACCCTGCTTTTGCTTCCTCTCAGAAGTCCACAGATTTCACAGTAATCAGGTGTGTTTCTAATGGGTTGTGCTGAAGCCCAAGAGATGCTTAACTGTGTCTGCAATAACTGGAAATTCATCTGGAAATATCATAAAGAATGTTATTGATCTCCTAAACAAGGTTTTTTCTACACTCTCTTTAGAAGTGGTTGAAAGGTTTTAGAAATAAAATTATTTCAGGGTTTTTTAAGCCAAGGTGGTATGCAGAATCAGGAGAGGGATGAGTGTTATGTAGCACTTATGTTGCAATGCTACATAAAGTGAAAAAGAACTCTGAAAACCCTTGGTGTAGTGGGAAGGACCCTAAAACAAAACCTCTGTGTTCAGAGTTTCCACTGATTAGGTATGGTGAAACCTTAGTCTAGATAATTGAACAGGCTACTAAAGAGGCTCCAGTATGCAAATTCCATATATTAATTTTCTTTTGTGTGGCAAAAATTAATTGTAAATTAATTAATTTGGAACTAATTCTTTCCTTGAAGATTCCATTTTGCATTAAGTTCTTGCTTGACATCTTAGATGAGATAATTTCTTAGATGAAATATTAAATATTACCCCAAATACATGGATAAGAGTGAAATGCTTCAGTTAACCAAAAAAAAAAAAAAAAATCCAAAAAAGTACAAACTGAGAGTAGCAATTATCCATGGGACTAAAATGAGTGGTGGGGGAAAAAAAAACTTTGAGGCAAAAGAACCTCTGAAGTATACTTTCTAATTAAATCATAATGTTGTTTTTTTTCCTGTGACTATATCTCATTCTGTCCCATGGCATCATAAAAAGTTTAAAGATATGTGTGTGTGAAGCAGATTTGCAGAAAGACATGGTTAGACAGGAATCTAGCAAGATTATGGACCTGCACAGAAATCCATGGAAATGTATCCTTAACCTCCACAACCTGAGGAATCAGTGAGGATTTTCTAAGACTCTAAAAGCAAGAGTGACATTTGGAACCATTTTGGTGTTGTCATTTAGTTATTAAAGGGAATGGGTATGCATACCTAATAGCAAGTTTTGTACTTTGAAGGACAAGGTCCCTTTCCCTTGGGCCAAAATCTGAATGCAGTTTCTCATGTAGTATGTGTAGCATAAACCATTTCTTCTGTATTTTTCTGTGATGTAAGTCTTGCAGTGGCTCAGGTTGAAAAGAATCACAAATTGTTCCATTATTTGTGGAAAATAATAATTTTGAATCCTTGGATTAAACTTCTTTAAAAATTTATCATATATTTGACTAAGATTTAAATTCATTGAATGGGGAAGTTTATTGAATATCACATCCCATATTACTAAGGCAAGAGTTGAAAAATCAGCTCATTTTCTTATTTCTAAATAAGTAGCAGTAATTTCAAAATTAAATGCAATTGCATTACCACAAATGTCATACTTTGGTGTCTTTTTTCTTTGCAACAACTTCTGTACCAGTTTTCTTCCTGAAAAATTCAGGAGCGTTCAACAAGTGTCAAAACGGGGTAATTTTATAATGGAACATTAGTATAAGTCTTAAAACCTTTTCATTTTTGAGTTTGGGGGCATTTTTTGAAAGAAAGTATTGCGCGGCAATCAGAACAAATGACATGGACAAGAGAAAACTCACGAAAACTACTCTCCTTTTACTTCTCCAGAGCATTGTGTCCAGTTTAGATCACTCTGTGCCAACTTGTTTCAAGCAGAAATTATTACTGTAGACAGGAGATGGGGTAATGCAACTGTCAAGGTTAACCTTTACTGCTCCATGTCCCAAATAATGTCTTTGATCACATATTAACCCTCTCGTCCCACATGAAAGCAGACCACAGTGGAAACAAATACCCTAAAAAGTGAAAATGTTTAGAAAATGTATTTCGAATGTTGGAAAAGTATTTCAAATACATGAGACAATATGTTTTCTTCATTTTTCTTTCAAATTACTCAAAGGCTTTTATAATTTCCATTTAGTAATGAATATTTATATTGTCTGGGATTCTTTCTAAGTATTTGAAAACTTTATTAGTGTCTCATAGCATTTCAGTAGAGAAGTTTATGTATGCATATTTAACTTGGAAATTTGTTTTTCCTGGTCTATCATTTACTTGTTTGTAGTGTTCTAGTGTAAATTTTAATGTTGTATGCTCTGCTGTTTTCAAAAATTTTAATGTTTTCTATGAGAGACCTGAAACAGAAAAAAATCTTCAAGCAAGGCTGTGACTTAAGAGCAATCTGTATGTTAAAAATTGTTACTCCAGCTGTAAACTCAGTGATGTCATATAATTGGAGCTTTGGATGCTACTTCCACAGAAATATTTCACAATAATGTTCAAATGTTCATTTAGTCTTTCAAGATTATTCTGTAGTCATGATTCAAATTTATTTGTTCAATCTAATTGATATCTATCCTAAAGAATGCAGTGTATAAATTATTTGTAATTTTTTATCTAATTCTTTACTAAATATTTTATGAGCTACTTTTCGCTTGATATGTTTGGTTTAACAACCCCAAACTATCCTACGCCCAAAAAACCCAACTGAACAAAAATATGGCAACAAAATCTCCACACACAAAAATACCAGGAAAAAACCCAACAACACCACCACCTTCCACTTCCCCAAAGTTTTTTTAGTAACCCATACTTTTTATACCTTAAGTACTATACAATTATCTAGTTGGTTGTCCCTTCTCCTATTTTCAGGATGAACATTTTTGAGAAAACATGCTGATGGCTTCTCTACAAATTCCAAAACAAAGTGATTCTATCCCATTCTCAAAGTAATCCCCTGTGTAACTGGCAGAGTCCTGTTTTTTGGTTTTTTTCTTTCGAATACTGAGACGTTGTGTCTGACATGGTTGCTAACTGAAAAAGAGGTAAGCAAATGTACATTTGATGCTAGGTTTCAGGCACCACCATAATTTTCATTTATGCCATTTAGGTGTATTCCTGTTCTGTCCCTATTCATTATTAGTGTCTCAGTCATGCCACAATCCTCTCCATTGCCTCACTCCAGAAAAACAGGCAGCAACTAATTAGACTGATGTGTATTGTACTAGTTTTTCTTACTATGATTCTGGTAGGAAAAGGCAAAAGCAGAAATGAAATTATATAAGAGTGCAACTTCTCTATTTATTTTATTTTATTTAATTTTCACAGGCTAGAGCTCTGAAGGGGGCAGCTTTAGACATTTGAGATAAACTCGGCTGTGGAGCAGCTTCTGTAGATGGCTTACAGCACAATCTAGCTCCACAGGTTGGTAGAAGCACCTCTTAAAATTCAGGAGAAAAATTCATGACAGAATAATAACACTGTATAGTAGCCTCAGGGTAAGAGTTTGCTTGTGGGAAAATTAATGTGGGATATTGGTAGTGGTGTTAAGACAAATTCTTTTGTTTCTAAAAAAGGGATAGATAATAAGCACTGTGGGAATACCAAAATTTGCACCTGTCTAGTGTTTGCAGTACCTGGCCTCTGGTGTTACAGATGGGGATTATGAGCTGTCATTTGTTAGCTTCTATAAGTGGTCAAAACCTTTTTAATGATGATGATGAAAGGCTTGGCTGAAGAAGCCAGGAGTGTTGTTGAAAAGCTTTAAGTTTTGTTTTTATGGGAAAATCCAGAAAATCACAAAGCTGTCACACCTGTTCTTGCAATTGTCTCAGGCTAGGGTAGTAGACAGGGAATTCAGGAAGGCTGCTTCCATGTTTGCTCCTATCTGGCTGATGTTGTTGAAGAACTGTAATTGTTTAAAAACAAAAATAAATTTTAAAAACCTTGCACATGGAAATGGAAGGCAATTTGTTAGACCAAAGACCTTTCCAGAGGCTTGAGTAATAATTTCACTCTGCTTTTGAGCAGAGCAATAAATCACAGGAAAAAGAAAGTAATGATGATTTACAAGGAGTAATAGAATGCTGGTCTTCATATTGAAAGGTGTGTTTTAATGCATGAAAGACCCATCTTAAAGGCATTTGAAAGGTGCAGGTGTAAAAGCAGATGACACAGCCTTTCCAAGAAATTCTGCATATAATCCTACGGGCACTGTGGAGGCTGTGGATTCTAATAGCCTTCCCTTTCAGGTGCAAAAGGGTTTCTTGGGGAAGCTCTGTAATAACTATACCCTGACATCCCTTACAGCAGTTCTTGGTCTCATCTTGAGTGTATTGGGAGGATAGGGATTTTCAGTGTAGTGGTGTAGATAATAAAATCGAAATGGTGATTTATTGTTCAGTATCTAGCTCTGGTGTCTTTTGGTAGCAGTTAGCTTCAGAGTTTGTCAGCATACATTTCTTATTCTAAATATTCTTCTAATAATATGACAAGCAACCCTTAAAAATCTTGACTATCTTTAGAAAGACAGGTGCTGTGCTAAAGAAATTTTGTTAGAAATCAGTATCTTAATAGTTCAGTGAGCAGTTGGCTTAGTAAATGGAATTCCTGAATTTGAATTTTCAAGTGTTTTATTTTCACTATTTTTCTTACTACATCTGCATGTAAGTGTTTAAAAGGCCACTGTCCTTGAAACTTGAAAACCCCGAAGATTTAAAATATATTTGAAAACAAATGTTTGCTAACTGTGCAACCAACCCTGAACTTCCCTGCTGACTGACAGAACCAAAATGACTAGGTAGCCAAGGAGAGTAAGATAACTTAGTTGAACCAAATTATCAAATTCTCTCAGTCATCATCTATATGTCTTGAGGGGAAAGAATCAAATGCCAAACTTATCCACTGGAAGGACAGTTAGCCCCATAGATGTAAGCTTTTAATATGTAAGCTGTTAGTAGGGTTGCCCTTGCTTATCTTCTAAAATCAGTCTGATCTGATCTGCTCTTCTGATTTGTGTGTGCATATTTCTCAAAGAGAAATATGTGAGGTATTCTGCGTAATTAAAAGTTAATAATGAAATACTTCCTGTTCTTCAGTCTTCTCTGTAATGCCTTTTTGGTTTGGAATTCTTGTCTTTTAGTTTAAGTTCTGTGATTGATCTACTCCTGTGTTTGCACTCTGTCAATATGTATAACTGTAAATACTGTATTTGCTTTATTTAATTGCCTTTCTGCTTAAGAAAGTCATAGGCACCTTTCATGTAGGAAGAAAACCCTTCACAATTAGGTGCCTAAATAGTACATCTTTGATGCAAAATTAATGTGGAATTAAGATTCATAATAGTGTTTTGAAACTGTTTGCTGCTATAAAAACTTCATAGTACAGCTCAGCCTTTAAGCAAAAATCGAAGAAAATGATCAAGTTGACAGTAGAAAAACAACTAAAATATTTTAAGAAAGTTTTTCAATTCTTTGAATTGGAAAAGAGATTTGCTGTTAAAGAGAAAAAAAATCTTAATATTTCCATTATAAAGTTTGAGATTTCATCACCTGAAACTTACAAATTACAGAGGAATTTGGAAAATCAGTCCATTAAAAGTCCTGGCGAACAGGACTAACTTGTCTGTGCAGGCAATTTTAAAAAAAGTTGGTGATAATTTTAAAACGCTTTTGCCCATCTAAGGAGGATCATTAAACAAGTCATACAAAGCCACAATTTTCTAAACTGGTGATATACAAAAATACTAATGGATACTGTATAGATAGAACTGGTCTAAATTTTGTGGTGCGTATTTGAAAGAGGAGCAAAATATTGATGTGTAATCATCATGAAAATCTGAAACCAGAGAAAAGTGATTTTACTAGCACCATTACTTTCTTAATTTTTCTCTGAACTTGATTCCCTAATTTATTACGAGAATACAATTACTTTTGAAAGACTTCTCCATTGTCCTTGGTTAAAAACTTACAAAAGGTAATCTCCTAATTGAGCAATTAGAGAATTAATAGTCAAGCAATTAGAGAATCCCCCAAGAGACCTAGGAAGCAACACATCTTGCATGGGGTACAGCATGTGAAGTTTTCAGTTTAGGTCTTTTATACCCTGCTCCTACTTTGTCATGCACAGTGTTCTGTCCCCAGTTACAGTCTGCTATGGGCCATGGCTTCTTGCAGAGTGGCAATCTCCACTGTTTTTCTTTCTGCAGGAAAAGGGTGGCAGCTTGTTTCTGCCTAGTATTGAAGTTCAGAGGAGAAAGAGAAAATAATAGTCAAGTTACCCAAGGGGTGATAACTGACAATTGCTATAGTGCCAAACTGTCATGGTTAGGTCATTTTGTATACAAATGGTGTTCTTGTGGGCGTTATCAGGTGAATTAATTTTTTTTTATCATGTGAATTAGTATTTTAAAGGTATTTTAACAATGCACAAACTTAAATTTATTATTGCATGAAATTTTAATAGTTTCTATTCATATACAACACCACTGAAATTTCAATAATAATCATATAACTTCCTGTTTATAGGCTTGAAATCTTTGTAATTTTTAAATTCTAGTTCTTTTGTCATTTGCAGTGTGACTGGTGACATATTTTTAAACATGCAGTTCTCATTGCCTTCAGCAGGAACTATTAGGTATTGTGAATCTGAAAAACAATGACCACACCATGACAATAATGGTCACATTATTTAATCCTAAATAGATTTTTATGGTTTTAAATTTTTTTTAAATAGATTAATTAATTAATTAATTGACAAATAATTGTTTCCCTATATGTATTTATTATACTGAGATTAATGTTCTGCCCAGCATCTATGTACTCCTCTAATCTCCTAACTGAGTGAATTATACACCATAGATCAGATTCAATAATGAAGTAGAGATTGTTTGGAGGAATTAAACTTCGATGCTAATCAGGTTAAACCAGTATTGATGCTCTCATTCTGAGATTACAGTCAGTGTTTATCAGTCAGTATTTTTCTGTGGCAGAAATTGCATTGTAGGAGATAAAAAAGAAAAGAACTGTCAGTATTTTAGTTGCTTACTAACATCCTAGTTTCTCAGAATTCTCTTTGACAGCATAATAATTGATAAAGTAACCCATATCTAATACTAGTATATTGTTTGAAAAGAGAATATAACCTGAATTATTAAATAGGAAAATGTCCTCTTCTAACCTCTTATCTGAAATATAACCTTACAAAGAGAATTTTTGGTCATCTAAATTCAGACAATTTACATTAAGTTTATGGTGATGTACTTGAGATGACAATTTGTCTTCCCTCCCATTCCCCAAGTGGTTAGTACTCATGCATTCTAAGTTGTTCATTTAAATCCTTGTTTGTCCACTGGGACTGCACAGATAATCTAAAAGATGAAAAGTAGCTTCAAATTAAATAGTAAATAATGAAAAAAATGCTAAAAACATGATAATACTATCTTCTTGGCAATTAAATATCTCAAATTCATAAACATTTTTTAAAAAAAGAAAATATTTTTTCCAAATTCAAGACTGAGTCTTCCTTAGCAAAACGTGGCAGTCACCACAGTCACTCTACTCAACTTGTTTAACTTTGCTTCCTAAGTGTAATTCATGCAGAACATCTTGATTATATTTCAGTTTTGGTATTGATAACGTTCAGAATGTGTTTTTATTTTTATTTAAACAAACAGATCATCTCATGGGACTCTCACCTGTGGCAGGTGAGAGAAATCTGACCAGAATTAGGCATGCAGATCTCTTCAGTGAATGTTCTTGACTGGTGTTTTCCCTGCAATTTCAATTCCTTCTCCTCTGTCCTGCTCTTTTGTTTTTTTCCTCTTCTTGCAGTGTCTGTCCATCATGCCCTGGAAAAATCATGCCACGATATATATTCAGTGATCACTGCTTGTAAATAATACCTTTTTAATATCATCTTAAATTTTCTTATTTGGCTTATTTCTGTGGTAATGCTTTGTTGGGGATGCAAAAGAGCATTTTCAGTGTAATGGCTGTGAAGTAGATTTGCTGACTTGGTCAAAACATAAACTTGTGATTAGCCAGTGTCTTTCAGTCCAGTAGGCTAAGGCAACAAATAACTTTGTTTTCTCTCTGTTGAACCCCGCATTACACAATGTCTGCAGTTCACAGAAGTCATATTTCTTACGAGCTGGAAAATTCAGGTGCAACCAGTGCCTCACACTTGGGCTTTATACTTAAACTGATAATAAGTCATGCATCTAGCCACTTCCTAAATTGCAGTGAACAGCAGCTTGTGAAACCACAGTTAATTAAAGTTTAGAGAACCACAGTTTTTGATGTCTTGTGTTCTTTAATTAGCTCCATATTAAACCATCAGGAACTGACAGTATTGATGAATCAGTGAATGAGAAAATAAGAGACACAGGGATATTTTAAGTATATATACAAGCAGAAAAGTATGTTTCAGAGCATAAATATTAATTTTTCGATTAATAAAAAGGGGTACATGATGGGAATAGAATGAGAGGTGCCTGTTTAAAAGGCTTCGCAACTCTTGTAAAATGATGCTTTTGAAATTCAAAATTGAAGAAAGCCTTCACCTCTTTCAAAAGTGACAGTAAGATATAGCAGATAGCAGCAGTTTTTAAATGGGTTATGATTAGTGCAGTGTTAGTGTGCAGCACTTCCTTTCTTGTGCCAGTGTTTTGACTCTGTAGCTTTTCCACAGTGAATGTGCAAAACCAGAGTAGTGTGGAAGGAGGAAACCAGATGGTTTGTGACTTGGGGACATCCCTCTAAATCAGTGTGGCTGCTACGAGCAGTCTGCTGGCAGGATTGGGGCCACAATCGATGCCTGAATAGACTTGTTTGAAATGGTACAAGGAAGATTAATGGCCTAGTTGAGGATTTAAAGCAGCATAATTTTATATCATTTCTGTTAAAAAGACTGCCCATACTATGATAGCAAGCACAAATGAATATAATTATCCATCCATCCATCCGTCCGTCCATCCATCCATATCAGGATACTTGATCTAGTTGACCATCAGATTAATTACAGACAATTTGGTCATATCTGTGGACAACATTTTTATATCTGAAGATATCGGGCTTAGTGGAAGACAACTGATGAACTAGCAATCCTCAGAAGAATGGTGTTTTCTCTACAAAGTATTGGATTTGTTATTAATATGGCTTTATTACTTGGCAGATGCTGTCTTTCCTTCTTTTCTTCTTTTTTTTTTTGTCAAGGAAAGGGCTGAAAAGGAATTGCATGTACAAAAGAAAATGTATGCCCATTATAGTAAAAGTAATTAGACTGTTTCAAAGATTTATTTCATTTTTAATAATGCCAAGAATCAGGACAAGGCAGTTGTTTATAGAGGTGCCTTCAAATTCAACCTATTCAATTTTAATGGATTTTTTCATGCTGTAAGCAGCACCAAATTTCATGGGAGACTTAGAAACAGAACTAAGCAGTCTGCTTTCAAACCATCTTTGAAGGATTAATTTTAAATAGCTTTGAAAAAGTAGTGCATGGCAGAAATGCATCTACTTTTATTTTATAGCTGATACTAAAACCATCTTCTCAAGTGTGTTATATTGCATACTATTTTGAAGTTTCAAAGAAACAAAGAAATTGTAAATAATATTTCCAAAGGAACTTCTGCTACTCCCAAGGAACCAACTTTTAATAAAAAACCTGTAGTTCCCTAATTTTCTTCAAGAGAAACTAGCTAAAGTCCGGAATTGGAGTAGTTGCATTCTCACTTTAGTTATTGGCATACTGGCATGCAGTTATTTCTTTTTGTATGTACCATTAGTTTACTAAATCCAAAGGGTCAAAATGTACAAATGAACACAGAGTCACTGAGGAAAAAAAGTGTTTGGTAGCTTCTGGATACTTAGTCAAAACAGATTTTAAAATATTTAGAATTACTTTATTTCTAAAATTCAGCATGCCACTCAGCATAATTTTACAGGTCTTCTAGAAAGATCAATGTTCCGGGCAGATGCTTTGCAATATAATAACAGAGATGCAAGGCTGGAAGGGAACTCAGTGGGATTCCTTTTCTGAGGAACTGTCCTGCTCTAAGCAGGGAGCAGGTACACTAAGCTCGTTCTTGGTAGATTCTAGTGCTGTTCCTGAAGTCCAGGGATGAAGATTTCAGAGATTCCTCATGTTATCCCTTGCACACTTTTACATTGTATAAAACTTTTTTCAAACACATTGACATAAATAATTCTTGTCACTGGTGGACTAGGCAACAGCTGATCATCTGATGCTCTTTTTCATGTTTGTTATCTCCTGTCGGCCTGGTTTCCCTGAGATGAAAGGAAGTTGTATCACTTAATCTTTTATCATTATTTTGTTTCCATCTTGCTGTTTCATATGACTATCCTCTTTCTTTCTGCCTGTATCTCACAAGTCCTGGAGATGCATCTGAACACTGTATTTCAGCTGAGACCTCTCTAGCAGAGCAATATTTGTTTTTGTGATCTTCTGAAAATATCTGAATGAGATTTGGTTTTTTTCAAACAGGATCCCATTATCTCTTATTCTGGTTTTCATCTCCTCTGTAACACTGTTTATTCTGCTTTATCTGTTTATGATTTTGTATTTATGCTTTTAATATTTTACTCCTAAATGCAAGGGATTTCAAAATACTTCTTAAATTTCTCTTATTAAGCATACTTTCCCAATTAATTTTGACTTTTATTTGTTGTTCAATCACATTACTCCTGTGCATAATATATATCAAAGTGTAATGAAGTAATATGAGATGTGTGATGACACTAATAATGGTTATATTAGGACAGAGATGAGGTTCTTTCCCTGCAAAGTATTGCTTTGTTCAAAGACTTTTTACCTTCAAGGCAGGACAAGCTCTGATTTGCAAATCTCTGCTGTACAGGAATGTTGGGTGTGTTCATTTTATTGTGATATGAAAGGAGCAGAAAGCTGTTGTGGAATGCAATTTAACGTGTATACTGAAGGATCAAATTAAAGTAGTGTTCACTGTAAAAGTAATTTTCATTGTCCTTCACAAATACTTTCCAGTTGTAACAAACGATAATTCCTAGTGTTTTATGGTTGATGAACCTCCTGTGAACATACTGGGATAAATAAATATTTTCATAAGAACACCTATCCATTTCCAGTGGGGAACTTCCTAGAGGGAACTTAAAGAGAGTTCATTCACTGACTCCAAACACTTACTGTTGTTTAATTTGAATAAGCTGTTATATGAGTTTTGAGTAAAATGAGTAGTTATAAAAATATTTGCAGGTGTGGTGTCCTCTAACTATCACTGGCCATATCCCCTGTCATAGAAGAATGTACAAAAACCTTTTTCTATTCAGAACAGCTGCACTTAAGTTTACTGTTTATTTTTTGTCAGCTACTGTCAGTCAACTAAGAACTAGAGTTTTTGTGTATAGAAAATAACAAAAAGGCTTCTGCAAATCATAAATACAGCAGACACAACTTTTTCCTGATTGAATTTCAGGTGTGTCTATAGATGTAGTGATTAGCAGTCAGAGAAGTAGTCACAGTATCCCCATTTGCAATAAGATCTGAGCAAACATTCATAAGACTACATCTACATGACCACTGCCATCTGATTGCAGGATGCAATAACTTTATGCATTGATTCATTTGGGCATTTAATTTGCTGTCAGTTCAACTGCAATGTTATTCCTCCTTTTTGGCGATCACTTCATACCGTAAACAAAATTCAGGTTGTCCTGTTCTCCTGACTGAAGTAAAAGGTGTTCCACAATTCAGCCTTCAGGTACGTATACTGGACTTGCATAGTATCAAAGTTTCAGGGAAAGAGGCTAAGCTGCAGTGGAATCCTATTCTGCTAAATCTTGCAGCCAGGGTATCTGTACAATAAACTGTAAAAAAATGCATTAGGATATCATTATAAATATTGAGAAGAGATATTCTCTTTCTTGGTCCCAGTATTTGATATATAAATATAAAGTTTCCCTCCTAGAAGGAAATTGCAGGTGTAATATAATATTCATCAAAACAGGTTAACCTAGAAAATTACGTTTAACTTTATATTCACAAAATTAAGGTAAAAGGTTTATTTATATTAGCAGCATTTGAAAAAAAAAAAACAACACTTCTTATTTAGCTGTCAACTCATGCATTTGAATGTCCATGAAGGAATATTTTAATGCACAGTGATGTCACTACTATTTACAGTGGTCACTGAATACCCTACCACTTCAATCACAAGGACAGTTCAAGCACAAAACAAAAACAAAACCTTAAGAGCTTAGGGTTGAAACATACAGAGGTAATTGTGGGTATATTCAGAAAGTCATCAGGCACTAAGGTATTGACGTGAAGGGTCTCTGTAGAGTTCTACTTTAACTCTTCAGTGAGAGCACTATGAGGAGAAAATGTCACATTTTCATGAAAAGTCAGCAAGTAATTAGTATAGAGTTCTGCCCTGCAAATGGGTGCAAGACTGCAATGGCCTCTTAACAATGAGCTAGATTAAGCAGGGAATAAACTTTAAATATCCTTAAATACTGTGATGAGTAGTTAATAAGGGAGAGTTGAAAGGAAGTCACTAAGACAGGGAGGACAGAGTTACTACTTGGGAAAATATCTTGTGTTTCCAAAACTTAACCTGCTGCAATCAGCAGCAGTCCCATGAGATGTAAATAGTTGACCACCTGTTCTGCACGTTCCCTCACATGTTCCATACGTTGTAAGGATTCACTGCAGCTGCTAATTTCTTTAGGATAGTTATGTGAATATAAAAAAGAAAACGCTATCAGACATGAAGGTTATGATTTCTTAGACATTGGGGGATTTGCCTGTTTTAGCACCCTGCTGCAAGCTCTTTCTCCAAAGAAAGATTTTATGAGATTGTGATGAGAGAAGCTGTACTTTAGTAAATTATTTTGGTACTTCATTTTGCCTACACAATCTAATTTCAGTCATTTTCAGTAGGGACTTTATCTGTATAAACACACAAACACACTTCATACCCTTTAAAATGTGTATATAGATTGTATATGTATTGCCCATGGTCTGAATTAGACTAAATATTTCTTTTATGCATTTAAATTGTACAAGACACATTATCACTGGGTTGTAGCTTCTTAAAGTTGCAATTATAGTCTTCCCGTGTGCTTATGCCTGAAACAGGATCAGCCAGATTGTTTCATAAATTTGTGTTGTTAATGTTATAATAAAAGTTACTCTAAAGTTCAGAAATCAGAATATTTAGCAACTGTTACTAGGATACAAAAGGAGGTAGACTTTTTCTTATGGCATATATAAATAGTTATATGGTTTGGGGAGACCTCACTCTAAATTTAGTTTTAAAGTCTCATTTAGAAGAGGAAAATGTATAAAAGAGAGAGTGCTTACTAAAAATTTAGATTTTGGAAGTAGTTATGGTTTAAATGTTACTCTGCTACAAATGTATTTAATAGGAACCCAGACTCTGGGATAATAAACCTAAAATTAATTTTTATATCTACAGCAATTTGAAAATTGTTAAAAAAGATAAAGTATTTCAGGAAGTAACTCAAGATTAAAACTGACATACTGATTCTACTTTGAAGTTTCTTGTCTTGGAGATAATCTATGCCATAACTTGTTTTATGCTATTATCACAGGCTAAGTGTTTGCTTTTAAATGCTTCTTGTTCACCTCAGTGAATTTCAAGTTCATCAGGTCCTGCTTTCAGAATAGTAAGGCTGGGTCTTTGCCTACTGAGTCAAAATGCGTCCAAGTCATGAGATATCTTACATTTCTTTCAGTCTTCTATCTAGAATCCTATTCACTACCATGTCCACAAATTCCTAATGCAAGCAAATACAATTAAAAACCCATTGGAAAGGTAGAAAAAAGGCATCCACATTTGACTTCCAGTGCAAGTATCTGGTTGAATCTGCACGGTTCCTGGATACCGGGGCTTGCAGGGGTTATATGCTTCATGGTTGGAGAGCTCTGCAGTTGCCAAAGGTGCTGGCAACACAGCTTTCAAATAGAGTTGTTTATACAGTTCTTCTCTCCTAAATTAGCTGAAAGAATAAATCAGTGAATGATAGTTACCCAAAAGAATACAAGAATCACTGGGTAATTTTGTAAAAAAACAAATACTTCCAGTAAAGGAGAGGCAGGTGATTTTGTAGTGCTTATGAAATACTCATGAAGTAGGATGTGCTGCTTCAATGAGACTTACCAGTTATACATTGATAAAATCAATAGCATGCAACTGCATCCAAGAAAGATAGTTGTGTCTTTGTATATATTTCCTAGGAATAGAAACTTTTCAAGATTATGTATTGATGCTGAGCATCAATTTTATTCTTTTTGCCTTTAAAATGAATTAGTGTGATTTATTACTGATGCATGTGATCACAGAAAAAAAATCAAACTGTACTTTATGCATACATAAACACAGGTATTTATGTACACATACATGATTATAGATATTTATAACTGACCAATCACTAAAGGTTTTTGAAAATAGCTTCCAGAGGCTATTGCTATTGATGCATCCTCTGAGAGCTAATGAACTAGCTCTAAATGTGTCAACTCTGTCTTCACAGAGTATCTCTCACACCTGTCTTATTTCAAAATGTGTTAGAGTGCGTAGAGGTCAGGCAAAAAGATGCAATTTGCCAGAGGAACCCTGATGATTAGTGACATCCTGTGCTATTTCCATGCTGCTAGCTTTCTCGGGAGCATCTTGCAGTTGTTTCCTGCGCAATTAGAATTCCATGAAACTTCATGAAACTCTATTTAGGGGAATATTTAAACATTTTAAAAAAAAATACATAAAAAGTTTAGCCTGAGGAAATGCTATGCTGTTAGTTAAGCTATAAGACTGTTATCCAGTGCTACTTTTGCAAGTCTTTATTCTTTTATTCCCACCTGTCACAGGCAAAACCAGAAAGGTACAAATGGATTCATTTTCCCTTGTGATCTCTGTGATGTTTCCCCTGTTAGTGGTTATAGAGAGTAGAGATTACACACTATTCAGAAAGCAACACTCAAACTGCAGTAACAAAAATATGCATGTAGAATTTGGAAAGCCATCTCTGGCTTTAAGATGTAAATTGGTGCAAGGGCATGTATGGATACTCAGCAAAAGGTCCTCAGTGAGATACAAGGAAAACCCTGCATGCACATGAAGAGAGCCTGAACAAGATTTTGATAAGAGGTTGTAACACACTATAGGAACAGAAAATTTAGGGAGCCTATGAAAGGCAGAGGGCTGGAGGTCCAGGAAAAAAGGGTGCTGTCATCCTGCAGTCTGGTTCTCATTCAGAGAAGCATTAAAATTGAGGAGGGCTGGTACCCCTCTATCTGAGTGTCATTTGACTGGCAGAAGTTGCATCCCTGAAATGAGGCCAACTGAAAGAGAGGGATATTTAATTCAGTGCCACTGGAGCTTATTTCACCAGACCTATCTGTTCAGCAACCCCAGGGTGATGTACTTCTCATGCAACCATTCTTGCTGCTGTGATAGTAACTTCATCTAAAGCAGTAAAAACTGCTGCAGTGGATGGGAACTGTGGCAGTCTTCCTGACTTCCATCTCTGCCATGTGCAATAAGCATCCTCACCTTATTCCTGGTTTTGGCAGCCTAAATGTGTTTTTTTTGGTTGTTTTATTTTTTGTTTGTTTTGTTTTGTTTTTTTGTTTGTTTGTTTGTTCTTTTTTGTTGTTGTTGTTGGTTTTTTCCTTCATTCCCTTGCTTAAGGCATAAGAAGAGGATCCTGGAACTTGATTTCTCTGAGTGTTTGCACATAGGCCCAGCTACAGATCATCTCTGCCTTGCAACTTAAACAGGACTAACGCTTTCTTAACAGTGCACATTAATTTTGCACAGAGATGTCCTTATGAATGTGAGACTTTCACAACTGCTTTTTCTTTTGTACTGCATAGATGCAAGCAAATAAGAGCCTGTGCTTTTTCAGGTAGGTCAGGATTTCCAGAAGCTTTTCACAGCTATTACTGCATGTACTTGTGGGAGAAAACAAAGAGCTATTGTTATGCAGAGAAATTTGTGTCCTCAGGGCAAACTGGAAAGAGTTGGATATCTGCTTTCTCTCATAGCTTCTAATGATGCTTACTAGGAGGGTTACCTATGATTATAAAGGAAGAAAACAGGCTCTTGTGTGTGTTACAAGAATGTGCATGTACTATAAGTTTCAAAAGCATATCGTTAAATCTAAGCAGGACTTGGAATATTCCTGTGTAATAATTAAACAAAAAAAAAAAAACCAAAAAACAACCAAAAGCACCCCATCAAACTCTAAGGATATTTAATTAAAAGAAATATGTTACTTCTTTCAAATTACTGATCCTAGCTGGGTTTCAGGGGAGACGAGGTTCCTCTGAGGTTTTTATAGTCTCTTCTAGTTTGATTAAACTACACTGATGTTTATTAGTTTCTCTGAACTGTATCAACTTATTAATGGGTCATAACTTAGGAACTGTTTGACAGTATTTTCTTCAAGACAAGAAAGGGGGGGAAAAGTGGGGATTACTTTTGTGGGGAGGTAATTATTTTAGACATAGTATTCAGTACTTGTAAGTGTCCTGTCATGCCAAGTATTTGACTCACTTGTTTTTGTTTTTCCAGTCTTAACTTAGTGCTTGCATTATTAAACATGAAATTCCTTACTCCTGGCAGCAGCAACCTAACATTACTATTTTTTGCCTCTCCTTTAACTGGAAGAGGGTAGTGTTAGTACATTCAGGGTGTTAGTACTCTTATCCTGAGAAACAGGATAAAAATAAAGGCTTTTCTTAGGTCATCATAGTGCTTGAGAGCTGATCTTGTGTAGAGTGTAGGTCAGTGCTGTTATGTTCTGATTTGTTTATCCTTGGAGCAGGTACAGTGAAAGGAAAGAACAGATGGATACTGGCAAACAGGAGAAGTTATAATATCCAGTCTTGTATCCTGATTTATAGCTGGTATAATACACTTTGGGATTCTTCAGGTAAACTAATAAGTGTGTAACAAAAATCGGTTGTATTCATTCTGTCACAAAACTTGTGAGATCAAGGAATTGCCTTTTTGCTCATTTTACAGATTGGGTTGGGCTGTGTTACAAACCTGTGTGCTGGTGCCAGTGAATCTAAAACTATTTGTGTATTTGTGCATTTGTGTGAGCAGCTGATGTGTTTTCAGTTGTGATGGCTTACAGTTGCAGGTCTGTGCTTCTTTTTCAGAAGTTTGCTTCTTGTTTATTATTCAGCCACATACACAGTCATGCTGGCATAACAAGGAGATACTACTTCCAGATGCTTTACATTATGAAGGTTTGGCCTAAACACTATGCTGAGGATAACACAAGAAATATGTGTGAGAACAAGAAATTAATCATAAGTCTTCAAGTTAGGCTACGTACTAAATAATACTTAAGTCTTGAACTTCAACTAGATAATTTTAAACTTGTTTGTTGAAGTTTTTGTTCAGATCTGCTGCTTCAGTGAGGCTTGACATCTTATTCTACTTACAATAGTATCCTACTCTTTCCCTTTGAGAAGGAGGCTAGATGGAGTAGTTTTGATTCCTTTAATAGGGCACAACTAACATGGTGAGTACCATAAGATGCATTTTTAGTCCCTATTTTTTTCTGGGGCACTGTTATGCATGATGTTCCAGGCTGGGTAGTCTTGTGACATTAGTCCGTATTATTTCTGTCCTTTTTTCCAAGCCCATATCTTTAACTGTTGCCTAAATTTTGTCTATTGGCCTGTCTTGTATGTTTGTAAGCAACTTAGGGGATTTCTGTGTGGTATTTGTTTTGATAGAGCTAAGTGGATGTACAGAAATACAATATAAACAAACCTGAAGAAAGTTCTGTTTCACCAATTGTCATTCTTGGCTGTTGTACAGGCCAGCAGAAGTTCAATGTTTTCAGCTCTGGTTTTCATCCTGAATCATTTTAACTAACAGTAAATATACAACTGTTTGTCTCTGTCTTGGTTCTAAGTATATTTATGCTTATTAAAGTAATTTGAAATTGTTTCCTGGGCAGAAAAGTAGAAAACACTTTTTCTTTTTTTTTTTTTTTTTTTTATTAGAGGAATCACATAGAGAACCTGATGTATTTGTCAAATCTATGCTGACAGAAATTATTCATGCTCAGGAAAAAAATAAGAAAGGTGGTCTCAAACCTAAAACATTAGTATGAGTTGAGAATGTGTTGCTATGGCTAAAAAGGTGTTTACTGTCAATTAGTATTTATTACAGCAGAGCTTGGAGAACATCACTTCCTTGAAAATGGTTTCCATCAGGAAAGATATTTTGGATAGCTACTATATTTGGACAGCAGATATGTCTGTGGTCTTGGTTTCTATCTCCCCAGTCTGATAAATAAATATATGTTAAATCAAAGTTGATTGTTTTTAGCTGACCTGTTAGGGGAGACATTAGGAATTTCTGGGGAGTAAATTAAGTGATGTTGTCTATGGAATAAATGTCCAGTTGACAGATGGCTGCTTCTTTATCAGATCATTATCTCCATCAATGTTGAGCACCAAAACAGCTAGAGATTATCAGTAGTCCTCCTGGGAGGCCTTCCCACCAGCATTCTGCTGTGAAATGGCACCTCTCTCTGACACCCACTGACTACTGATGTCATAGCACAGCACAGAGCCTGCCTTAAGAACACCATGAGTGTCAAGGGCACAGGTGGACTGAGGCATCCAAGTAGGACTGCCTAGAGAAATCTAGATTAAATTACAACAGGAGTGATAGAATTACTATAAAAAGTGACTGAAAGCTTCAGGTAAGAAGCATTCCAGCATTTCTGAGGTACAGCTATGATGTTATTTTTCAGAGTTACACTGAAGTTCTGCATTTTCTTTTTCTAAAAGGTGTGTGCCATCAGTGAAGTTAAATTTTAAATTCTTGCCTCAAGTAATTTCTGCTTTTTGTTCTGTGAGTAAAACCTTATTGCATGGGTAAACTCTGCCTATAGATGACAAGCTTTGAGAAAGTCAAGTGAAATTATAAATTGTATAGAATTACAATATATAGTTTTAGTCACTGGAAGGAGTACCACTTACACCACCCTGGATGCTCTGTCCAAAAAATTTAAATTATAAAACAATTAGTAACCACTAATTGTAAAACAATTAAGTAAAAACAATGTAAAGTGTAATTAGAAGTACCCTTTATCTTGAAGAGTTTATTGAATTAAGATTTCCTAAGGGATATTATGTCACAAATTCAATATACAGCATTTATACCTTTATGATATCAATTATCTTTAATCTTTTTTTCACTTTAACTGCCATATAAATTGACTAACGTTAAAGATTATTGGAAAAAATTCTCAATCCTGAGATCCTAATGACTTTATTCTAAAACATTCAAAGTTGTATAATTTTGCTGTTTCAATTATTTTTTTCTTTCTGTTTTGGGCTGATGTGAGAATGGCTAGAAAGTGGTGGCAACTTCAATTGTGTTACCATTAAGTGCAATGATTCACCATATCCTCACATTTTAACTCAGGAAAATGCCTATTGAATCCAGAATACCATAAACTAATGGATTACTTGCTACATATGTATTGTTTAGTGTGCATGATGTAAGTTGTAAATATGGAAATAGATTCAAATCAACACATTTTCTTCTAGAATCCACCTATTTCTCTGGCAACAAAAATCCTAGCAGAAGTAAGGCACTGAAGCAAATGCTTCACCTGGAAACAAAATAGAAGGTTTTTGTTATTTTTTTTCTTTTTTTTTTTTTCTTTTTACTTCACTTACTACTGATTTTGTTTTTCATGTTAGTAAAACCCTGTACCTCCAAACCAGGAAATGTGGCTTTGACACCATTGTAGACAAAAACAGGAAGAAAAATTTTGGAAGGTTTATCTTTTAGTTTTTTGACCATCTGAATTACAGTGTCACAGCACCATCCTGAAACTTGCTATGCTAAGTAACATGTTTTGCTAAGAGCAACTATTTAAATTTTGGACCAGAATTTTTTTTATTATTATCATAGTGTAATAGATGGATCAACATGTTACTATTTTTAATGCAGGCAATGGAGCAAAGAGAAGAAGAAATATTTTGAAAATCACATTCATGCAGAATGGGAAACCACTGTTTCACCAATTCTATTGGAAATTATTAGCAATATGAAAATATTGTAAAATTAACAATAGCAGAACACTTAATCTACATTTTGTATTATTTTTGCAAGACTTCCAGTTAAAAATCAGCACAAATCCTTCTAGTGGCTGCATCTCTTGAAGTTGTAGAGAAAGCCTTGAAGCAAAAAATAATGAAGGCTATGATGGTTACTCCCATTTGCTGCTTTTTCAACCACACATTTAGCTGAAACCAAAACTGCTTGTTTAATCGAATTTAGAGGACGAAACATAAAATATTATTATTGGTATAGGATACAGCTACCCCAGGAATATATATTTTAGAAAAATTCTGCTGAGTGAGTAGTGTTGCAAGAATTATTTTACTAGATCTTCTTTTCCAGCATATATGTTAAACTTCTAATTTCTAATTTCCCTGATCATTTTGAAAAGGTAAATGACTGCCTACCATTGATCTGACATTATAGATGGAAAAAATTACAATATATACACACTTCACATTGCAGTACTGAGAGTGCCATTTTGACACTTAGTGGTATGAGGCGTTTAAATATAGATAACTATATAAACACAAATTCTTGTCTTTTCCATCCCCTACATTGGCAGCGTATTCAAATTTTTCTTCATCTTTCTTTCATGATCCTGATGAATTGCTCTGCTGCAGTACTGTGGACATAATGCCTGTAGTAATATCTGCATACAGAAGAGCCTAAAACCTAAACTTCAGGTGCTTCAGAAGCAGCTTCCTACTTAGGCTTACCTTCCTGCCTTGTTTTATTCTTCTGAAAATACAAATCAGTTCATAATTTTTAAACAGATTGTAGAGTGAACAAAAACAGATGCCTCACTTTGCTTGAATTGTCTGTGACTAAGTACTCCTTTCCACTGAGTTTGTCAGTGAAATTTATGGTGGAGTAAAGTGCTTTTTCAATGCTCAATTTCAACATTTAAATACTTTTGATTTCACTTGGAACCTTTTTTTCCTTTCTTTGTAAGGGAGAAATAATTTTAGTTATGCCAGATGTTGGTTATTACTCTGTTCATTATTGTTTAACCAGAAACATAATTCTTAGTGCTGTATGAAACACAACTGGTGCTTTTTTTATCTATAGATGAGAGGAAGAATATTTGCTGTATTTATACTGGGGTATGTTAATATTTTGCATTGAAGGATAAGAAGACAAAGATTGTGGCTAACTTTCTGAGGAAAGGCAGAATGTCAAATGTTTCAGATTTCTAGAGGGGTTTAGGAAATGCCTGTAAATGGCGCCATAGTTTTAAATCACCCTTTGTTCTATTTCTGAAGTCCCATCCATCACTCAGTGAACATCTTCAAAGGACAGGTGAAGTGGCATGCTAGCTACAGGGCTGGAAATGTAAGAAGCAGGCAAACTGCAGTGGAAGTTTGTTTACAATAATTGCTAAAGAATAATTAGGTACTTCTTGACTCTTGTCGTTTGTCTTATTAGATAAACTGTACTTCATAAACAGGCTATTCACTGACAAAGTTTCCCAGCTACATAACTTGGTAAAGTACAGCACTTTGCCAAAACAGATCCCTTAATCCTCTGACTGGTGCCCTTCTCTTGGGTTTGATTGCAGCACCACACAGAGGCACCCAGTCCATCGCTTCTACCCCCATCAGCCTTGCCCTTGGATGTATTAAACAATGCAGTCGCTGGATTTAGCACTGTGGAAGACCTTATCCGCTATCTTGAACCAGATCGATGGCAACTGGATTTGGAAGATTTGTACAGGCCAACGTGGCAACTTCTTGGGAAAGCATACATTCATGGGAGGAAGTCAAGAGGTAATTTACTCTTCTGTCTGGCCTTGCAGCTTTCTATGGGTATGATTTCTTGACACAGAATCAAGAGCATTCTTCACCTTGAGTTTTGGTTCCAGTAATATGCTAGAAAGAGAGCAGATACCATTGTTGTTAGCTGTACTCCCATTGAAAGGACAGTAAATAAACTCAAAACTTAAAGGAATTTAGCAGGATAGGGCAGCATAGGGGAATTTAAAAAAAAAAAAAAACAACAAAAAACAACAAACTCACACAGTAGGACAAAAACTTTATTTTTGTTTGAGGTAGGTAATGTCTTATGCTTACTGTATCATGTGAATGACTGTTTATTTCCCTAGAATCTTTTCAGTCTCTACATGAAATTAATTGAGAGCAATTACCTAAATGTTTCTCTTAGATGACACCTTTGGAAATACCATGTGTCCATGTCTGGGTTGATCATGCAGTTGTCAACTTCATCAGAAGTAAAGTAGATTGTGTTTTCAAAATTTGTAGATCTATTGATCAGGAACTCATTTTCTTCCTTCTACATCTGACACTCGTGAATTTCATGCCACATTGCACCCAGATGCTACCCACTATTTCATGTTTATGGATTACATGTGGATGGATAACGTGAAGGCAATACCACCTTCCTTGCCCACCATACAACATGAAAAAGGAAACATATGAGCTTAACTGAACAGACTTCCTTTTGGTGGATATAAACTAAAAGGTTATCATCTGATTAGCAAGAAAAGGGAGGAAGTAGAACCTTTCAGAGCTCAAATTTAAGTGTTTGACAGTTAATTCTTAGATCTTAGGGCCCAGAAATCAACCTTTGTACCCTATCCATATTGCTATAGCCGTGCACAGAGCAGCTAAATTATGAGCCAAAGAGGAGCAAATATCTTTAAAAGCTCTCAGATACTCATTTAACACGTCCTTAATTAAAGAGATTTACTATTTGCCCAATGCATTCCATAAGTGCACAGTAAGTGGGAGAAAAACAAAATGCAGGTATTGGTTAACATCTGTATAGATTAAAAAAACTCCCTGCAAGACACATCTTAAAAAGAAACTATCAGAGTAAATCTTTCAAAGACTTCTAATTAGATGCTGAAATAGATTTTTTTCACTGAATAAACATATCGTGGTATTGCCACATTTGTCTTAGAGACCACCCTCAGACTGCATTACTGAGTCTGTAATACAATAGCCTGAGGTGGAAAATACGTCTAGTTGAAATGACATAGGACTATTCAATAGATAGGAAAAGCAAAACCTTTGTCTTCTTTTTTATTTTTTCCCCATGTTGTTCTCTCAAGCAGCATGTTTGCTATATTTCAAAACCGTTTAAAAAATGGTTGTCAGAGGTGCATATCCTAAAATTTTTTGTTTTATTCAAACTCTTTGATTCATGATTAGATAGGTTTCATTTTTACAGTGTTTCAGTGAAAAAGCTAAATTACTGTTTTCATAAGCAAGTTACAAAAAGTGTATCTTACTTTATGTAGAGAAATGTCCTCTACTCCTACGTGATAATTTGTATGAAAAAGCTGTATTCAGACAACCTAAATTCCAGAGAAATTCTGTCTCTGATGTTTTCTCTGGATAAAATGCTGCCAAGAACTTCGTCAGGAAAGAGGAAGCACCAAGTTCAGAAGCTTTGATGTCTAAATATAATCCTAAATTCTTTTATACAATTAAACATTCTTAAAAATAAAATATATTTTGCTGTGCAAAAAAAAAAACAAAAACCCATCACTTCCCACTGAAATTCATGTATAATCATTAGATCATATTCTGAAATCTTCTTAAGGAGAAAAAAAAAATCCAGTCCCAACCAAAGCATAGTCCTTAACATTTGTGATTTTTGTACAGTTACATGAGGGTTTTTTTTCTTATACCCCACTTTTTGCTTGAGATTTTGTAACAGCTCCTATTGTAGAAGCCAGTAAGAAACTTACATGCTCAGAAACATCTCCAAAGATGCCAGAAAATTGCATTGCCAACTGCATAACACAATTAATTTCAGGCTGCTGTGAACATGGATTAGTTCAGTTATGTGTGCCGGTGTGGGCACACTCTTGAAATACACTTTACTGTAGGCCTACCTGCATCTACATTTTTTCTCCTTCACTAATTTTTATTTTAGTGTTTCCCATTTATGTGCTACTGCAGAGCCTTTCACTCCTCCTGAGCTAGTGCTAGACAAAAGAACCTTGACTGTTGTGTCAAGCATGATACATGAGTGGAAGCCAAGTTGAAGGAGTGTTTAAATGTTCACATTATAACAGGTACTGTAACTCAGTGCACTTGGGAAATCCACATAACCTTTTATTGTGGTTAAGTAAACACTTCTAAGGGAATATATACATTCTCTCATCTAGCTTCATGCCCACAGTGTGTTAAAATAAATGTTAAACAGACAGCTACTCTTTGAAAAAATAACAGCTTCATTCATATACTTCAAAGAAGTGATTATATAAGCCCTAGATAAATTTGTCACAGACCTTTTAATGAAATTGAAGTACATAAGGTAGGGCAAGGGTTCATTGTGAGGTATCATAGCAATATACCATAGTACATTTGAAAGCATGGAAATCAAACACGACATTTGTTCATCTCTCCTGAAGCCTGTTGTAATAGTAAAGCACACTGAAAGATACCTGCTAAGGGCAGTGTTCTCCAACAGAACCCTTTAAAAGTAATGTCTGCAGGTCTGAGGGCTTGAGTTCAAATTAATTCCTTTTTTGTGATAAAGTAACATACTGCTTATTTTAGTGCATAGTCCTTTCTCTATAACTACAGCTAGGTGTAGGTATGGAAATGATGCATTCCTCTGCTGCTGGCAGGAGGCAATGGAGAAGGACATCACCACACAAGAATCTCTCCCATTGCTCTGTGGGTCTGCTGGAAGAGGTGTCAGTGCCCAGCTTCCACTTTCAATACCTCATGGTGAAGGGCTGAACAGCACATAAGCTTAGCTCCTTCAAATTCACTACACCAAGCATATATCAATCTCTGCAGAAAAAAATCTTCCAGGAGAAAGTATTAGCAGAACTAGCACTTCTCAAAGCATGCTTCAGGCATTTTATCCTCATTCAGACAGCTCACTTATTATACGTTTGAAAACAGAAGAAAGAAATAGTCCATTCCTGTCCACAGTCCTTGATTAATGGAGGTAGACGCATCCACCTTTTAAGTGACTCAGCCTAGAGCTATTAGCTGATCAGAAGAGCTTAAATAATTTCTGCTTTCTCACAGTGAATCTTTCCCCCAGAAGTTTTTTTCTCCCTTTCCTCTGCTCCCTTCTCAACTTTCTCCAAGGAATGCTCTTGTAGTGTGGGAGGCAGGCTGGTGTCCTATCAGTAAGTTTATTGGAGTTATTACACACTCCTCCCTCTTAAAATTTAGCTTGTTTATTTAGGAGCCTATGTTAAGCTGATAGAGATGGAATGAAGTGCCCCAGCTTGGCATTCACTCTGAGTGCAAGCAAAGAAAAGGTTTCAGTGTGTTAAATGACCTTTCACAATAATAAATCCTTACTTATGTGTGCCAGTATGTGGATATGGCCTGCAAAAGAAATGTTTGAAGGAACATGGATCGAAATTCCTTCCCAATGATCTGCTCCTGGGAGAGTACCAGTGAGCATTTCTGCTAAAGAAATTCAGCTTCTAAATTCTTTATGTCTTACGTGTTTAAATAGAATAAGGAGGAATTATCTTGCCTTGATAGGCTGAAGTTTTCCTTGATGATCTTTGAGGCTCTTTACATAGTAGAGAGGAAAGAAAAGGTATTTCTCTAGAGGGTGATTCAAATCAGAAACATATTTTAGCTTTTTTTGTACATATTTTTATTTATGAATGGATGACATTATTTTTAAGCAGTATTAATGCACTGGGGTTCTTTTTCCCCTCTATTTTTTTCTTGATTTAGCTTAAAACTAGTTGGTTAAAGGTCTTTGCCACTTTGTTCAGGGCCTCTGTTTCACTCATCTCAATAGCCATGTTATCATAGTGTTTTCATTTTCTTGTTATGTTTTTGGTTTTTACTAGAGAGAGTAGTATCCCTATGAATTAGACATCACTTCTGTTCCTTAATGGTAGCTATGGAGAAAAACAATTCAGACAAAAGATCCTAGATCATGATCATTATAGTCTGACTTTTCTGAAATAAATTCAATTTAGATTGCTTCTCACTTTTTTTTCCCCCAGTCTTATTAATTTTTCCCAATTTTAACCTCTTCTTGCAAGGCTTGTTAGCTCTTGACTGTGCAGCTAAGAGGAACATAAAGGAGTTTGTCCTCTTTCAGCTCTTTTCATTAACTTGCTCTTCAACCATTGGCAAAGTGAAACTTTAATATGACACAGTGGAAACAGTTTATAGGGAAACTGGTGCCAAATATTAATATCTTTAAATTGCACTTCAAGTTAGTTGCTTACAAGGGAGAATTTTTATTGAAGACTCTTCAAGAGAAAATGAAACCTAGAGAAGCAACAGAAATTCATGTATATGCTGCTATGAAGAGGGAGGAGAAAATGGAGCCTACTAATAGTTATATAGATATACAGTCTTGTGCACTTATTTATTCTGTGCAGAACTCCCTGATGATAACTTTTTGAAGTTCTTACTCCATAGAAGAGACTTCTGCTTAAATATGAATGGTTTCATTCTTCCTTATACTTACAGTGCCCTAGCAAAGATAGAATAGTTGAAATTTTAACAAGGAAGAGGTTTGAATTCTTTATTGCAAGGGAGTTAAATATGTTTTTGAATTTTTGCAGGATTCTTAATTGCTCTCTGTGTTTCACCAATCCAAAATGACCATAGAATAGCAACACTGGAGTATTACTGTAAGCAAAGTGACTTCTATTAGGGTTGGTTTGATAAAACATGTGGAACACAGCCAAATCTTACTTTAATTTGAACCAGCTTTGCCAGCCTTATAAAATAACTGGTGAACATCACTATGCAGCTATCATTCCATTTAAGTTTCATGGTATTCACGGAACTGCAGTATTATATTTTTGTGCTGAACCTGCACAAAACTGAACCTTTCCTGGGGGCTCTGCACTGCTGAAGTTGATTTGCCACAAATGAACTTGGATTGGAAATCAGGAAAGTGCTGTTTTCTCTGTCTCTTTGCAGTGGTGGATCTGAACCTCCTGAAGGAGGAGGCGCGGCTGTACAGTTGCACTCCGCGCAACTTCTCGGTGTCCCTGAGGGAGGAGCTGAAGAGAACAGACACCATCTTTTGGCCTCTGTGTCTGCTGGTGAAACGTTGTGGTGGAAACTGTGCCTGTTGTCAGCAGAGCTGCAATGAGTGCCAGTGTGTGCCAACAAAAGTCACCAAAAAATACCATGAGGTTTGCATTGTTTTTATATTTGCATGCTTGGAAATACTGAAAGCCAGTTAAGGTGTTTATTTTTAAAACAATAGATGCACCAATACTAATATTTTACGTATTGTACTTTCAGTAAATCTTTTTGTAGCATTTTAATTAGGTATTGAGTTGAAAAAAAAAATTAAAATCTTCTTGTTAGTATACTTTTCTCTGCAACTAATTAATTTCTATGGTATTTACTGGTGCAGTTCAGACACATCACAACCATACCTTTTGTTCTTCTTTCACTAGTGGTAGATATCAACTTTATGAAGAAACAAATATTTGTTCATTTCCACTGTTATAAATTGATAGCTAAAATTATTTATTATAGAATTATCTACTTGGGTTAACTCTACTGTTTGTTGTTAAATAAAATAAAGTGGAAATCTGAAACTGCAAGTCTCGTCTTTGGTGAAGCAACACAATTTAATCATGCTCAACATAATTTAAGCAATTTTGTAAATGGCTTGAGGTAAAAGCAAAAATAGTAACAAATGGGTGGAATTAATGAAGAAATGCAGTTTTAATATGCTTCCTGTCATCCAGTGGGTTTCCAGTGCAATCTGGTAAGCTCACAGTCTTCGTGTGTGATGAAGCACTTGTCATTTTCTTGATGCTTGGCTTCTTCTTCTTCTTCAGGTTCTTCAGCTGAAGCCAAGGATTGGTGTCCGGGGATTGCATAAATCATTGACAGATGTACCCTTGGAACACCACGAGGAGTGTGACTGTGTGTGCAAAGGGAATACTGAAGGCTAAACATAATTTAATTGTGCTGTTTTCTTTGAAAGCACATTCAATCAATGGCTGATTCTATTATGGGGCTTGTGCATTATGTCCTTCTGTAATCTCAGTTGCTTGCTTTGAGGATCTTCCATCTTGAAGATTTACAGTGAGCTCTAAAAAGAGGAGAAGCCAAACTGGGATTATACGTTGTGTGACAGCTCTGTTTGGAGACCCAGTGAAATGATGAGAGAAAGGCATCAATGAGGGATTTAAAATATATGTATTGTTGTTGTCCCCCACAGTTTTCTTGGCAATACATGGATTTATAATTTAGGAGTAAAAAATAGATTTAGAAGGCTGACATCATGGATACTTGATCCTGCTGGCTGTCTCATTTCTACAACTCAAGTACATCTGGCTGCTGGTTGAAAACACCTGAAATCGTTCTGTGTTCAGCTACTCCTACATACTCTAAATCAAAGCATTCTCTGTTGTATAAACTTGGGTTAAAACAGACTGTCTTTTTCTGAATTAAATTTAATTTGTCTAATGCTGGTAGGAGGGACTGGATTTTTCTATATGCTGTAGTAAAGTTCCTGCCTTTTAGAAGGAAGACTGGACAATAACGTGAGCTAAGGTAGCAAACATTGAAAAGAACAGCGCCTCTATTCTTACTACTATGGCTGATGAATTTTTTTGTGTGTTTGTTATTTTTATCGTGTACATTTTTATACTCTCCTTTTGACAATATAACTATTTGCTTTTCTAAACTTGTTAAATATATCTATTTTTACCAAAGGTATTTAATATTCTTTTTTATTACTACAACCTAGATCAACTATTTTTTAGTTTTCTGAGACTCTTAAGCCAGATTTATACAGCTGGAGGAACAGAAATGTGGTTACAGTGGGAAAGAAGTGTGATCTCTTTGCAGTTTGTTTCTACAAAGTGAAACGTGCCATTTTTTACCTGGATGCAGGTATGACAGAGATGTGTGGATGAAGCTTGAAGCTCACTAGCTCCATGAGACTAAAAATATGAGAGACATATAACCAGTTTCACAAGGTGACTTTAAAAATTCCCTCTCTTCATACTGGCCTTTGTTCAGATAGAAGAGAAATGAGCGTAGATAGATGCATTCTGGCTTGTTTAACTCTTTAATTTCTTTAAAGGAGAATGACCTACAATGTAACAAGACACACCAGTGGTTTGCAGCCATCATGATGCATCATGGTCATGGGAAGGCAGCCTTGTCAATGGTGAAGTTTTCCATTTGACATTTCCATTGACAGAAACAGTTGTTTAAGTACTGTTCATTCACAGAAACATAACACTCTGCAGTGCAGTTTGATGAACTCTATGGTATCTTTCTTCTGTATGTTATATTCTTTAACCAATACACTTATCCCACCCTAAGCAAATTGAAACGGAAACAGTAAAGTATTTTGCTTGTAAAATGCTATAACATTATGCCTAGTTTATTTTTTTTACTATTGGATTTTCAGATTGTAATGAATCACAAAATAAAGTAATAATGCTAATTTTGTGAGACTAAATGTTTCAGTGTGGTTGCATATTTGTACCTTTCAATATACAATTTAATGGGAAAAGTCAAGATGGTGATTTTCTCCCTATCAGTTTGAAAGTCAACTCTGAAAACAAAAGCCTTCCGTTGCCAAGACTTCCACTTGCTTTATTAATTCTTCATTACTGTAATTCCACAGGAAGAAAAAGGAGAGGAATTAATGTGATGTTATTTGTATAAACATTCAAAGTGTTCAAAATTGTGTGGATGGGAAGCCAATAGTTTGAAATAACATCTTCTGTTATTGTTTCCATAGAGAAATGAATTCTGATGAAATTCTGGGTTTTCTGCAAGTTGGTATGACTTTCTGATACCAGTTCTGGAAAATACTCAGGTGGCTTCTTTTATTTTGTCCCCACCTTCAAAATCCTATTCAGGAAGAGTAACTTCTGGTGTAAATGTAGCATATAATTTTCCAATGTGAATATTAATCCTGTATGAAAATACCAAATTTTGGTCACACAAGAAACCTGGTTTACTTGAGTTTTGAGACTTTGACTAGAAATATTTCGCAGGGATGTTGGGGATGTTTTTACATTAATGTTGTCCTTTTTTTTTTTTCCTCAATTTAAAGAGTTTTTAAACAGCAAATCAAGGTAAAGACAGAAATCATAGCCTCTGGCATCATAATTCAGCTGAAGAATCAAACACTGTAATTCCATTACAGAAGATTCTGCTGTTCTGCTGTAGGAAATGGAGGAGGTCTCATCCTCTCTGTAGACTTGGTTAGAGAAGAAGGCTGGTAATGAAATTTGGAGTAAGTATTTGGTGGCAGCAGAGTTGTGGGGAGTTTCTGGAACCATGTGGGATATGGAGAGTAATGTTTTCCAGATGTTGCAAGTAACTTTTTTTTTCTATTGCCCCTCTCTGGCTCAAATTCTTCCATACCAATTTCTTGAACCAGTTGCCTTCCCAACTGCTTGCTATGGACCTGCTTCTGAGCTCTTTACCCCTTTCCTCCTTATATCCTTTTCACAGGGCTGTCTCTCCCATCTGACCCAAAATCAGCACCACTTCTGTTTGCTACCCTCCTGCTGAACATTGTTGAGCTCTCTTCCTGCCCCTTGGCTCCATGCTCAGGCTTTGTCTTCTCACTACGTCTGCCAGGTCTTCGTTTTTTCCACCTCTCCTCAGACATTCAGGAGGTTTGGTGCTCCACCTCCTCTCTAGCTGAAAGAGTCTGGACAGGCTCATTTCTCCTACAAGAGGGAGTGTGGAAAAGGCAGCAGCTGAGGGGAGCAGTGAAGGATGCAGTTCTCCTGCTTGGTGCTGCATCCTGGGTCCTGCCAGGCAGAGCAGGTGCCCCTGGCCATGGGTGACTTCTAAGCAAAAGGTGTAGTAAAAACTGACTGAAGATATTAACAATGTATTACTAACATGAAACTAACAGTGCCTTTCACAGCTACAGGTAATGGCAGCTGGCTGCCAAGGACATGTGGAAAAAGATTGACAAAAGTGTATAGTAAGCCTTTGATTTTCTAATGTGGAATAGAAGTTGCAAGTTTTGATCCTACATCATTGTGGAGACTTCTTGGAAAATGTTTCAGTCTATTTTAAGTCATAAATTCCTGAATTGCATTAATGTAAACATCAGTGTTTGGCAAGAATGGCTAATGGGTCTAAACAGTGGAAACAACCAAGTAGAATAAAGTAGCTCCTGTAAACTGGCAAAATCCAAATAGCATGATCTGGATTTTGTAGGTTTTATCTTATGCCCAATAAATGTCTTCAGTTAAAAGTAGTTGTTCTCCCCAGAGGAATAGGTGGGGGAGCTGACAACTGATGTTGAACCATGTTTTTATGGATTTTGTAGATAGTCACATTCCTGGAACCCTCCTGTCAGCTGTGGCCAGCATGGGAGTCACTGGGAAGCACCAAATCTTTGCTCACCAAGGGCGTTAACTGCAGATCTCTTGGCTCTTAAGAGAGTTTAAGTGTTTTTGCTCTGTCTGCCTGGTTGAACAGGCTTACAGCTCCTTTTCAGCAGAAGAAGAGAAAAAAAAATTTGGATGATACAACAGAGTGTGTGGAGAAAAAAAGACAGAAACATGAAGATTTGTTTTTATTAGCTAGTGCATCGGCTAATGCAAGCTGTTACCTGATTTCTTTTCTAACAACTGTGTTGAAACTCTTAAAAACTTGCAATTCAGATGCTGGCTGCTTAAACAGTCTCATTTTGATTACTCAAACTTTGAAAATAAAAATTAATAAACATTTACTTTCTGTTTGACTTCTGAAGATACAATAATAGTGCTACTGTTCAAAGCTCTCTCACGAAACCTCATGCAGAAGTGCTACAGAATCATGGTTGCAAGATTCTTGTTCAAACCACATGCTGAAGCTAAGTAAACCAACTTTTCTGACTCTGTGATACATTTAAATTACTTTCTCCAAGATTGCTCTTTATATGTCTTTTTGCATGCAATACTTTATCAATTTGCCTTTGAAAGTCCTTTTGTGCACCTTTTAAGCCCAAGAACAGTGGTTTTGTCTGCCAAAATCGCAGTGTAAAAATATAGCTGCTTATTTCAGCATAAATTGTGCAAACTTTTTGGAGAAGACAGTTTGCCTGTTACCTCACTGGAATGCTTCTAGAATGTTGAAAGAAACATAAATTTACAGCTCAGTCATGGGAGAAAGATGACAAGGTTTTTGCAATTGTGATAGTACATAAGCTGTATTCCTGCTCCGAATCTTGCACTCCGTCAGCCTTCATTGAGCTGGTCTGTTTTCATCAAGTATAGAGGCAAAGTGTCTTTCCCAGCTGAGGCAACTCTGTTAGGTGCACAAGGTTTGTCAACAGGAATACTTCATACACAGGCCTATTTTCTGAACAAAACATTACTTTCTCAAAGAGTCTTAAGGAGTTCTGAGTCTGGAATGGCTTTCTATATAGCTGATTTGGTCAGCTTTCTTTTGCCTAATGAAGTAAAGTCAAAGTTCCAGTTTGACTCAAGCTTTCTTCAGATTCTGCTTCACTCAAGACAGATCCAAGGCAACTTGGATCTGATGTCTCTTCTGTTTAGGGTGAGTGATAAATCACATCTCAGTAGATTTGCTTTCCTTTCACTGGGCAGAATCCCAGTAAATTAGCAGGGTTGGGAAGAAAACTTGTTTTCTGTCTTTGTCCTGCTCCACACATATCCGTGGGGTGGGCCTTGACTCAGACAGTACCTGAAACCAAAACTTATTTAAGAGTGAAAGCCATAATGTTTAGGGTTATTTTTTGAAAAACAGCATCTTGCAGCGATCGGAACAATTAGCAGCTTTGAGACTCTAAAGATAGTAAACTTGAATTCACTACTTTGTTAAAGAGGCTTCATTTAGAGACTTAGAAGAAGAAAATGTTTAAACTTTGATATCACTCTTTTAGAAGTTTTCCACAACTTCAGAAGAGAAGCTGCTTTTCACCCTCATTAATAGTTTTTAAATTCTGTATTCTTCTGTAATGAATTGAGTGATTGCCCTCAAGAACAGTAAGTACTTAAGTATCTGTTTCCTCAGGTTTTAAAAGGCTGGACTTCCTGATTCTTTCAGCCTTCAGGGTGACGTATCTTTTACTGTGACTAATATACTTTTTAGTGAGGAGAAATCAGAGACCTGTGTACCATATGGCATCTTTATCCTTGTAGGCTAAGCAGACTTTTAGTATACTTGTACAGAGCAGGTGCCAGACAGGAATTGGCTCTTTTGGTGCCTTCACATAATTAAAGTCATACCAGACTAGATGAGGTGTGTATGGAATTCAAACTAACAAAATTCCACCACTGTACTCCAGAAAGGATATGTCCCACATGCAAAGCCTCAGAAATAAGTCTGTTTACCTGTTACTTACTTTAGTTACTTTTCATGTCCCGTGTTGAAGGTAAGTGTTGAAAAACAAAGCATATCTGACCTGTAAAAAGCTTTTTCATCCAGAGCTTTAAGCAACTAACTATAATAACAATCTTACTCTGTTTTATGCTGTGTAGTTAAATCTTGGAGCTTAAACAATCTCCTCTTGGCTGGGGAGCACAGTGAGGGGGCATCCTTTCCTGACAATTTTATGGCATCTGGCTCTTTGGGAGCCAGATGTACACATATGTGTACATCTCACATATGTGAGATATGGTTTGCATGTGGTCCTTGGTGACAGGCTGGCTTCCACGCTTCCACTTAGAAGACTGGTTATTGATTATGAGGAATTAGGAGTCTATGAATAAGAAAACAAGTGAAAGGCCTTTGTTGCCTTAGACCAAGTGCTCATCTCTCTCAGCGTTCTTGTCTCTATTCATGGCAATCCTTGATGAAAGCATACAAGTGTGCTACACTTTCCAAATTCTATAAATCAGCAGTTTAGGACTCCTTTAGCCAGAGTTTGAATTAACTCAGCCCATAACATCCTCAGGAGGAGCTGTAAAACACAGCCCATTTAAACAAATGAATGTGGTCTTCTGCATTATGTGATCAGAGTGCTGAAATTCAGCACAGGTTCTGCCTCACAGAAAGATGGTTATCATAAATGTCTTAAACTTGATTTCCTTTGCCACACCTGAGCTGAACAGGTTCAAAAGCAGCAGATCAGCTGTTTGACTGCTAAAAAGGCAGTGAGATCCTGAAGTAACTCATACACAGGAGATGCAACACACTTCTTGCATTCACTGTGAAGTGTTCAAGAAAAGCAATAAAAGTGTCATACAGACTAATTAGTTTCAGGAAGGATAGAAAAAAGTTACTAAGTATTCTTTAACAAAGCATTGTCAGTATATATCTTTCCTTCTGTACATTTCGTTGTACCCAAGGCATCACTCAGGTTGAACAATCTTTTCTCATACATTTGGAATTTTTTTTTCCCATCACTTCCAGATAAATTAAAATATTAGCTTTTTGGTGCTGAAATTTTGACTATTGCTAACAATAATTCAAGAAGTATTGGAGGCAAACTTTAAAGCATAGCCATTGCTAAACAGAGATGATGTGTTAGCATCTCAAATGAAAAAGACAAAATTATGGCCTAAACCACAGTCTACGACTTTGAGGAATTCCTTTCAGTCACCTTGGCAATTGTACATTTCCAGTAGTTTAGCAGTGTGGAATGTTAATGCTAAAGTAATGTAGCTTTTTTTCCTATCTGTAAAAATGAGGATTTATTCCACACAATCAATGAAACTAAATTAGACAGCTATGTTAGAGAAGCTAATGAAGTGTGCTGGATGAGCTGGCAGTGAGAGGGACTGCAAACTGGACAACTAGTCAGGCCAGGATAAACTAGAGCAGTATGTGTGCCCCCAGGGTCAGTAGTGGGTCCCAGTCCTGTTCAGCACCTTCATCGATGCTCTGGGTGTTGGGGCAGACTGAGTGCACCCTTAGCAAATCTGTAGATGACTCCTAACTGAGAAGAGTGTCTGATGCACCAGAGAGTTGGTCTTTGACAGGCTGGAGAAAGGGACTATAGAAACATGATGAAGTTCAGCAAAGTGAAGTGCAAAGTCCTGCATCTGGAGAGCAACAACCCTTGGCACCAATATATGCCAGGGGCCACCCAGCAGGAAAGCTGCTTTGAAGAAAAGGATCTGAAGGTCCTTCCTGGTGGACACCAAGTTGAACGTGAGCCAGCAACATGCATCTGTGGCAGAGAAGGCTAATTGTGCCCTGGCCTGCATTAGGAAGAGTATTGCCAGCAGGACGAAAGAGCCAAGCCTTTCTCTGCTCAGCACTGCTGAGGGCACACCTGAAATGCTGTGTCCAATTCTGGGTTCCCCAATACAAAAAAAGACATGGGCATAGTGGGGACAGTGCAGAAAAAGCCCACTAAGAAAAAAAGGGAGTAGAGAATTTGTATGAAAAAAAGGCTAAGAAAGATGTGAATGTAAAGCCTGAAAAGGAAAAGACTGGAAGGGGATCTCATCAATTTGTACAAATACCTAAAAGGAAAGTGCAAAGAGAATGGAGCCAGTCATTCTCTTTAGTGTTGTCCACTGATAGACAGGACCAGAGGCAATAGACACCAACTAAAAAATGGGAGTTTCCCTCTGAATGTCAGGAAAGGCTTTCTTGCTGTGAGGGTGACAAAGCACTGGCAGAGTTTTCACAGAGATTTTGGAGTCTCCCTGCTTGTAGATATTCAAAAGCCACTGGACATGTATGTGGCCAACTAGTTGTAGGTGGCCCAGTTTGAGCAGAGGACTTGAACCACATGATTTCCAGGGGTCCCTTCCAATCGTTGCCTTTCTGTGTGTAGTACACATATAATTTCCAGAAACATTTAATCTTTGTCTTAACGCTGATATTCAACTCATCATAGAACAAAGTATTAATAAGCAGAGTCAAGTATTTTCTTATGCTATGAAGGATATACTTAGACATCAAATTGCCTCATAATGTTTATGACCTGACAAATTCTTTAGTTTCTCCCAGAAAAAAACTTCTAAGGGTTTATATCTGCTTTGTTAATTGCTTTCAAGATAAAAACTGAAGATAAGGATGTGAAATAATATAGGATAGGTAAAGGCCTATATCTAAGACAACATCCTGTGTGAAATCACACCTTTATTTTTCAAGTATAAACAACTTTCTTGTATAAGCAATAGCCTTTGAACTCTTACCAAATTTCTTACTTAGCATTTTCTCTGTGTTTTGTTTTTGCTTTATGTAGCACATAAGAACATAGATATTTTCCCCTTGTACTTGCTAGCAGTATTTTGCACTTACAAAAGGTACCTCACAGGAGCAAATAGAGCCTGTGAGTTTTTAGTCATTTGGGAAATTACATCAGAGCAATTTTATGGCCTGGGCATAAATTTGGCCAGGGGCAGCAATGCCAGGAATGGTGCCACAAAGGATGATGATAACCATCAACTCACAGACAGGTCCTATGTAAATAGCCAAAGAATGCAGGGCCAGGGAGTCAACCATGGAAAGGATGCACTTCTTCAAAGTTGAACTGTCCTTGATTTTCTTTGAGAAAATACATAAAGGGAAATGACATCATTTAGCTTCCTGGAAGGGGGAAAAAAATGAAGAGCTACTTGAACTATCCTAATACTTAATTCTTTTTGCCCCGTGGGAATGTGAAAAAGTAATAGAGCTTTGAAACAATGCTGCCGTTCCCCTTGCCCATGGTCAAGGTGGCATTGAGATCAGTAAAGATCATTCTTTCCAATGTGAAAGCAGTGAACAAGGTTATCTATATAAATAATTTATTCTATAAAAGTACCTGAATTAACATATCCCTTCTATATTAACCACAACCAACCATGTCAAAGCACTTTGTGTGGTGGGTAAAAATTGTTGCCTTAAATATGGTAGCATATTTCACAACTCTTTTAAGTAATCTTAATGGATTTTAAAATTTTGGCTGCCCTTGCAGAATCCTCAGAGGTCACTCTGAGTGCTGGCTGCAGTGAAAAACTTATTTGTGTCCTTTGGGACAGTTTTAAACAGTGCAGTCATGAGAGCAATCTTATTTAAATGTAAGAGAAGAGGTCAGGTACAGATTTATTTTTAAGTTTCAGGAAAATGGGTTGAGACACCATTCCCTGTTGGCAAAAAGGGGACTCCAATTCCTGAGTTAGAGTTGGTTTGTCTCTTAAAACTTAAATTTTCTTCCCTCTCATAGAGGGAAGATTAGCAAGATTAAAATAGAAATCTTGTAATCTAATGTTTAACTTTATTTGCATTCATATATTCTTTTTGTGAGCATCCTTCTGCACTGCAAGAAGTGCATCGGGGCTGTCTGAGCCTGTACATATTCTTCCTGCTAACAAGATGTGCTAATGGGCCTCAGAAAGTAGAAACAGTCTTTTTTTTTTTTTTTTTTTGATGTTCGAGATCAGTGTAAGTGCAGTTAAGCAATGAAATTAGTAAGTGGAGAAGTGCAGCTAGTTCATGCCGAAAAAAAAAACCAACTCAGTATCTCTACAGATGAAAGGTGGAAGAATTGGAGGAACTATTTACAGATACAAATATAAGGTAAGCATCTTGAGACCCAATGGGCTGTAGGGTTTGACTTTATTACTGTCTTTGAAAATCTCCCCTTTAAGGAAAATAAATATGGCCTCAGAAACTAATCTTTGAAAAGGGACTGAGGTGTTGGAAGACTGAAGAAACAAAGCACAAGGCAAAGGATGATGTTTACAAAGGAAGCTGGTTGTGTTTCGGAAATTGTGTTGTTCATTGTTTGAGGAGCTCTGAAGGGATAGGGTGTGCATCTCCACTGCAGGTGGATGAGTTGTGTTTTACACTGCTCTGAGTCTGCCTGGAAGTGTAGGATGCCAAAAACAAGCATCACAGAGCCCTTGGGCACTTTGACTCTGGCAGACTGAAGGGTTGTCACTGGTGCCTATGTAAAAGTCTTCTCCAAGGCCACCATGGCAGGAGCACTCCTGACTGTCTTTGCAAGAGTGTGCCATCAGGGACAGAAAGCATCTACGGAGAGAGAGTATGCTGCACTGGGAGAGATCTGCCATGCCTTCACACTTGGGTACTAAATGTGCTGTTCTGGGTGATGTTTCTTTGGATATGTTGTGAGATATGGCTTCTCTCAGGCTGTAGAAGGAATGTCATCTCCCAGAGTTCTGTCTGGTTGTCATTACTTTGTCAAGTCATAAAAGATGAAGGTTTTGTCAGAATGTTTTCCAGTTCTTTTATTTTCATTGAATGCTTTGCTGTCCTTGCCATTCTGCCTTAAGAGTGTATCAGTGGTTTGAGCTACAGTTCCCAGTGATGAGCTAAATGCTAAGCTGTTCCTATTTCATGTTGTGCTTTGTCTGTTTTCTGCAAAGCATAGAGGGAAACATTGCAAGGAAGAGCAGCGATTTGGAGAGGTTTTCTGCTGTTTGCTGAGCAGCCATTGAAGAAGATGGCAAGAGCTGGACTGTGGTTGCACGAGGCTGAGGAAGATTTCAAGAGGCTGAGAATTTGATTAAAACATTCAATATGCATAAAAACTTAGGATCGGGTCTATGATTTAAGTTTACTGTGACTGAGAAACTGGCTAATATTTAGTTCTAAACAGAAAAAACAAAATGTTTAAATATATTGGCTATTTCTTAATTATTTCAGCATGTAATATTTGGTTTTAGTCTATTACCATTTAATTCAGCAAATCCTAAACCTTTGCAGATGGAATGAGCTGCTGCAATTTCTATTTGAGTGACATGAGTACTTTAAGACTCAAGTCTAGAAAGTGGGAAATTAATTTAAAATAACAACCTTGGATGCATCTCTTAGACATTTCCTCCCACTGTGCAGTCAAGAATATCTTTACTTTGAAAGTTTAGTCTTCTGTTTGCTGTGTGGAGTTCCTTGGTGTTCCCTCAGCCCACTGTGCTTGATTTCGTTTTTACCGCAGGTACAGAATTTTCAGTAATCGGAGGTATTATGTTTTTATGCTCAATTTTCCACTGTTTCAAACTCTTCTTTTTACTGGAGCTCCAGAAAAATTGTTTACCAGAGGTATGTACTGTGAAATTTATTTCCCCGAGTTTCCCATGGGTGAAATAAACTGGTTCATGTGGGAAGCATGGGAAAATAACATGATGCATTCATTCTACAAGAAATCTTTAAAAGTTGGGGGTTTTTTGTTTGCTTTTTATTTGTTGTGGGGTTTTTTGCTTTTTTTTTTTGGTTTTTTTTTTTTTTTTTTGCAGTGGAATATGCATCTTTCTAACTAAAGTTAGAAAACTTTTTGACGTGTACATTTTTTTTCCTCATATGTTTGTCCTTTCAGAAGAAAGAGAGTTTAAGACTATTTCCAAGTATGTTGCCTGTCAGTCAATTTAGTGACTGTCAAGTTTGCTATATCAGACATCTGAGTATGGATTCATTTGCCCAATAACAAACACAACAAAAGACCCTCTTTACTGCTGCACAGGCACAAAGACACTTTGGGGAGCCTCTGAGGACAAGGCTGTGTGTTGTCAAGTGCTGCCTGACCCATGTGCCTCCTCACCTCTCGTGCATGACACCTGGGAAACAAAGTGAAATTTTAGTGCTATTACCATGCACTCCTTCAGCTGGGAGGAGCTGGGCTGGAGACCTTGCTTCTCCATTTTTAACGCTTCTGCTGTCTCTTTATATTGACATTTTCCCTAATGTGCAGATATTGAAAACATCTTATTTTCTTCATTTTAAGTAGTGCATGAGGGCCCATTGAACAGTCTGCCCTGTTTTCACTGTCTTCTGTCTTCACAGTGTATAGGACTGCAGGAGGGCCCTTTTGAAGCAGGAATGCATGTAATACTGAAAACACTCAAGTTGTGCACAGCAGATGACCCTGTACACCTGTATAGCTCCTTCACAAATAAATGTGCTCAAACACTGGAAGTTTACCAGTTTGAATATTTGTCACAGAGAAAGCCTTTTAATTGTAATAGTTTTTTTCCACTAGCATGAAGAAGGAAAAATTGTCCAAATGAATGCTGCTTTTTGCTTGATGTACTCTCTGCCAAGGTTTGAGTTACATTGTTATGAGCTCCAAGTGATTTTAAAATCAAATTTTCTTTGATTGATTTCTTTTCTTTGATTTTCTTTGATGACAAAGACACATTCTGAACTGCGTGCCTATTATCTCTCTTGCAATATTCCATGAACACCTTTAATGAACTGGCAGATTACGTAGTAATGAATTGCCCTTTCACTTTGCATGAGAAAGTTTCTCTTTTTTTCCAGACCAGAACACCAAACATATCTCGCATTACAAGAAAACAGAGAAATTGAGACTGTGATTGTGAACTACAGATTCTATGCTTTTATAAGCAGGTTGTGCTTCCAGTTTTAATGTAATAACATCATCTCTTTCTCCTCTGCCTTCAAGCTGGTAACCTTTCAGACTGGAAATCAGCATTATGTTCTTGGTGCTGCTCTGATACCTGGTGAATTGCTGAGCAAGTCCCTGTCCCTTCCTTAATTTACCCTGTTGGATGCAGGTGGATGTAGGCCTTCTTTCTACAAGGCACTTTTAATTTGGAATATGGAATTGCCATGCTAAATGCAGCTTTATTTCTTCTAAGTTGGTTTGGAATAACACCATATAAATGAACCCGGGGTTACAGAATGAAAAAGAAATGGAACTGCAGAAGTTTTAGTCATGTAATTGAATTGCTGTATAAGGGGAGGACAGTGATTTCCCCAGGCAATTAATTCACAAGATGCTGAGATTCTGCATGCAGCGTTCATAATTGAGAAACTTCGGCTTTCTCCCAGTAACCCAGACATGCATTAAAATAGAAGTGTGGTACATTTTTGTTTCGATTGGATTTTTTAAGCACATCTTCATTAGTACAACTTTCTTCCCAAATCAGCAGAACTAGTGTTGCACCATTTAAAGGTTGCAGTGGATTCCAGTTTGTGAGTTGGTGCGTGTCTGCACTGCTTCAGACACACTCTAGCCTGGCAAATTAAATTAAATTAAAGTTTGATTTACCTGAAAAGCCAGGAATTCAGGAATAGTTATTTTTTTCAGTGGTTCTATCTTCCTTGCAGATTTTTTACCACCTATAGTTTGAAGGATAATATGGAAATCATTTTACTTTCTATGGATTATTTATATTTATACTATTATGGACATGTGAGCATAAATGGGATGAAACAAATTGGTTTTCATCAGGTCAGATGTCTTTCCTTTACCATGTATGGGATAGATCAGAAATCCATGTTCAATATGTCACTAACAGTCATTTTAATTTCTGGATGAATTTGCTAATGGTATTTATTGCTATTTTTAGGGATTGTTTTTGATGTAAGTGGGACAATTTTATACTTCTTAGTCTTCTTTGTGTACATGGAAAATGCTTTTCTCTAACCTAAAACACTTATAATATTCAAATTATTTGCTGAAGAACTTTTTAATTTTTCTCACTCCTTTGAGATTAAAAGAAATCCAAATTTATACTTCTTTTGGCAGCTACAAATGTAAACACTTATCAGCAAGAATATAAAAGATGAGGCTGAGTATCTAAATTATTGTACTTAAAAAAAATGGCCTGAAACTATGGAGCTTAAATGTAACATGTGGCTCCAGATTGGCACTGGATTGTTGAAAAATCTCTTTGGTATAGTATTAATGTTTCAAAATTAAAAGTGCTATTTCTTTATAAATATATATATATATATATACACATATGTATGTATTTCCTCATTTGTGCATTCATGGTCTAGACTTTATCTTTAGAGTGAAAACATGCCTGGATGCATGTGTGTCTGTTTCAGTTCTTAACTTTTATATGAAATTAGCCTTGTATTCTCACCATACATTCTTGTGCTAGATACATATTTTTATTAATTTCCTATGCTCTCATTCCTATCATGTTGGCAGTTTCATACAAACAGAAACCTAAAACATTGACAAAAGAATGAGTGGCAAAGAGTGAAAAATCACACGGAAAGGAATGGCTTCAGTGCTGCATGTTTTAAAATTACACTCAGTGACAACAGGAAAGCTGCTTCCTATCCCCAGTCTGATTACCCCAATTATAAACAAGTGTTAAATGTTTTAAAATTCAGACACACTGTTGCAAAAATAAACACTTTATTGATAAAGCAATAAGGTTATTTTCTTTTTTATCTTAGTTAATTAAAACCTTTGTTCAGTTAAAATCAGTGATATCATTGCAATAATTTTATGCTGTGGGAAAATAATAGTTTGACTTACACGCTATGGCATGTGGTATTTATAGAGATAAGTTACAAACTCTTAAAACCAAGATTTTATAATAGAATTGTTGACACAGGCTTAATTTTTCTGGCATAATAAATTCTATTATAGTGTACATTATAAGAATTTCCAGTCCTTTTATAGACTATGGAGTCTCTGGAAAGCAAATTAAGTCAAGAACTACTAGACTATCACAGAAGCTCCTCACAGTTATTACTTAAAAGTAGCATATGTTTTGGAGTGGGCTTTTTTCCCCCAAGAATAATTTCTTTTACTCCAGACAGTGGGACTTCAGTATAATTTGATTTGTTTGGAGTTGTCTTTGTTTGGAAAAGAAAATCAATTTGATATTATCTTATTGTTAGTTACCTGGGAAAAAGAGATACAATAGCCTTCTCTTGTGTCGCTTCTCTTGGATCACTTCACTTGTGAAGTACTTGTGAAGTACATCTCACAAATGTGTTATGTTTCTAATGTTTTATTATTTTCTTAATTCAGTAGGTGAGAAGTGTGAGCTGCCTTTCTTATAGAAATCATGGTGCACCACCGTGTTGAGGGGTTCATATGCATTTTCACGTGCAGAGAATTTCACTGTAAAAGCAACTCCCACACATTAGCTGCATGTACAGTTTTAATTCCTCGTGTTTTATATCACTCACTGCTAGAAGTAACTATTTCTTATTCTCATCTTTTCTGCAGTTGCAGAAAATCATAGGAGTCATTAATTAACATATTAAAGATATACTACCCTTTGCATTATTATACGCAGAATATTTTGATTCCTCCATATTTTTCTGTAGATTCATTTTTGTTGTCAGACTGGAGCAGGCAAGAGGAGAGATTGTATTGTATTGTATTGTATTGTGACATAGCATGAATCTTCACAAAAAAAAAAAAAAAAAAAAAAAGCTAAAATATCCTCAGGCATCTCACAAATACCAGCAGAAAGATCCAGGTGGACAGGTTTTAATGTTCTTGTATGGATATTTAATTATGTATGAAATTTCTGTTAAGAAATTGGGAATTTAAAATGCATTAAAAAGATGCATTAAGGTCACAAAAACTCCAACTCTTCTTCTGGAAGTATTGTGTGTCCTTGAAGTTATTCAAACATCTACATGGAATCAGATATTTCAGGTGAACAAGACAAGATAATAAGTCTGAGGAACTGTTTGGATGTTCTTTAATGGACCTAAAAGTGTGTTATGACTGTGGTGACAACCCTACCAGAAGACAAGGGGAGGTGTGTTGCTAAGTGCAGCACTGGGTGGCAGTGAAAAAAGTTACTATCCTGAGTAGGACCTTAATAAGTTTCTGTCTTCAATGAGAAGTCTGCTTTCTGCATTTACTTCCCAGCATCTCCTTTTAGCAGTTATTTAGGAAATTACTTAGGAAGTACTGAGCTATAAATAACTTTCTTTTACACTTAGGATAGAAGAAGAGGGAGGAAGGAGTAGGTGTTTAGATGACTGTCCTGACACTGAAGCAGGTCAAGCCTTCAAGCTGAGAGAGCTTGCTGTATTTGATTAGGAACAGACAGCTGATAATTCACGAGGGGTACGTGCAGGCCATTTCTAGCTCACTGAGTAGCTCTTGTATTTGTTGGTAAGTACAGTATTCCTTTCACCATCCCATAATACACATCCCTTTCCCATTTATGTGCACAGGCACATTAACTGAACAATGAAAGTACACCATAAGTAACATGAATGATGTGATTGCCCTGTGAAGAAATAATAACCATCAGAATATCCAGTAAGTATATTTCCATGGGCATTTGTGCACATTCTCTATTTCAACTGCTAATATTGTAGTCCTGAAATTTCAGGGAACATTAGTAAAATATGTAAAGTCTTTGTTCAATGGGTGCTAAAGCTTGAATATCATGCAGTGTTTCCAATTTATATATTCAGTCTGTTAATAAATACAGGGATATTATAATGGTACCCTTCAAGCTACTGAAGACCAGCCTGTTCAGAGACTGTCATTGATGTCTTTGCACTGGTGTTCTGTCCAAGTGCTATACTGTCAGATTTCTTAAGACAGTTCATCTGTCTCTATTTCAGGAAATTGACAGTCAATCAGAAATAAAAAGATATAATTTAGAAACGCAAATTATTTCAGGTGAAGAATTGTCTCAATGGGAACTTCAGGAAAGAAATAATAGATATTTATGAAATGTATTTCCTTTGACTAGGTGCTGTGACCTTCATATGCCCTGTGGAGCATATTTCAGTGAACCACTTCAAGGGGAAAAATAACACAGGAAGCTGACTCGATCATGCATATGTCAGATTCTCTTTCTATTTATGTTTGCTTTATTTTGAACAGAAAATAATGATTTGAGGGGACAGGGAAGATTGATACCTCAGGGAAACTGAGAGGAATGTTAAATGACAGTAAAATACATAGGAGAAATTTTATGCATGTATATAATATATTAAAAACTTATATAATCAGTGAACAGTAAAGAATTTTTAAGAGATCTTCAGTAAGTTAATATCTGAATAGATTATTTAGATAAACATGCATGTAAATGTGGTCTGTAGAAGTTTCTATAATTCATAAAATTATATGCTCCAAAAAGTGAAATTCCTGTGGTAAGATATCAGAAAAGTTCAGTCCTGAAAATCATTATTTATGTAGTAATTCTGATAATTAAATAAAGCTTTTAATATTTATATTTTATTTCTTTACATTTAACTTTTATTTGCTTATTAATATAATACATTTTTCTCTATTTAGAATGGAAAAGTTACTCAGAAATAAGCCTTAAGGGAAATGGAGGAAATTTTTTTTAATGAGTCAATATCCATTTAATTATGTTGTGAAGAGATTGGAATTATGAAAACTCTATTTGCAAACACAAATTTTATAAGAATCTATGATGAATCTTTTTCTTTTCTTCCTACATTTGTTTTTGTCACTTCTTAGGAGAAAATACATTTAGAGAACAGAAAATCCTAATTATAGAAGCTTCTAGCTTCAGGAGTGAAAAAAATGCTTTAATCATTCTGAGTTATAATTAGATTCTGAGGCACCTGCATCAGTGACATGCCAATGCCTTTTTCCTATCCAAGTGATTATAACAGAGACAACAGATTTCTTCCCACTGCAGTATTTCAATATGCACCCCATTATGTAGATAATGCCACCTACACCAAAGACTTAAGAGAATTCTGGACTCATTGATAAACATGAACAGCACAGCTTAGATGTGAATACTTCACCTGCAGTGAAGAATTTAGATTTACATGGGTTTGAGGAAATAGGATGGAAAGCACAGGACCTGCACTGCCGTTTCTTGTAATTTCTGTTGTAATTATGCCACATCAATATGTGGTATAAATAATTAATGCCACTTAACAGTTACTATGCTTCTTATTGTGTGTCATTACATTCCCAACAATAGCATTAAAGTTGAACATTTGATTGTTGAAATAATAATTATTCATGTCCCTTTAAGATGTGATGTGTCATTGGGTGAGTCATAACATCCTTGTGTTTTTACATCTATTTTCTACTTTGAAATTTATAATTATTATTTGTGTTAGGATGGTGATGGTATTGGTTTTTTTTGTAAATCACTGAAATTAAGTTTATAGCTGACAGTTGTGTTTTACATTGTAGATAATCTCTCTAACACCTGAGTAAACTCACACAAAATTAATAGGAAAGTCTAATGTGGACCTTAAAATAATTCAAATATTTTGACATTTGCAGAATGCTACTTTTACATTTTCTTTGTTTTCATGGGGCAGGGAGGCAGGGTTGTCACACAGTGGTATTGAATATAGTATTATAATTGTGTGCATCACTGATATTGGCAAGGTTTCTTCAAAGAAGGCTGTGAAACGTTTTCAAAAGAGATCAAGTATAGATGTGCCTGCTGTCTTCTGGCAGAGACTGTGCTTCATCCCCTGCACACAAGAGTATTGATAATGTTGCTAATGACAATGAATCCACCTTGCTTTGTTGTATGAGCTCCCTAAGAGTCTCAGATCTAATGCTTTAATAATATGTTTATTGGTTTTCTTCAAAGATTCTGTTTCTAATGCTTTACTAATATATTTACCAGCTTTCTTCAAAGATTCTGTATCTGCTTATCCCGAAGTGGAAGAGATTCAAAGGTGCCAGAGATCAAATTTCTCAGGTATGTTTTAAGTTCCTTATAAAGACTATGTATTGGTTTTGGTGAACCTTTTTTATTGCGGACTCCTTGCAGCTATGTTAACTGTACAAAATCTTTATTAATGGAAGAATATATATATATATATATATATACATATATAGGGTTTTCTACTCTGTGTTATTCTCTTTTGATACTTCAGTCTGCATGTTGAGCAATAGACCCTACAGAAGTAGCTGCCAGAGACCTGTGGTTTGTACCAAGTATTGGCTTTTTCTGTGTCTGCTAGTTCCTAGGAAATTGTGAAGGAATGAAAACACATGTCTCATATGAGGTCATTCCTGTTTATGCAAAAAAATCATAGCAACCTCCCCAGCCACCCTGCTTCCATGTTTGTACATCCTGTACTCTCTTTCCTGCCCAGTTTCACTATACCATTGTGAGAGCCGCTCAGTGTGCCAGGGCTGCTACCCATCTGTTGGTAGCAGCTGGGTGGCATGGCATTTGATCCAGTCCTTTCCCCAGTGAATTTGTAGTAAAGCTCGGTTTTGATCTGAGTTTCTTAGAGAATTTCACTAGAAGTAGGTGATTGTCATTGGCATATTTCATGTACTCGCCAAGGGCTTTCTTCTACAAAGGCTTAGAGATGGGCTCAGTTAAACACACATGAATAGACCTACTACAGTCAATGAGACCTCTTAGTGGGCATGAAGTGCACATTAAGTTTTTGAAGAAGGTTACTTTAAAATTCTTTAAATATAGGTGTTTTTATATACAACATTGAACTTTCCAAGGACTGCTGCTGTAGGGGGAGATTATCTGGCTCATGTTGTTTCCTGGAAGGTACACAGAGACCTGTGTTAATCTGTGTTGTCTCTCTCACAGATCTTTGTCTTGTCCACTTGTGCAGATGAGTGAGACATATCCTTGCAGTTGTGATATCTCAGTGAGCTCTGCAAGGTCAGTAGGCTTTGTTAGGAACTATGCTCAATTCACACATACTATGGACTTCCATGTCGATAGGTTTGGGATTTTTAGGCAACTGCACCTATCCACCCCATATTAAAAAGCAAACATGCTAACACATGATTGGTAGCACTGTCCTCCCTCATACCTGGTATTCCCAGACTATTTGAAAAAAGGCAAAACAAGAGTATCTTCTGTCTCCTTATTTCTCAGGAACCAGTGAGATTTCATTCAAATGTCTATATTTTCCAATTCTTTCCCCTCCACAAGTTTTCCAACCCTTAACTAATTCTAAGACACTCTTGCCCTACTTCCAGTCAAGTCTTCAGTTGTTCCGTTTGCCTTGGAAAAAAAAATTATGGTCACATAGATAGACAAAATCATTGTCTGCTGAAATAGCAAGTGTTAATCTTGTCAAATTTGCCATACCTAGAGCAGAATATTTTTTCCAGAACAGTGAAAAAATAACTTTATGCTGAAAATGTGGCCAAACATTGGTGACCCCTAGTTCTGTCTTCGTATCAGTAAAGTTTTCAAGGAAGGCCCTGTGGTTTGCTTGATCTTATTATTGCAGATTGTGCTATTAATGCATCTATTAAAATACCTATTATTTGTAAGGATGAAGAGGAAGAGTATAACTGTCCTCCAGTGCTTTCAAATATTACTCATACTCTTACACATCTGCTGAAACACCTTCCAAGAAGCCTTTAATTATAAAAGAATATTGGCAGAAATCCATTTGTTGCTTCCTTTTGCTGCTTTCAACATCTTTCCTTTAGAACTTTTATGTATATGTTCTTGTTCTTTGTGCATAGTTAGTAAGTGTTTGCAAATATGCCTCACTGCTAAAATAAAGCAGGTTACAGGTAACAAATAAGGATAAATAAGGAGAAAAGAAAGAGGGAATCAACACTAAACCAATGTTAGAGGCAGAGAAACTGAAGCTGGTATCCCATGCAGTGTAACCAAGACTCATTTAGAGCAGTTTGTCTTTCTAGCATACATACCAGCAGTCCTCTGATTTTGGCTTTTTCTGTGCCTTAAAGCTATAAAAAGCAGGGGAAAGCAGGGAGGGGAGAACAAAACTCTTTAATACCTCTTTTCATACTGAATGCCAGGGTCAGAGCTGAGACAGGGAGGATGGCAGGATTGCACCAGCCAGCAGTCAAATCAACTCCAGGATCCACCACCTCAGGCAGGAAGGAGATTAGATATCTTGTCCCTTGTCAAATCTGAGACAGAGCCAAGAATGAATCAAAATATGAATCAAAATCTGTGCCTAACACAGGGAAAGAATTCTTCTCTTGATTTTTCCATTTAGTGGTATTTTTCACTAACTGGTTTAACATTTGAACTGTGCCCACATAAAGTACTTTATTTCTTTCCTTTATTTTTATTTGCAGACAGTTTTGTATGCTTTTGGTTAATTTGTGCATGTACCTCATGCAAACTTAGATTACAAATGAAACAGAAATGTCAGTACTCAGATTAAAAAAGCAGCGAGGAATTTTTCAAGTACACAATAGACATCTTAGCTTTAAAGGTATCTCTATAATGTTAGAAAAATATAAGAATTTGCAATTTAAATGGTATAAAACCTAAATGTATTTCAGTTTAAAAGGGCTATTTTTGGGATAGAGAAATCTTGTGTTCAAATAAGCATACAGTTGTGTGTGGCCAAAAAATATAGAGACACCACATAAATTATTATATATCAAAGGAAATAAACTGTGTAATACAGTTGTGGAAAAGAAAATAATATCCCTAAAATATTGACAATAAATGGCTCTCTGGAGTATTTAAAAAACAAAGAAGTCTAGACTTCAAAAACATGTTAATTGAACTGAGTATTTTTAAAAAATACAGACAAATGTGTAATAAATACAGTTGGCATTTACTTTCAAAACAATGCTAAAAAGCATTCAGAGTTAAGTGATTTAGAATAAATGGCTCTGGATTATGTGGCTATCAAAATAATAGAAGGAGAATACTAATTAGCACTTCAAATCTTTAATACTATACTGATCCAATTCTCTCCTTTGCTAATTCTTTATTGTAGCCATAGTAACAAAAGACAAAAACTTAAACCACACAGACATTTGCAATTCCTTTTATTTTTCTTAAATCTTAATTTCACTAAGAAGCTCTGTTTCGTACTTGTAGCACTTGTAATTATACCTTTCTACATTTAAATATGACAGCATATCCTCAGGCATAATTCATTCCTACATAGCTCATCTAGATTAAATTTTTTAAAGCTTGCCCTTGCTTTCATTATTTCATGAAGAGCCTTTCCAAATAAGCTGAAGTATTCAGAACTTATATATGTACATATATATAATGACAGTACTGACCTAAAATAGAGCAGTTATTTTGAGGGATTTTCTTTTAGATGTACTTTTAGAAATACTTTAGAAGATTTTCATGCCAAAGCTAAAGGAAGTTAAAGAAAACAGTGATTAGAAAGCTCCAGGAAAGGTCTTAAAACATGTAATGAATCACAGATTTATCCAGGTTGGAAAAGACCCCAGAAGATCTCTAGTCCAACTTGCCACTCAAAGTAGAATCAGTCCTGAGGTCAGCTCAGGCTGCTCAGGGTTTGATCCAGTTAGGGCTTGAAAGCCTCCAAGGCTGAAGGCTGCACAGTCTCCTTGGGCAGTGTGTTCTGCTGCTGGACTGCCATCACAGTAAAAGAGCATTCTCCTGTTTTCAGTGGGACGTCCCCCATTTCAATTTATGTCTGCTGTCTCTCACTCTCCTGACACAGACTCTTGTGACTGTGTCTTCATGCTAAATTTGCCATAATCACTGGAAGCTCCATTGGGTCCCCCTGAAGCACCATTCCTTCTCCCAGATTAACAAGCCTCAGCCTCTCCTTACAGGATGCCTGCACTCCTGCTCCAGTCCCATCCATCTTGGCAGTCCTCCACAGAATTAACATTAAATTAACAGAATTAACATAACTGCACTAACAATGCTTTCCATTACTGCTCAAGAGACTCCAAACCAGACAGACTCTTAGATAGGGTCAACAGCTGAAATTAAAGGGCACAGACTTCTCCCTTGCCACTGTGTATGTTCCTGATTATACAGCCCCCAATACTGCTACCCTGCCCTACTGCCAGAGCATGTTCATCTTTAGATCCACCACTGTCTTCTCTACAGAGCTGCACCACAACTTGTACCACTGTATGGGTTTCATACATTCAAGGGGTACAACTTAGCAATTGTCTTTGTTTTGTTACTTAAGAGTTCCTGCCAGCCCATCCCTCCAGCCTGCCAGGTAATCCTGGAGGTGGTCATGGCTTCAAGAAGATTGGCTGCATGTACCAACAAGGTGTCCCCTGAAAGTTCAGTGAAAATGAACTCTGACCTCTCCTTCAGATCACTGTAAAAGGTGTTAGACAAGAGAGGTCTTGAAAAATCACAACTGGCCTCCAGGTAGAGCATGGGCCGTTAACCACCCACTCTTTTGGCCTCAGGGCTTAGGCAGGTTTTCACCTATCTAGCAGGCCACCCATCCAGACCCACCACCCATAATGTTCCAATTCAGATATCAGGATGCTGTGGGAAAAGAAGAAGTACCTCGTGATATTTTTTTGACCAGAATTTATATTTCTAAACTGCAGGAAAAATTCCTTACTAAACAACAGTGCAATATTTAAAAGTCACAGTTCTATAAATATTCACCCTGACTGAAGTAGTTTTATGTTTTTGTACATTGTATATAATACACTTTGCTGATTTCTATACAATAAATAGAATAATTTCTTCTCTGTCTACTTAGTATAGCAACAGGAGTAAGAAATATCAAAGGACAGGTTCTTACCATAGTTTAAATCTACCATAACAAGTGCATCATCCTGTCACTGATCACAACTTTTTTGAGAACAATTTCTATTAAAATGTATTGTCTTGGTTTGATAGACAGGTGTCTGCTAGGGAAGGCAGGACCCTACCTTGGATTGGAGAATGTAAACCCCCCCCCCCATTCAAATTATTATAATTTTGAAATTAAGGGGCTCTCAGGCAAAGACATGAGGACAGGAATAACAGTTCTTTACTAGTATGTATAACAAGGCAAACAACAACAACAGCAACAGCAACAGCTATGGAATTAATAACAAACAGAACCAGGGACCCAGTAACAATCCTCTCAGCTGAGATGGCAAAAGATGTCAGAGAGGCTTTGCTTCACAAAGCCCTGGGGCAGTCGATCCCGGTGCCCCTGCAGGACTCGGAAGAGCACAAAGCTGGAATGGCAGGAATGAGCAAAAGATCCCGGTGTGGTGGGGGAGATGTATGAGAATCTTTGCGGCAGTAGCTGGAACTGCTGAATGTCCCGGCAGGGCAGGGCGGTGCGGGGCTACAGCGCAGAGAAACCCAGAGCGGTACCAAAGAAGCGGCGGGGCTGGGGCAGTGATGGCCGGCTCTGAGCAGGGCCAGGAGAGGGGGATCAGGATTCCCGGGAAGGAGAGGGAGAAAGGAGGACAACAACCTCAGAGAAATAGAACTAGCAGCTGCTCCGCCCTCCTTTTACCTGGGCCCAGCCAACCCTTTGTTTTTTCAAGTACCCATAAGTACCAGCAGTCAGTGTTTCCCAGCCACTCATGGGAAAAAATCAATAGGTAAGAAGGAACAAAGGAAAAGAGACCTAACCCCCAACATATATTTATTTCATTCTTCTAGTAGTCTGTGAAACAGTATAAGTATGTGCAAAACAAAATTGGTCAGGGAATGGGAGTTTTTGCTTGGGAGATATACCTTACCAGTTTTTGAGGTGGGAAACTTGAGTATTTTATATTAGGCAAGGTGAGTTTTCCAAGCTATGGAGACATGTCTCCTCCCTAATTCCTTGATGGGTGGCATCCCTGACTGATTTGGTGTCAAGGATGCACAGATGTGTGCTCTGTTAGATTTAAGGAAGCATCTCCATCCTTGCACATTTTTCTTCCCCACCACAGTTAAAGGCATTTGCAGTTGTGACCCAGAACCAGGCTGCTAAGAGTGTCCCAAGAAGTAGCTTTGGTCAGTGCATACAGATTTGAGCCACAGGAGGTTGTGATACAGTCATATTGAGCCCCTTATGCGATGTGCTTTTTACAGAACAGGTGATTGGAACTCTCCCCCTCAAACAAGGGCTAGTACCTGCATATCTAAGTCAAGTAGGCTGTCCTTCTTTTCCATTCTTGGCTCACATCTGACAGGCTGTTCTTTTGCACACCACTGTCTTTTGCAGCATCATTGTGTAAATCTTTCCCTCAAGCCGTTTACAATCGTGAAATTTTCCTCCCTAAAATTTTGAATTTCTTTTACTTGGATTTTGCACCATACAAATAAGCTGAAGAAAATCAAGACAGAATGAATATGAAAGAACAAAGCTGCCCAATATTTGCTTTAAGGCTCTGTGTTCCAAACTGCAGCCTTTAAGACTCCTTGAAGTCATAAAGGGGTCACATAAATTTGGAGCCACCTGAATTCTTTAGTTGCCATGCATTTTTCTGAGCCTTCACACCAACACAGCTGCCCAGCTTCTCGAGTGGGCATAGCTAGAGCTGGGTTGGGTTGGGAGTGCAGACTGAACCTGTCTTTAGCCACCCATTCACATCAAAATCTCTGTTTCCTTAAGGCTTTAAATTCATTTTTCCTGGGCATCCCCAAACCAGCTTAGTGTGGAGTGACCCAGCCATAATTTACATTTAAGCCTAATATGAATTCATAAGCAAGGCATTCCTCAGTCTGTTTCACCTGAGGGGCTCTATCCAGCTGGCATCCTCTGAGCATGACTAATGGTGCAGGCTGTGCATGAAGCACAGCAGCAGCAGTGGGTGATAAGAGTCTCCACTCATTCAGGAGTATGAGTATGCAATGTGGGTTCAGTCTTTGCCTGGTAGAAGGAGTTTAGGTCCAGCTTTCACCCCAGTCTTCCATGTAAAAGCTATTCTAATATGGCTTTCCTCTGTGAAAATTCTACTTTTAAAAGGAATACTAAATAATACTTGCAGGAACAAAAGGAATACTTCTTTTCATTTCCGGGAGGAGGTGGGGGAGAGTGTGCACAGAATTTCTGCCAAAATAATCATGTTTTTTAAGTCACCTGGGGCAGTTAGAGCTCTTGCTTGGGAGAAGGAGAAGGCTGATTTCCAGTCCTTGCAAGTGGTTATTTAAAAGTTTACCTGATGCTTGATTAATCAAAAAAACTCATGAACATTACCCTCCTGGCTATTCTAAGTCTCAAATGGATGCCTAATTCTACTCACAGGTTGAAGGGGAAAGAGATGTACCTGCCTTGGTAGGAAGTGTACTCTCCTGCTTGCCCCTCTTTCTCCCATTCCCACCTCCTTCTGACAGGTCTTTTACATATTTTCTGGATTTAGACCCTGAATATAGGCTTCAGTCCTTGCATTCCCAAGCTATATTGATACCAAGGAGCATGAAATGAGATTTGCCTAAAGGCACAAAACTGCAGTGTATGCATTTTAAAAGCTTTGTGTGCACACAACAGACTATTACAGTGGTATTTGAAAATGAAAAAAATGCATATTATTATGTACTTTTGATGGCAGTATGTACAGAGCATACAAAGTAGAACAGGCCTTGTGGCTTGTGTGTTCATTCAGAATCAAAAGCAGTGAATAGAAGAGGCTAAATCAAGGTAATTTTGACACTTAAGAGTATTTGTGCCTTATTTGGTAGAATCGCTTTTCCTAAGACATCTTAACACAAGTTCCCTTGAAAGGCATAAAGCACTTTAAACACTGATATGTGTATAAATTTTCACTTAACAGAATGTGTGTGCTTTTTGTTTTATTAAAATTTTACTTAAGAAATATTCTTCCTGAAGATGTGTACTCAGTACATGAACAATAAAAGTGCCTAATCTTTATAATTTTCCCCATATAAAAATTGAATGAGTAAGATAGTATTGCAAAACAACTCCATCAGAATAAAATTGTAGGAATTAGAGTCGCATTCATCTAGCTCAAGCTATTTTTTACACTGCTCAGGGCATTATCCAGTTTTTATAGCATTGGCTTGAGGAATGGTTGGGACGGGTGTGTGGTGGCTGATAGGCTACATAGCATGATAGCAAGGTAAAGGCAGATCCTTGTGCTCCTCGTGTATAGCAAAGTCAATACATGATCTAGAATTTTAGTGTTGTGATAAGACAGTCACCAGGGATGCAGAGAACAGTTTAAAAAGAGATCTTTTTTTGTTAAAGTAGGATTAAACTTATGAGAAAAACCATGCAGTAATTTGTAGGTTGTAACAAACTAATTTAGCCAACAGGTTGTTTCTAAGCAGGTTAAAGCAGAAAAACTGGGAATCGTCTGGCAGCTAAGGAGGGGATCAAGATGCTGAGAAATTAAGATTTATCACCAAAATATATTTTCCTGATTATAAAGAAATTGAGAGGTCTGGCTTTTTTTTACTTGCAACACCATTATAAAAGTATTCAAGACAGTCCATTATCTCAGACACTAGATTATCTTGAAACTTCAGAAACTTGAGAGCAAGTTATATGGGAAGTGTACTGCATAAGCACCCAGACTTCAGCCAGCTAAATAAAAGAAAAATTTAATACTTCAACAGTATTAACATTGTATTTACAGCTGCTGCTGCTGCTCACATGAAAAAATGTTTCCCAGGGGCTGAGATCAAAAGTATTCCCAGTGTGACATACTATGGGACTACACTATAATAATTTTACAGTTTTAACAGATTGTTTCCAGTGAAAATGTGTGTGATAAAAACTGCAGGTGTTCATAAACAGGGAATGAAGGATTTTTTATATTAATGCAGGTTAAATTTCAAATTAGCTACTTACTTAGCCATGCAACAGCCTCATGTTTGAAAGGTATCTCCTTTATCTATAATTTTCAAAGAGCACATGTAATCCAAAGATCCTAGAATTTTCATGAGACCATGAATCCTGTGTAACTGCTAACCTACTCTTTTGTATTAAACAAATAGGTTGACAGTAGTTTGTTGTCTGTCTGATATGGGTTTTGAATTTAGTTTTTGTAAGGCTGCTAGTTCACGTAAGTTCATGTTCAAGTGGGAGGTCCGGTGTTAAAATTCAGGCAGAACCCTCCCAGTGCTTACTTTTCAGAATGTCTTGGCTGAAGGAAAGAAGGCTGTCCATCTCTGTTTTACTTTGCCACCCTGATACTGAAGAAGGAAACATCATATCCAAAAGGAGTTAGAAATGGCAGCAGGCTACTTGCCAGATGCTGGAGGTACGTCGCCAGAATGGTGCACAGGCAATTTAGCCTTCTGAGTCTATTAATGTTAATGAGAGTCAGGCAGTTCAACCTCCATATACCCTGCTCTAAACATGTCCAGTGAAGTATGGCAAAGAAGCCCTGAGGCTTCCTTGTAAAAGTCTGAAACTGCTGCTCTTCTCCTGTAAGATTAGAGATGGAAAACAAACCAGAAAGCTGCTCGCTATGCAAAAGCTGTGCCTTAATATAGATAGGTCTGGTGTTTTGCCATACTACTAAAATCAAAGCACTGTGAGGGGAAGAAGGGTGATGTGAGAAGTATGTGCTTCCCACGGACAGTGAACTGAATGGCTTTGTAGAGGCAACTCCAGCAGACATTTTCTTTGCAGATTATATTGAAAGCTGCTGAGAAACACCTGGACCAAGCACCACAGTTAACATCCCCATCCCTGACAAAGCATTGTGATTTATTGTGTTTTTCTGGTCTGGAGCAAAATGGCTGTATAGCAAATGTATCTCTCTTTTGGGAGTGTGGAAAGCTATTCATGTATTACAGAGGGTCTACCATAAAAGGCTCCTCTCTCAGTAGGGAAAAGAGGCACATCCCTGTGATCCTCAGTTATGTGGGGAGCAGGAATTGGGAGAGCTGCCCTTACAGCAGCTGATCAGCTAGTTATCTTTAAGAGGAGGAGACTTAGCCATATCTGTGAATAAGGCCCCAGGGAGCCCGTTCTTCATGCCTTCTGCCATGTGTGGTCTTATCTATGATGAAGTCTGAAGGCAATCTTTATTCCCATGTAGGTTTTGCAACAGGATCACAGATGGTGCAAAAATAGTTTCTGGAATGCAAATAAAAAGGGGCAGGAAGCCAGCCTACATTGCTTCCTTACTTGTACCATCATAGCTGTGAAAGAATGGAGCTCCCATCATCAGAGCTACTCACTATGAAGACCCAATCAAGCTGTTCCTTACTTTGAAAGGTGCCTTAAATTCCTTGTTTCTTTAAATGGAAAAGTGAAGATAGATGGTTCCAAGCTATGGCAGTTTACAGTTACTCGCGTACATGCTCAGAATCCCTGTTTTTTTTAACACTGGCCTCTTTTTTTCACTTCCTGTATTTCTCCAGCTGTGTGGTCCCCTGCAGACTGGGCTGCTTTCCACAATCCATAAAACAACCTGAGGACAGCCCTGACTTAGGCTTGTTTAAAATTCTCCTTGATTGTAATCACTGGTGAGAAGTGCAGCAGTGCAGGGTGGCAAAACCCAGCCACATTGCAACTAAGAATCTGAACCCAAGTTGGTTGAGTTTAATCAAGTGCTGTGCAAGACATGTCAGCTAACAGATTTCCTCTAAGGAGAGCTCATTCCAATTCTTCTTGGCAGCACAGAGGGGGTATTTCACCGTTTACGCCTTTGTATTCATCCATACAAAGCGTCTTGCAAAGAAAACGTGCGGCTGGCTCAGGTGAACTGAGCTGGGTGCTTTAGGATGGAACACGATCCCTGGCAGGGGCAGAGCTCTCTCCTCCCGTGCTGTCCGTGCCTTTGCTCCAGCAGCGCTCCGTGGGTGCTGAGCAAGGAGCCAGCCAGGGTGATCCTCGTGGGAATTCCACGTGCCCTGCTGACCACGACAGAGGGCTGTAAGAGATGACAGTGAATGTGTAAGAGTCCATGTGTCACACTGCATCCCTCGACAGCATGCCAGTCCACATTTCCACCCATGCTACCCTAACCTGCAGGATTTGTTTGTCTGTCACTCAAAATAGTCTGAATTTACTTCACCAGCAATTTTACTCCCTGCAACAGTTCCATCTATTGCCAGTCACTGTCTCCAGAGTAAGATACTGCCACTCTTTTACATGTAAACGGCCACTCTATTTTTAACCCTTTCCATTATTTTCTTGAATTAATACATAAACTGTAGTTTATATTTTTCTTCTGCTTCATGCTTTTTTTTTCCTGTGCCCTACAAGTCATCTGGTGAACTAATATTTCACTAATATAGTATGTTTGATTCTTCAAAAACCAGTTAAGCATTTTCAGAGGCAAGGATGGTGCATATCTTTCTCTGTGTGATTCAGAAGTACAAGTTTTATCTTTTAGGATGCCATTCAGAAAAAAACCCAAATGCTTTATGAGCAAGGACAACTGAAGAAAAACTTTCTACCTGACTTCCTAATGCTTTGACAATTGAAATAGATCATCACATGAATTTAAAAATTAAAAATTACAAAGCCAAAAATAGACTTGATTAATTTGTGACTTTTTTCAGCAAACTGTGAATATTCATCTAAGAAATAGTAGTGTGAGTTTAAGATTGCTTTAAAAATAAATTTGTCTTCATTTTTTGGGATACTGGACAGCAAGGTATACAGTTGCAAAGTAATGCTAATATCTTGTTGTTGCAGCAGAGAATGCAAAACCACCAGTTTTTGTTGACCCACTTCCTACTCAGAGAGAACACATATTACAACCTAAAAAAGTAAGATTAGTTTCTAATTCAATGGCTCACAGAAAGCTATGATGACAACAGAGACTTAAAATAATGTCTTACTCAAAAAATAGCACTCCCTGCATTGTGGATCAGGTGTTGATCTCAGATTTCTGCTAAATAAGTCTTGACACTGCCCATGCGATGGTTTACAGGCTATTCGGATCTTCTGTTTGGTTCTGCAAGATTCTGCATTGTCTTTGAGTTTGGTTACTGGCCTGTTAAAGAGGTGAAGGAATTTCCACCATCCCAATGACTCCATATTTTTTCCTATTATCTTTGAAAATAATTGCACTGCTGGCTTGGTTTGCACCACTTACTTATAGAAGAAGGATTTCAGAAATGCATAAGTTGTTCAGCACATGGTTTTCTATATATCCAGTTTGGCTTATTGAACAAGAGATGAGAAAAGGTCATGATCCCGTGATCAAAATTAAATCCCACTGCTTATTTGTGCTAAGCTGAAATTAATTGCTAGAGTAAGATAAAAAGAAAAAAAATCACTGAAAATCTAAAGTAAAAGTTGAAAACTTCTCATGTTCTTAAAATCATAGAAATGATTGTAAGAAAAAAAGATCAACTAAGTTAATCTGTTGTTCCTCTTGGCAACATACGTAACAATGTGAAATACAGTTACAGTATACAATAAAATTTCTGGGTTTTAATTTTGCTTCTCACACCAGTAGTTTTAATAGTTAGTACAGTTGATGTTTATCCAAACAAAGTATTTTTAAAACTTATATTAAAATGAGCTTTATTGTTTTGTTCTATTGTTTCATTGTGATGAAGTGGAATTTTTCCTGTATCAGATGTTTAAGTTTGGAAAAGTGTGTAAGCCTACAGTTTTCGTAAGAGTAACAAAACAGGTTACTTTACAAAAGTTTGAAAATACAGAATAGCATTGTTTTAATTATATTTCAGCAACTATTTTTTTTCAAATGGAAAATTGACCCATCAATCATTGTCAAAAATTTGTCACAAAAATATGCATCTTCTGCACTTCTAAGCACTTGCAAAACTAATAGTTATGAATTCCACCACTTCTAACCTGAAAACTCACCTATTTGCTTTACAATTGCTAGTTAATATGTGATGTAAGACTTAATAGATCTGAAACTCATCACTATTTATAGTGCTGTAGTACTAAGCCATAGATACATTGATTTCCTAAAAGTTGTCAGTCTGGCATTTTCTAATATGCGAATGGCTCAAGATTTCATTAGATTCTTAAAATGGGCTTACCTAGTGACCATAAATAAAGACATAAGGATCATGTAAATGATCTGAAATTGGAGGACAGATATAATAATGCTGTTTGCTAAAAGCTTACAAAATGAAATGTGACAGCGTTCATTATATGAAATATTTGTATTTGTCAATAATTTGCCTACGAATCAGAATTTTCCCTTTCTCAAATCTAATTTTAATAATTGCTTGTTTCTTTATCAGGATTTGTTACATTATCAAGATTTATTAAGATTAAGACGTTGTAAATATTGTGTAAATAATTTAGTTTTCTGTGTAGTAAAATGCATCATGGATATTTCCCATTACATCTGTGTAAGAATGTTTGTGTATTTATTTTCTGCACTTCGTATTTCCCCTTACCTATATCAACTGGAAAACAAGGTGACTGACAGCAAGTTTTCTAATTGTGGTCCATTCCAGAGGAGAACTTAGAAGAATTTAAGATGTTAAAAATATTTATCAAAATGCTAAAAAAATCCTTTTTTTTTTTTTTTTGGCACCTAAACTCGAATTTGCAAGACCTGTGCAAACTCCCCCCAGGTGTTTCTTAGGGCCCTGCAGTTCATTACTATGATGGGCTGGGGATACCTTGTCTGGGAGATTCTAGAAAAGCATCTTCATCTTCTCTGAAATTTGGGCATTGGCTCCCAGCAATCATGCTTACCTGTTGCACATGCACACACAGAGTGCCTGCAGGTACTGAAAAAAATATCTCAGCATAGGAGGACATATATGTCCTTTTTTTGGTTCGTTATTAAACAAAATTGATGCTAGAACTGTTATTTAGCTGTTGGGTGCAATTACATTTTGCTGCTGCTCTTCAGCTGATAGAAATTGCAAACACCTGTTGTGCGTCCTGCTCCTGCAAAGCCCTCGGCATTGCATTTTCCTCTCCTTGCACCAGCACAAAGATCTTCATCAGTGTAGTACTGAGAAATTTGCATTCCTTTTCTCCTTTGAATTTCTGTGGTAGGGAGGGATTCTCATTTTGAAGAAATAAGTTGCTGACCTTGGATCTTCATCGTCACAAAGGATAAGAAGAATACCCTTTAAGTTAAGAAAATCTGCAGTTTGAGAGGGCTAGGGGAAAAAACCCAGTAGAATACAGAGGTTTAAAAGTATCTAAAAGTAACCTTTGAGAAAGAGATGATTTAGTGTTTTTGTAGTTTTTTATGTCTAATGGGGGATGAGGGGCAAGGAATATTATTGTTAGGCCTATGGGCAAGTCCACCTATGCCCTGCATCAAAAGTCAGCAGCTGCTTGTGTGTGGCTCTGTATCTTTGTGGCTTTTTGCTTTGTCTCTGTGTGTCCCATATCTGAGTGATCTGTGTCTGTGGCAATTTTGGAAAGAATGTTCTATGGCCAAGATCCAGAAGGTTTTGAAATGGCAATTTTGAAACTGCAGCAACCTCCGGTTGCCCTTAAGGAAGAAGCACTGTAAGACACAGATAGGTACTGTTTTCTGGCACTCCTTTTCCAATCTCCTTTATTTCATTTCATCACATTTAATAAATGCAGTGTCAGTGAATGTGATAATCTGACAAGTACAGCCAATCAGACATTTAGTGGGATACTAAGCTGTCGTTAAATTCAGTTCTGCTCCTAAGACAAAAAACACAGATGGGTGTTTTGAAAGAATGAACTAATTGTTCCCACAAAATGTGACTGCAGTATATCCACCCCATCAGTGGTTTGTACCCTTAATAAGCTTCTCGGAAAGAAAACATTAGAAACTAAAAATCTAGGTAGAAGCTGAAATATTTTATCAGGCTCTGGGAAGCTAAGGCTGAAATTCCTTCTTAATGGCAAGGTTCAACCACTACTTAACTGTCTCCAGTGGGAAGGCTCTAAGCCATGTAGTGGAAAAGTATTCTGTGATAAAGCACTCTCAGTTTTGCTTGTGGAATTGTTCAAGTAGCCATTTAAATAATGGCATATGTAACATAAAATACAAAGTGTGCTTGGCCAGCTATACCTATCCTGAATAAATGTTCTAATTCTTAGGTTGTGTCAGTACATTGTCTCTCTGTGGACCCAATTTTCTGACGTTGAGCCACTGAGTATGAAATGACTTACAATATCTTTTTTTTTCTCTTTCAATGAAGTACTTTTTCCACACATTAGCTACTTCTGTAGGAATTTGAAGCCATGTTTTGTTCCTTGGCCAGGTGTTCCAGTGATGGTATTTCTGGTGTAGAGAATGCCCTCCCTTCTCTCCAGATACATGGGATTTAGATACAGAATTGGTGGGTTTTTGTTGTTTTTTTGGGGTTTTTTGAAGAATGCAAATGAAAATGATAAGGGGAAAAAAAAGAACAATCATAGGCTAAGAAAACCTGGCAAGAAAGGGGATCACCTTCAGAGATCTTGGCAGGGCTATGCTCTTTGTTTAGCTTTGCCAAGGTTTGGGCAAGTCCGAAAGATCTTTCCCTTTGTGCAGAAAGAATTTCAGCCACCTCTTTAACCCTTTCATGAAATATAGGTATCACAGAGGAAGGTGGGAGCCAGATGAGATTTCTGAGTATGAAACTTTCAGACTGATGTGGTCAAGTTGCCTAAATATCTTCATGCTACTTCAAAACTGGTACCACTAACTGTGGCTTTCTAAAATGAGGTAAATGCATAGAAGTGGGTGAGTAAATCAGTGTTTCTGCAAACCTTTGCTCCTTTACTATTGCCAGGAGCCTTTTCCTGCTCAATAGGGATTTTTCGTGTGAGTTAGTGGTTAAGCATAGGAACAAGCATAATGTTTTGGAGCCTGTTAAATACATGAATATTTCTAAGCTACTCCTGTTCTACAAAGAAAGGATTTGTATCTTGACAGATTTGATGTGCCATGTTATGTACAGCATTGGGTACTTGGAATGATTTGTCTGACAATATTTCAGAAGTAACCAATAAATCACAGTTGAAACTGCAAACAGTTTCTTGTTCAAGTTCAGTCATTTTAACCATTGTCTTCAGATTTATCTACTGACTCATATTAGGGAAAATAAATTCCTCTCTTTTAAAGTTGCAAAATATCATTACATTTGAACACCATAGCCATATGGACAAGGAGGCCAGTAAAAAAAATTTACAAGCATTACCTCAATACTATTTAAATGAGATAAATAAATTAGCAAAAAATGTTTTTAGTGAAGAAAATGTTTTGATTGTTTAATATTTAAATTGCGAGAAATATTTTATTTTTAATATTTGAAGAAAACATTTCAAACATAATCAAATTTCAAAGAGTCAATTCATAAGGCATTTTAGTGGATTTTTTAATGGTGAGCAATAAAGATAATACCTATTTCTAACTAAATGGAGAGAGCAGTGAGTTTTGCTGAGTTAGTACTTCTCACTATCACTTCGACCAACCTGTACATTAGTAAGATTGTAATTTCCTGGATTGTTATTCCCTTTTAACATGGTTCAACTATGGATTTTATTTTTTTTCCTGTTTGTAACATCAACTGCAGAGTACGTATGTATATATGGGTATTTTACTGAAAAGGACATAAGAACTAAGCTTGTTCAATCTTCTTCCTAAGCAAGCATCTCCCCTCTTGTATAGAGATATTTTTATATTTTTCTTCTATTGTTTTTCCTACTAAATAGGTTTTAAAAAATGTTTAATCCCTTGAAAAAGCAAAGTGATGAAGTGGGGTATTATTTGCCCTCCATCTCCAAGCTGTGGTCAAATATAATGATATAGCTGTATATTCTATGGAGCCACATTCAGCTTTCCAATAATTTGTATGAAAAGGCTTGTGCAATCCTGTGTGAGACTGTCACAATTTTTATTAGTCATGGAATTAAGAAATTTATTGTCTTATTTTACGAAGTCTTGCAGGATGTGTGTTATTATCAATCTAACTACAAGTTTTTGCAGCATTAAAATAGCACACGGTTTGCAATTTCTTTTTACCTTCTTTTAATTAGGAAGTGTCAAACAATAGAAAACACTACTAAACTTCTAGCCTTTAAAATAGTGTTGAACTCAACTAATGTGTCTAATGCTGTCCACTTCTGAATATAAGCATTTGGCACTGCCCCCTCAACATACAAACAGTGGATGGACATAGGTAAAAATGCAGATTATTTTTCTGTGTGTCTAAGTGAGGACAAGACCTATGGTTACTCATGAAGCTCTAGACCAACCAGCACATTAGATGGAAAAAGAACCAGTGCCTTGGCAGGACAGAGGTTGTCACAGTCCTGAAATTAGTCAACAGCCATGAGAAAGAGCTATCAGGCCTGGGGTAACCTTGACATTTCTATCACCTTGGCCTCAGGCTTCTCCTTTATCAGCAACTGAAGATCCCTTTGCTGTTTGACTGAAGTCATGCTGGCAGTGGAGACTTCTGACTTTAGTAACAGTTCAGAGCTTTTCCTCCCTCATTTCTCCTCCTCCTTTTCTTACACCACCCTTGGTGCCATCTATGTTACAACTGCATTTTTTTAAGAAAAAAAGATGTACTTTTTTCAAATTAATCCCCCTGAAGGATCTGTCTGTGCATGGCAAAAATGTAAAGGTGAAAAAGTGATGTTAAAATATATTTTTAGCAGACATATCTAGATTTTAGTAAGTTGACTTGTTTGAGCCCACCTTCTTTCACTTTTTTTTTTTGGTTTAGTATTTCTCTTTTCCTTTGCTAATCAAACACTTGATTTTTAATAGTAACCTGCTTGATACTGTCACTGACTATTGACTTGCTATCATGACGAAGTATTCTTTGGACTTTTAAATGTATAATTCCTTGTCTTTACCTATGTGAATCAGGGGAGGAAAAAAAATCCTGTGTATCAGCACAAAGGGAGGAGTTTGGGAAAGTAGCTGGGGAGTGCAGTGCTGGCAGGACTGCTGCTACTGTGGTCCCCTGTTCCAGGATTGGGACCTGTGTATTGCATCATCTCCAGTAAATGCCTTCAAGTACTCAAAAATCCATGGAAATGTTTTGATCAAAACCAGGTGTGAGTGGAAATGGAGGACCACTATGACTTTTGCAGAAACTATCATTTTGTGGTCTGTTGTGAACTTCAGTGCTGGCTATATTTGATAACTGTGGTATTTAGGATGGTGGTTTCCATGCTCCAAACTGTCAGGCTGTGGTACATGGCCTTCACAGCTATGCTAAATATAATAACAGCTCTGGATTCACAAAAACTCAGCTCACTGTGACCATGTAGCTTCCCTGACTTTCTCGTGTGGCTGCTGGTCTATAGAAGATGCTGAATAATTAAACTAAACAAGGAAAATATGGATTGTCTGTTGGTAGCCTCATGAATATGAGACACAAGAATAATGATCCTGATGAATTCCAGTTCCATTGAAGTGAAAAAGGAACTTGCTGCGCTTAGAGCCTAAATGTCGCTTTCTTTCCTTGCCTTCTCTTTCTGCCAAGATATGTAGGCCCTATACTAGCAGTCAGGATGGAGAGTCTGGGGGAAGATTTCCACAAAAACACAATGTGATGTCTTTAGTTTGGCACAAAACATACTTCTCTTTTTCTGCAGGCTAAACATGTATGAAGACTTATCTTCACTCATGTAAATATTCGTTTGGGGAATTTCAGTAACATAAGTAGATCCTTAACCTCTTTCATTCCAGAGATGGTTTTATGTGCTGAAACAGAATCTCCATTTTGCAATATGTACAGTTCTCTGAACTTCCAGATAACTATTGTGTCAGAATAATTGGAGGTTACTATGGACTTCTTAACAGGGAGGAAACAATATGAGAGAGTCCTATTTTTCTGTGATTTTTTTATTCTGTTGTAGGGTACTCTGAACAAACTTGTCATGCTTTACTTTTTGAGCTTTTTATTTTTTTCCACTTCTGGTGAGAGAAACACCATACAGAGTGTTCGTAGTGGCACTGAAATGGCTTGTATGTATATTGGGAAAAAAAATCCAAAAATGATAATGGTGTGAACCTTGCACCTCAGAGCTGGGGTAGCTTCAACCCTAGAGGTTTTGTCAGAAATGAGGCATGGGAGTTTCTTGATATAGGTGCCTACCCCTTAACTTCTCATCAAGTTCTTGCAAAAATCTTTGAAAAGAAAGAGAAAACTTTAGGGTGTGATTCTTCTGACCTGTTTAAGATGCCTTCTTCATGGCAAAAAAATTAGTTATTACCCAGAAATATTTTGTTCTATTGTCTGTAAAGAGAGATTATTTAAAAACTAGACAGGTACACTTAGTGACACAATTGTAGCCACCCAGGGTCCTTCACTGCTTCTTTAACACTTAGGTAAATAAGTAAATAAGAAATTGGTATTTTACCAATACAGAGAAATTTGTCTTGATATATTAGTTGCTATGACTGGAAGTAGAGTATTTACATAAATAATATATTTAGAAAATTCACTCTTCTAGCCAATTGGCATGTTCTTGTTTCCATTCTCCATAAAAATATTAGAAATGTTTAGAATTATCTGGGCAATTTACTAATTTTAGTAATTTTACATATTGTTTTTGTTTCCATTCTTTTTATTTTCCCCCCTTCATTCTTTATCTTATACATATGCACAGGCTGTTAGACTGTATTTTAATTTTTTTTAATGTAATTAACAAGAAATTTAACCCAAAGTTTTCCTCATCCAAGAAGCTCTGAAGAAATTATTAGTCGAGGAACAGTTCACTGTTTTCTTGAACACCTCAAAAACAAATACTATTTAACTCTGATGTGGTTTTTGTCTATCTTTCCTTTTTGGAAGTTTATTCAAAAATTTTTTTTGCAAAAGAAATTGTCGTTCCAACTTTATAATTAAATTTATTGCTTGAATTTAATCTGTCTTTTAACTATTTTCCTGAAATGTTCTGCATCTTAACTGAGTTGTGAACCTCCAGCCCAGCTTCCAGAATGTGGTGTAAATATTTTGGGTTCATTCCTACCCTACCCCCAGCCAAACTTCACTCTGGTGTTACAGACTTTTGCTACCAAAACATAGGTCAGACATTGTTTGTCTTCCTTTCACTGCTAGTACATTGATGTGGTGGGTGATAGAGATGAAAGCTTCACTTTAGTTTGTAGTTTCCTGATCACCTCAGGGAAGTTTCAGAAGGACCTGTTCAAGTGGCTTTTAAGTTTTATGTATGCTACCTCTTTCCAGAGGAATATAGATATGTGTCTGGCTTTTCAGAAATGTGATTAATTCCAATACTATAAGTTGGATGTAAGCAAACACCATTGCAGCTTTTTTTTTGGATCTGAAGTATTTGGCAGTAAATTATGCATTACAAAATAAATAGCCAATGCAAATATATTCACTTAAGTAGCATCCAAAGACCAGCATTTCTGACTAATTGCTATCTGGTGCATAATACAGGTGTACAAAGAACAAATATTATTTGTCAATAAAGACTCAGTTAACTGCAGCCATGAATTTCTTCATTTTATGGCTCACATAATTTTTTTCCAGCTGGTGTAGTCTTTGAAGACAGGTGTTGCATATAAGGTTGGCATCACCCTTCTGGGTTGTGTTAATTATTTGTACTGTATTGTCACTATGCTAAAGTTGAGAAGACTTTATAAACATCATGGTTACTATGGGGGGGATAGTTTTGTAGTTGTCATTGCCACTCAAATAAATAATAATAATAATAACAAGGCTTTTAATTTATGCCTGTGGTGTTAAGGTAACAGCTAGGAGATTAAAGCAAAAAGAGGCAAGGCCAGAGCATTCCCTGGGTGCCTCTCTTAGTAGATTTGTCTGGCTCCTGCAGTTGAATAAGTTCCATTTTATCCTAAGCCTGTTCAAGAGGAAGCAGGCCTGTTGCAATACTGCATTTTCTCTTGCCTCAAGACCTCAAATAATTTGGCAAATATAATCATTTTTATGCTGCTGTTGACTTTGCATGGGCTGTGCAATATGATGGTTGTCTGTGTCACAGAGGCATTGATCATCAGCTGGGGAAATCAATGGAAAATGTTATGCAGTTTCAAAAAAAAAATTCTCACAGCTGCTATTGTAAAGCATTAAGAAAGGAGATATGGTGTAAACATACACTTTGTCAGTCTACTCAAATGTAATGATAATGTTTTAAAGAAACTTGTATGTAAGTGTAAGTATAGCTATTTATTGCTCCTCTATTTCTGCTACACACAAATAGTTGTCATTTCACCTGATGCTTCTGAGAGTAGTGGTGTTAAAGCCCTGTCAGCCTAAATGTCAATACTGATGGCTGACTTAAATTTCTGACTCTGGTGTATTTACACAAGCCTAAGCTGGTCTAGTGGAGCAGCATGCTTTCACAGCTCATCACCTCAGTGGTTTTGTGTTGGGTCTGTGGCGAGAGAACTCTCTTCTCCCTTGGTGCTCTATTCCCTCATATTCATAAGCAGTCATGAGGCTGGAATTGGAAAATTTATGAGCTCACATATAGTGCGTTTGATGCAAGTAAGTACACAGGGTTTAAAAGAAAAAAAAAATATTTTGGGTAGTTGCAATATGCTTTGCACTCCAAACTTCAATTTTTCTCCCCATTAAAAAAAGTAGAATGATTCTCACATAGAACTGAAAATAATTACAAAAGATTGTTGTAACTTTAGTGACAAATGGCATATATTACCAAAAAAACAGAATTTCATTCCACTTGTTAGGAAACCGAACTTGCCATTCCAATAATTATTTACTTATATCATTAGCCTTTTCCTTTTTTTGGCCACTGGAAAATTTCATGAGACTTCATGTTAAGTATCAAAATATGAAAAAAAGGTTAAACCATGTCCTCCACTCTGAAAAACAATGAAATAGGGCTGCTGTGTTTCTGAATTCTTTACTTCTGGGTTAAATCAATTATTTCAGCACTATAAAGAAAGAGCTTGTGTCTCACACAATAATTACCATATAGACATTCTCTAACACCCAGAACAAACATCTGGATCATGTTGAATGACTTTTCACCATGGCAAAAAGGGTGGATGAAATATAATTCCTGCTTTCTGATATCATTAGATTTCTTCATTCCCACAACAGCTGGGGTTCTCAATACATTATAAGCATTTTTTTTCGTGTTGCAGATGTTATGTGTAAAAAAATTCACACAACTTACCATGAAGCCGCTCTTGTGTCAAATATAGTAGACAAATTACTCTTTGCATTAAGTCTTTGTTAGTCATTAATTTGAGCAAAATATAAAACCTTGATGTTTTTTCAAGATATATTAGTAGTACAGGAATAAAGTAATAACAGCTAATTGTTTATTAATAGATTAAGTGTTACATTTTCATTTTCTGCATGTGTTTTTGGGGGTTTATTTCTTGGATCTGTATGTATGTTTGATTTTCTTAAGTATTTCTAATGCTCTATTATCTCTAGAATAATATTCTTAATACAGCATAATCCTCTGTGATAAACTGTAGCAGACTGGCTCTGGGACAAAAAAAAAAGCTGTGCTAAACTGTGGTCTGAATTTTAGGTCGCTTGCTAGGTTTAAAAGAGAAAACGTGCATTAAAAATAGTTTGACTCTTTTATGTGGTGGATTAGCCTGGGTTTTAGCTTCTTTGAAATCTGGTAATCTGATAAAGTTCTGCACAAAGCAACTGCAGCTCTTTGCACTAGTGCTCACGGTGCGGACCAGCTTGAGGTCAGTGATCAAAATGAAGGTAAATTTCAAAGAATTTCCCTTGGGAATGTGCCCTGAGAACTGCTGATGGATCAAAAGCATTGGTCTGTGGCAATGAAAAGACACAGAGAAGCACTTACTGTCATGGAAGTACAAACTGTGTTTGCAATAGCACTTGGCATCTTTTGTAAAGTGCATGGCTATCAGGACAACGGGAAGCATGACAGCCTGCCTTATGTACTTAATCTTCTGAGCAGAATTATTTAACCAGCTGTGGCACTTCTCTTTCATGTCTGGACAAGGAGGCCTAGGCACTGGTGTAGGTTTTCTGAGAATGAGCCCGGTCCATTTTCTTTGACAGTGGAACTGATTCAGTGTTGCTGAAGTGAATGTCTTCATCAGTGGGGTTGTCCCTGGCCATCCTGTCAGTGCCTTCAGGTAGGATTGTGATGTGCGCAGTCAGAGGGAGAGATGGGCGTCCTCCAAAATAGAGAAGACAAGGGCTTTGCTGCCACTCTTGAGCATGAGGGAAGAGTTTTCTACTGGCTCTATAATTTCCTGAAACTGCAGGCATTTCTGTTGACTGGATTTTGTATCCTGATAGAGGTGAACATGAATAATGCCACCACACTTAATGTCTTGAACTTGTTCTGCCATGACAACTGTGTATAATGACTGCAGACTCCAGAGATACAGAAGTAGTCTGGTAATTAGCCTGTAGCTAAAATATTTTAAGAAGGAAAGTGCCGACACAGGATGAGCAGTACCTGTGTTTAATGATAAATGTAACAAAATAAAGACTGGATTAAAGTCACTGGAGTGATTTTAGGAGAAAATTGCTTTAATATGCCTTACACATGCAGTAGGCCCAGGATGACGATCAAAACCTAAGAACTGCCTGGAAAGCTTTGTATCAGTGAACAGGAAGTTGAATACAAACAATAATTTACATTTTGGGACTGTCAAAACTTGTGGTTATCATGCTTTGTCTGTATCTTTGTATTGGAAAGAATAATTCCTGCCGTATGGGAGATCTATGTTCATTTTGCTCCTGTCTTTGTTTTGATGGTGCTCCTTCTCATATGACTACTGCTATGTACTAGGACTCAACTCAGTGATTGTACAGACTGACTTCTCAGAAGCCACTTGGAAAGTTAAACCAAGACTGAAGGGAATTCATCTGTAAAATTGTAAAAATATGTTTGCATCTGAAACTCTGATGACAGCACTGCAAATGAGAACATTAGTATAGTTATTATGTCTCAGATCAATTACAACTGAAATGTCTTCAGCTAATGTATACAGCTGCTGCTTTGTCATGTTGATACCCAAAACCAAATGGAGAAAGAGGAGACAGGAAGAGCATGAAGGGCAAGAAGATATAATGGGATTTAATTTTTTAAAGTTAGGCTGATATGACACTTCTTAGGTGGGAAAAAACAACAGCAAAAAGGAGTCAGAAGAGATGGGATGCCAAAAAAGACTAATTTGGTCTGATGGCTGCTGCTCCCCAAGCAGATATGCTGCTAGTGCAACAAACTAAGAGTTGTTTGCAAGCATTTCTTGCAGAATTTTTCCCCTAGTCTTTTCCTTAGAAACAGGAAACACAGCCCAAAAAGTAGCCAGTTGTTTTAGCTCACACTCAAGGATGAAAGTGCCAGAGCTATTTGGCAAAGGGGCATAGAACAGAAATGGATTAGATTTTAAGTGCTGAAATCTTAATTGTGCCCAGGGAAAGTTGTCTTGTGAACATACTACTCTGTAAGTATCCGGTTTGTACCTTCCTCAGAAATACCCAATTACAGTCAGCAGTAGATAAAATATTTTGGCTGTGAGCCTGATTCATGAAGACAATATTTGTTAAACATGATTTAAAACTATGCTGACAGACACTTTCAGACCATGGTTAAGCAGGTACACAGATTGAAACATTACTCAGTACTGGTTTAAAGTACAGAAAAAACATTTTAATTCAATTTTCTTTAAAAAATTAACCTTGATGCAAAACATAAAAGAATAAATGAACTGAAAAGTTCACCTTGTGTTTATTTTTGTCTGTGTCTTCTGTGACACTGGGATGAGTGAGAGGCAGCTACCTACTTGTACTCCTTTGCTACCACAGCTAAGAGGATTCCTAAAGAGGCAGTGCTTGTATTCCCCACTTTCTTTGCTGAGATATTTTCATGCATCCCCAGAATATGCCTGCTCCTAGTTCTGCTTCATGACTGAACATAAAATGTAAAGACAAGCCAACAGAACAGAAGTGACAAGCTGTTATTTAAAATACAATTAATATTTAGGAAATGCAGTTTTTTTACTCTCTAAGTTCTTTCCTTTTTTTTTTTTTTTTTTGCAGTCTATCTTAAAATGGTCCTGATGCTGATGGCACATTGGACTGCACTAGCATTTCAATTTAGGGTTATACTTTGGAAGCAAATCTCTGGATTGTCCCCAGTTTGGATTAAATTATGGGGGAGGGAAGGTGGAGGAAGTGGGAGGAAGGGTAGGACAGGGGGTCGTCTGCAAGCATAAAATAGATTCTAAACATCCAAAAGTGACAAATATCATCTAGGCATCTAGTATGCTCCTTTTCCAATAAGGGGCATCTAGTATGCCCCTTATTTCAAGTTGTGGTAGGAAGAGCCGTCTTTTTTTGAAGATTAAGAGCAAATAGAAAACAAAGAAGAAAAAGGAGCCATTATTAATAAAAGTTTTTGTTAAGATGATGAAAATGTTCCTTAAGCACTTTGGTTCAGTAAGTAATTTTTAGCTTGTTGATTTTCAGATTTGGGGTTGTCCTCCAGTGAAAGTGCACTTTTTTCTGCATAGGTCTGCCAACAGTGAGCAACGTTTCAGACCAGTCAGAGCTGTGTTAAGCTTCTTCTGCACTCCCTAATAATATTACTATGGAAAAGCATCACAGCAGAGCATAGTGGTGGTGGAAGTGATATTTCTCTGAATACTCTTAGATTCAGATTAGGTAAATACATGTTTCAGGAACCACCCAAAGCAGAGGGAGTGGTTTTGGATTAAATTCATTTTCTTGCACAGATTATTGTAGATAAAACCCAACCCAAACAAACAAAAACTCACAAAAAATCACCAAATAAAAACCAAACAAAAAATAAAGCACAACAGTAACCTTATATTTATGTGTGTGAGTAGGTGCAGTTTGGTGGCATCAAGCTTAGCTATACATTATACTGTAAAAAGAAACCTCATTTTGGTTTGTTTTGGCTACTCTGACCCTAGTCTCATCTTTGTTTAACCTTTATTTTAAAACAGGCAGTGAATTTTTTTCCCTTTGTTTTGTCACAGTACAGGGGCTTTTATGGGCCTCTGCCACATTACTCTTCAATGTTGTCCTTGCCAGGATGGAAACAATTGATTCAGTAGTTTCTTGTGTGGAAACAAATACTGAAAATCCCTGTTACATTCATTTTATCACTTACCAGTTCTACTATTCTCTTCATACTCTTGTGCTTCCCTTGTAGTTGCTCTTCAAAGTTAAAATATAGGCATGTTTACACTGACCTGATGTCTTCATAGGGTTATTAACTGTACCTTTAAGATGCTGGGTTGCTTTTCTTCTCTTTCTGCATCTTACAGAATTATACAATGTGCCGTTTTCACTGCACTGTAAATAAGAAGCGCTACTCATATCACTTGCCTTTGTTGGCACTGGAATATAGGCACTTCACGTGAGCTAATTTGACTTGGTAGTTGTCTTGGTTTGAAAGACAGGTGTCTGCTAGGGAAAGCAGGTTCTTCCCTTGAAATGGAGAATGTACACCCCCAATCTCTGAATTAGTGTGATTTTGAAATTAAGGGTGCTCTCAGGCAAAGGTACGATGATAGGGATAGCAGTCCTTTACTAGTATGTACAACAAGACAAACAAAACAACAACTATGGAGTTAATGACAAACAGAACCAGGAACCCAGTGCCGGTTCCTCTCGGCCGCAGGCACTTTCCCTTTGGTGCAGTTCCCGTCACAGCCGGCAGGGAGCGCTGGCGGCTCCCGGTGCACGGGGCCGGTGCAATGATCCCCCCGGGGCTGCAGGGGGCGCTGTGCTGAGAGCTCGGGGAGCACGCGGTAATGGCGGCTGGGTCTGGGATGGGAAGGGATGGAAAAGAGAGGGTTTGCTTCATGAACCCTGGGGCAGTGTCGGTGCCGGTGCTCCAGCAGGACTCTCGGAAACAGCAAGCTGAAATGGCAGGGCATCCCAGCAGGGCAGGGGGTGCGGGGTCTAGCAGCAGAAGAAGAGACAGCTCCCACACATGAAGCACTTGAAAGGTGAAGTTTTTTCAGACATGGACCAGAGGATAACTGAAGTACAGAAACTTGTCTCAAAAAAGAGATCATAAACCCATGGCACTTTTGGAAATGACTGTAAAACCGTTGACTGAACTATGATGTTTTGACAGGTCAGTGGCTGTTGATTCAATCGGGTAGATGTTTGTGCTAGTTAGGATGGATTTGGTGGGACTGTGTCATATCTGTTTATAAGAATGGTAATTAAAAACTCAATTAAGCAAGAGGCAAGCTAAGTCCAATGTTATAACAATGAATTTGATTTGAATTGCAAGTATTTGTTTCCTCAAAGTAATTAATGGGAAAAGTCCTGACTCTTCCAAATGACAGTAGGTAGCTCTGAGATTTGCACATGACGTGTTAAAGAGCTTGATGATTCATGATACTAAATTATGAAAAATTATTACTGTCCCAAAAGTTGATGTGGGTTTGTTTAATACTTTTGTGCTTCAGTGTGAATAATGTTTGCTCACCAAAAGCTGGGACTGCTGTTAACCAACTCTACACAAAGCCTTTTAGAAGTGTCAATTGATTGTGTTCTCTGTGTATTTATAGTGTAAATAGCTCTCCGTTAGAAATTGTATTCTGAACCACTTTGCTAGTGGAACATAAAACAATCTCTTATGAGGAGTTTAATAATCTCATGGAAGTTCATTGCATTCAAATAACTTTCATTCTGCAATTCTTTCTGTTAATGGGCTGGTTGTGGGGAGTTAGCACCTGCCTGCAATCTCAACAATTTCTGCACAGTTTTGAGAAGGAATTGAAATAGAAAGAAGTAGTATATGATAAGACTGAGAGAAAAAAGGTTTGAATTTCAGGTGGCTGCCTGAATAGGTTCAGCCCTTAGCTCTGCTTTAAGAATAAATGGGACAATATACTGAGTGTAAATGTTGAAGAGGCAAGACAGGAAGCATTACCCTTCCATACTAATTTGACACCTGATGCAAGTCTTTATATTACACTTGCTTTGAGGTTAGTTGAAAACATTTTAACACTCAGCACACTTGATTTTTTCTTTTTTAAACTGGGGATAGCCTGGGAACCATCAAGTGCCAAATTCTTTCATCAAAACCATAAGCAAAGGGGGATTCTGTAGGAAATCCATCTGTTCTCAGGAGGTTTCAACAAAACACATTTTCATTTATTCAAAGTGGAAGAATAAATCTGTAGCTCTTTTTAAAGAGACTTACTTCATAGCCCTAGGAGGCAGACACAGTACTGGATTTAAAACAAAAGCTGTAACAAAAGCATCCCCACCAGGCTCAGTAAATTGTGGTGGTGTTTTATAGGTCTGCAATACATCTGCATGTGAGAGCTGTTCAGTTACTGCCCAACCTAGCAACACAGATAGTCTATGAGGGGGAAAATGTGTGTTGTATGGATGCTGATTTTTGATCAAATAAAGTAACATTGCATAAATTGGCTTCTTAAACAAAATAAAGAGCTGTGCTCTGATAGCTGTGATGATGAGATAACTTCTACAGCAATGAAAATCTTAAACAACTTGGTGTTTTACCTGTATTTAATCTTTCGTGTCACAGAATATCTTTATACATAAACATACTGGTAATTAACCTTGCCTGATTTATCTAAGGGTTCATGGTTGCTGCCACAGTAGAGGCTCCCAGCTCAAATAGTGGGCTGATGTTACTGAATAAATAAAGTCAGGGGAAGCTGACTAGTTTTGGAGGTTGGCTCCTGCCCCACATAATTACCGATATATATATGTTTTTGGTGGCAGAGACTACTTCTGCTTGCACTTCTACCAAGCATTGGGGTGTCAGGAGCTAATAAACTGTTTGTTTATTTAGTAAAAAAATACACAAATATCTGATTGTGTATATTTTCTGGATAGATCATGTTACAGCATGAAACTCTGTTTCAGGGTTATTTAAGGGCCAGCACATGCTAAACCATTTGCAAGCATCCCTCTCTCCATGGTATATCAGAATACCCCATAGAAATGTACTTAATCAAATCGAAACTGCTCTACAAACATCTGACCAGTGATGTGTGGACATGAAATGCAGAATGCTGCAGGAGTACAAGCAAGGCTTTCATCTGATGATCAGTGTTCTTCCTCCTCAGTGATAGCATTTGCCAATGGAAATTAAAATGTTCTTGCCCTCCTGATCTTTGAGTCTAGGACTATAACGTACTCCAAAACAATACCAGAAAAGAATATGGGAACTGTCTGAGTCAATTTCTCATCTGTTTTTTATAAGTTTGGTGAAAATAACTATTTTTACAAAAAGTTTTTAAAGAATCACTAAAAATCATAATTTTTATCGTAAGTTAAAGTCTGTTTTAGTTGCAGAAAACACCTTTGTCTGACAGAAAATTGTTTGAGATTTTTTAGTTTGCTTAATAGAGAAACAGTTTAAATCAGTATTATACATACTACATTAAAAATGGAAATGGGCTGCAAACTTAGCAGTGCCATCCTGATATATAAAACTACTTAAACATATGTACAACCAAATAAAACTAGCAGTGGGAATTTCTGGTTGGTTTTGGTGGGTTGCTATTTTGTGTGGTTTTTTGTTTGTTTTGTTTTGTTTGGGTTTTGTTGTGGGTTTGTTTTTTGTTTTTTTCCTGAAGCTATGGTTTCCAGATGTGTGGGATCAACAGTAGTCTTTCGAATTTTGATGATGTGTTGTGGCTGAAGGCTTGAGACTTTAAAGATGCAAGTTATGTGCAGCAAAAAGAACTGTAAGTAACTGCAGACTGGCTGGAAACATTAATGTTTAGAGCTCAAAATTAAAGCATATAAAAAGAATAGCATAGGAATCATTATATTTGTTATGAGGAATATTTCAGGCTGGCAACATATTAAGAGAAGATAATATATATAAAATCCCCATTGCTTCAAATTGTGTTATATTTTGATTTCAGTTATGCTATGTAGGCTGAGCTGAGAGGACAGAACACTTTCTAATGGATATTGCTTCATTGGAATTCATTGTTTCTGTTATTTGCTGGTAATCTGTACTTTATGTGTATATGTCTTTACAGTTTCCCGTGGAAATAAAAGACAAATGGTTGCAAAAATACAGAAGACAAAAAAGAAATACCCAACACAATGATAATTGGAAGATTTAGCAACTGCTATAGACATGTCTTACTAGGATAGTAATTTGTCTGCTCCACAGAAAAAGTTGTAGATGTTTTTGGCATAATTATATTATTGCCTTGAGGGTGTGTTTAGACTTTGTTGCTAGACAGATTCTGATAATGCGGGTGCAGCCCACTTCAAGAATTACAATAGACATTGCTTTTAGGGTCAGTTCTTGCCTAGAAACTCCTAATGTCGCTTTCTCACAGAAGTCACAGGAACAGCGTAAGACGCACTCTTTCAATAACAAATTACTCCAAGTCTATAGTCAGGGTATTAAGAGCTTTGAGAATGGAAATAAAAACGAACAGGAATGGATTAATTGTGTGTGTCAGCAGTAGACTGGGGGAAAAAAAAAGTATCTGCAGTTGGTTTCAAATTAAAATTCAGTTTCTTCAGGATAGTAGCGAGGTATTATTAAGGGAGTAAATGGTTTAATTCTTTCTTAAGCAACAAAAACATTTTGGCATTTATACTGTCGCTAAGGCTTGAAAGGAACAAATATGACTTAAGTCCAGCTGATATAAATAGCAAGTCAGGACATACGTTTCCTAATCACATTTACAGACTATTTTAATGTACCTATTGGGTTAAAAAATAGTTTTAATGTAGGCAAATTTCCTTTCCTTATCATATATAATGATGCTATTTCTTCTCATAAAAAAAACCTCCGGTAGATAACCAGTACTCAGAACAAATCTTGGATTGTTGGGGGTAGGCTTCTAAATCTGTTTAGATCTGTGCTCATCCACCTATGAAGAAAAAAAAAAAAAAAGAGTTTTCTCCTTGAAAGAATAGGTATAGGGCTAATCTAGAAGGTATTTCCCAAACCTTAAGAATTTGCCTTCCCCTTTCTCAGGAATTTCTGCATTCGTCCCCAGTGAAAATCAGTTCAAGGTATCTATGCTACTTCATGGTGCTGTCTTGAAAAACTCATAAATTGTGATGAATTCAATCTTCTGTCTCTTCCTCTCAGTTGTTGAATTATAATTGCATGTACTTCTGGATTTTGGACTATTCAGTGGATGTCACTGAAGCCTTGAAGTCATAAATCTCAGCTGGGTTGTGTACAAAGAGCAGTTGGGACTTGAGCTGTGAAACTCTGCATATATTCACAGAGCAAGGAAAGGAGCCAGTCACTCCTGTATGGGGAAGGAGGAGCAGAGTTGCTTCAGTCTCACAAGCCAAATTGATGAGCAAATCCTATGAGATACAGATAATTCACACAAAAAGGGACAACTTCTTAAACATTTTTCCCACCCTTCCCTTTGCCCCTCCGCTTTCCTGCAAAACGAGACAGGTTCTGATGGAACAATCTGTAAACCTTCTGGGTAGAAGATATGAAAGACAAGATAGCTCAGAATACTGAGAATGGACCAAATGTTGTCCTATTTGGATTCAAATATGCTGTTACACTTTTAAGTCTGTGTGCCAGCCATGTAAGAGGCAGGAAACATGTAACAAATGCCCATTATTGCCTAGGAGTTTGTTCCTGTATTAAAATTTGGAAACCTTGCTGACTTATCCTAGTTGAGGTACTTGAACATTTTAAAAAAGAGATACATACTATTACATTCTCTAATAATTTTCTTGCCCTAATTAATGTCTTAGGTTTTCTGTGCTGTTCTCTATACCAGTTGATTTTATTTAGCTCAATCAAAAGTTCATGCATGTTTTTTTGAAGAAAATAACATGATGGGTGAATAAAATATCTGAGGTGAGTGGATATGGCAACAGAAGTAGAAAATTAGGTTTCTTCAAATTCATTAAGTCTATGTAAATCAGGAAAAAAAAAGAGATATCTGTGTAGATTTCAGTGAATTTGGTGATAAGCGGTGAAGAATGCGTATGAGATAACAAGGATAGATTAGTCTTCCATGTGAAAGAAACTTTCACTCTCTCAAACCACTTCATGTTTTTTTCCAAACAGCATTTTAGAATACAACTTGATTTTAAATGCACTTTCCCCTAGACAGATATATTTTCATTTTAATAGTGTAGGTGACCAATTAAAAGCAATTAATAGTCTTTGCGAGCTTCTTCCATAGTAAAATATATAAATCTACAAAAAAAAATACAGTTTTGTGACTGATAGGTATTAATAAAAGATGATATGAGAGGAATCTTGGAATCCAACGCAATAGATGGCTAAGGCTCCTGCTCCCTGTGGACAAGAACAAGGTATAAATCTTAAAAATTAAATTCTTTACATTCTTGGGACTAAGTTGAAAACAGTTGTTTATATTCAGGCCTGCTTGGGCTATTCCTGATTAAATTTAGCGCTGCATACAATATGATACAAATACATATCCAATAAGCTTTTCTCAGTCTGACCTGTGCAACTGCCACCAGTCTCCCACAACTTTATCAATACAACTTGCTAAGAGCAATCAGATCAGCTGTGTGTGTCAACATACAAATATTTCATAACCACTCACAGAAATATATACTGTAAGCTCTTCAAATTTGCATTCTCCAATAAAATAGAAGATAAAATATACCTTTAAAAGCTAGCGGTAATACAAGTAACTGTGGTTAGTTCAAACATTCAGGCTATTTCAGAATAATATCAGATGTGCTCTGTTTTCAGTTGTGAGTTCAGCTGATGTGAAATGTCACTTCTCTCACATTCTATTATTTTGCACTTGCAGCAGCAGAATACTTGAATAGAGTTCTTAGTAGGTCACATTATATATGTGGAGAATATCTTTAATATCTGTGCGACTTAGTTCCTGGAAAACTCTACACTGGATTATAAACAGCTTCCAAAAAGAAACTATTGACCTTTGATTTGAAGAAATATGATTGCAAATATGTCCAAGAACTAACACTGTGATATTCTTGCTCACAAAACCTTTCAAAACACTTCTACATACAAGGACATCTTCAGCAAAGATTTGTCAAGGTAGTATAACAATAGTTTATATAACAATACAAACAATAGGACTACAATCAGTAGAGGCCAAAATGAACCAATCAAACCAACTCTACACACCCATACAAAAAAAAAAAAACCAAAAAACAAAACAAAAAAAAAAAAAAACCAAAAAACCCCAAACCCACAAAAGCCTCCAAAACCTGGGGAAGATATTTCACTTATATAGGTTTTGTATCCATTTTGGTATCACACCTATCATGGTAAAGCTGTACATTAAGATATTTGGATAGACACATCAATGCTAAAGCCCTTTCTATAAATTTAATTTTATAGTTATTCTCAGTTGATACTTTTTTTTTTTTTTTAATGCTTATTTTAGGAAGATTTCTTCCCTGCCTGCACCCCACTTCCATGCTGTTCTGTTTTCAGAGGGGAGAGACTCAACTTTTGAAGTGTATAACTATGAGATCTGTAAATACAGCTTGGACAAACTTTGTGAATGAGGCTGAAAATTATGGGTCTTAGGGACTGCTATTGTGATTGATGCTTGCACAGCCAGGAAGAAGAGATTTCTTGTCTTAATCTGAACAATATGCATTATAAATGGGCTGAACAGATAATCAGGAACACTCTATGCTTTAGTTCAAGAATAGGGAAGTTTAAAAATACTGCGAGGAATATAATGAGTTCATTCTCTTTATATCTTTGGTAGCTTCCTTGCAGCTATCATGACGGCTGTGAGCTATCATTTCCTTCCACAAACTGGGCAATTAAGCTCCATCTGAATAATGCAGATTCACAGAATAGATTCTAGTGTAGACACTTCTGAACAATTTTAAATCAGAACAAAAACAGAATGCCCATTCATTTGGGTTTTTTCACTGTCTTTTTAATAAGAGTGTGAAAATCACAATAGAAATCTGCTGTGCATTGCACTACTCACATGGTTTCTTGGTGTGAACAGAATTGTGATACTTAGCACCTTACTCTGCTCAACATTTCATCAGCGTTGAACTGCATTACTGTAAACTGAACTGTATCATCAGTAATTTTGTACTATTTTATAGAGGTAGTGCAATCAGAAACAAACGACATTATTTAAAGCTGGGCTTGGGTTGGTTGTGTGCTTGCTTGTTTTCACAAATAAAGGAGAGTGCCTAGTGCTTTAAAACAGAAATGAGGAAAAGCTACCTATCATGGTCATCATAGCATCAATATGAGATTGTTTTGAAAGTCTCAACATTAGCATTGCTACTGTGTTATTTTGGTGCAGAAGAAAGATTTGTTCAGCCAGAACTCTGCAGCGGGATTCTGCTCTGTGTACGACCACTCTGCCTAGTGGTAGAGTGGCTAATGCTTTCACAGCCCTTTGGTAGGGAGAATAAACATTGTGAGTAATCAGCAGAAAATACGCCAGGGAAAAGAAAAATATTGTCATTTCTTTCCCAACCAGAAGTCTATGAAGAAGTAAGGTATTATTTTGTAAAAATTACTTGCGAAACATGCTTTGTCACTTCCTGCCTTCACTTGCCTCATCTTTTGAGTTTCTTTCTTTTGAGTGGATAGTACCTTGGGGTAATAGCATTATTATTGATTTTAAAAGCATAACTGATGAAATGAAGCTGTATCTGTTGCCTAAAGTTTCTGATCAAAGTTCTAGACTATGCAGCAGCTGCTGCTGTTATAATTTCTTCCTTCACTGTCGTAGTTTAAGGTGAGAACCTGTCCTCCACCCACTAATTATTGAGGGAATTATTGCTTAGATGTACTGTCTAAGTGAATAAATATATTTGAAGGCTTCTGACCTTGTGTATTGCTTCAATGTCCAAATAACATACATGCACCGATCTTCTGAAAAATAAAGATAGCTATGTGGTTTTTTTTTTGTGAGCCCTTTGAGCAAAATTCATTCACCATGAATTCAGATTTACTGAAACTTTTGAACAGGTTTACAACATTAGGTGCCTATAGTTGCATAAAAGCTTGTCCATGTTAAATACCTAGTTGAAATTGGGTAAGAGTCAAGTCCTGTTTGAATTTGGTACTTGGCAACTTTTTCTTTCAGTTACTGGATTATATTCCTCCTGAATAAGAGCTAAAAATAAAGCTACTTTTTTTTTTCTTTTTTCTTTTTTTTTTCTCCCTTCCCATTTTGCTTTCTGTTTTAACTTGCATTCTTTTACTTTCAAAGCTCAGGTATCATGGACTAGGCATCATTGTACTTCATACTCACAGAAATTTTAAATAATATTAAGTAGTGTGAACTCAGTGCTACAGTATCTAGAAATTCACAGTAACTTGGAGAATTTCAGAGTATTGGGCAAAGAAAAGTACAAGCGCATTTAAAACATCAAATTTTTTTTACTGGTTCATATCTGTTTTGGGGGCATTTCGTTCAAGTGGAGGAATATGATTATGTAATATTATAACCCTTGGTAGTGGAAGCTTATTTTCTTCTTAGAGGTGAAATGAAGTCAGAACTGAATAGTATTTTTCTATATGATGGTCCAGAATTACTTGAAAATTAGAGGAAAAGAAATGGAGTGCTAAATCAATGCAAATCTAGAAATTTGAGATGTGAATTGGCAAAACAAGGTAGTTTTGAGAGGCAGTCACTAAAAAATACAGTGAAACTGAAGTTTGGCAAGGAAGAATGAGCTTTCTGGTATTGTTCAGGCCCTTGTTTAGAGTCAAACGGTACAGACACACTGCAATCAGGAGACTAACATTAGCTCAGACAGGATGCATGAGTCAAGGATATTGAAAAGAGATGAAAAACGTGGTATTCAGGCATCTGCCACTCACCAGTTGCTGGGCATTCTTTGTGGTTCATGCTGCTGATTGGAATGTACTGGAAAGGAAAGAAAAATAGTTTAAATTGGGTTAACAGCTAACATCCGTCATGTGACTTACTGAAAGAAAGAACTGTTTAGCTGCAAAGACATGACCAGAAAGGATAGGAAGGGAAAAACTCGTAGTAGAGAATTTCCTTTTCCCACCACCTTCAGTCCCCCTGATACTGTTTATCTCAGCTAATAAGGCTTAACAGCTTGAAATACTGAGTATAACCTGGCAATAAAAGCATGCGCAGCTAAAAGCTGCATGTTTTACTATCTTCTTATATAATGGATTGTGTTCTGAATTAACATCTAGAATCTGTAGGTATTTGAAACAGGCATCATAATGGTCCACTTGTATGGTTTAATTTAGGTTGGATTCAAAACAAAAGATCCCTGTGTCTTGCTCAGATCAAGGAACAGTTCCTTTTTCAGAGCTTGTTTTGCTTTATTTAGCAACACTTGCAGGTATTTGGGTGGAGGGATTTACTCAGTTCAATGTATAGAGCAGAAACTTTTTTATTTAACGTGTGCTGACACCACTGTGCATTCACTGTGAGCTTTAGGCTGGAGTTATATTAGTAGCTGGAAATATCTACTCAGACATGAATCTGCTTTGCATGGTCAGTGCAGATAAACACATGTAGTGTCCTACCCTCAGTTTTCTCCTGACCCTCAAATCTTTCTTTGAACTCTAGTACCAACTCTGACATATATTTTAATTGATTTTTATAAATATAGTTTGATGGTCTGTATTCAAATACCTTTTGCTTCCCTCTACTTCCGGAATCCATCAGTCAAGAAATCTGACTTCTTCTTTGTTACAGTGTCTGTATCAAGAAGAAAAATTGTTGAATTTTTGATTCTTACCTGTGTAAGCTGTTTTGGCATCTCTGGCATTTTCCAGAAGCAAGGAGTTCTCAAACTTTGAGCAACTGTTTAGTTATGTGATTTTTTTAACCCACTTAAGTTCTCTTAGATATACTGGATAATTGTAGACAATGATAAGCTAGTACTCTGAATACACTGCAGCTTGTCTCTTGCTATTAAACCTGTGCAATGGTGGAAAAAGCTTTTTCTTGCAACTGAAATTTACTCTCCACAGAAAAGACAGATTTAAAAAGTTTCCAAAATAGGTTAGAAAAACAGTGAAGTAGAACAACAAAGTAAAACTTAAAAAATTTAAGACTTTCTGCATGCATTTGTCTAAAATGAGCCCTTGTATTTGTTATCCAGAAATGCTCAGTTCCCTAGCCTCTATTTTCTAAATCCTAAAGCTACTTATACTTCATACGGTGACATGTAGAATTTCCCAACACTTTACCTTTTTCTTCCTTACAACAGAGTAAATAAAATTATTGTTTGCCTTTATTTGGGCCACAAAACTTGAGTCTGGAGAGTAGGATTGGTTGGCTGGATGGTACCTGGAGACAATCTGAATCCATTTTTATATATTGTCTCAGATTTATGGGCTCTCAGAGTCTCAGAGCACTTTTGCCTGTTGTTTATATAAAAAAAGGGCTTATCTGACCTTTGTGTTAACATAGTGTGATGGACTTGCCTTTCCAACTCTGATCAGCAATGGAGGTTATCTTTAATATTTTTATCTTGTGAATAAATTCACCAGTTTGATTGATAAATTCCCTGGCTGGGAACATCACATTAACACAGTTCAGGGATTGTTCTGCATGTCCATATAATTAAGACAAGGAAAACATATTTTTTTCAAAACACCTTAACCCCACAGCTGTGGAACTTTTATCAGATTCATATTTTGTATGTTTGTTTTATCTCCAAAGCAAAACCTAATAGTATGTTTTTGCTGCTAATTGCACATCTGAAATTGATGTATTTTCTTTGCCTTATAAGGTGGATTTTACTCATAACTGTCCGACACTTTATATTTAAATATGTTGGTGCAGCCAGAAGTCGTTGCCAGGTTACAATTAGGACATCTACTGTCCAGAATTTTTATTGTAGTGCAGCTCAGTTGCATGAAAAATAATTTTTAAATTATGTGATTGTGACTGTTTTATGTTTGGTGGTAGTAGCTGTGTTTCTTTGAAGATTTCTAAGGTTTCCTTTTAATTCCTTCTAAAGCCTTTTTTTTTAATACCCAATCATCCAGTCCTTCAAACGAATAAACATGGAAAATGTGTAAAATATTAACCCCTAAAGTTGTTTCAATAATTTGTGATACACTTTGAACTACTGGAAAGCTTTCTGTCCAATTTCTAGGTATTGACAGTTGTTGCTATCAACTGTAATACATTTGCTGAATCCAAGTATGTTTCAAAAGGACCCAGTCTCTGTCTATGTCAGGGTGGTGTCTGGTGCACATGAGGAATGAAGGTAAAATCAATATATTCAGCTTAGCTGCACATCCAGTCACTAAGAGGAGTTTGTTAGGCTATCTCCCAAAGTGTAATTGGGCTGTGTGCGGCAATCAATAGGCAGCAGCATTGCCTCTCTGTGCTTTTTTCATTCTTTTTTCCACCCCCTCTTTTAAATAATCCTATCTAGTGACCGAATATAAATCCTATAGTCTTTTAAATCCACACTTGACAGTTGAGTCATTCCAGATTTATATTTTTCAAAAAGTGAGAACATTCAGAAGTAGGAGAAGAAAAGATCTTAATGTGGGTGAAATTCAGGACTCTTCTCTTGTGGAAAAGTAAACTGGTGCAGTGCAATTCAGGAATCGATTAGAGACATTAAATACCCTTGTCTTCAGTTAGTTCATGGCTGAAAATAGGAACTGTGAGTACTTCACGTTATTTCTGTGCAGACAATGGCCTCTTCGCTGACAAGCCTATGTACCTTCAGAACAGATTGTCCTTGGCTGGGCCTTGAGACAACCCTCTCTCAAATCTACAGAGTAGTAGTCCATAAGGCTGTGATAGAATTTGAACATAAGACTTCTATGCCTAACACTTTAAAGTGTGTTTTCTTTTGTATGGTTAGTTTCGTTTATGCTCATTGTTTATATGGGGTACTGGTAAAACTTCTCTTGTGTTGTATCCATGGGTACCTCAAAATTTGCTTTTGACCTGATAATGCTCTTGAAGTCCTTGGGATAACTACTGAGTTGTTTTGTTTTTTTCTTTTATTTGGTTGATTCAATTTGTTTTCCTCCAGGTCTAAGGAAATATATTGCTGCTAGTGCTGTTATCACTGCTACTGAATATATTATTCAAATCAATATATATAAGGTTTATAAATTTAATAAGCATAATCTAAAAAAATAAAATTTAATACATGTTTCAGTGTATCTTTTCAGGTGTGTTGAGACCAGTGTGTGTCATCTATTTCATTAGATTTTTATTGGTTTTATTTATTGTCATGGAGCCTTTTTGAGTTCTCCCTCAGCCTCTGATTTAGAAATATAATATCTGTGTTTGTGCATTTTTGCTATGAAAAGTCTGAAGCTAATGGTTTTGTCAAACAGACCAGGCAAAATATGAGAGCAAATGCTTACAAAGAAAAAAAAAAAAAGGAGAACTGAGTATTTGGATTCCTAAGTGCCACCACAGTGATTAAAAGATAAAACCTAAAACTCCAGCCATTCATTTGATCTGAAACATGAATATAAATTCATTTTGAGTTTACAAAGCTGAGAACACTGGCATCCTTCAAACCTCCTTGGAAAAGCAGCCAATTCAAACTTCCTGAGAGTGAAGTTTGTGGGAAGTGGCTTAACATCTTAGAAAAGTGTTTTGAACTCCAGACAGAATAAGGTATTATGCTTAGCAAAGGAAACTACAAATTGTGAAGCATTTGGTGTATGGTTTGACTTTGGCCACTGTTGCAGTAATGTCTGCAACCCTTCAAAATAGTCTCATCATGGGGAATGATCTCATTAAAGTAAATTTTCTTCCTTTTTCTTTTTTCTTCTACTATGCAAATAAGGAAATGGTTAAGAGCTTTCAGACATTGCAATCAAACATTCATCCTTACAGACACTTTGGAACAAAGTAAACTTTAAAGATTAACCTGACCAAAATAAATTTAAGAAGAAAAAAATCTTGCAACCATGTCCTTGAAACCTTACACAAAACTACATAAAGGCACACTGTATAAAATATGGTCTACAGGGACATTTGAGGCATGTGAATCAACAAGTAGGCAGGCCTGAAAAGTGATTTTTACCTCAGACAAGCATCCGGTTAGCAGAAAGGGTGCCATCAATCAGGTGAAACTGTGTCAGAAGTGAAACTTGGGATTCTCTCTGTGCTTCTGGTATGCTGCAGTCCCAAGTGGTGGTTGAGGTGAGAAAATTCAAATGGTTTTATTTTGTCTTTTCCTTGTTAAGAACCAGTGCCCTTTTACTGTGTCACTGATGCATACTGCTATCAATTCACATAACCCCTCGCAGCAAGAGAAGCTGGACTAAGTTCCCTTAAGTTCCCTTCCCCCCCCTTTTTTTTTTCATCTTGCACTTATTATTTACTTTTAAAAATACTTTTTTTTCAAGGCTTGTCTTAGATATCCAGTGGTGTAAACCATATGAGCAATAGGTTGCAAACACATTGTGGAGGTGCTGCTGTTGAGCTGTAGGTGATGTGCTCAGCTGGTATGGTACGTTGATATATATATATATGTTTATATATATATATTTCTGTTGATATATATATATATTTCTGTTGATATATATTTCTCTCTGCACATGCTAAATCATTAACTATTTCCCCAATTTATGCAGAGTGAATGTATAATTAGATCTCTGAAAACTTTCTGTTCTCTAATGAAAATAAAAGTTTCAAAATTTTAAAACAAAATAAATTATGGAAACAGACTTCTTTTTTATTCCAACACTAAAAATTGGTAGAAGTGCTGTACTTCATTTTGTCATGTGCACCCGTGGATAAGCACAAATGTATCAAGTATAAGTGATGTCTGTAATGTTAGAACAATATTTATTTTTGTATTGAACTTTGATTTATGACATTCATTAGCAAAAGCAGATGCTTATTGACAGGCATTAATTGCTTTGTGAATGAAAGCTCTCAACTTGCCTGAAGTTGGGGGTGATACACTAGGAAGCCCCCAAATCTGGGAGTCCTTCCACAAAAGAAAGCAGTGAAAGATGAAAGAAAGAATAAAATTCAAGAAGTTTATGACTTCTTGAAGATCCTTCTGCTATCAGTTCTCTGTTATATCTATTTCTCTTGTGTCTTGGTTCAGAAGGTAAATCTACCTCCCTAGCAGGTTTTTTTTAATATTTAAAGCTGAAAAAAGACATTTTCTGAACTGCTTTTCATCTCATGTATCTTAACTATAAAAGCCTCTTAAAGTGATGGTTAGGCAAAAAGCATATTACAGGAATATTAATATTCAGATATTATTATTTTAGGTATAATTGAAATAGCTTTGTGCATTCACTGTATAAAAAAGACATAACAGTAAAATTATGTAAAATTTCACATGCTTCTGGGTTTATGAAGCTTTTTGGTTGCTTGGATTGTTGTTTTTCAAATGTTACTCTAAGTAGTGGAGTTCACTTTTCTTTAATGTTTTCTGTACCCCAAAAGATGTAGCAGTTCTTTCAGTAAATGTAAAAGACAGTAGAAAACAAAGTTATGACACACTTCTGGTTATCTGCAGGTAACAACAGGCTGTCAGGTAGTAGCAGAGGGATACCAAGTTCTCAGTTGGGTCTATAAAAAAGCACTTGGGTACAGTGAATGAGAATTCCTTCCTAAAGTGGGGAGCAAGATGAGAGCAGCATGCTAAATGGCTTCCCATGTTATGCTTAGCTCAGAATCAGCCTGATAAAAAGGAGGCTCAGGGGAGACCTCATCATACTCTACAACGCCTGAAAGCAACTTGTAGCCGGGGGGGGGTGGTCTCTCCTCCCAGGACAGTAACAGGACAAGAGGAATTGGCCTCAGGTTCTGCTGGGGGAGGCTCAGGTTGGACATCAGGAAGAATTTCTTCCCTGGACAGCCTGTTCCGATGCTTAACCACCCTTTCAGTGAAGTGGTGGAATCACCATCTGTGGAAGTGTTTAAGAAAGGACTGGATATGGCACTTAGCACTGTGGTTTAGTTGATAAGGTGGTGCTCTGTCAAAGGCTGGACTGGACAATCCTGGATGTCTTCGCCAACCTTCATGACTCTATGATTCTGTAAAACCTCAATTTTTGCATGTTTCTGCATTCAGGGTTGTTCAGGAGAGTGATTTTGTGATTTTTTTCCCTGCTACCTTGTTTGCACCATTTTCACTGGAAACTCAATACCATTGCATGGACAGAAATCAGATAACAGTGGTATGTACTCTGGTGTTTAATGGATGTGAAGGGAAGATTTACCATTGTTTTTATAACTCCTTCTACAGAGGTTCTTGAAACTAGAAAGCCTTTTCCAGCAGCTCCTCTACTGAAAGCAGTATGAGTATGTTCTGTTGCTTTTCAAGTAACAGAATTTATGAGACTTTGGATGTGGTGAGGCTTTATTGGAAGGATATCAAAGAGTTCTGTTAATTTGTTTTTCATTCATGGTGTAAAGGCCCTTCGTGACTATGGAGCAAGGGGCTGTAGCACTCCCATACTCTTAGCAGTAGATCAGAGGGTCTCATCATCATGCAATAGATATACTTAATTTTCTGTTGTTTGACTGATTATTAATAGGAGAGGAGTTATACCGCAATCAAGACTCTTGCAAAACTAGAGGTTCTTTTCGGCTGGAGCCAGAAGGGAGTGAAGAAGCCCAACTCAGAGCTAGCAAAACATTTCAGCAGCATCATAAAATCCAAATGTGTTTTCTATTCACTTTCCATTCTAGGTTTTAGAAAATGCATCTGGCAATAAGTCTTATCTGTATTGAATGGTAATCTTTTTCTGCCTCCTCTGCTTACAGCAAGGGGCACAATGTTAAAGGTAGGATGTGGGAGATGCAGCTTCACTCCTTTCAAGACCTTAAGACCTTTCACATCAGCGAAAAAACGTCACCTTTGTGGCATGAGAGACTAAAGCCTTTGCATTTTTTAAATTTTTTTTCTTCAGTATTTACTTTTTTTCGTTCCCCCTTCAGTATTTTTGTTAGTGATGAGGGAGATGGATAGATGGATCTTAGGATTTGTACATGCATGCAGAGCATTCTTAGTGCCTCTGGAGCAGTGGACTGGTCTGTTCTATCCTATGCCTATACCTATATCTCCTGGAAGAATGACTTCCCATGGTATTCATTCTGTCTTTCAGAAAACTAAAAAGTGAATTCAAAGACTGAATAAGAATTCAGTAATTCAAAATCATAAGGATCTGAGCAAAAGCTGGTTGTGTGGGTGAGGTAAAAGGTTTGTTTGATGTGCTTCCACTTTTCAGTGCCTGGCACTGAGTACACTCACTGTGCCACACTTCGATCACTTTCCAGTCCTGACAGTCACTGTTCCTTACCTGCTCACACCTGCCTGAGAAGTGGTTGCTCTTTAGGAGGAAGCCCCAAAGGTTGCTGGTAACAAATATTTTCTGCCAAAAGGAGAACTGGGAAGGAAGACACTAAATCGACATCCTTCCCCATGCACTGTGGCACTACCCAGCTCTATTAACAGTTCATGCCAAATGCAGGTTTTAATTTCATTTTGGGTACTTCAGGAGGCTTCTGTTACCAAAATCTGTCCTGTTGTATGTGGTGAAATAAAAGGTTAGGGTTTGCATTTGTAGCCAAAACCAAGAAATTAGGTAGGAAATGGTCAAGGACGGAACAGGAAAAAGGGAACATTGTTAAAAGCTAATATTTTTAATTGCAATCATTTACTATGAGAATAATAATGGAGCATTTGTAATCCTATCTGACAAATGTTCACAAAGTGGGAAAGTATTTTTCTGTCTGCTAAGATGGAAGACAGAGGTGGTTGGCTCTTGTAAAAAGTGTACTGGTGAGTAGGTATATTTTTTCTGTCTATCTTCTAGCATGTGAAACAGCTCTGTGTATGTGTATTCTAATGACAGAAGCATTATCCATATAAATAACAATATAAACAATAAATAACAAAAAACTGTCATGTCTTGTTCTTACACCTCACATCTAAACATTTTGTGTTGCATTGCTGAAAGGTATATTAATACCAACTGTAAATTTAGTATATGTGTAAATTATTATGTTACTTATTTCTGCCAGATTATAGACATTTCTGCTATTTTCACATACTTTCTCAGGAAGGTCAGTCTTTTCCCGTAGTCTAAGTATACGTGCATAGTACCCTGATCTTCCCTTGCCATGGGACATACTAATGCAATGTAGGAGGTTCTCAGTGTGACAAGAAGCAGCCCTTTCTCATTGTGTGGTTTTCTGACTGAATTTAGAAGGAACAGTGCCTCTTTTCAGCCATTTTAATGAAGTTTGGGGTGGGGGAAGCTACAGATTATGAGAGCACTTCATTGCAAGTTAGCAATGATATATGCTCATCTTATGTGATATGCTTTGATATAGCAGATGTTGAGTATTACTACTTCATTTCTAATTCCCTATAAATGCTGTTTTAAATTATACAATAGCCCAGAAATGAAGCCATTATTATTTACTCTGTAGTATTACAGCAGAAGAACTCACAGGTCACCAGAGTAGGAGTTATTTGATTGGCTAGAGGTTTTAAAGCAAGATCTGAGGTCTCTAGCTGAGAAACTTTCCCAATCAGTTTCCAGAAGAAAACTTTGTGTTTTACTTGTACATTAAAGCTTCAGCATGAGCTTTCATTTCAGATTTTTGATGTTTTTGCTGTGGCAGTCGCAATACCAATTATGACATTTAATTTTTTAGATTGTACACCAGAAGACAACTAAGCTGGTGTAGTATTATACAGTAAAAGATGGTCTTCTTATAATTTGTTCTTCATGCTTGTAAAGAAGATCATGACAATAATTGCGTTGAGGATGACAGAATAGTAGTGGTATCAGTGGCAGTTCTTTGATGGATAAACGTTCCCATACTATTTTTTTTCCCTTTGCAACCAGAATAAAAACTTGATTTGAAAAAAGATCAAATGCTCAAAGCAATAAGTAGAAGATGTCTCCATGTGAATGAAACATTTATTTAGTGATTTCCATGGTGTCTGGGTTTTCTTTAGTCTAATATATTCTCCTGTCTCTGTAATGTGTATAGTCAAACTGATATTTTAAAATTCTTGTTTATACTTTACCTCTGATAGTTAAGCACCTGGTGTTGAGAAAGGTGCACAAGAATGGATTTCTACATTTTTTCACAATCCCATAGTAGAGGGTTGTTCCACTTGACCTGCTCAAATCACAAAAATCTCTCAAATGAAAAGCGGCTCTCATACCATAGCCAGTATATACTGGCTGTGGCTATCATGCTTTTTTTCCCAACTATATTAGTTTTCTTGGCTTGCCTTCCCTTATGTTACAAACTTTGTTAGAGAGGAAGATATTTTAAAAAAATCTTCCCAAATAGCATCAGTTTCAAAAACCCTAGTGAGACTGTGTGGGATAGGACAAGGAAGTTCGAACACAAATACTGTTTGAAAGGTGGAGTACACAAAGGACTGAAATACCAGTCTGTAGCAAGATTTATAAACCAAATCTTTATGTGATAATTTATTTTGGGACTTCATTTTAGCTATCATCCCTAAGGGGTCAGTGTCCTCTACATTTGGTCCCATTACTCTCACTTGAATAACCTGAACTTTGTATTTCAATATCAGCATGGAGATTAAAAAAAAAAAAATAATACAATAATACAATAATTACCTTCTTGAAACAGCTTCTGTTTTAGCCTTTCAATGAACTATGACCTACCTTCATTTTCACATTGTTCAGTATGATATTAAGAATGGAGTTAATATGAAATAATATATATATATGCATGGTATAGTAATGTATCTGTAATTAATACTAGGAATTGATTAGCTGTATTTCTAAAAGGGACTTCAAAATAACATGTAAGAATTCTGTTCCTTTGTACTCCCTGTAGACAGCTGAACGGAATATTATGAATACCAACATAGCCAAGCTGACCATGCCACAGCAGATAGCAGTGAAGCCTCAGATGGAACAATCTGTACTGGTTCTGTAGATCTATGTGCATCGTCACTTCCAAACCCATATGCCAGACCTAAATTTGTGAGATAGTGTTTGGAATTTTAATGTTTAATTGACACTTATTTTACTAAAAATGTAGTACATAGATAGGCTGTACCTATGATGAAGAATTACTCTGTGTTCACCTAGTTTTTGACAACAAAACTGAATTTCTCAGCCACCTACTTTTTCCTAAGCAAAATAGAAATTTATTTAAAACAGGTAGTAGCAGTTCCACCATAGACACTTTTTCCATAAAAGTAACTGACTTCTCAGGTACACTTACCTGAATGGTAGCATATGAAGTGTCCTGGCCAATAGGACATTGCCTTTACAGACTTTTTCAAGCCCCTGCCCTTCTCTTTATAGGTTAGTGAGGAAACAGACAGAAGAAATTTGCACCTGACTTGCATTATACAAATTTCTAAATTTAGAGGAGGATTAGTTTACATTACGTTTGAAAACACCAGTTACTGCCAATGGCTCAAAGCAATGGTAACCTGATACACTGCAAAAGTCTTAATTTCTGTCAGGTAAATAATTTTTCATGTTAACTTGGTCCTTTTTGCTTTTTCCTAGCTTTGCAGACTCCACTAGTGGAACTGGAACAAGCCTACTTACATTTTAAGTACAATGTTCTTATCATATATAGCTGCATCTTCTAAGACTGACAGAAGCCATATTGAACATAAAACAGACTTTCCAGATATTTTTGCACCTTGCAATGAAACTGGGTCATTAGTAATTGTAACAGTGTTGTTAAATTTGACTTTCCTGCTTTCTGTTTTTATTACATATTATTGAAATAGAAGAGAGGAATAGAAATTATTATGTTTGGGAAAACAGCCCCAACCAAATCAACTACAGATTATATAAAACATTATAATAAGTTTTAGGTAATTTTCAAAGTCATTTTTAAAAATATCATTGTTAATAAATTATTTGGTGGAAGTATCAGAAATGGCATAATCTTATCTGCTATACATATGGCCATAAAAGCATAGGGCTTTTTTTTTTTTTTTTTTTCCTGGGAAGAAGACTTAGGATCATCTCTGGGCAAGTTCTGTTCCATTCCTACTTCCTGTCTTTTAAGTCTGGGCCACATCTCCTGCGTGCCCATTTATCATTCCAGTCACATCACTGATGCAAGTATGATTTCCTTGAGGAAGGGCAGCTGTGCACTGCTGTTCTGTAGATAAGCCCTGGGTAACCATTGCACCACCAGGGACTTGACAAGCATATTTAACCCAAGAATTAGCTCTAAGACAGCTACCAACTGAACAGAAGATTGTATTTCTTGCTTTTCTTATCATAGAATGATTAACGTTGGGAAGTATTTCCAAGGTAATTGAGTTTGACCTTTGACAGAAAACCACCATGTCAACTAAACCAGAGCTCTAAGTGTCACAGCCAATCATTTCTTGAATATTTCCAGGGATGGTTATTCTACCACCTTCCTACTCCAGTGCTTGACAACCCTTTCCATGAAATTCTTCCTGTATAGTACAAGTCTTCCTTGTCAACTTGCCCATGGCTGAAAAAGCTGTGTGAGTGAAGGGCAGCAACAAAGGTAAGACAGAAGGGAGATTAAATCAGTGGGGGAAAAAAAAAAATTAAAAAAACCCGTAGAAGAAATGGTCATAAAAAAAACTTCAACAAATGTTGGCAGCCTGTATATAATCTCATAATAAATCCAATAAAATTTAGAAGCCTGGTTTCTAAGCACTGCATCTAGACCCTTCTTTCCTGCCCTTCCCCCCACCACAACTGCTGTTTCTCTGGGCTATATGCCATTGTTCACATCTAGATAATTTCTGCAGACTATAAATTATCCCATATTGTTCTGGTCAGAGATTAAAAATAATAGCAATAATATTAAAAAAAGCTGAAACAGTATAAAGTTGAAAAAAACTGCCTTAAAATACACTGCTCAAGCAAATCTGAGGAATTATTGCCTCAAAAATAATGCTTTGTTTTTGTAAGAGGGTTAGTCTAGCTTCTACTGCACAGTAATCACCGGGATTATTATTCTTCTATGGCCATTACTGTGTCCGGATATAATAAGGAAGCCAGTAATAAGTTTCCCAAGTCCAGGAGAGGATGGATGCAGGATTTTCTCAGTATCTTATAACACTAGAGCACCCTGAACCATAAGCTCCAGTACCCTTAGGCCCTGACATGATACTGCACAGAGATTAGGTCTACTCTCTCTGAAAGAGATTCTCTGGGAATGTAAAAATTTAAGAAATCGAGCAATATTTCTTTAGGGAAGAGACTTGCATGTGAGAAGACTGGCGAAACAGGGAAAAAAATTTCTTTCCATAGCCTGTTTTTCATTCCAACTCACTCTCATTACTGTGCTTTGGTGGGAAAGAATCAATTATTTTTGCCTTCTTGTTGAGAGCATGAGGAAGGAAAAGAGCAGTCCATGCCTCCAGCACCTTGGAAGGGATTGCACAATCCCAGCTGACTGAAACCATGCTCGGGCAACAACGTGTTGCAGGAGAAAGCTAGTAGTACCTTTGTGCAGAGCACTTATCTTTGGAAATTTTAAAGTAAACAACCCGTTAATACTCTAGTATTATTAAAAAGAATCGGTATGTACCTTTTCTAATCAGCATAAGAATATTCTGTCCTTCCCACCATAATGTGTGTTATCTTTAGTAATGGAACTCCATGCTTTTCATCCTTCTTTCAGTCAGGTTTCACTGGATTGACTAGTTTACATTTTAAAGTTAAACTGCCTTTTTTCTTTAAATTGTTTGCAGTGTGTCAGTTCACCAAATGGAAAGGAAACAATTTTTGATTGAGATCCACACTATCTATATTTAGATTCCTTTGGGATTCCTAGTTAAAAAAACCCAAAAACCACAAGCGAAACAACGCCCACCAAATTATGCTCTGTGAAGAGTTGCTGCAATGACTGCTCTTTAATTTACAAAGAAACAAATTTATTTACTGCAAAACCATTGCCTCTGAATAATTAATTTCACTTGAACAAACAAAAATATAGATTTTTTTTTCTATTGGCTATCAGTAGCCTTCTACACTGCTCATCAAACAGTTACCTGCCATTAGAACTCAAGACTGATCTTTAGTGTCCTATTTCTCCTCCAAAGACTTCAAGTTTTAGATTTTCTTAAGTAATTTGCTTCCTTCTTAGTCAAATTAATACTTCTAAGCAGTATTGTTAGGTGGTTCAAAGTACTTTAACTTCCTTTTTTGATGGAATGACTTATCTAAAATACAACTTAAGAGCTTCAGCTCAATCACTAATTGTTCAGATAATGCCCCATTTTTTATTAAACTTTTTAAATGAAAAAATAAAACCTTAAATAGCTGTAAGCATTTTAAACTCTCAATTTTAAATCTTACCTTGCATCTGTTTTCCATTCTTTTCTCTCCCACGTTCCTGAAGTGGGATAGGTGTAGGTAGTTCTGACCCTGATACTGGCTTGAACAGTCTTCCATTACTTGAATTGTATTTTAATAGTGCAGTACACAGCAGAATTGCTAATTATTTGAGTCTGTTGTTCCAGTACCATTTGTTCTAATTTACCAGGATCTTGCAGCACACTGGCTCAGTGTTCCTGTTCAGCACAGAATGCAGGACTGTACTCAGATTTCTGAGGGCTCCTCTTTGATCATTCAGTCTCCTCTGTTGTGGGTTTCAGCCAAAGACTTCCACTGTCAGTCATCCTGTGATTTCTCACACCTCTGCTTCTTGCCACAGCTCATACTCCGAAAGTCAGAAGTTAGCTAATACGTTCCCTGAGGGGAGTAAGTGCTAGTCTGTAGCAGCCAAGCTTCATCCCGTGTTCTGGATTTAGGTATCCATATTTTCTTAAGGGAGGGAAATGTCTTTCATGCAGCAGTTGGGCTACACGAACACCATTTCAGAGTAAGTCACTATGCACAGTATTTGTATTTTTATTAAAACACTGAAACTTTCTGAAAGTCTAAATGAACCAGTATTCAAGTGGATCTAGTTATTCATGCACCAGAAATTATAGATATTAAGATTTTTTGGAGGTCTAGATTTTGTTTTGGCATTATGGTGCTTTACTAAAAAGGGATTTTACCTTGCTTAAACATTTCTTTATTTTTGTGTTCAGTTTTACAGAATTACAGTACTAGGAACTTGAGTATATCTATAAAGGATACTTGTTAAAAAAACCCTAATTATTTGTTTAGAAAAAGCAAGACAGGTGCCTAATATGGGCATGAAATAGAATTCAGGTGTTTGAATCCAAAACCGAAGTTCTTAAAACCTATGTATTACTTACTTTATCCTGGAACCTGAGATGCCTTAGTACTTAGCCCTCTTCTTCAATGTTTGTGTCTAAAATTTTACTTTTTTGAGTGTTTCCAGATGCATCAAATTTTCCTCAAGGCTGAGTTTTCCAAGGATATGGGGAAAAAAAAAAAAAGAGCCAAACAGATGGTAGCATATAGGCACTGAAGTACAAGGCAGTAAAAATAATGGAGATGTAAGAACAGTAGCTCATATGTTTAAGCAACTATGAGTAAATACCCACCTTTATTTACTAGCAAAGCTAAAATGAAGACTAAAAATACTGCATAACTAAGCATAGCTAAAAGCATTGATCCATGGACTGAGCTGAAAACTCTTGATTATAGCACATATGAGGGGACTTGGGATTCACGAACAAGTTTTCACCAAATCTAAAATCCTGAAAGTTTGACTTGGTCAGACCATGGATATTACTGTACAAAAATGAGGATGAGGGAGGACATTCTGTTTCTGCTGTTGAGACAGAGTGTATCTGCAACAGTGAAGGTTAGATGCACAGAGCCTTAGGAACAGTCAGCAAAGGAAACAGTGATGAACTGTGGCCCGGGAAAGGTAGTAGCAGAAGCACTACTTTTCACTTCCCACTTGCAATACTAAATGCAGTATTTCTTTAGCTACTATTTAATATTAAATACTGACATACTTGGGCTATTCTCCATCCCAGACAGATGATGAACAATAAGCTAATAAATTGTCATACCTTCTGATTATCACCCTCTGATTTACTGGACAATGCATTCTTATGCCTACACTTCAGGCTGGTGCATCTTCTGGGGAAAAAAACAAAAACAAACAACTACAGCAAAAGAAAAAAAAAAAGAAAAAAAAAAAGGAGGGAGACGGAGAGCTCAGTTAGCTCTGTTTCTAAGATAGCCTGCATCATTCTGATTCTAAATCTCTTCAAGCAGAGAAAGAAATTCCCCTGTGTGCCAGGCATGCTGGATGGGCAGCCTAGTCAAGGAGGGTTTTATATTCTAAAGATATTCCCATTCTTTCTACAGTCTAAAAAGAGAGGGTTCTAGGATGTGGATTCTGATGAAAAAAAGACACCAAGACCTTAGTGAAGAGAAGGATTAGATGTAAAAAAAAAAAATGCTGACAGTTTATTAACTGGACACATTTAGGTGTCTGTTTTGAAACAGACAATTTGTAAATGTTTGGATTCCATTTTCATCATGAAACCCTCCCAAGTACTCTCTGCAGTGTACATGTTCTTGAAGGTAGGCTTTGAAGCCTAGGGCTGGTTCTCAAAACTTCTGTCTAAATCAACATAGAAATTCTCATGCGTTAATAAGATACCACTTATTTTTTTGGAAGGCACACAGTCTGCAATTTGAGGTATTCTTGGAAGAATCTTTTTTTTCCCCATGTATTTATAAATATTTTAGTTCCTTTTTTCATGGTTACAAATTAAAGTTTGAGAACAAAACTTAGATAAAGGAATGCTGGTTGTATAGGGTCTTTTAGCCTCCAAAAAGAAAAAAAAATCCAGAGTTCAGAACCTTGAAATTTCTAGGGACAAGCATACCTTAAAATTTGTCCAAACAAACTGCTATAGTAAAGAGAGAAACACAGAAATCTTTAATATATTATGAAATTAATACCTCATTTTCTCTAGCTCTGCATGACAAGATCTTTTTTTGCAATGTGAACTTTTGATTTAATCACACAGCTGTGTTAATATTCTAGAAAAGAGATGCTGGTTTAACTGATGGGAACATTTCTAAATGGCCAGTTTAAATAAAAATAAATGAACTCAGTTGTTATGACCAAAGGAAGAAAAGCATATACTTTAATGGCCTCATTACTGAAAATCCTGGCACAGAGAGAGTACACAAATACATCTTGGCAAAGGTACACATAAAAAATTTGCTATCTCGCTGCTTTTTGTTTATTTTTTTGTCTGTTTACTGTCAGTAAACGAACCCAAATTAGCACAAATTATATGCCAGAACCACATCTATTTGTCTGCCAACGTGGAGTGACATCCTTGTACAATGCAAGTTCTTCCATGGGCACATATTACTCTTTTCTTACTCTTGTCTCACTCTCAAAAGGGAAAACAAATTAAAAAAAATTAAAGGAACAAATGATTGCAGGGTTAAAGCAAAGACCATATCTAAAATAAAAGAAAGACGTACTCAAATACCACCATTCTTTCTGGCCCAAATAGTCAAGTTTTCACCTTTAGAAGTAGTTAGCTAGCAGGTTTAGCTGTAATGCTAATTAAAGGGAATATATCCCTTTTTGTTTCCCATTCTCTCAGGAACAGATGCAATAGCAATCAGTTCCTTTAATCACTAATCAAAGTCTCTTTATACCTAATGCTCTGGACTTCAAATCTTCCTCTCTTCACTCCTTCTCAATGGGAAACGAAACACTTCTCTGTCTCTATGCTGCATGTCATGTGTGCTCAGCTGCAGGATACCAGGCCCTCTTTCTCCACTGTCAGTATTCAATTGATGTTGCATTTTTGAAAGAAAGACAACCAGAAAGTGCATGTATTAGCTTGATAATATATTGTCATTAACCTAACTTAACGGACATAAGAGAACTATTGAAAACATTAGATATTTATCTAATGACAGGTAAATGGTTAAAAGCACCTAGTTTATGAACCATAATTGTATTATCCTCTGTTATAAATTATGTGCTAGTACTATAACTGGGCATGTATTTTCACCAATATTGCCATTCTATTTTTCTCAGACAAGGCACACACAGACTGTTCAGGTTTTGCTCTGTGATCAACAGCCACCTGCAACTGCATCCTATCAAATAAGAACATGATTTATTTGTAGGAATGGAGTTCCATAATTTCCACTGGAAATTTATAATCCAAGATGTTTGACTAGAGACAGAGGTCCATGCTGAAAGGCAGCAGTCAAAGTCTTCCTGTTGGCAGTCATGGACATGGCTCTGTACTGAAGCTTGGAAAACAAAGACAACATGCCTAAGATGTCATTACCAATAAAACAGTGATTACTGGCAGTCCTGTTATCTTCTAATGGAATTTGATATGATCTCCTTCATTATGGGGCACTTTGCCAGCAGTTCCCAGTGCATGTGAAGACCCACATGCTCTGGTGTAGTGCAGTATTGCACTGGACACCCACCAGTGTACCTGGTGTAAGATGTAGGATGCAGAACTGAAACAAAAGAAAAATCTTTTCCTCTGTATAATTTACTTTGGAATAGGGAGCAGAGATTAAGGTGCAAGGCTGGAAGTAGAAGCAAGTGCTTTTGAGATCCAAAGGTTGCTGAGTTTGGATAAAGGAGTCACCCATTGGCAAACCACTCAGGAATGTTAACTGGATGGGGATCAGAATAAATTGTCTGGAGTTTCTTGAAAGGCAAAGACTCTTCCATGGTGTCACAAAGCACTGACCTGTAAGTGGATGCTGTGGTATAGCCCTAGTCAGCAATCAGGCACCACCCAGCTACTCACTCATCCCCCCAACCAGCAGGACTGGGGAGGGAATTGAAAGGGTAAATAAAAACCAGAGAACTAGTGGGTTAAGATAAAGTTTCATAGGAAAAGCAAAAGCAGTACACACAAGCAAAGCAAAATAAGGAATTAATTCACTGCTTCCCACAGGCTGGCAGGTATTCAGCCATCTCCAGGAGAGCAGGGCCCCACAACTTGTAGTGGTTACTTGGGAAGGCAAACACCATCACTCCAAATGTCCTCCCTTTCTTCCCTTCACTTTACATACTGAGCATGATGTTATATGGTCTAGAATACCCCTTTGGTGTGTTGGGGTCATGTGTCCTGGCTGTGTCCCCTCTGAGCCTCTGATATACTCCCAATGTCTTCGCCATCATTGCAGTACAAAAAGCAGGAAAGGCCTTGGCTCTGTGTAAGCCCTGCTCAGCAATAACGAAAAACATCTCTTTATTATCAACCCTGTCTTCAGCACAAATCCAAAATACAGCCTGTACTAGACACTGTGAAGAAATTTAACTCTACCTCAGCCAAAACCAGCACAGTGGAAGAAGGATTGAGCTCAGAAAGTTGGAAAGCAAACCATTTTCAGCTGAAGGGGTTTTTTATCCTCTCCCATAGATACATCTGCAAGACTGAATTCATTCTAAACTAGCACAGCCTTTTCTTCCCCCTCCCTAAAGTATCATGTCAGTTGTCTAAGTTCCAAAATCCTTATTTCATGGAAAATAAAGTTGTTTCCATTTGCCTAAGTCTTTCACTAAAAGTTTTTATGTACTTTTCCATGGATTTAAATAACAGGATTCAGTGTACTTGCTAAGACAAAAAGGGACAGTACATGGATAAGTGGCACAAGCAGGCACAGTTGTCTCCTCACAGTTGTACAATTTGCATCTCGTATGTGTCTCTGCTGTTCTAACCCAGAGATTATCTTCAGCGACCAAAATGTATCACTGTTTGCACAGCAACAATATACACAGATTATTTTTAGTTCAAACATGTGGCGCTACTCATTGTGCAGCTGCTTTCATGCATTAATGCATTGGGATACAAAACCCTAATTGCAAGAGCCCAAATTAATTGCAAGCAATGAGACATATTGGACTGAAAACCCCTTTGGCTACACTGGAATCAAGTTGTTGACTTTTCAAGCTAAAAGAGATATGAATCATGGAAAATATTTTATTTTTAACCCCTCAAAGTACCCAATATTCCTAAACTAATGCAAAATACAGTTATGTGTTGGCTTGGAAATTACAGCTTCTCAGCCAAAGGTTAATTCAGACTATTCATTCAAGATTAGTTGCAAGTTTTTAAAACTGTAAATAAATTCTTGTTCCTAAACAGCAAAGGTTTTCAAAGCAGAGAGTATAAACCACAGCCTATAAAAGGGAAAGACTTAAAGCAGAAATGGGACATTTGACTTCTGCATATTTGGAACATTTAATCACCCTCCTGGTTATACGAAGTAAGTTAGACTGGTGGCTTTTTCTTCAGCTGCTTAGCAAAGTTACATTTCTTTAATAGAGCCTTAATGTTTTTTAGGCTGGTTTAGAATTGAGTCCTGCACCTTTTTACAGGCAACTGCAGAAGTCTGCTTCAGGAGGGAAAAAGTTCAAAAATTGTAAGCACTTGAAGATAGAGAGTTTAACTTTTTCTCCTGTTTGAACAATGGTGGGCATCTTTCACATTCATAATACAATATATTAATGAACATATAATTGGAGAATTTTAATCTCATTCTCAATCTATTAGAGAGAGCTCTTCAAAACTTAAGCTGTTTTTAGCTGTAAGATCAGGGAAGAAAAGTCTAAGGTACAAAAGTATTATCTCAGGACTTAGAGAAAGTAATAGTTGTGGGACCTTCGACAGAAGTAATTTTGGCAGATCTGGCTGTAACACTTCAAAACAGAGATGCTATTGAATCACTTCATATCGTCCCTTTGCTGCAGACAACTACCACATAAAAAAATTTCTCTCTTGCATAATGTAGTTTTAGCACACGTTTCCATTCACTGTCAGTTTAAGTCTCTTATTTGCATTGCCAGTTACCATATTAAAATAAGCATGTGCCGTGCTGTTCTGAAGGGAAAAAATAAAAAAGGTAATTCAAGTCACTAAACTCTCACAAAAATCTGCACAGACGTCTACCAGAGAATCTTGTGTAATTTCACATGTAATTTTCACATTTCCCTCCCAACCCTGAAATTTCTGTTGAGATTTAATGAGGGAGAATAAAATTTTAATCCTAGTTATATTGTAAGCAAATGTGGTTTTGATAGGTTCACCTCTGACTCAAGTACTCAGAAACTTATTTTTTACAATTTGATGCAAGTTTAAAATTAGGGACAATATAATAGTTAATATAATTTTTGATGTCACTAGAGGAAAATTCTAAAAGCTGAGGATGAGAGCATTTTGAGGCATAGGTGAATCAAGGGTTGGGTAGAAAGGCATTGAACAACCTACATTGCCATCAGTCTTAGGGCCAAGGCACTCCTGCTGCCAGGTACATGCTTTGACTTGAATGATTTTCCAGTCAAAGAGTTTGGATAAAGCCGTGTACTCCCTCAAGAAGCCAGGCTGCTTGCACTGTTACACGTGGTTGGGATCTTGAAGAGTCTCATGCTGTGTTGCAAGCAGTCAGGAGCACGTTTACAGCTTTAGAAGCCCCTCTGGCACTAGCTGTGCTTCTTGTTGACTCATTCAACCTCACTGCACAGGAACTGAGCATTCGCATTTAGTTCAAATGGACAACTCTTATCTCTCACAGCTGGACTGCAGTCAGTAACACCTTGATGAACGTAAAGTCTGAACATTCCCTCTGATCAATTCATTGCACAGTGTCCTCCAGAGAGGGGAAAGCTGTTGTTTCCACAGCAGAACTCCAGTCCACAGATCTGTCTTCTGTCCAGGCCCCAGTTATCTTGCATGACAAACAAAGCTCAAAACTTTCATCCACCTGGTGGAGAGCCTGATGCCAGACTACTGATTTCTTGAAAGTGCCTGTCAGTAATATCTTTTCTTTTCCTGGGGCAGTTTCTCAGTAGGCATTCATTATTACTCAGCAAATACCAAAACTGGAGCAGCTTTCAGACTAGAAATTCAGTTAAGAGGGTCAACAGACACTCTTTTCTGTTGTTCCCTCTAGCAGCCTTAATTTTTCATCTGACAGCCAAATTAGAAGCTGTCTGGAGAAGAATAAATTTCTGTTCCAGCACTTAAAAATCAGAGATTGAAGTGGATAACCTATGTGTGGTTATAATCAAGAATTCTTATCTTACCCATTTAGCTTTGTTAGACTATTTTAGACTTTTTTCAACTAAGTGACAATCATGAATTTCAAAAATCAAATGTTCATTTGAAGGTCACAGCAATCATGTACATCACTGTACTGAACAGCATGAACAAGATCAGTTATAAGATGGACTCTGAGTTATCCTATGGAAAGGATCAATCTGTTGAGCTTCATTTGGAACTCATGAAGCAGTTCTCAAGTCCACTGCAAATTATTTAGACAGATAAGGGTTTTCTGTGAGGCTGCAGAAGGCACAGCAACTTTCCACACCCAATGCTTTTGTCAGATCAATGAAAGAAGAGGAAAATACTGCATTTCTCCTGTACTGTCTCCTTACAAACCTTCTTATCCTAGGAAAATCTTATTTTTTTTCTAGTGTTGTTTCTATTTCTATATTCTATAAGCTCTTATTAACATTAGTGCAATTTAGTTTTGAGCTGTCCTCAATGCACACTTATTCACATTTAATATCACATGCTTAAATTATATTCTGTTAGTTATTTTGTACTGACTGTATAAGCTTTTGGCACAAAATGCAGCTAACAAGAGATCTACTGGTACTCTAATCCATAAAAATGCTTTAAAATGGAAAACTATAAAAATCCTCTTTTCTCTCTTTTTATTACAGATATGATGGGACTATTTTACTTGGATGGTATTCTCCTTTCTCCTCTTACCTGAAAGGAGTTGGAGCAGGGGAAGGAGGGGAAAAAAAAAAAAGGCTGTTGGACTTCTTGTAATATTTCTTTACTGTGAAAGTTTTTGATTCAATTAACAACAATTACATAGCTGTCTTCACAGTAACCTTGTGAGTTCTACCTTAACCCATGCCTACCTGCTATTTATATAGAAAATACAAAATATTTATATATATTTTATTTATATGTGGTTGTGTGCCTTAGCTCTTGCTTTATCCCATGCTAATTTTTCATGTCTGCATTCTTTGGGCCATATAATTTAAGCAATATTTCTTACTCCCCTCTATAAAAATGTGAGAGCTTGAATTAGAGGTACTGTGATAAGCCATAATGGAGAGGCAGGGATCATAAGAGAACTTTACAGTTGAATGATCTGATTTGTCAGCATTTCTTTGGTATATCCAGGATGTCCTAAAGCACAAGGTAGAGTAATATACACACACAGCTACCCCAAGTGATATAAAAATCATTAGCAAAAGGAATTTTCATGACCAATTGTTGTGTAAATGTTACCTAAAAGTGCAGAAAATAATCAGTTCCATGGTTAGATTTCTGTTTTATGACTCAGCTAAGGCAGCTCAGGACAGGACTCATACAGACCATGCTTATTCACATCTTTTGTAGTGATTATTTTTGCGAAATTCTAACTTACGTGCATGATGTAACAACGTGTTGTTCTGTTATTTGTTTTCTTTCCATTTTTAAGTAGATAGAAGTAGTACAATCTCTAACATTTCTGACTAAAAAGCATTTTATCTGATGATCAGCCAAATATTAAGAATATAATAAAATACTTTTCTAGACATGGGTTATCTATATTTTTCATTTTGTTAAGCAGGTGTTCCTCAACAGATCTGCAATGTGCTTCTCAACTTAGAAACACCAAGTATTATGTCTCTATGGCTGAATCACCAAACAGAATTCAGGTGTGACTGAATTGTGAAGCATAAGTGAAGAGCTCTGGAGCATTTTTTTTGTACTCTACACAATATTAGTCTTATTTCTGTGAGTGGCTAAAGCTTCTCAAAGTGTCTTCTCAAACGAAGTTTGCTCATGCAGCTTCTCCTTCAGTGCTGTGTTATATCACTTGACATTTCCTGTATATTTACAAACTTCAACAATCACTTAGTTTTCTGTATTCTTCATTATCCATTTAATCTCTCCACTTAACAGATTTCAGACACAAGTACTTAAAAATCCCTTTTCTTTTGGCTACACATCCAGCAGCCAACTGCTATGGCTTTTCTGTTTCACTCCACATAACAAGTATACTCTATAGAATGGAAAGCAGCAGAAATTAAGATAAAACAACTCCCTGCTATGTCCAAATTCAGTGGAGGTGGTTAAAGTTGTAACTCCAGCAGATAAGGCTGTCCCAGGCAAGACCGGGACAGGTAACTAAGCTCCAAGGAGGGGAGCAGGGGCATGAGCAAACTGACTTCAGAAACTGCAGAGCTTAGATTTAACAAGCTGAGCAAGAACTGTTTACTGCTAATAAACATCTCTGATATATGCACCTATTATGCAGTTGTAAATTTAAATGAAGATTTAGACATTTTCTTCTGCTACTATCTTTACAGAAAAATATACTTGTGCATGTTGTGGGGGATGGAGTGCCATATGCAATAATATGCAGAAAAAAGCCTACCTCTTAGGCCTGTACCTTGCCTGAGGGTCCTCATCCTCAACTACACATATAGATGCTGGTACATTATGTTACTGAACTGACAAAAATAGAAACTGGAATAATGTAACCATAATGTACTCATATTATGAGCAAGGCAGACTTTCCAAATAAAGATGCTGAATTAGACCTGGAAAAACAGAAATTTGCCAGTTCCTGTTCTGATACAAAGCCTAAAGGCACAAGATTAAAAACTGTGGGTTTGTGTATTGGCTTGAGGAAATTGCAGCATATGTCCAGAGCTAATTAACCAGAAGTACAGGAGTCCATAAGTTTTAATCTCCCTTTTAATCTTTTAACAGGAGGGACACCAAAGAAATGGTTTTTGAAAAATACGTAACTTATGCTGCAGCATCCTGCAGAAATCTGCATCATGCACCATCATTCTCTTCTGTTTTCAAAATGCCTGGTAAATTAACTTTCCATTATCTTTCCTTGTTCATGTTCACAATCTTTAGAACTACTAGGGTTATCTTTGCTGATAAAGAATGAAAATATTTCAGTACATTAAAAAGAAGATATGTAAAAAATATTAGTCCTCCTAGAGTAACCATATTTCATTTAGAACTTGCCATGCTACAAATCTGAAAATATGACATAAAATACTCAAATCCATCCATAACACACACTCTTAATGATAACCTGATCAGATATATCTACAAAACCACCCCTACGACCACTGTCCTACAAGACTGCAACAGCTGCCAGTGGCTGCTGCATAGACCCTGCATTTGTCACTCTCACAGAACCTTAATGACAGTTTCTTCCATTTCTAGTACTGCATCTGCTATTTAATACCATGGGGCTTGCCAGGGTGGGGTGATGATTCAGGTAGCTCTCTGCAAGTACATTCAGTAACACAGTACACAGTCTGTGATCAAAAGTAAGGATTTTGCCAGTTCTCATTATTACTAACATTCTGTGCTGTGCTTTACATTATTTTATAGGACTCAAAATATTTAAATCCTAACCCCCACAAGGAAGTTTCCCTGCACTAGGCACATTTTTTTCTTTCCAAAAAGCAAGCAGGAGGCTTTTATAATATGAGAAGGTATTTAAAAAATAATAATCTTCATTCACTGAAAGTTGCCTTAGAAATACAAAACCAAAAAATATTATCCCTCTTTTTCCCACCCATTTCAGCTTTACCTGGTCAATATACAAAATTCTGGAGTACACTTCCCAGAGCAAGAAACAAAGGAAAGAAAATGAGCTTGTATTGTCAATCATTATTCAGATTAAAAGCTTTTTTCATCTTTAGTGACACATCAGGTGAGAGGCAACACATTCTTACCACAATTCCAGAAGTCTTTATGCAATAGACTCCAAGCTTGTTGGCTTTTTCCAAGTGCAATATTGATGTCAGTTCACTCCCTTTACTGCTGTGATTTCTTTTACAAGAAGCTGATTTTCCTTGCCTGTTCTTCTATATCTCATCCTCCTTTTCACAAACAGACTGCCTATTATAGTGACTCCCAGAACCCTGAAGTATGGTCCATCCTTTCAAGCTTGCCCATTTCCTCTCTCAGTTCCAGAGTCTATATAGCTCTTCACAGTCATAAGAAATTCTTACAGCAGAGACTGTTTAAACAGGTCTTTTTTCTTACGCTCCTTTTTTGAAACAAAATCTGTTTTCCCATTTGGGAAAACATTTTAACAACTTCAAAGCTGTTGTGAAATCTCCAATAGATTTTTCTGGTGGAAGACTCTAGTCACAGTAGTTCAAAACCTAACTTAAGAAATCCCATATCACAAACACTTATTGAATTCTAGTGTCATGATAAATAGCAATATATTCACTAAAGATCTTTGAAGCACTTATTTTCACTCAAGCTACTGATTCTGCTCAAAGTTAGCAATGGAGAACATGGCAGCAGTCACTCATCAGCTGCAACAGAAAGATTTCTCAATTCAGGTCAAGAGCGAGATTTGAATATTCCTGTTAGTCACTGCTGAAGAGTTCATGTTTATAGAGATTATGTCTTTCAATATTCATTCACCCCTACAGTTTACCTTTTGGGAATTACGTGCTTACAAGGTAACATCAGTGGAAATCCAGATTGCAGTTACATGAATAACTCAATACTTTAAAAGAGGAAGGGAATCTAACAGATACATGTCTTGGGGAGATTCATGAACATTTTCCAGTAGAATTGAAGCATGCAATGAATCCACTCTAGCATGTCTGTCAGAAGCCTTCAATCAATTTTAGCACTTAATCCATATCAGAATGCACATACAGCTTTCTGTGCCATATCACCATTCTTCAACAGATGTCAAAGCTCAGGTCCTCATCAGCTGCCACCTACTTCTATCTCATGGGATCTTATTCTACCATGCAGGCATCACATACCTTCAAGGAAGACTAGGGCACCCCCAAGACACCATCTAAGTCCAGAGGAGATCACCAGGTATGCCAGGCTAATGGCTAATAGTTCAGGATACCTTGAACACCCTTCAGGCCACATCTATGAAAGTGCTGATGAGACTCATGAGTGAGGTGTGCTCTGTATGCTATACTGGGATATTCCTCATACCCAGATATAACAGAACTGGAGTCTTATATAAGAGAAAGGTAACAAAGAACAGATACAGCCTTGTACATAAGACTCTAGATGAAATATGACAGCATGAACTCATTTTCCTATTTCATATTTATCTAGATTCTCACTGCAGAGAACACATTTACCAAGTTAGGGAAATAAAATAAATGCTTTTTCACATGCAAACTGGCTAAATTGATAATGTTATATTCAAAGAAACAGAAACAGGAAGGTCGTGGGAATATGCAGAGGAAAATGGTCCCTCTTTCACCAGTTGCACAGCCTTAAGACTCCCTTTAGTAGTATGTCCTTATGTAACAGTAAACAATATCCTGTTATATAAAAACACAGTTGTAAAAATGTGTTCCTCTCTCTTCTCACACTGCCTTGATTTTTGCACTGCTTAATAGTGAGTGCCTGATGTCCAATAGACCTGATGACAATTCTGTTTATGTGTTTGGCCCTGTGGAGTCCTTTAAGCAGAAAAGTCCTGGATCCCCATCAAACCTTACAAAGCAATTCTTTAGACTGACTACTAAATATGCACCAATACCCTCAAGATGAAGGATGAGCTATCAACATTATTCCTATAGGATGTGGTACTTTTTTAACACTGCAGAAGTCTGGCTCTATAGATTTTAGTGCTGTACTTACCTATACAAGAGCAGAGATGACTCTCTTTTATCAGTTGTCAGACTGATGAAAGCCAGCAAAGACCATATATTTGGATGTATCAAAGTATTTGCCAAATCCTGTTGACACAGTTCTGCACACATGAAATTGAACTGTGGACTCTCACATTGTCATTTCATAGAAAATCATTTATACAGAGACTATAATTGAAGCAAAATCAGAATGATTTTACATGACCATAAGTTTGGAGGTCTACATCTCCACAAAATTTGAATTCAAAAACTACAAGATTAAAAATTTTTCACCATGGAAAGGTTGATCATTCCCTCCAAGAAATGAGAGTTGTTTTTTATTTGGGCTGTTTGGAGCAGCTTGTCTATAAAGCTTTTTCTAGGATTCCTTGAAAATTAACCATGCAGATGGTCAGATCTCCTCTAGATAAAAGGTCTACCTTTACTAAGGATGAGTGAAGACATTTCTGGTGCACTAACTCTCCAGACAACCCTAGTTTTAAGGCAATTTAAAAAGCAAAATCATTTACTGCAGCCACCACCTCTGCACTCTTTGCTTCTTTGCCAGAAACAAGTGGCTACCTCATCATATACTAGAAATTCAGTTCCTTTCTGCTCTTTCTCTTCCTTTTAATAAAATAAAATTTAAACAAACCAATAAACAGACAAACCAAGAAACAAACAACCTGCTCTCCCCAAAACAGAGGGGTTTTCTGCTCATTTTGATAGTGTAAGGTCTGTTTTCTGTGGTGGTGTAATAACAAGGGAAGATGCAAAGCTTACCTGTTTGCATATTTATTTTGTTTGAATACAAACATTTGCAAACATTTCTTTTCCCAGCAACCGCATGCTGTTTCAAAAAAGACACAGTTCTAAAGTCATCTTCCTTATCTGACAAAAGGTTTATAGTCACCCCAAAAAAATGGATGTGCAAAGTTTTTAAACACCCATCTTTACCTCAGTCTGTTTGCAATGACTTGTTGTCAATGTTGTCTTTCTAAACAGCTTCACTGCAGAACATAATTGTTAAAGGAATGCTCACAATAAACTACAGTTTTTATCCTGAACTGTAACTGATGCCCAAAGCATGCCATGAAGAAGAGAACTGCAAGACAGAAAGAAATACAAGTCAAAATCTAATATAAATGCTAATGTACTTATGTGCTAAAAATCTATCAAAAGCTGAAATAAAAGATGTGCCTTCATTTCTCGACCAGAAGTCTGAGTAGTTGCTTATTGGTTTTGGACATGAAATGGCCTTATGAAATAAAAAACGGATTTTACTCCCTGTTCCCCACTTCTCTTCCTTCGTATAATTAACTTGGATATTAAACTAGGGTGATGCATGCAGAATTTTTAAAACTTAATATTTGCCAAAATATTAGTTGTGTAATTTAACTGTCAAAAATCCAGAATCAGGATATGTTATGAGCATACTTTTGGTGGCTTAGCCATCTAAGAGCTAAAAAAAGAGAAAAATAAGCATAAGAGAGAATGGAACCAGTTATGAGTGTTTGTTCAAACTAAGAATTTCTAAATCAGCTCCATTTCTTAAAACAGTCATTTAAATATGCAATATCCAGTCTGGAAGGCAAAAAGTTTTTAAAAAGGAACACAAGTAGACAAGTCTTTAGAAACAGTCAGGAAATCTATTTTAGCTAAACCAAAGCAAATCTTTTAGTCTGCTTTCTCCATTAAACCATATCAGACCACCATTTTTCTCTCCTTTTTATTTCCATTTAAATTATGTTTATTTTACTTTCCTTCAGTTCAAATAAAAGATTGCCAAAGAAAATTTATAATATTCTATAGACTTTACAGACTGCAAAAACACTCTATGGTGTTCTCCTGAGAAGGAATCTTTTCAAAATTAAGCAGTAGATAATCCTTTCCCAGGTTCATATTTTGCCAATCCTTGATAAAACCCAATAAAATTAGTAATGGCAAGAAGAAAGGAGAGAAATTTTGCTATCTTTTAATACATGATATATAAAATAATATATTACACAAATATGTACTGTGAGAGCTACTTTGAAACAACTGGATCTATAAAGTTCAAGATCTCTGCGTTCTTCTCTGTCAGGGCAGAGTGAGCTTGGCAGATGCAGTAGCCACTAGCCTGGAAAACTTGAGTTTAAAAATGAAACAAAAGTAAACTAAAAAATCCACCACAATCAGAAGAAAAAGGAAAAAATCAAAGATACTGTACTGCATAGGCCTTATAATGCAAGTACTTTCCAAAGTATGTACACTGCTCTTGGATTCAACATTTACCTTAAAAGCAGAGAAATGTACAGTAAATTGTGGCAGATCTACAATTTGGCTATGGAGAAGACCAAATACTTACTTTTCCTACTTGGATGCACCTGAAAGAAAGAACCAACAGTAGCCCCCCACCTTAGAGTGTGTGCATTTAAGGTAATCATTATGCAGCTGCTTGTACTTCCTGACTACAGAGGAAAACCAAATTGCACTGCTGGCAGAAATTCCTGTGTCAGGTGCAGGTTGTCTGCTTCCAGAGCCAGGGCTCAGTTTTTTATTGGCTTGACTCTTATACCTAGCACTGTTATGAATACTTCTTTTTAACTATTATAGCAGTTCCTGCTGCTCTGCCCTCTCACAGAAACATGCCTTCTTCCCTCTTATAGTGACATAAATCCTGGGGTCCCAAGGCTTAGTGGATGCACAGATTCATATCCTTCCCTCATTAGTGAGGGAGTGCTCTAGTAATTCATCTAAAGGGAGAAATTAATACATTGCTCAGAGACAACGGAGATTACTCTGGCAGTCAAGGAAAAATTGGAATATAATGCACACATACAGCAAAGGCAGAGGGTGGAATATGCACAGACATACAATGCAGCAAGGAGTAGTGTAGACAGTGGGAGTTACATGGAAACAGCAGAGAGATGAAATATAGGTCTGTAAGATATCTACATGTAGCCCACTTTGTTCTTTAATACATAGTTTGAAAACTCAGACTGTTTACCAGGGACTCATATTGCATAGAGGTATCAAAACAATGTCCTAGTAGTACAAATACTTGATACTTACAAAAAAAACGCCATCAAACTAATAAACCTTTCTAGTCATGACTCATTCTTCAGCTATGTCAGACATTGTTTGCATTTCTAGTGTCACCAGATATGATGACTATTAAATAAACTTCAAAACAGGATTTATTTAATCTGGTATGATTTGATTGAAAAGGTGCCTGTTTAAAGGTTTTTTTCTCTTCCTCTATCAAGTGCAATAGAACAAGCTACCAATAAGCAATCAGAAGTGCTGTAACATTACAACTAGCATATTTATCATCTTGCTTTGAACAACGAAGCTTTCAATTATAATGGTGGGCTATAAGGACAGAGTTGATACTACAGTTGTCAAAATGATTGAGAGAAGGTGCTTGTTAAAGAAGTAGCTTGCAGATGAGTGCCTTACTCCCTCTGGACTAGAATAGCCTTAGAAGTGATATAAACCTTAGATAAGTGATCAGCTCCAATCTCTAAAATGCTTGTGTGACAGTCCAATGCCCAGGTCAAGAATAAATAAATCATAATTGTCCCTTCTGGAATCAGGCCTATTTGTAAGGCAGATATCTGTCTAGGAAAAATTTGTCTGGCTAAAGGTGAGAGTTGAAAATTAACAAACAAACCCTCAAAAAAAAAAAATCTTTCTTTGTTTCTGCAATTCAGATGTGAAATGAACAGCTTATTGTTCTTTCCATTTATGATTTTTATGCCAAATATATTTCTGATCACCACATATGTCTCAGACACAGATTTATTTATGAATGCCCATACCTGTATTTCCAGCTTAACAAAGGAACCTCTTCCGCATAACAACAAGAATTTTCTTAGATCTCTATAGAAGTTATCTACCTATCCATTATTTATTTCACTTTTCTTTTGCTTTGTTTTCTTTGGTGTTGGTTGGTTGGTTTGTTTTGGGTTTTTTTTTAATCATGTCATTGAGTAAAATAGAATTGCATTTCTTACTCTGAAGGAACCTTACATAAGAGATTGGGAAAAGAATAAACTATTCATTAGCAATCCTAAACATACACAGGGTGTTGCAAATGCAGGTAAACCAAGGGTATTAACAAAATGAAGCTAAGCTTTTTGGCCCATATCCCACAGTCTCTCACTTTGTGTACTGAACTATAAAGCTACTCCAGTGTTTTTCAGACATGTAACACAATTCCATGTGTTGCAAGAGCTTTTTCTTCAGTTTTGCTATCAGCAAGCAGAAGCACAGTTTGTGAACAAACACTTCTTCCTCTCAACCTCCCAGTTTCTTTTTTTTTTGTCCCTCCATATAAAAAGCTCAAGTTCTTCCCAGGACTACATTAGGACTACCTAAAACTGGTACCAGTCCTTTATTCACATAACAGCTTGAAGGTTTATATTATTTTTTGGAATATAAACTGCTTCCACTTCTTTAGAAATGCTAATGTCCCATGGCTGGATGAGCCATGGTCATCCGCTGTCCTCAAACATAATGTTTTTTTAAGTTCAAATAAATTGCTAGGCCACAGAGAGAAAATCTTCTTTCCTACATCACACAGCAGTGTTCAAATTTCAGGGTGAAGACTTTTCCACACAATTAATCAAGTATTTCATGGGAGCATGCACACTGAATCATATTTTGTACAAGTTTATGAACTGGATCAATGCACACAGCATACTTACTACAGGATCTTGAGTGACTTTTTGAATTCAGTCACTGTGGGGCAGATTGGTGTTTGGAGGAAAAGTCACAAGTGACTTTTGGAATAATAGTCTGAGCATTAAATCCCACAATAGAGGCATATTTTAACATTTTCTCTTTCATGACCATTTAAAAAATAATTTTTAAAAAAATCAGAAAATATCTGAGCAAGATAAGTCTTATCCATATTTCTAAGCAAGAGGGAAACTGAAATTAGCAGGAAATATTAGGACTTAATTGGCTGTATAGCAGAAACTTGATAGTCATAATTCTCCTTATCACACAAAATACAGTTATGTTCCCAGATTTTTATCTGTTCATTGAGAAAACAGTAAATTATGAAATAGGCTTAGTTCTTAATAAATAGTCATAGCCTCAGGGCACTGAACAGTACAGGTAGAATCCTGTGCTGATCATCCCTTCAGGTCCTAGGGTATGAGTACTTCAGAATACAGAGTGAACAGGGAGAGTTTATTTCAGTTCCTCTGCAGGATTAAATTTTTCTTTTGAAACAATTTAAAGAGTTACAAGAATCAAAAATTACTATTGCTTTTATGTAAAAAATTGCAGAATCTGATTTCAAGCAGCAGCGTTAATGGGGTGTGGCCCGGTCTGGCAGTACTGAATAAGGCAGCTGTTTGCCCTCTTCTGAAAAAATGTCATGATAGGTCTGTGGCAACTATGCAATACTTCAGACATCATCAGTAATTTTTCATGTCAATTTACTGATTTATTTCCCACTCTGCCAGGCCACAAATAGCTTATGCCATTTTCTGACCTGATCAGAGAAGCAAGTAAAATGAAAGAAATCTGTTTTTTCATGTTCTCATAATTTTATCTCTCACAGGATCCAATGTTTACATTCTAACTACAAAATAAGGAAAGGCCAATAATTTGTTCCATCTTGGTGAACATTCAGGGATTTCAGTTTCCAATTTTAGCTGTTTTCTACCATAGAAAACACCATCTTTCCCAGCATCTGAGAAGATACATTCTGGTTTAAAAATACAATTGAAGAACAGAAGTCATGAATATGATTACACTGAGATATGCTTTTAAGGCAAGTTACAGAAAGAATGAGAGTTTCAACGTGTTCCTGCAAATATTTTGGCCCATGCAAGTAATAAATGTATTCTAATTTAAAGTTAAATTGCTTAATGTTCACCTTCCTCACAGCACTTTCGTGTCAAACTACCTCAGGATTCACCTTTTAAAGATCTTTCATAAGGTGAGGCACATTGGGTTGAACTAATCCTCACATACATGCCCATATTACTATGTGTATTTCCTATACTACTGAGGAAAAAAATCAAAATCTCTCACTTCATACCAATATTAGATCACTTCCTGTTAATCTTGTCCTTGTAAAAGGACCCATTCCATCTAATTATGCAAATAAAGAATATAAAAGAAAAAGGGTAATTAGTCCTCCACTACATTGCATCAGTTTAGCCTTTGTGTCTCTCATTGCAAGAGATTTTAAGTGCTGGGTAGGAAGGCAATTGGAAATCTAACATCCTTCGCAGCTGTATGTTTGTTGCATCCTCCAAACCTAGTCCTGTGAACACTGTGAACAATTCTGTTCTCCCAAATATTGGGGGGAAAAAAGGGATATTTTTTGTTCCTAATGGGATCAGGTAATAAAAGAGAATAGGAAACATAGTCATTAAGGAAAAAAAAAAAGCAAAAGCTTTGGCAAGAATATCAGATGAATAATTAAGTGCACTCTTTGTTTAACAGTGCAAAAGAGAAGTTAATTCCTGAAAGTTTTTGCTAGGAGGCATTGTGTGGTATCTCCAAACTATGTGGGATAAGGGTGGGGGCTGAGAAATGGAAGTGATCCAAAGAGAGTTAGGGATTAGATTCCTGAGAGATTGCAAGAGTCATCTAGGGTCAATAAAAGGAACAAAGTGAGGGAAAACATGCCTGTAATGAAGCCTATTGATTATGAAACTGCCTCCAAAGGGAGCAGTGTTTGCCCTTTAAGAACACAACCAATGAAAGCACTGAAGACAACTTGTAAAAAGACACAGCTGAACTAACAGAAAATGGTACTTGACCTGGGGAGAGTTTTAGCTCTTTTAATTTTTTATGCATAGTATGGTATTGGTGTATGAGCACAAAATGTAATCAGTGTTATTACCTGTCCTTAAACAAGTGTCAGTGCCATTCTCTGCAGGTGCCAGAATAGTACTGTGGTCTGCAGGAACGAGCTACCCATCCCATCAAGTAAATGTTTGCAATAACTACAGACAAATTCAATGTTTCACATCTGGTTTAGTGCCTTGAAATGAGGATTACTGTACAAAGCTGTATTTTACTTTGAAAGTCATAAATCACTTAACTCCAGATTCCCTATAACCAAAATTGTCATATCATAAGTTTCTTCAACCAGTCATACAAATTACATCACCTATAAAAAAGGATAAAGTCTCCACTGACTAGGAATAATTAATGGTTCAACTTCCATCTAAACCAAGTCAGTTTTTATTCCAGTATACCCACAGAAGTTTAATCTGCAGAATTATCTATTTAGCTCCTGGCAAAGAAACAAAATAAGTTTTTGGCCTCACTGGGAAATTACAAAAATTAATTGTAAAAGACAACTGTGTGGGCTTCTATTCTATGTTACTAAAATACATAGATAGGAAGTCAAAGAATGCATCAAGCTGTTTGAAAATTTAATAGCTTTCTAGAGGTAAAAGGGTAATAATTCTATTCCCTCACTGCTTTTATCCTCTCCCCCAGTAAGAATCTTTATGGCTTGATCCTTTTCTCAAACATTGATTTTCAGATTTCCTCAGCGAAGACTTAGAAATTTAGCAGCCCTACGATTTGCACCAGAAGAATACATGGAAGAAAGCAATACCTATCTTATAATTGTTTTAATAAAACAATCAGTGATGTTGAAGAACACATTTTGTCTCAATCACAAGTGATTACAGCAAGGAAAACAAACAAACAACCCCAAAAAACCTAAACAAATCAGATGTGTATGGTTCCAACTCAAGTGTCAGAGAACTTAGCAAAATGGCAGCGCATACTAAAACCTACAGGCCCAAATTCTTTCCTTATAGTCCAGTGGTGAGTTTAATTTTAAAAAACCCAAACAGGTTCAAGAAATAAATCTTTATCAACTCTATTTAATTGTGTATTTGCTTTGTAATTTTCAATGTCATAAACTGCAGCTACCTTTCTACATAAGGTTTTGATCAAGTTCTCCTTCTCAACCTCACACATATATACCATACTGCTTTGTACCTGAAGTTTAAAAATCAGTGGTTTGTTAAAACAGTATGGAGAAAGCACCTGGTTCTAGAATCAGATTTAGGTCCTCCACACAGAGGTGTGTCCACCTCAGACACACAAATTGATGATTTGCAGCTATAGCCTCTAAAATCAAGTCTTCAAACATTTGGTAAGACATGATATTTCTTTGTAGACTTCTACAAAACAATTTAAAGAAATGTTGCAGGCCTCATTTCCAAAGTATTACAGCTGACCTTTTGCATGTGCCATGATTGTTGCAAATAGTGTCAAAGCTGAGAGAATTTGTATGATTTTTTACAGATATTTGAGAAAAGTCAGTCAGTGAAAAAAACTAATATGAAACTCCATGGTTGTAAGTATGATGAACTACACTTACTGTTCCAATAGGAACAGAAAAAGGTGGTGGTACAAAATGATTAGGAATTTGTAATCTTCTAAAAGAAAAAAATAAAATGCGTGTTACTCAGAATTTCTGTGTTGCTAGACAATTAACCCTCAAAGGAGATCTGTACTACTGTCAATAAAGCTTCACTTAGTATCTCCAGAGAACTTAATCAATTCCGAAATGGAGCTACATGTAACTGAACTTGTTGCTTTCCAGTCACTTAGTAAATCTCTACAAATATTGCACAGCACTTAGGGGGATTAGGGCAAAATCAACCATGAAAGGCATGAATTGCACAACCATGAAGCACACAGACCTCTTATTATTGCTATAATCATATCAGAGCAGCAGTAAATTTCTGTGTTGGAAGTGCATATCCAATGATATTCGAGTGCATATTGATTATGGCTGTTTGCTGGAGATAGAAGTGAAAGCCTTGGAGAGAGCTAAGCAAACTAAGACCATACAAAGTATTATTTAAATGAAGAGATTTTCATATCTTAATTGTTGGGAATTTTTACACAATACTAATTATTACTAAATGCAGCTATTTCCTAAACTATCTGAATGGAACTTTATTGCATAGGTTCGTTAGCTAACTTTTAGTTAATTTACACCTTAAGGTAGAGAAAGATTTTCATGAAACACTGTTTTCCCAACAAGCACAAACCTCAATGCTTTAGTCTTCAGTTGCATGACCTGACTATTGCCTTATGAACTAAAGGAAGGAGAAATAATTCTACTTTTGCTTCTCTCAAGTGCTAACTTACTAGAAGAGTGATCAGTTTCTCATTGGTGCCTGACACTAAAAAAACAAGACAGAAGGATGCAGCTAATTTTCTCATGTTTATTTTTCCAATAGAGACAGGTGGTCACCACTGGAGTCAATAATTTTCATGCTTCAAGTTGCATGTGAATATACATCCTCTTTTTCAAATATATTTGGGCAGAGTTAAAGGTGGTCAATACACAAAACACTGCACCACACTGGATTACCAGTAGCATCCCATCCCATGCCACAAATAGTGTTTTCTTCTGTTGAGGAAACCCACAAATTTCAGTCTTTTAAGAAGGGATCAGCCCATCATGCACAGGTGCAGTGTCTCAATTTAGAATCATATTACCAGAAAGAAACAAGTTGGGGTTTTTTAGCTATAAGGTAAAACTTCCAGTGCCTTCACTTTCCAGAGCTCCTGAGTAAAAAATAGTGCCTAAATATGGCAATTAAGTCTTAACACGGCCTGCCTAAACGCCTTCTCTTTTTCTGTGGTCCTCATGGTCCATAACTTTTTGAGAAAAGCATGATATCACTGTGGAAGCAGCAGATGTTTCTCTCTACACCTTAATATAGGCACACATTTGTGGAGAATATTCTCTTCTGGTCAAACTAAGAGGAGTTATCTCCCCCCGCCCCAGTCTTCTAGAGATGTTCCACATTGAAAAAGGCAGAGAGAGGGAAGGTCAAATTCAGCTTCAGCAGTACCCAGCTCAAGATAACACATTGAAATCCTGTAGTTCTAGAATTTTCAACATTATTCCTTGTTAAAAAAGGAAAAAAAACAACAAACAAACAAACAAACAAAACCAAGACTGAAAGTAGACCTCCAAATAATTGTGGTATTCTTTCTCTGTTTTGTTTGTTCAACATCATAAGCAAGACAACTACTAGTTAAGTCAGACTCAGTAACTAGATGTATTGTGTATGAATATATACCCAAGCTAACATCAAAAGTAAACTCTGCAGCAGCTACAATATTTTAAGCCGTTACCAGTGGATCCTTTTCCAAATATATCTTCTATGTCTTCCAGTAATCACTACTTGTATGCAACATACATTTTTCTGTCTCATTAAGAACACAACAGTGCAATTAGACCTGTTGCAATCCCCAAACTGTTTATCAAAACTTGTTATAAAATATATAAAAATAGAAACAAACCCTTTTTCTCCAATACAGGATTAAGAAGACACACTTGGAACACATTTTAAAACAAGACCAGATCTCATAGATACATCTAAGCCAACAATATGTGGCTACATCAGTTATCTCTGCCAATAAGATCTTACATATGCACAAGACAAATTTGGTATTTGTTTAAAAATCACAGACTTCATAGAATATGTGTTATGTGTGTGGTGGCATTTAACATAAATGAAACTACTAAGTCAAAGTGAACAGCTGCTGTACAATCCCTTGAACTGGCTAAAACATGAGTAGTTCTTTAAGAACCATCCAGTCAAAAGTGCTTCACCTAAGGCCCAGTAAACTGCATATCAGTTGAGGTAGCTGAATTCACTGCAAAGTATCCAGCTTTTCTCTTTCTAGCTGTATTTTTTTTTCCCATGGCAATTCATCCATTTCCTAAAATTTAGCACTTACACAGAAAGAGGCACTGGAAGAAAATTTAGAAGCAACTTTAACCATTGTAAAATAAGGTGTTAACAGCACACTGAATTCCTCACATGGATGCTGGGGTAGAAAGATTAAGAAACCTAGGCAGCTATGAATCTGAGCTATAGAACAAAATTCTAATTTAAAGATTTTATTTAAAATTAACTCTATTTTCAATCTGTAAATCCTAAATCCTAAAATCCTGTTTGCAAACATTTGATATATAGATCCTACTGTTTTATTGCTTAGCCCATCTAGAGCTAGGGTGGGGAGGAAGAGGAAGATGCAAGATGTATCAGAAGAAAACTGAAGTTCCCAATAGCATTCAGGGGCTAAGGAGTATTTCCGGTCAAGGATCAGCCTGCAGAGTCCAGGTGGGAATTGTACTGCCCATGACAGCTTCTGGGAAGAAGCTCCCTCAGGCAGGTATGAGTCAATAAATACTCTGTGGCAAAGGAAAGGTGGTTGAGAGACACACCAACAGTTCTGTGTGAACTGTGTATTATTATAACCCCTGGCAAAATGAAGCTGACAAATGCTTTCACTCCCAAACAGGTGGTATGCATCCAGCAGAACACGCTAAAAATGTTAAAAAACCTGGAAGGAACAGGAACGCAAATATGCATTTTAAAATCTGAAAATTCACCTCCAATCTCTTATCAGTAGCCATTGAATGAACATGGCTTGTATTTTCTTGATGGCATTACTTCAGTAAGCAACTTATTTGGCAAAAGAAGTGACAATCTTTAAAGCTGTGATCAGAAATGACACAAAGTGATTTTTAATACAGCTCTAAAACTTGGAAAATAGCAGCAATAAGATCATTCACAATCACAGATTATATTTCTTTTGCCAAATAAATACTTAAATTACTTTATACCATAATTAAAATGAGCTAATTGAAGCAGAGGAATATGCTATCATGCACAGGAGAGGTTCTGGAGCAGCTGGTAGCACCATGCTGTACCATTGAGTTTTAAACTGCTCAGCCACACCTGATGATTCACCCTCTTGTCCTTCAGGTTCCACTCACATTAGGCTCCTGCCTGACTGCTATGTTTATCAGTTTTGTTGCTTTCAGCTGTCAAGAGATGGCAGTTGTTTCAGCCACCATCCAGCTGCTTTTGAGTCTCCTGACTTTTTCCTTCAAACCATCATATAAGATGCCCAAAATTCTCAGTAAGCAGATACCGGCCTGAATTAAAATCAGCATTCCCTCACATCAGCAACTATTGCAAGGAATGTCTCTTCTGAATTAAACTCACACACCACTTTGGCTTTGCCATCTCTAACACTGCACAATAGCATGTGTATGTAAGATCTTTCAAACATATATATAAAATATAATATGCACCATTTTCTTCCTGGAGAGAAATTTGGGAGGCCAGTTGGAAGAGGAAGAAGAGTACTACATGAGAGAATAGTATGAACTGATGCTCAGGTAGCGTGGTACAGACAATAATGGTGCAAAGCGCAAAAAATAGGGGCACAAACCTTTTTTGAAATGTGGATTTTAAAAACAACTAATTTTCTAATGAAAAATCAGCTCAAATGAAACCAATTCCTTTGAGAGCCTTACTCCATATTCTTTGTGGAAGCACCTTCAGAGGAAAACTTACTGGCTGTAGATGTGATATTCTTTAAAACAGATATTATTTCAAAAGGAAGCACGTTTTCAAGATCTGACACTACTAGAAATGCAACCATAGTGAAATAATAAAAAATATAATGCTCCTTTGTCTGATCCAACCAAAACCCAAACTTTGTATTTCACTGAACTCACAAGTTCTTGGACAATCACAAGTCATCCAACTACTTCTGAAAAAATAATTACATCAACCCAGCTGCATTTGAGAATTTTAAGTATGAGAACTATTTCAGCTCAAAGATGGCAGGAGGAACATGCCACCACTGGGAAGATAAATGTGTATTCCTTTCTCCAACCAACACCCTAAAACCCCCTGCATCATATAAGCTTCTCATAAAACTTGCTCTCAACTTATCAAGACCAAAAATATCTGCTCCCTGACAGCCTCTGGGCATTTGTAGAATCATAGTATGGCTTGGGTTGCACAAGACCTTTAAAGATAACCTAGTTCCACCTAGTCCCACCCCCATCCCTGCAATGAGCAGGGATGCCATTTACTAGATCAGGTTGCTCAGGGCCCCAACCTGGACTGGAACACTTCCAGAGATGTGGCAAGCTCAATTTCCCTGGGCAACTTGTTCCAGTGTCTCACCAACTTTGCAGTAAAGATTTTCTTCCTAATATCTAAGCCTGTCCTCTTTCAGTTTAAAACCATTGCCACAATGCAACCATCCAGTACCTAAAAGGGTTTTATGAAAAAGAGAGTCAATTTTCTATGGGCAGATAGTGACAGGACAAGGGGCAGTGGTTTTAATTCTGTAGATCAAGGTGGAGTTGACAGTCTCTGTGTGCCATCTAGGAAAAAAAAAACCATTTAAATATATTACTTTTTATATAATTTTATACTAATCTATTTAAAATTTTAACACAAAGTATTTTTGTTGAGGGATAAATGCCAAATGGAAGAAATAGGAGCTAATATTTCGTTGGGGAGGGAGGGAGGGTTTGGATTTCTTTTAAGGATCATATGCAACATGAAGCAATAATTTCAGTACTACCTTGGATTATGGTACATGTTACTTGAAAAGCCTCATTATGAGTCCATTCCCAGTTTTCCTGAAAAACTCAGCAATTTGGTAGCATTCTATATGGGTCTCCAGATTTATTTATTAGGATTGACACCAATGCTTTCAACTATATTGTATATTATCACTTAAATACACTAAGCTAAAGATAAACAGGGACGTACAGGACAAAATAATAGCTTTTTTCCCCTCGTTACAGTACACTGAAAGTGCTCTCTAATATCCTACCTGTTTACAACCCAGTTTTCTTCGAGTGTACTTCTGCTCTAAGTTCAGGTTTCACATTTTCACTTTTAAAGCACTATAACTCTCTGCTCTACCAAAATCTTTCCTTATTGCCTTATGTCCTATGGACCTTACTCTAATTCATTAAATGCTTAATTTCCTTTAACATGCTCTTTTTATGCTACCAGTTCTGTTCTTGAAGATATCCAGTGCACCTTCTTGCTCATTCTTCCAGATGAATCTCTCCTAAAAATGATTTAAAACAAGCCCAACAATTTGTTAAACATTGAATTCAGCATGCTTTCTTCAGTGTAACACCCACCTAAGCCCATACTGGTGCCTGACATTGGTGCTATGGACCTTTTTGAGGATTTCCCTCTCTATTGGACATGAGTTGGGGAAAAAAAATGAACAGCTATAAAGATATTTTTTGTGTCTAAATGTCATTCTACTTCCTCATTCTTCCTGTACTTTAATTGTAAAATGTCAGTTATGTACAGATTCAAAACAGCTGTGTACAAAACAGTCTTTGAAAAACAGATATGAACATTTCCACAAATGCTGCATTAAAGCCCATGCAAATTTAATGGTTAGATGCAGAGTTTTCCCTAGCTGCATGAGTAGCATTTACAGAACATCCTAACACAAATGCCTTTGATTCCCTCAGTATTTTTTGTTATATTCCAGCGTTTCACATTCTGAATGCAGAGATGGACGTTAACAACACTGTTTATACTTTAGAATCATTATTTTTTTTTAAAAAAAAAATATATATATATGGAAGGTAAATAATCTTTGCTTTAGAGGCTGATTTGGTGCAAAGCAACTTAAGAGTGTGAAGCCTGCAGAGCTGCTGCCCCAGTCGTGCTCCAAGGCTGGCCAAAGGCCGCTCCTAGAATGACACCCAGTGGCCATCACCGCGAACAGCACGGTGTGGTCCCTGCCCTGCAGCCTCCCCGCTGTGCTCCGGGGAATGGGCTGGCACTGTGCGACCGCCAGGCATCAGCTGGAAATTCTCCACGGAATCCGCAAAACGCAAAGAAACCCTGTGTGGGTTTCAAATTGAGATGCATACAAATTTTGAGTAACATATAATGTTTTGGTTAATAATGAACCATTTTTTTCCCTTTTTATACAGTTGAATGAGACTAGTGGCTAATGGTTTCAGAAATCTCACGATGAAATTTCTTGTTTCATTCTGGAAACAGCTATCAGTGGGTGAGTGGCATTTCCAAAGTGTGACTGTGCATGTTCAGGACTAAACCAAAAAACTTCTATTCCATGGCAGGGAAGATTAGTTTATCTATTCTGACTCAAATGCATTTTTTAGTGTTAAATTATTAGAGACTAAATCCAAATTAGAGGGAGACATTGTCAGGCTTAAAATAATTTTGAACAAAGTACAACTGCAACAGTGTTTCAAGAAGTCATCCAGTTTAAAGCAAGCTCTAGAAAAACAATTGGCAACATCAGCAAGAGTTAAAGAGCTTCTTGACACATTTCATTCTGATTAAGTACCATATGAGTCAAAGCAGAGCCTTTCTTAAGTAACAGCCAATTCAAAATTATTTGAATAAAATTATTCAGTACAGTTTTTACAGTGTTATGTTTGTAGGACTTCTGGAAAGTGAAATAGAGAATATTTACTATTAGTCAATTCTTATATATTTTATTTTATTTCTTAGATCAGAGTCAAAATTTCTGGTGATGTCCTTATACCTCTCTTTATAGCAGCTAGGGCTATCACAGAAAATATTTACCCTTTTTTCCTTTGGACAAATACCTGTTTTTTTTTCTCTAGTACGTACAAAGTCAAGTAAACAAAATTTCACAGACATTCTCATGCACTGTAAATTTGTAAGGCAATGTCAACTCTGAGTTTCCTTAGGTGACTCTTGTACCATTATCCTCATTGGCCACGGGTGTCAGGGAGGTGGTGGACACATACCCACACTCTACAACTCTGAGCCCTGAATTACTGGTCTACCGCTTTCTCGTCTCAGCTGTGCCTTAAAACATCTCTACTTAGAAAGACAAGTGTTAAAACAACCAAGATGATTGTTTATATAAGTATAATGAAATTATTCAGGTGCTTTGTCTGAAGCAATAGTTTATTAAGACACGTTAGCATACAACAGCTGAAAGAGATTACCACTGAACACAAAGTGGCAGGCAAACGAACTACACCAGTCTGGAAACAATGACAAAAATGTGTCACTTATCAGTAAGTTATACACTGCTCTTGCTGGCCAACCAATCCTGGAGGAATTTAAAGCTTGTGGCAGATCCAGTGACCACATGAAATATAAACAAATAAGAAGCATAGCAATGGGAAAAATTACCTCCTACTGTATTAAGTTTAAAGTTGGATATTGCCAAGAGACATGCAAAGCTGTTGGAGTGTGCACACAGCTAATCCTTGAGATACCATGGAACCAGACCAAAGATAGCATTGGCAAGGCAGATGGAGGGTTAAAACGCAGCCTTAAAAACTGCTGCCAGCTGCCAGAACTGAGCAAGGGTTCAAAGCTCTGTGTTCCGCAAGCAAGGATGTGACTGAGCAGACTTCAGATAGAGACTGTTCAAGAATCTCCTTTGATCTTATACTTCAGTGGATGAAGCCATTTTGTTTCAATAGTTGAAAAGTTTTTAATTTTTGAGTTCACTTGCTCTCTGTTCACTGAAGAATGAAAACTCATTATTAGCTGGGAAGCAGATATAATTGCCAATGTGCTACCATATTTTGTACTCCCTCTTCCACTTGCTCCCTCATGCTAGATTTCTTTGTAAAGACAAATTATAGTCTAAGTGTACTAGAATCAGGTGTGAGAAAACAAGAAATTTATAATATTAGTGCAAACCAGTTTACAAGGTACCAAAAGGCACAGTACAGTATTTCAGACTGTTATATTTACACCCAGACCAACTACCATTATGCACATGTTGCCATTTTTATACAAATTCACATAAATACTCTATTAGGGTCAAAAGAGCTATGATTGTGGACCAACAATTTGATTTGAGGAGGTTGAGCAATCCCATAAAGAGTCAAGAACAATCTCAGTAATAGTATTTTGCAGTGGTGGTCTCTTTCATGTATTACAATAAATCTCCTGTGAAGCAAAATTTGTTCTATGTGACAGAAATTCTACCTGCAGGTTATTTCAAGTTCTAACTTTCTAAATTCAGTGTGTTTCTCCTCTGTGAATTTCAAAAGTCATGTCTGTCTTTTAGAGGAGAAAAATCAAACACAGCCATGCACAACTGACCTGTTCCTCTTCCCTAAGTCCTAAATTATTCTTCCAGGTTCCAGAAGTGAAAGTATAAAGGCAGAGAATCAGAGGCAATCACCTTCCCCAAATCCACAATTGGCAGACAAATGCAAAACTCATATCAGTCACATCTTCCTAGCTCACAATTAACTCCTAGCAATCTGGGAAATCAACCATAAAATGTCGCTTCATGTCAAATATTCAAGGTAAAATCTTTCCTAATGTTCAGTTGCTTAGTCATTAGATTGCCTTTAGTGAAAGAGTCCTCTTCAGATGATCATTTTTCTCCAATAGTTTGAACAGTTATAACTCTCACATTTTCTAAATTCTCACTGTTAATTACCCTGGCGAGATTTTGCAAAGCATCTAAATGAATTCCTGCGCAGTTCTGGCAACAGTGAAATTTCTTTCTGAAGGTTTCTTTCATTTTTGGCATGACATTTACATTCCCAAATTTGACCGACATGGCAATAGTTAATCTTGGCACTGATTGTTGTACAACTGTGGCTCAAATGTTCATTTGTGTACTTTGTTTTGAAGAATTCCCTCTGGATGTGTTCTTTCAGCACAATTTGTCTTCTAATTATTTTTTCATAACAAAATACAAAATATTTTTTTACAGAGGGATAAGATCAATCTATTTTGATGCCTTTCAGAATAATCCAGAATAATTTGCTGATGATAAAAAACTGGGTGGGAGAAGCTGACACACTCAAAGGCTGTGCTGTCATTTAACAGGACCTTGGTAGGCTGAAGGGTTGGATGGAGAGAAACCTAATGAGGTTCAACAAAGGCAAGTGTAGGGTCCTACATGTGGGGAGGAATAACCCCAAGTACCAGCACAGGCTGGGGGCTGATCTACTGGAGAGCAGCTCTTCAGAGAAAGAGCTGGGAGTCCTGGGGAATGACAAGCTGTCCATGAGCAAACAGTGCCCTTGGGGCCAGGAGGGCCAATGGGATCTTTGGGTACATGGGGAAGAGTGCGGCAAGCAGGTCAAGAGAATCAATTCTGACACTCTACTTGGCCCTAGTGAGGCCACATCTGGCCAGTTCTAGTCCCTGCAATTTAAGGGAAATGAGGAGCTACTGACAGGGTCCAGCAGAGGGTCACAAAGACGATTTGAGGTCTGAAACATCTCTCTTATGAGGAGAGAGTGAAGGAGCTGGGCCTGTTCAGGGAATAAAAGACTGAGAGGGAACTCATTAATGCACTTAAATATCTCAAAGGTGGGTGTCCAGAGAGTGGTGCCAGACACTTTTCAGTGGGGCCCAGAGACTGAACAAGGAATAATGACCATAAATTAAAACACAAGAAGTTCCACCTCAAAATGGGGAAGAGCTTCTTTACTTTGAGGGTGGCAGAGCACTGGAACAGGCTGCACAGGAGGCCATGGAGTCCTCTCTCTGGATGTGTTTAAAACCCAACAGGAAGAATTCCTGTGTCACCTTCTCAAGGAGACCCAGACTTGGCAGGGGATTTGGACTAGATGAGCTCCAAAGGTCCCTTCTAATCTTAACTATGCTGTGATGCAGCATTAGTTCTTTAGATTTATGAAAAACATTTTCTTTACTTAGTTTTCCTGTTCTCTCATATTTACTTCCATCTTTTCTTACATGATCTAGGAACCCTTTTTTTAAAAAGAATTTGTACATTATCTCCTGTTCTTTAAAATACTTTACCATATTAAACAGATGCATAAACTCATTTGTAATTCCAAGCCACATATAAGCCCCCCATCACTGAATATGAGCAATGGAGATCTGCCTCTGTTTTGCCCACCAGGGGATATGCTGTTTTTTCATTCTAGGCTGAGCTGATGGCATTGCACTTATATTTAATTTAAATAAACTATTTTGATGGTAGGGAGAGGAGAGAAGAAAAGACAAATGAATCAAGTAAGGATAACAAAGTTTTCAAAGACTGAGAAACAGTTGTATTAAATCTGCAGCACTGACCCCACCCTTACTCCACATGACTGTAAAGTTTCTGTAAACATTGCAGGAAGCTATTTATACACAGAGTCCAAGGACAAAAGACATCTAAGCTGTGCAGTGCAGAAACTCAAGTGAATAGATATCAGGAATTAAAATCCCTCCAACAATTTGAAAACCTCACATTCACTTGTGGAGATGATGAGTATTAATTCTGCATTCTACCTTCTTATTCTACATAATTTTCCAGCATTACCTATGCCTAAAAGTAAACTAGAAATGAATTCCATATCTTTTGTTTGATGAAAAAACTCAATTTTTTAAAATAAAGTTTACAATTAAAATAATTAATAGCTAAAAATTTTACTACTGAGTAAGCATGTGGTTGTAACTGCACTGCAAGCAAGTTCTTTAAAATTTTACACACTTAAGAATGCACAAATGGTGAAAGAGACATTGCCTCTTCTATATCAGAAATAGAACAGATTCTTCTTACAGTCATTTAAACTGCTGGTGCTCTGGAAGCAAGGATGCGCAAGTTAAATACAAGGATTTTAAACTATTAGTAGGATAAATCAAATGAGAAATTACAAAAGTCAAGGAATGTTAGTTATATAGGAAATTGGGTTTTATTGTACATCTGAATTGTGCATATAAGGTTTTATTTAGTGCCACGCTTGTTTCTCCTCTGCTAGCAGGTCAATGACTGTAGAAATAGGTACTATTAGTAAATGCCACTATCACTTTGAAAAAGACAAGTGTTACCATGGTGACTCTACAGGAAAAAATCATGTAAAGTCATGATTAAAAAGGTCAGGAATGCCAGCCTTACATTATGTTCATTTTTCCACAGTAGAAGAAGTGCTACAGTTTCCTGTAAAACTAATGGAGAACACTTCACATACATATATATATATATATATATATATATATATATATATATATATATATACACATACACCACAATAAAAAAATTAAACAAAACCTGGAGAAGGTGCACTGTTGTCCTGGTTTGAAAGACTGGTGTTTGCTAAGGAAAAGCAGAAGCTTCCCCTTGGACTGAAAAAAATTGTTATTCTTCCGATTATTATAATTTTGGAATTAAGAGAGCTCTCAGGCAAAGATATGGGGGTAGGAATAACAGTTCTTTACTGGTATAACTAACAAGACAAACAAGAACAACAACAGCTATGAAATTACCCACAAACAGAACAGTAACTCAGTCCCAGTGTTTTTTGGCTGCAGGCACCTCTTCCCTGAGCTGCAGTTCCCGGTGCTGGGGGCGGGCGGGTCCCGCAGAGCTGCAGGAGGGCTGGGGGTGATGGCAGAGCTGTCCCAGGGGGAGAGAGAGATGGAGAGAGAGCCCTCCGCTCACGGTGTGGGTCCTGGTGCTCAGCAGAGTGCTGGATGGTGGCAGGTTACAGTGAGAAGGCAGCAGGGCAGGGTCCGATGGTGGTTTCCCGACGCTGGGATGGGACACAGGCGGCGATCGTCCTTCTCGTCCGAACTCCGCGGGGGAAATGGGCCGAGGCCCAGCCTTCTGCTTCCTCTTCTGGCTGTTTGAATCTCGCGGGGCTTACTTCCTCTCTCTCTCCTCCCCCCCGCCCTTGTCACCAGGGCCCAGTCAACAGGTATGTTAGCATGACAATGGGGAAAATTCCAGAGAGGGAAAAGGGAGAGAACCAACCCCTAACATTATCCACCCCGAATTTTCCCCTACCATCATGCTAAATCAAATTAAAATCTTCTAATTATAGACATCCATACAGTTACAGATACAGGCACAGTATTGTAGGTAGTTCACCCTAAAACAAGGTCTCTTTGGGGTATGCATCGGGTCTTTCCATCCCTTTGCATCACCTACCAGGTACACCCTGGTCCTTGAGCAAAATCCACCCCACGAATTGGATTGTCTTTGCTGGAGGCAGGGTTCACCCAAACAGTTTTTCCTAGCATACCTCTCATATGCACCACTGGAACCTTGTCCCCATCTGGTGTTCTCAAGGGCTCAGACTGGGCAGGGCCTGCTCGATTAGTGGAACCTCGGGTGTTCACTAACCATGTGGCCTTTGGTAGATTAATCTCCCAGTTTTTGAAAGTCCCCCCACCCAGTGCCTTCAAGGTGGTTTTAAGCAGCCCATTGCACCGTTCCACTTTCCCAGCCGCTGGTGCGTGATAAGAAATGTGGTACACCCACTCGATGCCGTGTTCTCTGGCCCAGGTGCTTATGAGGCTGTTCTTGAAATGAGTCCCGTTGTCTGACTCAATTCTCTCAGGGGTACCATGTCTCCAAAGGACTTGTTTTTCCAGGCCCAGGATGGTGTTGCGGGCAGTGGCATGAGGCACAGGGTAGGTCTCCAACCACCCAGTGGTGGCTTCCACCATGGTCAGCACGTAGCGCTTGCCTTGATGTGTCTGAGGCAGTGTGATGTAGTCAATCTGCCAGGCCTCCCCATACTTATATTTGGACCACTGCCCCCCATACCAGAGGGGCTTCACTCGCTTGGCTTGCTTGATGGCAGCACACGTCTCACAGTCATGGATAACATGGGAAATACTGTCCATGGTGAGATCCACCCCTCGGTCTCGTGCCCACTTATAGGTAGCATCTCTGCCTTGGTGACCTGAGGCATCGTGGGCCCATCGAGCCAGGAACAACTCTCCCTTGTGTTGCCAGTCTAAGTCTATCTGTGACACCTCTATCCTTGCAGCCTGATCTACTTGCTCATTGTGCCAGTGCTCCTCATTAGCCCGACTCTTGGGGACATGAGCATCTACATGACGGACCTCTACGGGTAGCTTCTCTACCCGACTGGCAATGTCTTTCCACTCATCAGCAGCCCAGATTGGTTTTCCCCTACGTTGCCAGTTAGCTTTTTTCCATCTTTCCAGCCAGCCCCACAGAGCATTGGCTACCATCCATGAATCAGTGTAAAGGTAAAGCTTTGGCCACTTCTCTCTTTCAGCAATGTCCAGGGCCACCTGAACGGCATTGAGTTCAGCAAGTTGGCTTGATCCACCTTCTCCTTCAGTAGCTTGTGCAACCTGTTGTGTGGGGCTCCATACGGCTGCTTTCTACTTCCGGTTCATCCCCACGATGCAACAGGAACCGTCAGTGAAAAGAGCGTAGCGAGTTTCATCTGCTGGCAGTTGGTTGTATGGTGGGGCTTCATCAGCCCGGGTCATTTGTTCTTGCTCCTCTTCATCGGCAAGACCAAAATTTTCACCTTCTGGCCAGTTTGTAATTATTTCCAAAATCCCAGGGCAATTTGGGTTTCCGATACAGGCGCGCTGTGTGATGAGGGCAATCCACTTGCTCCATGTGGCATCGGTGGTGTGGTGGGTAGAGGGGACCTTCCCTTTAAACATCCACCCCCGCACTGGTAGTCGGGGTGCCAGGAGGAGCTGTGTGCCAATCGCCTCTGAGGCAGCTTGAACTCCATCATAAGCAGCCAAGATCTCCTTCTCTGTTGGGGTGTAGTTGGCTTCAGACCCTCTGTAACTTCGGCTCCAGAATCCCAGATGTCGGCCTTGGGTCTCACCAGGTACCTTCTGCCAAAGGCTCCAGGACAAGCCCTTGTTCCTGGCTGCAGAGTAGAGCACATTCTTCACCTCTGGTCCCGTCCTGACTGGGCCGAGGGCTACAGCATGAGCGATCTCCTGCTTGATCTGGGCAAAGGCTTGCTGCTGCTCAGGGCCCCAGTGGAATTCGTTCTTTTTCCGGGTGACCAGGTAGAGAGGGCTGATGATCTGGCTGTACTCAGGAATGTGCATTCTCCAAAAGCCTATGGCACCTAGGAAAGCTTGAGTTTCCTTCTTGTTGGTTGGTGGAGACATCGCGGTGATCTTATTGATGACCTCAGTGGGGATTTGGCGCCGCCCGTCTTGCCACTTTACTCCCAGGAACTGGATCTCTCGGGCAGGACCTTTGACTTTGCTCCTCTTGATGGCAAAACCGGCTCCCAGCAGAATCTGGATGATCTTCTCTCCTTTCTCAAATACTTCCATTGCCATGTTCCCCCACACAATGATGTCATCAATGTATTGCAGATGTTCTGGAGCTTCACCCTTTTCCAATGCAGCCTGGATCAGTCCATGGCAGATGGTGGGGCTGTGTTTCCACCCCTGGGGCAGTCAATTCCAGGTGTACTGCACGCCCCTCCAGGTGAAAGCAAACTGAGGCCTGCACTCTGCTGCCAGAGGAATGGAGAAAAATGCATTGGCAATGTCAATGGTGGTGTACCACTTTGCTGCCAGCTCGTACTGGAGTTCCAGCATGTCCGGCACGGCAGCGCTCAGCGGTGGAGTCACTTCATTCAATGCACGATAGTCCACAGTCAATCTCCATTCTCCGTCAGACTTGCGCACAGGCCAGATGGGGCTGTTGAAGGGTGAGTGGGTTTTGCTGACCACCCCTTGGCCCTCCAGCTCACGGATCATCTTGTGGATGGGGATCACGGCATCTCGATTTGTCCTGTACTGCCGGTGGTGCACTGTGGAGGTGGCAATTGGCACTTGCTGCTCCTTCACCTTCAGGAGTCCCACTGCAGATGGGTTCTCTGACAGTCCAAGCAAGGTGTTCAATTGCTTAATGTTTTCTGCCTCTACAGCAGCTTGTTGAGGGTTAGTTCTCTCCCTTTTTCCCTCTGTGTAATTTTCCCCATTGTCATGCTAAGATACCTGTTGACTGGGCCCTGGTGACAAGGGGGAGGGGACGGGAGGGAAGAGGAAAAGCCCCGCGAGATTCAAACAGCCAGAAGAGGAAGCGGAAGGCTGGGTCTCACCCCATTTCCCCTGCGGAGTTCGGACGAGAAGGACGATCGCTGCCTCCTGCCTCTCTGCCCCATCTCAGCATTGGGAAACCACCATCGGACCCTGCCCGGCTGTCTTCTCGCTGTGAACTACCACCATCTAGCACTCTGCTGAGCACCAGGACCCACACCATGAGCGGAGAGCTCTCTCTCCATCTCTCTCCTCCTGGGACAGCGCTGCCATCACCCCCAGCCCTCCTGCGGCTCTGCGGGACCCGCCCGCCCCCAGCACTGGGAACTGCAGCTCAGGGAAAAGGGGCCTGCGGCCAAAAAACACTGGGACTGAGTTACTGTTCTGTTTGTGGGTAATTTCATAGCTGTTGTTGTTCTTGTTTGTCTTGTTAAATATACTAGTAAAGAACTGTTATTCCTACCCCCATATCTTTGCCTGAGAGCTCTCTTAATTTCAAAATTATAATAATCAGAAGAATCACATTTTCTTTCAGTCCAAGGGGAAGCTTCTGCTTTCCTTGGCAAACACCTGTCCTTCAAACCAGGATAGAACTATTCCAAAAGCCCACCTGAGTCCCTTTGGGTCTTTGTAATAGCCATTCCTGAGGAAGTCTATGCCTAGAATACACGGTGCCTCTGGGCCAGTCACAATTGGATGCTTCTGCCACTCCTTCCCAGTCAGGCTCACCTCAGCCTCCAGCAAAGTCAATTCCTGTGATCCCCCTGTCACCCCAGCAATAGAAACAGGCTCTTCCCCAACATGTTCTGATGGTATTAGGGTGACCTGTGAACCAGTGTCAACTAATGCCCTATGTTTTTGTGGCTCTGATGTGCCAGGCCATCGGATCCACACCGTCCAAAAGACCCGGTTTTCCCGTGCCTCTCCCTGGCTAGAGGCAGGGCCCCTCCAGCACTGGTTATTATTTCCTTCCTGGGCATACATGTTGGAGGTTCCCTCAAGGGGATCTGACAAATCATCCTCCCTTTTGTAATACCCTGCATCTTGGTTATGGGAAGTTGAGGCTACCTTCACTTTAGTGGAGCTCCTTTGGTTAGTGTTTCCCTCCTTGAGTTGACGCACCCGCGCTGCCAGGGCAGAAGTGAGTTTCCCATCCCACCTCCTCATGTCTTCCCCATGGTCACGCAGAAAGAACCACAGGTCAGCTCGTGGGGTTCACCCTCTATCAGTTGCTGGGGGACGTTGGGCTCTAACTCTGGCATCTGTGACTCGCAGTGGTGATGCACTGACCTTCTTCATCTCCTCCTTCATCTCTCTCATCTCCTCTCTGACTTCCCTAATCATGGCAGAGACCTGAGCCTGCATTGGGCCGTTCATTATACTCTCAAAATTTCTGAGCCTATTGGCAACAGAACCCACTGTCTCGTGGTTGGTGTCAGCATTAATGGCTGCAATGAATGTGGTGTATTGAGATGGCCCCAGGTGTGCCAGATTCCACAACATCTGCCCTGTGCACCTGACCTTGTCGGGGTCATTGTCATGTTGTCCACCCCTCCCAAAGAGTACCTCCAGTATTGCCACTTCTCTCAGCTCTTGGATCCCCTCCTCAGCGGTCTTCCAGGGCATTCTATGGTGGTGCTCCTGCATTCTCTCTCTATGGACAAACCTCTCTCTTACACTCATTAAAAGCTGCTCCCAGAGGGAAAGGGGGCCTTGTTCCCTTACGAATATGTGATCCACACCTGAGTCCTGGGTCAGGGGTCCCAAATTCCTTGCCTCAGTACCATCCAGCTGCACACCTGTACCCATAAGGTCCCAGACCCACAGTAACCACGTTGTAAAAGCCTCACGGCCCCTTCGTACAACATCTTTACGCAGATTACGGAGACTCTCGTATGACAGGGACTCTGTGACGATCTCAACCTCTGGCTCCCCTGCTGGTTGTGAGGGCCCTGCTTTCTGATCCTTATTATCCAGGTGCTTTGTTTTCACCTTAGACTTTCTAGTTTCCACAGGGGCAACTACTGCTGGCTGTGAGTGCCTTTGCAGTTCAGCTGGAGCCTGGAGAGATGTAACATCTGTGGGTTCCACTGCTGCACCATCAGGTTCTCCCTCTTTAAGGCAGGGGGAGAGTTTCTCAAGAGCTGGGGAAAGGTACTCCTTCAGCATTTGGCCCATCTCCTTCACTAGAAACCCCACCCACTCTGGATGGTTCCTTTCTGAGGTGAGCTCTCGGGCAGAGTCAGGCTCAGGGGCAACATCCTTAGCCTCTGGGGCAGAATCAGGCTCAGGGGCAACATCCTTAGCCTCTGGGGCAGAATCCTTAGTCTCTAGGGCAGGGGCAGGGTCAGGCTCTGGGACAGAATCCCTACTTCTTGGGGGACGTATCAGGGTTGTCATCCAAGTCAATCTCCCCTCATCTCGGAATGTTAAATAGAACAGGTTTACAAGGCCTATTAGCAATGTCAGCCACTGTATGATACCATTACTGCTTAGAAGAGATTTGAACCCCTCAAAAGCTGGTGGAGCAGACCCAAAAAACTGTGTAAGGGGTTGGGACAAAATTTTTCCTGGTGTCATATCCTCACAGTATGTACCATTATTAATGTAACCCCAAAAACATACAGTTAGAGTGTGATAGCTCTGAATCCATGTGCCCACCTTCCAGAGGAAGTTAAAAATCCATGAATTTCTCATGTTATCAGCCCACAAAAGGAACTGGATAATAGTTACAGCAGCCTGAGTTATAGGACCCATGTTCAAGTAAGGGATTGCAAATGGGAGAGATAAAGCTGTGGCCACATGGAGCCCAAACCACGGTAAGCTGGACAACATGATGCCACCTAACACAAAACTGAGGTAACTCAAGAACTGTTATTCCTTTTTCACCCTTTTCTCTCAATGCCCTCGGGCCCCACGTTGGGCGGCCAAAATCTGTCCTGGTTTGAAAGACAGGTGTTTGCTAAGGAAAGCAGAAGCTTCCCTTTGGACTGAAAAAAAAAGTGTGATTCTTCCGATTATTATAATTTTGGAATTAAGAGAGCTCTCAGGCAAAGATATGGGGGTAGGAATAACAGTTCTTTACTGGTATAACTAACAAGACAAACAAGAACAACAACAGCTATGAAATTACCCACAAACAGAACAGTAACTCAGTCCCAGTGTTTTTTGGCTGCAGGCCCCTTTTCCCTGAGCTGCAGTTCCCGGTGCTGGGGGCGGGCAGGTCCCGCAGAGCTGCAGGAGGGCTGGGGGTGATGGCAGCGCTGTCCCAGGGGGAGAGAGAGATGGAGAGAGAGCTCTCCACTCACGGTGTGGGTCCCGGTGCTCAGCAGAGTGCTGGATGGTGGTAGTTCACAGCGAGAAGGCAGCAGGGCAGGGTCCGATGGTGGTTTCCCGACGCTGGGATGGGACACAGACGGCGATCGTCCTTCTCGTCCGAACTCCGGGGGGGGAAATGGGACGAGACCCAGCCTTCCGCTTCCTCTTCTGGCTGTTTGAATCTCGTGGAGCTTACTCCCTCTTCCCTCCCGTCCCCTCCCCCTTGTCACCAGGGCCCAGTCAACAGGTGTCTTAGCATGACAATGGGGAAAATTCCAGAGAGGGAAAAGGGAGAGAACCAACCCCCAACAACTGTGAACCCCAGAGACTGATCCCCAGCTTGGTACCAACGTAGTAGCACTGATATACAAAAATTAAAACATGCTTACATTTATGCTTTTCTGTTTGTTCCCAGAGTAGACAACACCCTTATTTTTAGAAAGCGCCTGAGGTGAAACACTGATGTCCTAAAACACTGGAACTTATCCCAGTCAGGTACTCTGCAGGAAGTCAGACTCTCTCTCTTAACCCATCCAAAGGACTGGTTGTCCTGCCCACTGTAACATTCACCTCTCCTGAAATATGAGGCACGAGTTCACTGTGAAAGCCCCCGTTCCCAAAGTTAGGAGGTAAGGTATCACTTAAACTTTCTCCCTTGGCTATTAGCAGACCACAGTGAAGGCACGAGATTTATGGACAGCAGCACTAGATGGATGTCTCTGCAACTGTTTGGAGGCAGCTGGTGATATTGAAATGGTGCCTGTTGTCATTCAAGTTCCTTTGACAACCTCTTGAGTGATCAAATTGACCCTTCAGGCATTTATATATAGCTTCAGAATACACAACAGGTTGGAGTAAATGTGATCCATGTCTATTCTGTTTTTCCAGACAGAAATCACTGAGATTTGTTCCAAGTGACTGATGTTAGACTTTAATACAATTTTGAGAAGACACAATATTCTCATTCCCAAAAGGGAATAACACATTGAATACAGAGAAATTCAAGAAACTCATACCTTAGATGTATCAGTACAGCAAAAATTCAAATAAGCCAAACAAAACCACCACCACACACAAAACGAAACAAAACAAAACAAAAAAGCAAATGTCGCAGTTTTGATTCAACTGGGCAGAAGCACCAATTTAGTGCAGTGGTTTTGGTTTGTCAGTATGAGATTTCTCAGCCAAGGTACCCACTAGAATTATTTACTCATTTCCTGCTGTGAGGTAGGATTAGGGAGAAGGCAAAAGAGGGTCAAACTTTAAAGGGTACAAATAAAAGACTTTATTACTAAAAACTATAAGAAAAGTAAGAAGAATCAGAATAAAACTTTCAGAGCACTTCTCCCCCCAAAACTTTTTTTCTTTCACACTGACAATGTACAGAAACACATCAGTCAGTTTGCCATCTCTAAAAATAGTCTTTTACCAATTTACTTGGGAGAGGAGACTTCAGTCTATGGAGATTTCTCCACAAGAAACAGTTTTCTCGTGGCCTTGATGTCACAGTGAATCTGCTGCCCAGGAGAACGGAAATCTGATCACTGTGTAAAAATCCCTTCCTTGACTAGCAGTTTTCCCACAACTGTTATTGAGAATCGTGTCAATCTATGGGGCATACTTTAAGGATTATAATAGTTCAAGCAAAAGCTCTCTTTGTCTTTGAAAACAGAGGTCTTTCTTATTCTCTTCCCTGGGGGACAGCAGGGGTCTTTATTCAAACTTCTCATGGGATCACAACCATTTCAACATCTGCTTACTTCAGCACAAAAGCTTCTGCTCATATCTACAGTTAGAACATTTCGTCCACCCCATAATGCATCTCCATGAGTTTTAGGGAAACAAGAGTATCCACAACTTAAAAAAAAAAGAGACATTTCAGTCCAGGAGTGGAGCATCCCCATCAGTCCCTTTCATCTGGGATCTGACTTCTTCCTTTTGTCTGACCTCAGTGTTTTCATGCTGTTTCTATGTGTATCTTCATCTCGGTCCTTTTCTTTCACTCAGGAGAGAGAATAAAGTATTTCCATGTCTCATTTTGTGCAGTGAAAGAGTTAATATCTTGCTCAAGGCCTGCAGATAATCATGTGATCCCTGCGGGATCCTGGCCAGAGCTGTTGATGATGGAGAGTTTTTTGGCAGCTGCACTGGGGGCCTGGGCCAGGATAGCAGGGGCCAGGGCCAGAATGGCAGGGGCTGCTCTGGGAGGAGGGGAGGGGGTGGGCTAGGACCTCGACAGCCAGGCTAGAACTCAGAGGCAGCACCCATGAGCTGATGACTACCCCTGCCCCTTGCCCGGTTGTTTCTGGCAAAATTCAGCAGCGGCAGCATTCCAGCCACACCACGAACTGGTCTGGCCACACTGGGGGAAGGGGAAGCATCCAGGATTTCAGTGGCCAATGGCATCCCCAGCCCCCGCCTAGCAACTGCTGGAGCCCTGCCCTAATGGGACAGGCCCTGCCTCCAGCCCCTGGCCCGGCCACATGGAGGAGCCAGGCCAGCCTGTCACCTGCACTGAGGCCAGAAGGGAGCGAGAGCTTTCCTGGGGTTTTTCATCTTTACCTGTGTGTTTCACAAAGGCGCATAAACTCTCTCATTGGTGTAACAATGTGTCAGTATCAAAAATCAGACAGCAATTGATCCCTGCCAGGTCCCAAAGAAGCTGCCCAAGTTCTGACAGGGTACTATTTCAGGAAATTTATACAAACCACCAAAGCAAGCAAACATTAAAAACCCACAAAAACATATCAATGAAAACTTGCTCTTTGAGAATGAGTACCCAATGCTGAATCATCACAATTAGCAGGTGAACGCCCCTCTCTTCAACAAGGACAACACTATTACAGGTATGACACTGATCTTTCCAGTCATCATTTAGCTTAATATATTAGAGAGAAGAACTAGGCATGGCGTCTAGAAGGGATCACTCTGGGGAGGAAAAGAAGTAAAATAAATGAAAAACATACTGGATTTTTTTTCCCCCAGGTAGTTTTGGTGACAAAGGTCTAAGGCACATGTGACAAGTCTACAGGCTTTGCTGCAGCAATGTCACTATATGTCATGGCATTCTACATCTGACATTTATTGAAGTTGTCTTCCTGGAAACAGAGCAAAAAGACTGCAGCAGCTCACAAGAAATTGCAATCCTTCAACAGGAAAAAAAATGTTAACTTTATTTTAACTTTTAAAATTAGGTAAGATGGCCTTTCAAAAAAATTAAAAGAAAATTAAGTGCTCAGTAAATTGAAATACATATAACTCACTGATTAAAAGAAACTATCGTCTTAAAAAAGCCTATAGCTTTGGTGAATTTTTTATGTAAGCTACCAAAAAATCCAGTAATATCCCAAGCATGATTTAAAAATATACTAAGCAACTATGTGGGTAGATGGAAGGAGAATTAATTTCATGAATTCTTAGACCATGATGGAATTGACAGATTAACAATATTTCTCCTTAAATAAATGACAAACTGGTCAGAGCTTCACTTTAAGGAAATGAGTAATGAAGAAATGAAAATTATAATAATGATAATGGCGGCCTATCATTCAGATTATTTAGGATACAGAATGCCACAACACATATGGAAACATTACACTTAAGTACTTTGTAAAAAAATAAAATTAGGGAACATTCCAGAGGACAGTCTTTTGTAGCCCTCCAATCTCCAATCCCTTAACTGAAATACAGACAATGCATATAAAACTACAGGTCAAAAATATGGTGATGATCAAGTAAATCAAGCGTAGAGAAGGAAACACAGAGGAAGAGATAAAATTTGTTAAGAATATTGCACCCTCTCACTAAAATCAGTGTCTGATACTCATGATCTACTTTCCAAATTTTAAATTATCAAAAAAGTGTTTTGTTATTCATTATAAATTTGACATTCAATCAAAATCTTTAGAGGAGGAAAAATGAATCTATTGTGAATTCCTCTGGGGGTGAAGCATGTAGCTACAATAGCACAATACATTATTCAAAGCTACTGCTACATATACACACGAAATACATCTCTCTGTATTTCACATTAGAAGTACTGTACTGTAAACTCATGGCCAAGAGAAGAGTTACCACTTCTTTGGCTATGGCCACGCAAGACTTTTATAGGATGAGTTCAGCCAAATTATTTTTCAAAAGAAGTTCTTCAGCCTTGTAATTTTTTTTCAAGATATCAATTAATTTTGCTTTTCAAGACTTCATAAGTCTTCCATATTGCTTTGTAAACCCAGTGCCACTGCCCTCAGTTCAATTATTCTCCATTCACTGCTAAACATCAAGCCTCAAGTCACTGTAAGTCAGATCAATGACTCAGCCATGCAAATCACTCTACGTCATACTACAGATCATGTAAGAGATCTGTCCTTCACACTTCAGGAGCTATGAAAACAGTCTGAAGGAGAGGAGGACAATTACAATAGGATACCTATGACTTCCACCAAAACCAGTTGCAATACTGACTCTACTGGGAGATGATACACAACGTGATGCAAACTGGGGTGTCCTGATGGTTTAGCTAGGGCAAACTCACTCTGCTTCACTGGCTCCCAAACAAGAGTTGGGTAAATTTTAACTCACACCTGAAGAAAAGGTAGTTTGTTTTGATACGAAGGGATTTGATTACCAACCAATAAGTTAATTTAGCATTTCTCTTTCTACACCAACATTACATTCAGGCAGATATGAAGTCTCTGCAAACTGCATTCATGTGAAGTAGCCAACCAGTATTGATCTCCGTACAATTTTCATCAAAATAGAAAAGATATTTTAGAATAACTCCCAATATCCACTGTTGTTCATATAAGTACATATATAAAAAACACATGCACACCCATTCCCCTCCAACTGTTTAGCACACAACTTAGGAAAGACTCACAGAGGAATCTTCTCCAATAGAGATTAAAGAAATATTATGATCCTGATTACCTTTATTCCTGGAAAATAAACTTTAAAAGTTCAGCTTTCTTGCCTACTGAGCTCTTGACCTCTTCTTCAAGTTGACAAAAGATACTGCAGCACCCAGGCAGACACAAAAGGCCAGAAGAGGATCTTACTCATTTCTTAGTCTATGAAATAAAAATTCTCTTATGAATAACACATGGGCTCAAGATTCCCTATATGCCCAGATCCATCTTTTTTTCATGGCCACATAGACACAGCCTTGACAACAATCAAATGGGGGATCTATGCAGTAACAAAGTCATCCCTTGCAGGTAAGTGCAGCACCCCACCTAAAATTTCTGAATGGTGTTGTAGAAGATCAAAGATTATGATTAAATAAAATTACAGTGGGCCACAGAATGGTCCACAGGCAGCAGCAGCCTTTCATGTTGTGACTGTAGAAAATTGTTCACATTATGTTCACATTTCATATCGCATATCTAAGAAATGTCTGTTTGTAGCTGTTCCATTCATTTTACAGCTGGGGGAATGATTACTGGTGTAATATTATTAATGTATAAATACTCATATATTACCTAGTTCTGAGATACCAAAAACATCTCTTCAGCTTCTAAAAGGAAGTGATATCAGAAAGGCATCTGCAGTAAGTCTTTCAGACATGCTGGAAATAAACTATTTGCCATACAGAACATGGAAAATTCCACCACCTTTGAATACTGGTAATGTTGCTTAATAGGAAGCACTGAGTCACTGAAATTTATTTCATATCTAGGAATGAGTCTGCTAAACAGGTAGGTCATCTGTTTATGTAGCAAGACATTTTGGGAAGAAAAAATCCTTTAGAACTTGTGTGGTGAGGGCAAGGAGGTCAGTGGGTTCCCAGCATCCAACCCGCTTTCTCCAAAATTCATTATGAAAGAAATAAATAGAGTACTCTACTTCTGAGTGGCCTCACAAAAGAAATGTCTACCAAAAAAAAAGAAAATGAGCCGAAGTTCAGGTTAATTATTTTTGCTGAAAGAACTGTATTCACAGCTCTACAATGGCCCTTATACTTACTAGGAGTGAATGGAATAAAACTGATGCAGCCTAAACTGAAAATGAAAGAGGATGAGACATTTATACTTGTTTTATGTATAGCCTCTTTTGATATTAAGGCAAATTAAAGGACATTCAAACCCAAGAATACTAGCAGATCTATTTGGGATAAAGTTCTGAAAACCAATTATAAGTTAAAGGATAAATACAACCATAAAGAATTGATCCTGAAAAACAGATAAATAAAATGCAGCATATTTTCCTGACTGCATAATCAACCATATATGTGTGTGCACAAGAATCTAGTAGGTACAATCAAGACTGATAGAGCAGCATATTTCACTCAAAAAAAAAAAAAAAAAGAAAAGTAGTATTTTATCTTTGCTGCAAAGTTACCTTCAGGTAAGTGTAACAGCTACAAAACATTCTCAGTAGCATTTATAGGTCACTAATGATACTGCTGTACAATATCTCACGCTGCTCCATCTCATGTTCCATATGGTAATTTGCCGGAAGGGGAATGTTTTGTACCTATTGAGAAAAGAACCAGTGAGATGGGTACACAATGTGAATAGTTGCTCTGCATAAATTTTTTAGCCCATAAAGTTACGTTTTTTGTTAGATTTTGCTGTAATCTAGATGGGAAGCGATGAACAAACCACGTCCTATCTCCTTACACTCTTTTTTTTCTACACACCAGATCTGTCACATTTACCAATGACATGGGAGAGTGCCTTGGGGACAGCTTTAAGAGCTTTGACAAATGTGGACAGGCCTCCATTTCCACACAGGAATGGTAAAATGTCTGAGTCATAGCCAGAGGAGTAAAGAGAAATTTAGTACAGGGAAAGGTACAATCAAAGGTTTGGTCACATCATGATGTATGTCTGTCAGAATATATTACTAGAGATACATCAAGGTTTCTTGACATTGCTCCAGAAGAGAGTCCTGATTAATGTTCAAACAATCCAGGAAAAAAGAATTAAAATAATTTGGGCCACTTTACCAAAGTAAGCCCCGAATATTTTATTTTCACTTTTTAACAGGCAGGACGCTAACTAACTCATTGAAGAAGAAACACAAGACAAACCCTTTCATCTTTGGAAAAAAATTCCATTTTTCTTTTCCTAGTTACAGAACAACAGAAAATTCTCGAGAACTACATCCTGCCTTTTTTCTTTCTTTGGGTTTTTAATTCAAGCTTCCTTTGAATTAAGTCCTCTGAAATAGAGGTAATGAACAAAGCAAAACCAGAACAAGGGAAGGGAAGGGAAGTTCCGGGAAGGGAAGTTCCGGGAAGGGAAGGGAAGTTCCGGGAAGGGAAGTTCCGGGAAGGGAAGGGAAGGGAAGTTCCGGGAAGGGAAGTTCCGGGAAGGGAAGGGAAGTTCCGGGAAGGGAAGGGAAGTTCCGGGAAGGGAAGTTCCGGGAAGGGAAGGGAAGGGAAGTTCCGGGAAGGGAAGTTCCGGGAAGGGAAGTTCCGGGAAGGGAAGGGAAGTTCCGGGAAGGGAAGTTCCGGGAAGGGAAGGGAAGTTCCGGGAAGGGAAGTTCCGGGAAGGGAAGGGAAGTTCCGGGAAGGGAAGTTCCGGGAAGGGAAGTTCCGGGAAGGGAAGGGAAGTTCCGGGAAGGGAAGGGAAGTTCCGGGAAGGGAAGTTCCGGGAAGGGAAGTTCCGGGAAGGGAAGTTCCGGGAAGGGAAGGGAAGTTCCGGGAAGGGAAGTTCCGGGAAGGGAAGGGAAGTTCCGGGAAGGGAAGTTCCGGGAAGGGAAGTTCCGGGAAGGGAAGTTCCGGGAAGGGAAGGGAAGTTCCGGGAAGGGAAGTTCCGGGAAGGGAAGGGAAGGGAAGGGAAGGGAAGGGAAGGGAAGGGAAGGGAAGGGAAGGGAAGGGAAGGGAAGGGAAGGGAAGGGAAGGGAAGGGAAGGGAAGGGAAGGGAAGGGAAGGGAAGGGAAGGGAAGGGAAGGGAAGGGAAGGGAAGGGAAGGGAAGGGAAGGGAAGGGAAGGGAAGGGAAGTTCCGGGAAGGGAAGTTCCGGGAAGGGAAGGGAAGGGAAGTTCCGGGAAGGGAAGTTCCGGGAAGGGAAGGGAAGGGAAGTTCCGGGAAGGGAAGGGAAGTTCCGGGAAGGGAAGTTCCGGGAAGGGAAGGGAAGTTCCGGGAAGGGAAGGGAAGTTCCGGGAAGGGAAGGGAAGTTCCGGGAAGGGAAGTTCCGGGAAGGGAAGTTCCGGGAAGGGAAGGGAAGTTCCGGGAAGGGAAGGGAAGTTCCGGGAAGGGAAGTTCCGGGAAGGGAAGGGAAGTTCCGGGAAGGGAAGTTCCGGGAAGGGAAGGGAAGGGAAGTTCCGGGAAGTTCCGGGAAGTTCCGGGAAGGGAAGGGAAGTTCCGGGAAGTTCCGGGAAGGGAAGGGAAGGGAAGGGAAGGGAAGGGAAGGGAAGGGAAGGGAAGGGAAGGGAAGGGAAGGGAAGGGAAGGGAAGGGAAGGGAAGGGAAGGGAAGGGAAGGGAAGGGAAGGGAAGGGAAGGGAAGGGAAGGGAAGGGAAGGGAAGGGAAGGGAAGGGAAGGGAAGGGAAGGGAAGGGAAGGGAAGGGAAGTTCCGGGAAGGGAAGTTCCGGGAAGGGAAGGGAAGTTCCGGGAAGGGAAGTTCCGGGAAGGGAAGGGAAGGGAAGTTCCGGGAAGTTCCGGGAAGGGAAGGGAAGTTCCGGGAAGGGAAGGGAAGTTCCGGGAAGGGAAGGGAAGGGAAGGGAAGGGAAGGGAAGGGAAGGGAAGGGAAGGGAAGGGAAGGGAAGGGAAGGGAAGGGAAGGGAAGGGAAGGGAAGGGAAGGGAAGGGAAGGGAAGGGAAGGGAAGGGAAGGGAAGGGAAGGGAAGGGAAGGGAAGGGAAGGGAAGGGAAGGGAAGGGAAGGGAAGGGAAGGGAAGGGAAGGGAAGGGAAAGGAAGGGAAGTTCCGGGAAGGGAAGTTCCGGGAAGGGAAGTTCCGGGAAGGGAAGGGAAGTTCCGGGAAGGGAAGTTCCGGGAAGGGAAGGGAAGTTCCGGGAAGGGAAGTTCCGGGAAGGGAAGTTCCGGGAAGGGAAGGGAAGTTCCGGGAAGGGAAGTTCCGGGAAGGGAAGGGAAGTTCCGGGAAGGGAAGTTCCGGGAAGGGAAGTTCCGGGAAGGGAAGGGAAGGGAAGTTCCGGGAAGGGAAGGGAAGTTCCGGGAAGTTCCGGGAAGGGAAGGGAAGTTCCGGGAAGGGAAGTTCCGGGAAGGGAAGTTCCGGGAAGGGAAGTTCCGGGAAGGGAAGGGAAGGGAAGGGAAGGGAAGGGAAGGGAAGGGAAGGGAAGGGAAGGGAAGGGAAGGGAAGGGAAGGGAAGGGAAGGGAAGGGAAGGGAAGGGAAGGGAAGGGAAGGGAAGGGAAGGGAAGGGAAGGGAAGGGAAGGGAAGGGAAGGGAAGGGAAGGGAAGGGAAGGGAAGGGAAGGGAAGGGAAGGGAAGGGAAGGGAAAAAAGAAAAGAAAAGAAAAGAAAAGAAAAGAAAAGAAAAGAAAAGAAAAGAAAAGAAAAGAAAAGAAAAGAAAAGAAAAGAAAAGAAAAGAAAAGAAAAGAAAAGAAAAGAAAAGAAAAGAAAAGAAAAGAAAAGAAAAGAATCCCAAGCAGAAACTAAAGCACCCTCCAAACTTTCCTGTATTTTTCTGCCCTTCTGTGTGCAGAGGAGCTTCATCAACTTTACTTCTAAATTTTTCATGATGCTTAACCAAAGTTCAGATTTAGCCACCTCAAAAGTAAGATGCCAGTTATACCCTCAAATAGTTTATTGAGGTTTATAATAGTTCCTAAGTGAATCTGACTAATGTAATGAATTCAGATCAAATATACCTGGCCATAACATGACTATTTAATAAATTCATGTATTACAGAAAATGCAAGCTGGATCTCATTTAGTCAGGGTAAACCTGCTGATGAATAAGTCAGAATAATTCTACAGACCAAACCTGGACAACAAAAAAATTCATATAACCCAGTGAGAATTTTCCTTGTAACAAAGAAGACTGCTCCTATTTATCTATGAACACCCCTGCTAAACAGATACTAAAGACTAAATACACAGCCAGATCCCTCACATCTTCCCACACATTTTCCTTCTCTTTAGCCTACAAATAGGATTTTTAGATATTTATCTCACAAGAATTAATACATTTCCACTATAAATCTAACTCCTGTACTGCCATATAAGTTACTCCAGTGTTCCATAATCAAAACAGAAGTATAAATTGAATTGCAACTGATTAATTCGAAGTGCAGAACTGGAGAATGGATTTCAAAATCTTTCCACAGATTTCAAAGTTATAGCTTTTCAGATACACCCTGCTGTACAGTCAGTCACATTGAAGAGTTCAGATCCAGATTTATAATGTGCTTATGTGCACTGAAAAGACTTCATCATCAGCTTTTCCTCATAAAAGCCTTACAGTCCCAACTTCATTTAGATGCAGAGAAGACAGATTTTTCAGCAAGACATTTGCTTTTTTTCCTGATCCATCCCTCCAAGGTTCTGTCTGCTCAGGAAAGGCTCCCTATTCCAAAACCCACTTAAGCCATCACATGGTTTCCTCAGTTATCTATATGTCAGATGGTGAAAGCCATACTAGCACACACTGAAAGATTTTATGGTCATCATCTTTATTCAGAATTTCTCTATTCCATGCCAGGGATTATTCTCTTCCCTTTCTCCTAAATTACAGAGCAATTTATTAAAATATTGTACAGAATTAGCCAAAAAAGAGATCACTCACAGACATGAAATTAGCTCTGCTGTTTTAATTAATTTTTTTTTAATAGCAACAGTATTGATTTCTAAATCTTTGTCTTTGAACGCCATTAAGAATTCCAACAGCACTGGTAATTCTAATTTCTTTTTTCAGCAGAAAGTCCACAAATCTTAACCATTATAGGGTCAAGTCCAGAATTTGTGGCTACTCAGTTGCCTCTTCATAGAAGCAGTGAATTGCAGGATTCTGCCCAAAACCCCTCTGCCTATACCTTATCCTTCATCAAAGTTTACCTTTCACCTTTGCAGGAAATTGTTCCTTAAAACAGAAGCAGTAGTCCTGATGCAAGAGCCCCAGCCTTTAGATCCATTAGTCCACGACGTCATACCTTGGCACTGAGCCTTGGCTAAGGGGAAGCACACCAGACGCCAGCAGCTCATCTGTCTGCTCTGCAGCTCAACTACACAGTGGGCAATCGTTTCTGCAAACCTTTCTCCTTCCCTTCCCAGAAATATTACCAAACCATCAGTTTCCCTTCTAGAATACCACTAAAGACAGCTATGCTGTCTTACAGATGTATCCTTTGTACACAGCACAATCCATGAAACGAAACCACAGCAGTGGTTGCAAGACCACCTATGCCACAAGACTGAGATAACATGAATGTTAAATAGTGTCCTATGATAACTGAAAACGGAAGATTTTACATTGAATTCAGCAAGGTTGAAAAAACATAGTTTTTCAAGAAAGGAATAAAGGTAAAAAATCTAGAAAACTTATTTTTATTTCTTCTATGAGGTAATTTTTACAGGCAAATTGGCCAGTTTTCCACACTTGAATGTTTATAACCATTAGCAAAGGTGCAACATAAACCCCAAAACAACCCTTCCCACACACCCTCCTGAGCATGAAAATCCTGGTAGTTTATATTGCCATATGCCAAATAAACAGTACATTTAATAAAATAGCTCACTAAAGTGCTGGCTTGGGTTGATGACCCTTTACCTTCCCTTCTGCAAGGTAAAGATTATGCTATTCTACATTGACACAACACATATTAGTTTTCTTTTAACTCTCAGTCTTGGTTTCTGTTACAAAAGATAAATCTCGAATGAGAAAATATTTGTTATATCCTTAAATATATTTGTTTTGACATGTGCTTTTAGTTCTCACTTCCCTGCCACTGTCCACAAAAGCACAGGCTTGGATTGCCCTGCACAGTCCCTTCTTCCTCTCCTTAGATGTTGCATAGATTTATTTTTAACTTGTTTTTGCATTATCCTGTATGCACTGATACCCTTTCATCATTGGATATTTTTCTGGAGAATGCTGCAGTGTGAACACTGTAACTGTGACCACATGCAAACAGACACTGTAGCCATAAGCAGCATGTGGCAGCCTCAGCTAGCGTACACAAGATATTTCAGAAAGTCTTTCTAGCATAGTGCATGCACTTTGTCTGCAGCTTCCAGACAACCTATAATATAGCACTCAAGGCAGCCGGGGCTTTTATGGGAAACACATGGCAAGCGAAAGTCATGACCTACTTAGTAACTAGAATTAAAAGAAACTTTGAAAACAGGAGTCCAGCTACTTTTTCTGTTCCCCTGAGAAGCTGAAGTCGTGCCGTTGAAGTCAATGGAACTACAGCAGTAAAACTGTAGTAGTACCCCCAAATTAGGACTTCTGAATAGCCTTGATAATGATTACTGAATAAGGAAAACTTGCATTTTGATTCACTGATCATTCATTTGAATGGACACATCAAAACCACCCCATCTGCAAGACAGTCGATCTTTACTCCTCCCTTAACTGATCCAAGCCATTTTTGGGTGGTTTAAAGAAGTTTTGGGTGATTCAGGGATGTGTTACAGTACTGTATCTGCCCTCAGGTTGGATTCTCTAGCATTCAATGGTATCACACCTCCCAACAACACTGCCCTCTCTTGCATTTACCTGTTACTGCCTTATCCCATGATTCAAGTTTAAGGACCCACAGGTGGCAGAAAAAGAGAGTACTAAAGGCTGATTTACTCAAAGGAACTCACTGGACAGTCAGTCCCAGGTTAAGGGAACACAGAAGCAACACTTGAAGTACTTTCTCTCCAACTGCAGCAGCAATCTTGACCTAGCCATTAAGAGTTTTTCCTAAAGCATGTAAATTGTAAGCCTTTCGGGGAGAAGGCAGCTTTCAAATCATCAAGCAGATATCTTTTTACAAGTAACAAAAGTCATCTTTCAGTTTCAACTTTTGATTAAACATCTACTGAGCATAGTTTGGTTCCCAAATTATAGGCTTCTGCAGGTCCTTGAAGGAAAGGTGATGAACACTTTGCAGGCTTTTGAGGAAAAAAAATACTTTGGGAATGTTGGAAGAATGTACTTTGTAATAAGTAGCTTAGCACTGACGACAAGCTGCAGAACAAAGTATTTCTGCAAGTCAAAAAAGGAAATCTAAAATTAATTCTCTGCAATCCAGTATTAGGCAATGATGAAACCATAAGGTGGGGGCTGTCACAGGCAGAAGAAAAGAAGGGAACAAGGACAATGGTAACTCCCTGAGCCCATTTAGAAGAGAGCTACAAATTGACACTGGCAAACTCCTCCCTTCACACCACATCCTGTGCTTCTATTTATGTGCAGGGAAAAAAAAAAAAAACCCTACATAAAAACCAACCAACAAACACAAAAAATCTACAATATACATTAATGGAAAAGGTCAAAAATAGCACATGATCATTCTGGGGGAGCAGGAAGCTTGCTGCTTCCCCATCATCACAGAGAGAAGAATGTAGATTCCCACCAAAGCCACCAACCTCCTGCACACAGAGAAGAAAAATCACTCCCAAACGTCAGACTGATTTCAGCATAGCAGAGCTTAGGCAAGGTAACGGTCTGCAGAAATGAAAAATAAAGGTTAAAAAAGGGCATCAGTAACACAAGCAAAATGTCTGAAACTTAATACAGCTCCTTCCTCTCTTTATTCCCTCTGCTAAAGCTGCACAGCGAACAATTGCATTTGAATAGGACTTGCTCATCCTCTCCAGGGAATCAAAGCAGAAGGAAATCTTACTGCTGACTTTAGAGCTCTATTAGTTTCCACTGCAACAGGTCCATCACAGACACACCCCTGGGCAGCCAGACCTTTTTTGCAGCAACTGCACATTTCAGAGACCAGTTCACTTCTTACGGAGCTGCAGCACAAGAGCAATGCTTCTGGATAGTCTAGGGCTTCACCAAACCTCTCACTAGCTGACACAGTCTGCTTCACATTTGGAAATCCATCAGCAGTGCTTTGGAAGCAAGAGAGTTCTGCATCTGACAGAATGAGTCTCCCAAATACCAACAAACAAGACAAAAGCATGGGCTTTGGAATATTCCCTCTAAAAACTGCTTCTCAAAAAATATTACCAGCCCATTTTCCCCAGTCTCTGGAACTATTTGCTCTCATTTTTTCACCCTGTATCCCTAGGACTCTCAATGCCTTGGCTGATGTGCAGGAATCTGGGGAGACTGATGATGACACAAGTGAATGTGAATTTATAGACATATTTGCCCAAAGACAAATGTTTGTATCTGTAGGCAAAATCAGAATATACCACCTTGACTTTGAGCAATGTTGCAGAAAGCATGATCGCTTCTGGCATCTGGTGCACTTTTGCTTTTTTATCTAATTATTTTTCTGTGAAGAAAAAAAATTAAATATTTACAAAAATAAGGCTTTGTGATAATTATTTTAAATGTCCTCAAGTGGGAAATAGTTTTCTCTCAGATGATCCACAAGATTTACATTTTAAATGAGAAAAATATGAACACAAAGGAAAAACAACTTTTCTTTGGCCTTAAATGTATCATTTCTTCTGATTAATAACATCCTTTGGAGTTTAATGTCTTGGAAAATCATATTTACTGAAGATAGCATAAAAATATCTTTACATTTTCATAATACTGTCCTGGGAGGTGGTTTAAAAACAGAGGAGGAAAAAAGAAGGCATATGTACTCCGGTATAACTTCTCAAAGACAGACACATTAGCTTATTTTTTTTCCCCTAGGAAGTCACTGAATACTTGTTCCTCTCAGCAAAATAGTCTCTGGAGATGTTGCATATGAAGTATTACAAGGAAACGATGATCAAAAAACATTCAATGGCATTTCCTTTCCCACCTTACACATGGAAAGACTGCCTTTTTCAGTGGGAAACAGACTTCATAATTTTGTACTTATGGGTCACATAAATTTTTCTGAAGTCACATCACCAGATACTTACACTGCCAATTTAACCTTATTTGTTCTTTTAAAACAGTTTCAGTTGATGGATGGTGGTGTGTTTCTGGAGGCTAGATTAGATCTATTCTGAGACAAAACAACCTGCAGAACAATAACAAAAGCATATTAGATTTACTATGAATAACAAAAGAAAATAAAATACTCTACTTTCTGATCTGTGTTGAGCTGGCTACTACAGAGGAAAAAAAGAGATGACAAGTATTATTTTACTGAAGGAGCTCAGTCTGTGACACCAGCCTTGCCCAAAATTCCTGTACGGAATAGTATTATAATTCAGGTCACCTGAAGATAAGCAAATTCAGAAAGCAGTGAGGAGGAAGAAGTGAGGGGGAAAGCAACGTGCAGGGGGATGGTATGTACTCCAATTTTAATGTCAAAGTATTTACTGAAATACTTTTACATGCAAACTTCATTTCTTTCACACATCCTTCAAACAGATCTTCACTTGTGTCCTGACCAAAAAAATAGGAAAAATATCATGTTTTCCAGCAACCTAAAAAGGAAAAAAAAAAAAGGAAAAAGGTATTTAGCATGCTTTATTCTTAGCACAAAATTAATGTTTATTACCATAGCCACAGTGCACAGCATTGAGATGTGCTATTCTTATTACCAGGCTAGCTTGTTATCCACACCAGGCACTTCTGCATCCCATTCTAAAATGTTGACACACAAAACACAGGGATGTACAGATTGTTACAGAAAGACTACTGGGATAACTTTTATTAACAATGGAAGGAACAAATTTGTCAAATAAGGCAAATCTATATTTCTCTATCTCTTCAGTTTCTCCAAGCTCCTAGATGTGGTACAATTGCCCAAAGCAGCTAAACTGGAAAAAAAACCAAAACCCTCTATCTTAATGGGATTTATTTCTGTATCAGATGAAGGGTCTGATTTTATAAATATGTGTCTTCCAGATGTCATGAGCATAAATACACTACGCTTAACCTTGAGTTATTCAAGACCCTCATTGTCCTAGATAGGACATTTCAGACTCAGAAAAAGCCATATTCAAAATGTGGTATGTGCAAAAGCATCAAATAATTTTAAAGCCACCAGTTGCTTCCCTTTCTTTTTCTTTTTTTTTTTTTTTTTTTTTATTTGTTGTTCTACACAGACTTTTGAGGTCTCTGCATTACTCATTCACACTCAGGAAGCCACTTGGATTAAATCACAGATCACTTCTTTCCCACTATCCCTTGACTGTCTGAAACACAGACTTTCTTTCTAGCACTTAATCATGGCTTTGCAGAGAGTGGAGAGGAGTAGAAGGGCAACAACTCAGTGTGAGTCAGAACAAATACAGCTACTGGCTCCAGTGCTGCAAGCTGTACAAAAGGTATTTTCCATTTTCCTTTCATAGCAATTTGGCTCTGTTTACTTCATAAAAGGTGATCTAATTGTACTAGGTGATGGAGCTTAAGTTCTTTGCTAACAAATTCAGAACTGAAAGGGATGTTTCTTCTGTACAACAGTAAGCAGAGTACTTCATAAGGCAAGGATTTTTACCTCAAATCACATTAAGTCCCTAAGCTAGAAAGCGTCTTGATGGTAATGACACTACTTTGTACTTCCCTCTCTTTTAACCACTAAGAGTGGTTAACCACTAACTCTAATAAGAGTTCCAGTCTTTTATTCTACTAGGTCACTTAAAATTGTCTACATGCAGTAGCAACACTACTCTCCAAAACTTAGAATAAACTAGCAAACCCAAATTCAGCAACAGCTGAAGTAATTTTACCACTTTTCTCCAAAAGATTCTATAGGTCCCAGATCAAGTTATGTAAAATACAACATTAGACTCTGTGGAGAGTCAGGTGACAGCAGTCAGAGCTCTGTGAGGAACATGCAGAATATTTTTGGCCAGCCCTTCCTAGGCAAATAGATTCAGATGTAATGAGAATTCTACTTCCTCTACTGTCATTTAATATCCATGAGGAAATTCAGTTGCATTTCAAATGTTCTCTACTGCCTTCCTTTCTTTGTGTTTTTTTGTTTGTTTGTTTGTGTTTTGTTTTGTTTTGTTCTGTTTTGTTTTGGTTAGTTTTTTTTTGCCAGACTCATTCCCTTATAAATTTTATTGTCAGTCACTTTTGTTAGAGAGCCCAAGGTATACTTACCATGAGGGGAACCTTCATCCCTTAATACCAGTAATGTGTCTTAGGTTCTGCCAAAATATTCAGTCTGCCCTTTCTTCTCAGGGAATCATTTTAATTATTTTCTTCCTGTCACAGACACAAACTTCTGAACAAAGTGTGATTTGTAGCTCAGATCAGATGTTTATATGCCTACACAATTTTACTGAACTTTCAAGAAAGAATTTATAGGCTCTGTGGAAACTAAAGTTTTTTAAATAAGACAGGCCAATGACTAAAGCAGTGTAACAAATTTCTTGGTCTTCTTTCAGAAATTTTTGCTTGCCCTTCTGATATCCTCCCCAGATTGTGGGCATACCTCATCTAAAAGTAAAAGCTTCTCTTTATAAATGTCTAACAATTGGAATTTTGCCAGGCTTATATTGGCTTTTTTGCATCTTATATAGACTGTAGATGGCCCATAGGAAAATGAATGCTTGTTCCATTGATTTTGCTCATGTCTGTCTTTTAAAACTGCATATGACAAATAGTTTTCATTATGTTCTTTAACCCAAAATTTTGCTACTTTTTTCTATCATATTAAATCTTCAGATAATTTTTATGGCAACTGCAGTCGTGTTTGTTGATTGGTTTGCAATCATGCAATTCAAAGTCACTTACCTTTAAAGAAATCTGTCTGAAAACTATATCCATTTACAAGAGATTTGGAAGATTTTGGCAACACAGATTTAAAGCTGACAAACAGAAACACAGGAATGTCAAAAGCCTTACTGGCCAAGACACTTAAGCTTTTCTGAATTTTCAGCTGAAGGCAATTACATTGCCTTATAGTCAGTATGTTCTTCTACCCTGTTTACATCTGCATTTTGATCAAAATCTAGAGGCCTCTTACAACATCTCCTGGAGCAACAGGAATTTTTCTTGACTTTAGAGTGGGCTACCAGTGAATCTGTTTGGAAGTCTAGCTTTATCCTAAAAATTCAAATTGGAAAGCCTGCAACATTTAATCTGCTTTCAATTCTGCACAGAAATTATTGACTCAAATAAATGAAGCCTGTACCCAGGAGAAATGCTTAATTTTTGTCTTTCTTTCCTAATTGATTAGGCTATGTTACTCCTAATGAAACAGAGGCTACAATACCTGTGACACTTAGACAAGTTAAGATTAGCTCAGTTTGAAAGCCTTGTGCATGGTTTTGATGGAATCTCAGTTATCGCTGCCATAATAACTAGTAATCCTGAAATGAAGTGATCTGGTTCTCCAAACTCCCTTCTCTCTCTCTGCTCCTGTTATTTGTCATAACTGCTTTTTTGAACCGTGAACCAAGACACGGTTCCATTTAGCAATCACCAAAGTTGTTTCCATGTTCAGTGTTATATAGAAGAGTTTTACAATATAGAGTGCTACAAGAGTTAATATTATTTCTGTGTCCTGATTTGACAGCTCTGGAATTTAGCTTTTGTGATGTTCCATTTTCACTCACTGAGCCTGCTGAGGTTCACAATGTCCAATGTCTTAATAGTACAAAGGGAAAATTATTGCAAAGTTCAATTCTCTAAGAACATCTACCACTGTTGTGGCAGCCCAATTCATGCTGCTGAAATTCCTTTAAAAGCTTGAAAAGAAAATGCGTGACTGGTTGGTCCTTACATGTTGCTGCAATTATTTAAACAGCATGACAATTCTTAAGACTGTTCCATACCAAAGCCTAATTATGCAGCATTTGACAAAAAATTGTCATTTGAGAAAGTTCTTAGAGGTTTATAAACAAGCACTACGGTGCACTTGCATTTTGGGTGCTACTTCTATCACTTATTGGAAGGACCAAAAAAAGTACCACCAACCCTTGACAACCTGGTAAAATTCATTATGAGATGTATATATTCATGTAAGTGTGTATATATAGGTATAAAGATATATATAAACACACACACACACACACACATAGACACACACACATAGACACACACACAACTTCTAGAGAAGTTTCATATACTTTGACAAAACAAAGAAAATCAAAATAATTTACTGCTTTACATTTTTTCTGTCTGTTGAGAGGCTACCTTCCCATTAAAAGTTTTTTAATTCTCTAAATTAAAACTACTCAAAGCGCTTTGGTGAGCTATTTTAAGTATAACGTGCTTTCCCCATCACTATTAAAAAAGCACAGTAATTAAGTCCAACAGGATCTCTAAATACATTCCCTAGTGTCCAAAATTTCATTATTGTTCTTGACAACCAGATATTATTTTTTTCCTTCTATAACCTAAATCATCAACACGAATTAATATTTAATACCTCATAAAGTGATAACAAATCCCAATTGTCCAGTCATTTAACACATGGCCACATCAAATAGTCAGGCAGTCTAGCAAAACAAACAAGCAAACCAACAAACAACTGAAACAAACAGTCACCAAGAGCAAAAACCACCAAACCATGGCCATTTTCACTCACAAATTACATGGTATCTCCAAGGACAGTGTATACTCACCACAGAATCTTCAGATTACTTTACATAACTGAAAATCACAAAATCATGAAGGATGTCTGAAACTACTTCCAAATTCCATCTGAAATTCTTGGTCTACAATGTGCTCTCCCTTCAGTCAGCATTTATGACTGGGGCCTCACTCTGTTTTCAGTGAGCAGTCTAAAGCCACATCACCTCAACATGGAAAATGTGTGAAATAAACATCTCTGGTCTCAACTGAGCAAAAACAGACTTACTGAGAAAGCTTCTTGGCAGAGAACCAAAGAGCAGTTTTGGGGAAAAAAGAAATTACATTAGGGAGGGAGTTTGTAGCAGGTGCCATCACTTACCAGCTACTCAGATCCTGCCACATCACCATAGCCCACTGAAACAAAGAAGATACAAGACACCATTCCCTCTGCTTTTTAATTTCACATTACTTCCCATTAATATGATAATTCAGTTTTTAATGCCTCTTAAAAGACATAAAAGGAAATCTATTTCTATCAGAAGGCTCAAGAAACCTGTGCTTACATCTTGAGGGGAAATGTTGCAGTGTTTTTTGGCTAGATGTACCAAGTGAGAAGCTATATATTTTATAGATTTTAAAAAGTCTAATCTAATGAGCAAACTACTTGCTGATTTCAGAGACTCATGAATTATAAAGAGCATTTTTCATCTCTGGTTTTTAATATTGGTAAGGATTTATTTAAAGGTTTACCAAGAAGCAAAATTCCCAATGAAGCATATGATTTACACTTGAGAAGAGAGGAGGAGAATGAAATAATAATGAGCTGAGCTCTCGAAAGCCTTTATTGCAGCTTTGCCTCAGAATGGCCTGTAAGGTACAGGAGTGCTGCTGAGCCAAGCCGAAGTGCAAGAGAAACCAAACAATATATTCAGGAATATATTGGAAATATTCAGTAGCACAGAAAATCTAGTTTTTGTCTTGAATTCTACAAAGAGTCCTACCCATGGCATTTGCTTTCTCTTCTCTAGTATTCTGACTGGTGAAATACTGAGTAATCCTTTAAATTCTCTCTTTAGCCAAAGAAAACAACAACAACAACAACCCAACTCCCCTGAAAGAAAGAAAGAAAGAAAGAAAGAAAGAAAGAAAGAAAGAACACCCAAAACTCCCCCCTACCTCTGTGCTTGCAACATGTGTAGAATGCAATAAAGACTAAATTTCAATTAATTTCTAAAATAACTGTGGTTTATACTATTTCAGGAAACATACAAAATTAAGGACAGAAAAAAAGTATTATTTGACAAAATACTTCTCCCAGTTTTCACTGCTTTTCAATTTCATATGAATTTGGCTCCTAGTACTGTTTAAAGCCTGCTGTGTTATATACTGGCTCTCTTCTGCTAAGAAAATAACTGCATTTCACACCTTATTCACTGTCATATCACAGTGAATCAAATTAGAACTTTAAAAAATATGGAATTTCTGCCGTATTAAGTGTTTAGGAGTCTCTGTCTTTCCATTTTTCTTTAGTGAGGTGGCATGGATCAGATCAGACACAAACCTTTTATTTCTTTTAAGTCACAGAACAACAACCTACCTCCAACCTTCCACTTTAGCAGAGGTTCAGCAGTGCCTCTGTGGTATAGTAAATGTACCTGAAATATGAAAGCTGAAATTTGATTGTGTCATGTAAAGAGTGAACATGAAGACAAATGTAGCTCTCTATGATAAAACTATTCAAGGTGAGAAAATAAATTTTGTCTTTTCCATAGGAGCCCTTTGTTTTATCCAACTTGTGAGTGGCTCTGCTGAGGGAAGTCTCATCTTTGGGCCATTGCTGATAGCCCCTATTCAGAGATCAATAGTACAACTGGGAGAGAGCACCTCAGTAGGCCTGATGGGAGGAATTCATTAACATTAGTGTGCTTCTATTCAGTTGCGAAGCTCAGAATTAGAAAAATAGTCTCACAACCAGAAAAATGTCACTCATGTTGCTGCATGGCAACTGCATTCATTAACTTGATCTCATTGCTTTTCAGCAATAGAATCCTTATGCTACAGCTTTCCTTTTTCCTTTTGGAACTTTCATGGCAGGCCAGTATTTTCCCTGGCATCAACATTTTACTACCAATCCATTATCCATTCCCTTCTGGGCATGTGCAGGATTCAGAAAAACCTTGTCTTGGATTTGGCACTCTACCCAAAGTGTAGTGTCTGATATATTCTATAAACTTTATTTCTTCTCTTGTGGTGCAAATTGGAAAAATATGGCATGCAGTTATGCAAATATGACACTGTCCTCAGCAAAGGCTACTTTTCAACAAAAAATCCTCCAGAACTGAAATAATTTAGTGTCTCTAAAAGCACCACTAAAAGAAAAAGGAGAAAAGAAAATGTGGCAGTTTTCCTGGAGATGTGTGATTCTCTGAACACACCAAAAAAGCTTATATTTTGAAAATAAAACTTCTCATTATAAATACTTTGAAACTCTGCCTTTGAATTAGTAATGCGCCATCCATTTCTGAGTGGACTGAACTCCGAAACCAAAGAGGTTCCTTTGAAGACACAAACCTTGCTGTAACTTTGTCACTAGTACAGAAAAGTAAAAGAAACAAAAGTTAAAAGATAAAAGCACAGAAAATGTGGATTACAGATAGAAGAGTTGCTGTCATCATCTGACTAGATTTGTATGTGCTCATTGTAGAAAGTATTTTACTCCAATTCATTTGCACATTAGGTTGTTCGGTATACCAACCAACAACCATATTTATGCCCAAGTAACATTAGAGAAAAAATAAAATGATTGTAACCATAAGATCTCTACTTAAAGAAAAAAAAATCCTAATGAATAGGCTGAAAAATCTCTCTGATGTTAATTAAAAGTGTGAAAATGTTACTGTTTAAGTATTTTGAAAACTGCATCTTGCTTTTTAAGTGCTCTTTCCTGTAATATATGTGCCACATTCTCTTTCCTTACCAATTCAATTACCATATTCTATTGCTTTATGCAGTTATCCTGGAGAAAATAACACAACATGAAATAGTCCAAAGTTAGCCACCTATTGTGATTAAAACAGTTACTAGTAAATTAACAGCAGTGCATCTGTGAAGTAGGCAGTGAAACAGCTATCCCCTCTGACTTAAAAATTGCATTCATATTAGGTTTGAAGCTCTGGAGAATAAATACTTTGGTTCTCTGTGACCCAAAATGGGTGTACTTGTCTAACATAGCATTCGCTCCCTATGTCATCACATATTTGAAATTCTCAAATTTTGATGCTGCTGGTGTGAATCACCCCAATAGATTTTGTAATCATCTGTTCTTTGGAGGCCTTAGGATGCTCTGAAAGCATACTCATTAGTGAGATCTCCATAAAAGGGGTTAGGATGAAACCAGATTTAGGAAAGACTTTGCTTCTTATTTTACACAAATTTCTGTGTAAATGGGTTGGGTGTACTCACCCAACACTTTCTGTTGCTCCTCCACCCAAACTAAAATCAGTCATTGAATGATGGCAGGAGACAGACATGTACAGACAGAAACACCCACACCATCAAATATGAGAAAGTGGTTATTTTCATAACAACAACACTTTCAAATGTCAAGGAAAGAGAGGTTTAAGTGATTCATGAAAATAGCATTTATTTCTAAAAAAATCTAGCGATTCCAATCTGAGAGACTGGGAAATTTTGCTCCCAGACTGCCCCCTTTACCTGACATTTCTTAAGACATGACAGAAATTACTTCAATCCCTTCTAAGCCATTCTAAGACAAACAGAAGGTAATTGAAACAACATCACTTTCATTCTAGTAAATATCTCCACTCCTGAACTTTTGTGGAAAAAAGTCTGTTCACCTAAGTGTATAGATCCAAAGCGCTGTAATAGATTTGCATTTCCTTCAAAGTCAACAGTTACAATGGCATGTAACCAGGGTGCAGAAATCTCTTCTTACTTCCAGTTTAGCTACTAGAGTACATCCATTCAATTTACTGGCTGCTACAAATATCACTCTGAGGCACTTCACTTAATCCAGGACACTAGTTGTTTTTTTTTTAATAACAAAAATATACACAAATGAATAAAAAATCTTATGCCCTAAGATAAATGCTACACAGGCAAGACCCTGACAAGATTCTTAGGGAGATGATGCTCCATTCTGAAGTATTCTGCTTCATGGTTGAACAATGATATTCTCACTTTGTCTCTCTTACATTCTTGGCCTAGTTTACAATAAAGATACATATTCTACTACCATCTGAGAAGGGTGATCATCCTTATCTCTGTGGGAATTGTCTTCTGTTGATGGGCCATCACTGAGAAGGGTGATCATCCTTATCTCTGTGGGAAGTATCTTCTGTTAATGGGCCATTGAGTCCTACTGTATAACTGATAAGATTACATCATCCCATTGGGAGATGCTCCAGCCAGGAGGACGAGCCAAGCCTTTCCTACCTAGATAAAAACTGAGGTTTAGAACGTCAAAGGCAGCCTTTTTCCACTGGATTCCAGAGGAAGAACCAGGCTTTTTTTTCCCACATCATTGCTGGACCCTTCGGAGGAAAACTGCACCAGCACCCTGAGTGACAGGGTATCAGGTTGTATTCTGACTCTGTCAGTGGTTTTATTTTTTTTTATTATTGCATGGATTTTCTTTTTCCTTTTTCTCTTCCCTATTAAAAATTGTATTACTGACTTGAAGTCTAACTGGTTTTACTTTTCAAACCAGTACAATTCTAAACAGTGGAATCTTTCCTCTCTCTAAGCATGGATATGCATCAATGCCATCATCAGCAGAGCTCTAACTGCTCTAGAATGCTGTAGCATGGCACATGCTCTGTGATTTGAAGCCTGGTACCTCTCCTCCTAAAATGTGGGCTTATGCCTATCTGATTAAATACTAACTCAACTAGAAGTTAACTTTCTGCTAAGTAATGTGAGTTCTTTGGTCACTCTATGGATATCTCACTTTATGGCAGTTATAGTGCCAGAGTATGACAGGTTTTGGATATCATTTGAGCAAAACTATTTGATTGCAAAGCTAAAAAAAATACACAACAGTAGCAGACTTAAGGAAAAAACATCACCATAATACACAAACCAGTACACCAATCCTATTTTTGAGATTGTCCTGGTTTGAAAGACAGGTGTTTGCTAAGGAAAGCAGAAGCTTCCCTTTGGACTGAAAAAAAATGTGATTCTTCCGATTATTATAATTTTGGAATGAAGAGAGCTCTCAGGCAAAGATATGGGGGTAGGAATAACAGTTCTTTACTAGTGTATCTAACACGACAAACAAGAACAACAACTGCTATGAAATTACTCACAAACAGAACAGTAACTCAGTCCCAGTGTTTTTTGGCTGCAGGCACCTTTTCCCTGAGCTGCAGTTCCCGGTGCTGGGGGCGGGCAGGTCCCGCAGAGCTGCAGGAGGGCTGGGGGTGATGGCAGAGCTGTCCCAGGGGGAGAGAGATGGAGAGAGAGAGCCCTCCGCTCACGGTGTGGGTCCTGGTGCTCAGCAGAGTGCTGGATGGTGGTAGTTCACAGCGAGAAGACAGCAGGGCAGGGTCTGATAGTGGTTTCCTGACGCTGGGATGGGACAAAGAGGCAGGAGGCGGCGATCGTCCTTCTCGTCCGAACTCCGCGGGGGAAATGGGCCGAGACCCAGCCTTCCGCTTCCTCTTCTGGATGTTTGAATCTCGCGGGGCTTGCTTCTTCCCTCCCGTCCCCTCCCCCTTGTCACCAGGGCCCAGTCAACAGGTATCTTAGCATGACAATGGGGAAAATTACACAGAGGGAAAAAGGGAGAGAACCAACCCCCAACAGAGATTTATTAGAGAAAAAACAGGGAAGTGAATATTAGGTAGGTGGATCTTTTGACTGTGATTAAAAGCAAGATCGTAAATTCACGACTAAGTAAATCATCCCAGTAGCTGCCAAATGTTCCAGCATAAGATACAGGAATTTCTAAGTAAATCTAAAAAGAGGCACTCCATTAAAAATCAAGAAGAAATCAGGAAAGGGTTATCCTAATACAGCAATCTTAGAGACTCTAGCACCAAAGATTTAAATGCTCTCATTGATTCAGCCACTCCAAGTACTCATCAGGGGAATAAATTCAATGTTTTGAATGCAATTGTGTCTAAATCTTGCAGAATAACAATATCATAAAAAAGTAACTAAATAAGTATATTTAGTAAATTTTTTGCATTCATATTAACAATCCAGTGATGACTTTTTTAACAATAATGGTTTGTTCTTTGCTACTGTCTAGCATTTTTATCATTATACTGCTACCTGTTCCCATTCTCAGAACTGTCTGCTTTTGAAAAGTGTCTTATTTCTATGAAGTATTCTGGATGAAACTGCAATTGAAAATAAAATACTGTCATTGTTACAAAACTTACCAGTCCGAACAAGATTTTAAAATGAAAATTTACAGGGAACATTGCAAAAGGGAGAAAACCAGAAATAACTGAAAATGAAAAAAAGCAAGAAATAAGCCCTTCATATGTAGGAAAGAGGAAAAGAGAAAACCACAAGTAATACCGGGCATGGAAGTGAATAGATTAGATTTTTGTCACAGGATGTTCTCACTATCTAAGAGCTAGTTACAGTTACAATTCTCAACATTCAATTTATTCCCTTTCATCACAGGTTTGATGGCATGGCCATAGTAAACCAGTAAGATAATATAATAAATTAAAGTTTTATTTTCCTTTCAATCTCAATCAAACAAGTTGCAGGTCTAACCTTTTCCATCTTTCTTTTATGTATTACCACCTATAGAGTTTGGAACAAAACTGTGGAAGACTCTAAAGTCATGATTCAAAATAGGACATCAGAATGGACCAGGAAATGTAAGCTGGTAAGAGAGGGACTCAATAAGGAAAGAAGACAAATATACTGAAACTACTATTCTGTTTTCAAGACCAGCATGTTACAATCAGGTTGTCAGCAGAAGAGCTGTACACAGAATTTAGAAGGAAAGCAAAAGATTTTTAGCAGAAAGCAAAAGATTTGTTGATTTCCCCTCCATAATTGTTATAGTAATAGAAATTTAACGGTATGTTGTTTTGAGTATAAAGCCAGCCATATTGCAAGTCACATACCTTCACATATTAGGTATGTCAACTATGTTCTAAAAAATGCTACAGTCTAGAATTAACTGTTTTATTAAAATTGTTGTTCCATGACTTGTGTCTTTAGTTTTTTTAAGTTTTTGACTGATACATAAGCACACCATTAGTGTACAAAAAATGTATGTTGTTTTTATTTTTTCCCATGCTCACAAGTCTGTTAAGCTGGTCTGTCCTATGTTTGCTGGTAATACTGCAAATATCTGCAAATCAAATCTTCATCTTCACATTGAAGAAACAAAAGCAAGTGTCATTTTTTCTTCTGTGGTATGCCATAATGAGACAGTTACTTTCCAGAGGAGAATAACTCTTGTCAGCTACTTAAGTGTCTCATTGATGGCTCAGTGGCTGTCCTGGTGCAGTGCAACATGAAGATTTTCTTGGTGTGCATTTAGGAAGGCCATGTATTGTGGTTTAACCAATGTGACTCACCTGTGGTTTTGCCAGTTGTGAACAATGTAAGGTCATCCTAAACCAGTGTTAATAAAACCTTACAACACCTCACATTCACATGAATTCTGTATATAACACATAGCATATTGGAGAAATAATTTATCAATGTTTAAGTAATTTTTGGAAGAAATGATGCAGTTCTCTGTGTTGGCTGAGATTTATTTCATGGAAGACCTAGGAGGTGTGGTAAAATGGTTATGTTACATGTTTATGCCTCTCTACTCTTGGGACTGGTGGGTGCAACCCTGGCCAAATGCTAATATTTGTGCCAAAGTAGATCTGCTTTTATGCTAGTGGACAGGAAATTGCTGTCAAAGGAACTTTTATAGTATTCCATTTCGATAATGGGATCTCATAAACATCAAGGAACGTCTTTGAGTCTGAATAAACATAGAGAAATCTTGTCTCCATTGGGATTTTTGCCATAGATATCAGAGGAGGCAGGATTTGCAATTGCTGTGGTTAAGACTACTTCGCTTCAGAGGCTATTTGCACACTCTGATGGACCACACTCGATGATATGTCACTTAACTGTTAAAAAGTCAGCATGACATAACTGAAAGCAATTACTTCAGTAATTAGCCTGGTGAGAGAAACCTTACATCTATTTTTATTTAGCAGGATGTTTTTTTAAAAGGTGAACATGGGTTTACAAAGACAGCAGTAAAACAGTAGAGTATATTCTAGAAGAACGGTCAAGATGAACAAGAGAAATGGCAATTCCTTTCCATTCTGCTATGAGAGACATTAATGTCATGCATGCCCACTTTCACTGATCCTTAAAAAACTCATCTAACCCCGTGCCAGCAATATTGAATGATTCAAATAATGTACTCATCTATCGGAAGTTTCAATGGACCACGTCACCTGAAACCTTGATTTAGTTGATGAAAGAAGGGGGGAAAGAAGAGATTCATGTATCAGTGGCATGCAACAGGAAAGAACAGCTTTTCCAAGTCACAGAAAATGTGCATCTAATCCTGTATCTTCAATCCTCAGCTATGGCGTATGGAAGGTGTGAGTATCTAGAAACACTTTATTGGCGCATCCCTCCAGTTCCTCAAGAATTTCTCTAAACCAGATGACTACTTCATTACAGAATAATCTTTCAGAAATATTTTTAGACTTCAGTTTAAATCATCAATCACATTGCCGAGGCACATATTTTGGTTTCAAAATTAACTTTGGAGTGTTTACTTTCAAATTATTTACACAGGTATAAAAACCACATTAGCTGGAAATCTGATTAAGCAGAGGATACCAGCACGTCATGATACAGTTGAAGGATCTGGGATTACTAAAATAACAGCATTAAAGCATGAATACAGGTGTTGGTATTATGGGTGTATACAAAGAGGAACCCAAATGTCCTAGGTTATTTTAGGTTCACTAAGCTTGCAAAATATCACATACTTATCTGAACATTGATTTAGTGTTTGAGCTTACTTTTTAATTCTGTTCCCATCACTTTCATGGAAGTTCATTTTTATTTCCCTAAATTGATTGGTAAATCCTCTACAGCTTTACCCTAGAAGGAGAAAATAATATAGTATAAGTTATCAGTCATGTTATTTCTATTTTCCAAGAGGTGACAAAGAGCCAAGAGGTGGCAAAAGGCTAATGCCCCATTATGCTGGGCATAGTGAAAAAAACATGCACAGCCCCTGAGCTTACAGGCTTCACTGTTGAAATGGAATATAAGTCAAGAGACAGAAAAAAGGCAGAAAGTTCTTATAAGAACGAGTCACACCAAAGGTCTGCCTCGCTCATATTTTGCTCCTGACAGTGATCAAAAGTGGCAGTCCAGAAAGAGCAGAAGAACAGAACAAGTACACACAATACTTTCCTTGAGTTATTTTCCATCCCTAAATCACAGATGTGACATTTTCTGTGTCTCTGATTACTGTACAAAGAGAACAAAGATAAATTCAAAATCCTAATGTTTTCAAATCACCAAGCTAAAATTTAGGCTTACGAACATTTATATTGATTCTCAAAAGCACTTCCATGTACTTCATCAAAGCCTTTGGAAAACATTGATTAAAAGTACCAACTCATTTTTTTCCAAACAGAAGCACATTGCGTCATTCTTGACATAGAAATGTAATATCGCATGTTATTCAGATAAATTTCAGGCATTGATTAATGAAATTATTCATAGAGTCATAGGATATTTTGGGCTTGTCATAGACCTTGTAAAGATCATCTAGTTCAACCCCTCTGCAGTGAGCAGGGACATCTTCAGCTAGGTCAGAGCCAAGAGCCATGGACAGCCTGACCTTGAATGTTTCCAGGGACCCTCTTTCAGTTAGGCATAAGGTCATTCCCCCAGGTCCTCTCACTATATGCCCTTGTAAAAAGTTAATCACCAGCTTGCTTGTAGACCCTTTTAGGTACTCCCAAGTGCTCTAAGGTCACCCTGGAGTCTTCTCCAGGCTGAACAGCCCTAATTCCCTCAACCTGTTTCCATAGGAGAGGTCTTCCAACCCCCCATAATCTTTGTTTCTTTTGTTACTACAGGTCTTTCTCATATAGATCCTTAGGAAATTGAATTTACTTAGATAACTTTGTCGAAACTATTTAAAGGGCTTAACGATCTAAGCAATTGAGATATTTTTGCAAATCTTATTACTCAGAACAGAGAATAACATGCAAATTGAGAGGGTTTTTAGATAAGAGTAGCAAGACTTCGAGGTAACACAGAAAATGCATTGTATTTTTGACAACTCTAATGGAAATCAGAAAAAATCACCACTATAAAACTTTAGTGTTCAGATATATTTTATATATCTGGACATGCTTAAAGAACTTCAAAGGGTTCTTTTGTACCTTGATATAGACAAGCAAAGCACCTTATCTGTGACTATCAGTCCAGCATAATTAATTTCAGATATTCCACTAAGATCTGAAAATTGCAAGAGAAAAATAGTTAGTGATAGAGCTTGTGGATGCATCAGAGTCTGCAGAAGTTTGTGCAGCTTTCCAGAAGTACCCTATGACATAGCAAATTGATTTCTGCTGTTCCTCAGTATCCTATACTGTTCATCAAGGCCACAAGATAATGCTGTCCATAGTTGGAAGTTAGAACAGATGTAGCATACTAATCTGGAAATCACTAGTTTCTGATTGTAAGTTTTAACAGGTTTCTTTTACACTCCTGAATTTTAATAGTTATTAGATGGTTAGTCCTGGAATATAGCTCAGTTCAACACTGAGATTAAATCAAAAAAAGGCGAGGGTGTCAGAAATAAAAACAGATATAATAATGTGCTGCAAATGAAAACCCCCAGACAAAAATAACACTTCTTTCTTAAAAATATCATGCTTATTTTTCCCTATTGCTGCTGGCAACCAGAGTACATATTCCCCTGCTCCCTTCAGTAACTCCCACTTCTCTGTTCTATATCTCAGGAGTATGGTAAATGGTTGCAAATATCTCAGTGCCAGGTTCAGCTGTAAAAACAGCAATTTAATTCACAAATGTAGAGGCTACTCAGTTTGAAATATGATCTTTTTGCTTCTAGGATGCAGATTCAAAACTACTGTTCCTCTGTGTAAGTACATGTGTTAAGTGCCTGTTCACTGTCCAGTGGATGAACATACATTGAATTGACAAATGCGAAGAGGGTTCCTAATGAGATAATTCCCCTGAGAAATAAATATATTGACTTATAACTCATCTCTCTCTTGGCAGATTTCTCCATAAATCTGCAGAAATCAGAGGAGCAGCATCACAAGACAACATCAGCAGGGAGAAAGGGCTGTTGTATGGTTAAACTCTAAAGCAGAGGGAAAGTGAGCTGTGTTAGATGTGAGAAGCTGTGAAGAGGCAGTAAGATGCAATCAGGAAATCAGTGCCACTTCCATGGGCTCATTCTCTAAATTTCTCCATATTTTGCACAGGTCATTGCTGGTCTGAATTTTTCAGCCTTGCATGGATGAATGCATTACTTTCTTATGAGACCTTTGCATAAACTGTGGTTCAAATTTCATTGAAAATGGTATCTGCCAAGAATAATATTTTACTGGTGCTAAAGGCTCTGATAACTTATATTTTACAAACCATAATTTCTATCCATCATGGACATATATTATCTCATCAAAAACTAGGTTTTCTGTTTTAATCAGTACTAAATCAATGTTATAAAACACAATCAGAAATATTTATTACTTTTCACTAAAAAGTTTCTTCTTTGATCTTTAAAAGTTAGCCAAGGTATCTAGATTTACTTTGTAAGGTTCAAAAGTCACAAAAATTATAAAATATAAGAACTGACATCCAAGTTACTGTTTGAAAGAAGAGAAAAGGTTGCTGTATAATAAAGGGAAAACATTTCTTATGAACTTCAGGTAATTGCATTGTAGGTTACTGCCAAATTGAAGCTTCAAAACCAATCTAAATTTCACAAGTCTGTAGTCTTGTATTTTCCTGCTTTATTGTCCATCATCCTATTTCTGTCTTGAAAGTTCCAAGACAGCTGTTCACTTGGCATTATCTCCTAAGGCGGCAATCAAGATTTAGTCCAGACTTGTCAAAGACGAAATTTTTAAGACAACAGTTTTCCCCTAAAGACATCCAGAATTATGAAAAATACACTCAAACTTTTAACTAATGATAGTTGAGAAAATACAGTGCTCTTTCTTCCACAGTTTGCTCTGCTGTCACATTGCCTCAATACACTCTGTACATATCCATGTGTGCTTCCTAAATAGCTTTGGAACTCACAGTCTGCTTCCAGTGGAAATGAAACAAAAAAGACATTGTTCTCAAAGATTGCCATTCTGTAGAAATATAAAACAGAGGATTGAGATCAGATCCTGTAAGTTTGTGGCTGAAGGAAAGGCTGCAGAAGGAGTTTTATCATTTTTTATGATACCTAAGAATCTGCATGCCATCACTTACAAATATTCAATTTTAAGAAAAGCCACAGGATCTTCATACCTTAACCATCAAGGCCAAACAACCACAAAGCTTCAGTCCATAGGAAATGGGGATTCATTCATGCTACAATTCTACATTGCCACTTGTTATTTATATTTATTTTGCATTAGTCAAGCTTGAATTTATAGCCGGGAGAGAGAGGGGCGGGGCAGCGGGGGCTGGAGCCAGTATGTAAGAAATTCTAGCCTCCATTATTAATAAAACACCATTATTAACACAATAAACTGCTGTATTTGTCTGAGATTTCTGATATCTGAGCTCCAACCAAAGTGCCATGATGAATGGACATTTTAGCCAGTATCTGCACAATTCAGTCTCAGAACGCCTCATGCTTTGGATTTACTGTAGATGTTTCATGTAATTACCCTGTACAAGAGCATACCTCACCTTATCTACCAGCTAAGATCAGTGGGGATAGAATTAGTTTAAACAAATTCAAGTAATGAAAACAATCACTCATTTCCAGTGTTCCACATACAGATTCACACGCAGATAAGAGAGAACATCATTCTCCACCAATTTGGTGACTACTTTGAATGGATGGATGAAAAGAGGGCCATTTCCAGGGTATGTTCATTGGGAGGAGCAGACTTGATAAACAGAGGATGTGGGAACACATGTAAAATTATCATGTTCTACATGGTGTTGTGAACACAATGAGCTAACAGTGAGTTGTCAGCTGGTTAGATTAGGCTGTGTGAAAGTGCTGCACTAAGGTAGCTGGAATTTAATTGAACCTGCGTAGATGTCTCAGCCCAGTCTTTCCCTGGCTTTTGCAGGCTAGCACCACAACCAAAGGGAGCTCAGACCTGCCTCTATATGCCAGTGCAGGCACGCCCTCCTTCACATATTTGTAGTGTGATTTTAGGAAAGCTATAATCAGTAGAAAATGAGTGGGTCTGGAAAAAGGTTAGAACTTGTCTGGAATTTTTGGTGAAACATCAAGAAATAGGAATTCTTCAAAACACAGCCTTTTTGTGGAAGCGTACTGATTTTGAAAGGGAAATCAGAGTAGGATAATTCAGATTGAGAGGCAAGTGTACAGCAAGGTGAAGATCTAAAAACCTGGATAACCATGAAATCAATTTACACCAGTTTTCATCTGGGGTTTAGGAAGCCAAGTTCAGAGATCTTTGGTTTGTAATCAGATATAGCAGAGATACAAGAGCCAAACAACAGTTAGGAAAGTAGTAAATGTAATTTTGGACTTTTGCAACACTTTAGTCGAACATCAAAGTATGTGTAACAGCCCTGCTTAGGCTAGATAGGGTTTGGAAAGTCAATTTGCAGGTATCTGAATTCACACATCAAGTTTTCTACAGGGATACATAAGGGTTTAGCAGTTTTTAAAGCTACGGCAGCTCTGACCTCTGCTGCATGAGACTGTTCAAGAACAGATCCCTTCTCTCAGATGACATATTCAAGTACCTTTGACTTTGCATAAGTTGTTGGACAATAAGAATATTTTTCTATAGGCATGCTCATGCAAAATATACATCTGGCCTATTATCATCAGAACCTTATTCTTCACAATTATTCTATAAAAATTATTAAAATCACCCAACCAAACAAGCAAAGAAAACAAAGCATTTACATGTGAAGTGTAAGGAAAAAAATGTTCTAAATTTATTAATATCTTACAATTTCCAACTACATCTTTTAGTGGTAGCTTCCTACCTAATTTACAGCATTCCCCTATTAATTATGTAATTGATATTTCAATAAGGCTATCATTATTTAACTTCATATCAGTGAGTAGATCGATTGAAAACAGATGTCATAGCCATAGCCCTAAATAACTCACAAAAATATTTTTCTCTAGGCCAGCTTTATACAATTCTAGATAACGTCCAGCATTCTAGCGTGAGTTATTTAGTTCCTCTATTGCTAAAGCACTGTGGTAATACTAGGAACCCATGCACAGCAATACACAAACAAATGAGAACCAGGATTTAAATGAAACATTAATAAACAGGATTTTTAAACTTACTAATGAAATAAATAAGAAAGGAACTCAGCCTTTGTTTCTTTATGAATCCTGATGTTTTTGTTAATATGCCTTTACATTTAATATTTTCATTCTGAAGTATTTTTGACTAGCTCTTGCCTTTACTACCTCTTTAAATTAATCTGCAATAGCTAATTTCATATTAACAAATTGGGTAGAAATAAAAGGTAAGGTTTAACAGGCTAAAAAATACATACACATTCAAGTAAGCTTCAGTTTTCTGAGACCTACTTGTACAGTATCACATAATTGTAATATGTATATAAAAGGGTAATAATTTTGATTCCAGTTCAGGGTACAAAATATGAAGCATGAAATATCTGGGGATGGCCTGAATGATGCCAACAAGTAGTAGCTTTTAATCAGAAAAAAAAATCCTCCCAACATTTTGCATAGAGTAAAGCACAAGCCTAAAGACTTTAAAGTAAAAACTGAATACAGTATAGAGCTTTTTCAGATATTTGCCAGAGAAAGCTACCGCAGAAAGTTTGTCTTATACTGAATTATACTGGAAGCATAATCTTACTGACAAGACTTACCACTCTAAATGCAAAGGTAGGAAATCAGCCTTCTACAGATCTACTCTAGCCTGAATGCTTTTGCTAAACTGAGTTCTCAGGAGGGGAAAAAACCAATTTTTGGTGCCTATTTTCAAATTTCTGCCCAAATGACCTAGAACTATACACGAGAGTACGTTTTAGGAAAAAAGAATGCATCAAAGCACAAACATACCTTTGTGTGTGTACTGAAGTCTGGGTTCTTCCTCCATTTTAAAACTGATCTCACTTACAAAGAACATTTAAATAGTCTCCTTATTTTTCTAGGAAAAATAATTTTCTTAAAGTATAAGTCCACTCTTCAACAATACCTTGATTTGGAAACCAAAATATCAACAAGAATAAGCTATGTATGATGGTATAATTGCACTGAGAGCATGTAAGCATAACAAATATGATACTTTCATGTTTTACACTCCTTTAATTTCTGCTGCAGTTTACTGTTCCACTTTAACCCAGTGTAAATGAAGTTCAGCCTTATAGCTCTTTTAAAAAGTACATGCTGGCAATTCTGTAAATGCCCAGTAAAACTGTACGCAATCTTAAAGATTCATTATATATATTGTTTTAACAGTAGTTTTGTTATCACAGCACACTGAAAATAGATTTTTTTCATAGACAGATGTCAACTCAAACTTGTAGAGGTCAATTTGAAATTTTCTGATAAAATATCCTATTCTATATTGGAATAGTGTGCTGCTATTAATTTTGAAATGATTGAAACCAAATTGAAAAATATTAATAAGGCCTTTTCCCTAAAGCTGCAGCCAAAAGTATTTTGGCTAATTTAATTAACTTCATTGGTGTACATTGGTTCTATTGCTTCAGCTGAACCCTTTAAAAGCCCTTTGCTGGTGATTAATGACATAAAAAAGGGCCACATACAACACTTCAAGGGCCACTTACAATAAATAAATAAATAAATAAACCTATCTAATATCCATGCTAAAACCCCAGGTTGACATTCAGCATCAGCATTTTATCTGTCTTTTCCTTTACTCACTGGCAGAAGGCAACCTCCCACCCCTCCAATCTGGCTGAAACTCTTCTTGGAGCTTCTTAGTGTTCTTTGAGGAACACTGTGAGGAGGCAGCCTATGCAAATGGAAAACATTACTGTAATTTTGCCTCCCCATTAATACAAGGAGTGATTCTGACAAAAGAGCTTGCATGAATATACAAAAATGGAGTAACCAATATTACACTAGGTTACTGCAGCTTGACCAATAATTTCCACTGGTGAGCTTCACTTTTAACCCTTTAAAATTGGCATCAGATAATCATCATTACACTTTAACCAATCATTATCTTAATCAAACATGTATATGCCAAAGCAGAACAGGACATTCTATTAATAAAACTATAGAAATGCTGATGAGTAACATCTTCTCACATTTTTGACTCAAAGTACTGTGCTGGATTCTTTTAGGAAAACACATGCTTTCTGTCTCTGGTTTTGTTCTGTTGCTTCTCAAAAGAAATAGAAACAATGTTACTTCTGTATGATTACTCATAATGGTAATATTTTCCAGTGTATTCTGAACTTACTTCAGCAAGAGCGCTCCTTCCAGCAGAAATCACCCCATTGCTTGAACACGCCTCCACTTTACAGTGCCTTTGCACATTTCAGTTGAATCTTAATGTTCTTGCTTATTTTATTTCTGTTTGTATCACCACAAATACAGTGCTCATGCTCTGTTCCTTTTCCATAATTACATCTCTCATGCACACATTACCATATTCTGTACAAGTATATTGTACTGTATATGTACACTGTTCAGGAAAACTACGTTTGTTTATAATTTTCCTGATTTCCTAAATCACCTCCTATTTCTTTTATGGGTCTGGATGCATTTGCATGTAAATACATACTGCAATACGAAGATATGTTGTGTGTGTGAAAGAGAGAAAATGTGCCTGAGATATCTGTCCTTCCAGTTCAATTCCAATGGTTTTTCTGGGCAGAAGTCCCTGGAAATAAGCACATTTCCATTACTGGTAATACCCTAAATTTATTTCAAGAAATAGAACATTATTAGGAGACTCACTTTCAAAACAGGTGGCAGACAATAAGCATAACCAAAAATAATTACATTTTAATAGTAAGTATACACAGATCATTAAGGTTCAGAATCAAAAGTCCATGGCATTAAATTAATTATTGGCCAGGGTTTTTCAGGTGAATCCAGCCTGCTGCCTTCTCTTTCCAAGGAGGACTGCTCTCCAACCCCCTGCCAGCTTGGCTTTTAGGTGCTCATATGTCTTAGCATCATAGTCCTTCCTGACATTTCCAGTTTGTTACCTTCTTCCCACATGCAACCTTTAACAGCTAAATAGATATGCCCAGCCACAAGGCACGGCTTGATTTATTCATGCTTTAGCTGTTAAATACACATACCTGCTCAAGCTGGCAGCATTGGAGCAGTGGAGCAGCACTGTCTACGTAGGAAAGGGAGGTATCTCTTTCAAGGTAGTATAAGGCATATGCACAGCAGCAGTCAGAAGCCAGGCTCCAGCTCCGGCAGCAACCAGTGCTGCAGCATATTCCACTCCCCATCCTGCTGCACCCTCAGGTATCTGGTCTATCTTCAAGATGTCTTTGATGGGAGTGTAATTCACCGGCCAGTCACTGCTTTGAAGGTATATTTTATTTCAGGTTTGTGGCAGTTTCTCATCATCACTTTTCATTTGTGTCCTTCTAAATTCACATCCTTTGTCATCCTTTTTCTCCTGTTTGGAGACACATGACTAACTATACAGTTTTTACTCAAAAGATCAACAGGGAAAAATAAAGGGGGGGGGGGGAAAGGTTGGCAGAAGTTCAGATCATGTTGAACAGTTCAGAAGAGACACAAGATGGTGACAGCCCACCTACTCAAGAGTGCATCGTGCACCCTTTGTGCTTTCCGTCCTTAGAAGGCCTTATTCTTTCCATGTGTACTACTTAAGAGTTTTAGCTGGTTGTCTGCAGGATTATGTGTTGGGTTTTGGCATCCCAGTGCTCCTGAGTAAGTGCTGTAGCACAATGAGTTAGGATGGGCATTTTGTTGAACTGTGACAGTGGATTATGCTGATGCTTCCGAAAAGCACTAAGGCTCCTGGGCTGACACCCAGACCATGGGGAAGGAGGTAGTATATTGGAGTGTGTTTTGGTTTAGTTTTTTGTTTCCCAGCCAATGCACCAAAAATGTTATAGTTTGGGTTTGCCAATTTCAATATATTTACCTTTTGTTGTGAAATAGAATTAGGAGTAAAACCAAAGCAGGCCTAAAATTTAAAAGGGAATAAAGAAAAACTTTATTAACAACACAAAGAAAAATAATAGTAAATTCAGAACAGATCTTCAGACCACTCCCTTCTTCCCTTTTTCATATCTTAACAACATACAGAGACACTTCAGTCAATTCCTTACTTAAATAATCTTTTTCAGTTCACTTTAGGGAGAGGAGTTTCTTCTTGTTCAGCTATAGGGATCTTTTTCAAGAGAGAAAATAATCAGTTCTCTCCTGACTTCAGTTTTTTCAGGAACAGCAGCTGCCCAGGATCTGCCATCATGAAACTCCTCCCACATTCACAGCCCTCCCAGAGCTGTGCCTGTGGGCCGTGTTAAAGTCATGGGGTTATTACTTTTAAGGATGAGCTGCTCAAAGGCAAAAGTTCTCTTCAGCTCTCTTCTCTCTGTTCATACTTCATTCCCAGGAACAGAGATCCCCCTTTTTTCCCTCAGGGCAAAGGATCTTCCAAACATTTACACCTCACCCCACCCCTCCATGTCTTTCTCCATTGTTTAAAGGATGTTTTAGTGTAGTACAGTTCACCCCTATAAATTACAGAAAGATATTTCAGCCAACCTTCATGGCGTCTCCCCATTCTCCTTCCATCTAGGAACTTAGCTTTTGCTTCATTGACTTTGGTGTATCCTTTCTGTTCTTCTCCCTCTCACCCAAGGAAAGATGCAAGTCTGTAAGTCTTATCTGAGCATTGGAAAAGTTAAAATCTCCCCCAGAAGTTGCAGGGGCTGTGCCAGGCCATGCCGGAGCTGTGTCAGGATCTCAGGGTGCCCAGGCCATGCTGGAGGGGCAGGACGAGAACTGCAAAGCGCACGCAGAGGAGAAATGGGTGCCAAGGCCGTGTGTCCATGGCTTTCCCCCGGCGCTGCCCGCCCCCAGCTCCAGCCGCAGCCCGGGGGTTCTCCCTCTGCCCTGCCCAGCACACAAAGCCCTGGGGGCTCTCCCGAACCGGGCCCGGCTGCCTCCCCCCAGCCCGTGAGGGCGGCCGGGCGGGCTCGGCCACCCCAGGGCTGCTCCGAGCCGGGGCAGGGCAGGGCAGGGCCCCCCGAGACACGGACACACCTGGGAAAAGGTGAGGATCTCAGCAATGGGCTTTGCTTCTTTTTGACTATTGGAGCCTCTGGTTGAAAACGGGGCCCAGGCAGCCTCCCGAATCCACCCCTGCCTGGCCCGGGCCGCCAGAGAGGGGCCGACACCAAGTCGGTGTTACCTTGCGAGGGGCCAGAAATGAAAGAGAGCTCTCCTTTGGTTTACTTGCTTTAAATGTGATTCACGGAGCGAACGGACTGCTCCAATTGGTTTCTCAGGCTGTCAACAACTAAATCAGCTTCCAGTTGGTTCCATTAATTCACAGAGGAAGTTCTCATGGAGAAAACCTTCCTAGTCTGCCTCTCCCCAGGTGTTTTCAAGGCAAAACCAGCACAGAGTGCAATATATTGGACTTCTTTTTTAACCAGTCCTCTTTTAGAGATCCCTGCCGATATCCCAGGAGGAGTCCTATAGACACAATGCTCTGCTTCGAGTTTGAAATGAGAAGTAAAATTAGAACCAACATGGTGTGCTCGCAGCTCAGCTATTCCCACCACATAATGCTTCCTCCTGATGTACATTTCAAATTCTGATACTCTTGCTGAGTTCAAAACCTAAGATTTAATGTAAAGAATTAATTAAGTCATGCTTTTGAGATTGAATAGTCTCCCTGTCTTCTCAGAAGAAACTCTTCTTGTATAGTAACAAATGCAAATACAAAAACCTGTATTAAAAGAAAAATATCTTTATTCCTGATTTTCTCAAATTGCTTTTAAGTATTAGTTTTCTTATTAGGTTTTTTTTTTTCTGGAAGAAAATATGCTATTATGTGTAGCTACTTGGATCTTTTCCTAAATGCTTATTTCTTCGCAAAAAAAATACCTTTTCTATTTCACACACAGAAGTTTCACAATGGACAATTTCTAAACATTTAGAAACTTCAAAGGATCACTATTTTTATTCCCACTTTGATATTAATTTTGCTTTTTTTCCTAAGACTTATTTATATGTGAAATATGAGTACTGCAAAAAGAGAACTGCTGTTTATTCTTCCAAAGCGGCACAAGCTGTTTTCCTCATTCTTACTGTGAGCTGCTTTGAACATCATTTCCATTGAGTATGCCAACTTTTCATATTTTGTGAGGCAAGGCCTCCTAATTTCATAGTCAGCTTGCATCACCCTGCAAGTTCAATTTCTATTTTATACCTTAAGGCTTACAATGGTGAAATCTGACCTAGTTACTTTAGGGCTAAAAAGACTGAAATTTTGATCAGTGATCACTGTCAGCTTTAGCACACATTTTCTTTAACCCTTCTTAGTGTGCTGGAGCCATTAGGATTGTTTTTGCTGGGCTTTGGACAGGAAACAATCCTTAATTTAATCATAAACGTTTGCTCACGTCAACTAAATTTTTTGGGTCTGTTAAAGTTTCATTAAACGTTGTGTGTTCAACCGTGCTTAGATACTTTGGTGACTGACATTCACAGAGAAATTATTCATGACAGCAAATTTTCTGTCAAGGTCCTCAAAAAATATATCTTTGAATATATGAAATGCAAGGTGTTTCTTTCAAGCAGAAATAAGCCAAATGACAATACTGCAGGAAATAACAAAATGTGGAACTACACTTAGTGGAAAATAGAGAAATCGCCTCTAATTCCCAATTTATCCACCTCCCCCACTGCATTCCAAATGATCTCAAAGACGTGACTGTATACACAAGAAGAAATCTAATGTGGTCAGTCTTTGTTTTTAAGGAAGCAAAAAAAAAAAAACTTAATATACTTGGAGTTTCCTATGTGCTAGCACCATTTTTAACAGAGCTGTTTCATCCTGACCTAATATATTGTAAATCAAGACTTACACCAACTTTTGATAAATGATTAAGTGGTTTAGTAATGCAAAGGAAAACATTTTGAGGATCTCAGTAAGATCATCAAACTAATTCCTGTAATCATGATTTTATTTGACTTAAATAGGAGATCGGCTCACACCAGAGATCTAATTTCATCAAACTCAAACTCCATATTCAGCAGGGTGAGGGATTCCATTACTTATTAATCAACAACCCTGACACAGGGATAATTAATTTCTAGTACTTCTTAACTTATTGAGGTTTCCACTGTGTTTAATAGGACTAAACTTTTAGTCACTTCAAAATAGATGTGTTCCCTTAAATAAGGGACAATGCCCCATTATTATCTTACCAGTTACTGTATGTAATTGTTTCTAGGCAGAGTTAACCTTTATTGAGCCCATCCAGAATCTCCACACTGCACAAGGTTGGCAGTGGATTGGTCTAGCAGACACTGAAGCTAGGTACATTTCTTATGTTTGCAATACACACACCATAGCTTTAGTTCTGCCACAGTAGAAAGGAATGTTGAAGAAAGTCTAAAAACAAAAAAACCAAATGCAGGTATAAAAATGGATCTGTTTCTCCAATGACCAATTAAATGAGCATAGAAGAGAAACAAGTTTTTCTAAAAGGGAGATACTCAGGATGCTACAGTAGCCTTGGAAATAATTCCTAGTTCAGGAATTGCTTCCTTCCTTCTACTTTTAAATCACAATTTCCCCAAAGCTACTCCTTGTCAGTATTTGCCTATATGCATGGTTATTTTACTCGACAGCTGCAGAAAGTAAATTCACATCTGACTGTCTTTTCTTCACCTGTCATCCCTTATTTCTGTCCTTTTTGGTATCTAAATCTCCTTCTGATTTTCTAGTCCTTAACAAGCCTTCACCTGCAGGGTACAGCATGTCATATCACAATAACTGCCTGGGTTTTTTACACACTTAACTCTTTCTATTGCTCCAAGATTGACTCGAGTGCATAATACAGAAGAATAACACATGCTGGAACCTACACCAGCTCTGCATATTGACCTATTATATAGTACTCCTATATCAGACATTATCTTGACATTGAGGCAAAGATCAAGACAGATTACACACACGTGTAATACACATACAAATTTAGGATGATATGCTGTGACTATATTGAAGTTTCTGTACATATGTAGATAGAAAAATCACATGGATGTAGATCAAGTGGTCCTGAGCTTGCACAGCATTACCCTACACACTGAAGATAAAATGGACTTTTCTTTATAGTTCTGCTGCTTTCACCAATAAAAACCTCTCTGCCTTGAAAGTAGTTAGCAACGTGAGAATGAATCAGAGTGTTACCATGTCCTGTAACTAATGCCCTATTTTCCAAGGCAAAGATTCATTAGGGAAAATGATTATATCTGTGTGGATCAGGGAACAGGGAGAAGTAGGAGAGAGAAAAAAAGGCAAGGTCTGGAAAAATGGAAGTAAGGATGACTGTGTAAGAAATTCAAGAGGAAGGGAGAAAAAGTTTAACAGAAAAGGCACAAATGCTATGAGTGAGCTATTGTGGAAAATGACAGCAAGAGGGAAGAGAAGATGGAAAAATGAAAATCCAGGAAGGAAGAGAAAGTAGTGCTGAAAGAAGAGCAGGCTCCATATATTTTAAAAAATCCCTTTTTATTTATTTTCCTAAAAATAATTTGGAATCAGAATTGCATACTTCCTCCCTGAGGTGTTAAATCCTTGAACGTAACAAAAAAAGTCAATAAAATAAAAACTCTGTTAGAGTATTGATTGCATAAAGCCACAGGTTAATGAACATCTGTAACTGGTGAGTCCTGCATATAAATGAGGAACATGGATCTCAGAAGCTTACAATTCTGGTCCAGTTATATACTGAGCATGTAACCAGTACATTTTAAGATACTATAATGGACAAAAAAATAATTTTTCCTTCTCTAAGAACATGATTCTAATTAAGAAATATTATTTTACTAATAAAATAGCAAAGATTGAGGCTGCAGAATTAATCCTCTTTAAGAAAACAATATTAGCTAGCTGGATTGCTGTGGGTTGAAACTCCATCCTTACACAGGCATACAACTTTCATTTTCAGAAGCAGTTGCTAGGATCCTTTTCTGTTTCCTAGCAACATATTTTTAACCTACTTTTCTAGTGCATTGCTTACCATGAACAGAAAGTCTTTGTAGAAGCAAATCTTTAGCTCTTCTTTCAATACAAGTATATGCATGTAATAGTAAATTGAATGTCTATCTGGAGGAGTTGTTGAAAATTCACATTTTTCCTGAGATTCAGTGCAATGAATGAAAAAAATTATGATGAAGTATCCCTGAAAAACTGCAGCTTTTCAATTCCTAGTGCCCTTGTAATTAAAATCTTACTATTATCTCTTGGGGGGGGGGGGGGGGGGGGGGGGGGGAAGTGTTCCTAATGGAAAACCCTATTATTTCTAGAAGAAGTTTACAAGTTTACTGGAGAATATGAGAGAACAACCTAATGAAGCCAATAGCTTTCTAAAATAGAGAGTACTCCCTTTTTGACTGCACTGTGATCCTTGGAGTGCAATATACTGGATATTAAAGAATCTAACAATAGGGCATATTTTGAAGTCTTAGAAGCAACAATTGAATAAAGATTTTCTTTTTAAATTAACAGCAATGACATATGCAAAGGGAATAAAGTATACCCCCATTTCCAGTGCCATTCTCATAATCATTGTTTAAACATCATTTTAGCAAAATTAAACTCGTCTGGGGCCTTTTTGTCAAAAAAGGGTGGTTTTGCCCTGCAGCTAATTAGGCAAGAATTACAAAACACTGTTAATAGAACATTATTTGCATGTTCCTGGTATTTCACTTTCACTTCTCATCAAACACACTAAATAATCCAATAACATAACCAAGTCATATCCTGCAGCACTATGGGAGCATCACAGAGTTCTTTTGATATCAGTCTGCAGCAGGAAAACCACAGTATTTTCCTTCTGAGAGTCTGTAAACAAACCTCGCATGCTCCATGTAATTTAGAACAATCAGTCTATGCAATGGCATGTTTCCTTTCCAGCAGGCATTCTCATAACCTGTCAGCAAAACACTTCACATACCAAATAACTAAGAAGGCTTAATCAATATGGGATGTAAAAGGAACACCAGATTACTTGAAACAAATACCAATACATATCTTTACAAGCTAATATTCAGCTACCAAAGAAGGCACAAGAAGGCCAAATGAGTGACACAGAAAAGCAATGCTGACATATCCAAATTCTAAAGCATTTTTCCCACTTCTAAACAAATGAACAAACAAACAAAAATCTAGGTGTAAATTAATAAATATGCATGATCTCAGCCCTGCTCCTATTTAATCAGATCTTACTACAAAAATTACCACTGATATATTAGTAAAAATATAAAACTCTATTAAAGTACAAAGATATTACCCAAAATTTATGTGTTCTATGCCATTGGTATTTTTTATTCCTCTATTTAAACAATAAAAATGGAAATATTGTCACATGATATGTGACATCCTATACAGAAAGGTGTATAGCTCATCAGCAACATAAAAAACTCATTTTTTTCATAAAGTATTGATTGAAATGTTTTTAATTTCTAGCACTGCTCTGTTACATTGGTAATTTAATTGTAACTAATGATAAACTATTAACTCTGATACTTACAGATAATTTCCTGGTTCATATAATTTTTTTTTCAATTAGAGTAATGTTCTTTGTGTAATTACATAGATAATAGGTTACTTTAGTAACACTTCTAAAGACATCCATAAGTTTATTATAATGAAGGTACACCTGTGCTGAATAAGAAGCTAGTAAATACTTGCAAATTATACATTACTGACAAATAGAAGAACGTGTGATTGGAACCCAGATATCTGATAATTTATTTCTTTTGTAGGCACCACATGGTATTTAATACATTATGATATCTTTCCTGGATATAAACTCTAATTCCTGAGATAATACTGTGATGAGATGCAGCATCATGGTATATAACTATAGATGTGTATTTCCTACTGAAGTATTGTTCCAGAAACCAGTATTGCTATTGCAATGTATTGACTTTCAGACTTACCACTGATTAAGCAGTGGGACTTCAGCAGGCATTTAAAGCATTGCCAATTGCCACAGTGGAAGGAACTGTGGCACAGGCAAGTCAGTTATGATCTTTCAGAGAAAGATACACCAATATTATAGTCATTTAAGAAAGGTTAATATAGTAAATAATTCTAATGAACTCTATAAACACCTATTCCACAAGGAAGTACTAAACGGCAGTGTAACTGCATACAAAAAAAGTATACCTCTCAGCCTATATTAAGTTAATCATTTATATTTGATAAGTCATCACAAATCCATGGGCATGAGAGAAGCCACTACCTTTTCAATATTGATCTTTATGTTATGAAACATAAAAAAAACAAAGAAAAACAAACAAACAAACAAACAAACAAACAAACAAACAAAATAACAAAGAGACAGGTGGGGACATTAATGTATGGGAAATTTCCAAAGCAAACATCTGCATATTAAACTAACTGGGTCTCTAAGTCATGCCAAGCCTTGTCACAGAATCCAGCATATTTTATCCTTAATTTTGTCCTCAGGCAAAGAGTAATGTATCTAAGATGTTCATTATGAATGAAACCACAACATTGCTTTTACTGTTAGGTTACAAAGCTCCTGAGGAAACATGAAAAGAGGTTGATTTTCAAAAACCACTTGGAGACAGAAAAGCACGGGGAAAGAAGAGATCTGAGGAAGTTGATTTTTCCTTAACGTGATGTTAAACATGAAAACATTTCCATTTAGTTGTAGAAAAGGTGATTTGGCTTGCAATGGAAGAAAAACAGTGGACAGTCTCAGAAACCTCACTATTTGGAGATTTTTGCAGGAGTTAAAAATATACTGAGGAAACAAAATTTTTTTCAGTATTTAAAGTAAAAAAAAATGAAATATAAGTGTAAATTAAATTATTTCCTTCTGTGAATGACATATTTTTTACTACAGCATAACATTCGTCCCATGTACAGTGATTTCTACACAATACATAGGACCTCAAATCAAATTTGAGCATTTGCAAATTGATTTGGAGCACTAAGAGTCCTTTAATTACCTTTGGATACAAAATCAGTTCACAAATTTCAAATATTGAGTCCAAAACTTGGAAATTAGTTTTTGAAACAAGGGTTTGATTTATCAAAAGAAGTTGTATCATTTTGCACAACAGACTTTTGGCACGCTGAAGTATCCTATCACTATTAATGCTAAGGAATCAGATAAATACATGCATAATATCTCTGCAGTGTTAAAAGCCCCTTCTTATTTATTATGAATGGTTAAATGTTCAAATTATTTGTCCAAAGCTTCCTGCTTAAGCATGTTCATTGTTGGAAGATTTTAATTAATATTATAATAATTCCGTACACTTATAACTGGCTTGTAGTGATCATACGATTTCGTTAGCATGCTCCTTTCTCTTCTAGTCATTTAACACTTACACAGCTAATTTGGCCTTAACATATTTATTCTTAGATTCCTGTAGCATAAATTAGAAAACTGCCACATCCTGTATCTTTCCTGGGACTTGGAATGATGTTTTATTTTATTCTCATAACCAGTCACATTTCATTCTCATATGAAGTACCTTTGCTAATGGACATACCCATTTCATATATGACTACCGTATGATGTCATACTCATTCCATATTTCAAAGAAAAAATAGAAAATTCACAGAGTAAAGGACAGTGATGCAGGAACTGCGGGGGTACCAATCCTACATTAGGATTTAACAAGATACTATTTTTGATACTCTAAGATCTTTATTGCTATGGTAACATTTGCAACATTTTATTGCTTTAAAATCTTTTGCTGAAGAAATGAGACTGCACAAATACAATTTAAGGAAAATACATTTGTAAACACCCACACAACTGAAAAATAAATGCAGACTGAACAAAGACTCATTGAGCTTTAGTTAAAGAGGAAAAAAAAGAGAAATATCCTCATAAACATGTGCAATTTCAAACATGTTTAGGAAGAATTTCACTGTCATTTAGCATTGAATAAACTAGGCACAAAGAAAAAGCATTCAAAAAACTGTTTAAAAGCATAAATTCTATTCACCAAAAAAATCCATAGCTATTTTTCTGGTTACTAGGTTCAGGGTTCGCAACAACATGATTTGATTTAGTAGGAGGGCACTTAAGAGACTGCCGTGACTCCCAGATGGCAGAGTAGACATTGTGGGCTGTTTATCCATCACCAGATTTAGAACTGCTGCCACCACCCTGCTGTGGAGGTACAACTGCACCATGGGCAGGGGCTGTAATGTCCTGCAGGAAGGACATTAGCAGGAATAGACCAATCTGTTCAAGCCTCACTGTGGGATGGCCAAGACAAATGTGTGGAAACAAATATGCTCCTTTCCAGCCCACACCAAAATTTCTGCTGATGCTTCCATTACCTATCCCTGCTGATTTGATTAAAGATGTAATTCAAGCTCCCCACTGCATTGTAGACTTCCCTTGACTTCAGAACCAAAATGAGTTTTTACTTGGCCTAGAAATTAGGGGAAGGATCAGAATGTGACATACCCCCTTGAAATATCTGGAATACAATGTCTGTTATGTTGCAAATTTTTCACTTTGATTCAGAAATAACTAAAAATACCACTACATAGAAATGAAGTCCCAGCTCACAGAATACTAAATCTCTTTCACTGGAGATTTTCAAGAACCCTCTGGACACAATCTCGTGATGTGCTCTAGGAAGACCCTGACTGAGAAGAGAGGTTGGACCAGATCATGCTGCTGTGATCTCTTCCAATCTGACCAATTCTGTGACTGTTGAATGCTGTGATTTTTTGACCAGTCTCTGTTTCTATTAATTCTTAATTACTGTGATGGCAACAGATTCATAATTGTGCAAATAAATTGAAGAAATGGAACAGAAAACAAAAATTGAGAAGAAAGATTCTTTTTTTTCCCCTATATTTTGAGTATTATTTTGAATGTCCTGAAAAACTATTTTGGTTAGCAATAATACTTATTGCATCTTAACTCACCAAACTACTATATCACACACATATTTAGTTCTTAGTCTTAAAAATACACATGCTTTAGATTCAAGCAATCAGAAAGTTGCAGATTAATCTTTCACAGCTTTTACCAACCTGAACCTAAATGCTGTAAATTGACACCTACACTTTACTCTTAGTTTAACACAGCAAAAGTTCTAGCACAGTAAAACTCCATCTTTACATGGAATTCTGGTTTATAATAAAATAGCAGCAATACCAGTGCAAAAGAAAACTGCTAAATGTTTGGATGCAAAATGTCAAAAACTGCAATTCAACTTTAAAAATTGCTTAAGAACTCCAATTCCTTATCAAAGTTTGTGGATAGACCTTAACAACTCCTCATTTCTCATACCACAGCTATGAAGTCATACATTCACTTTGTATACTGATCTTCAAAAGTGGAGGTTTTTAAAGTTTTAATTAGTGCATAGCAACTTGTTATGCAAAAGGGTTTTTTTTTCTTAGTGGCAACATTCAAACTTCCCAGAAGCTGAAACATTCTATTTACCTGGTGATTTATGAAATACTGATAACATACTAAAAATTTCTGCATTGAGACTTTTTTCTGAGTAACAGCTAAGGTTATGGATTTTACATAAATAATAGAAATGTCTTTTGAACTGAAATATTCGGTTTCTTACAGTTACTGATCTGGAGAGGGAATAGTTTACATTTTTCAAATTCATCTTGTTATATGTCCTCGAAAGGGACTGTTAAACTATAAATCTGCCTTACTTGCTCAGTACATATTTTTTTGGCCTTAAAAGACCATACACATTATGTATTAGTCATAACAGTCTCCTCATTAAAATATAAATGTATGTGATGTATTGCACAAACACCTTTCACTAGAACATATCTATCATGAGTTTGCTATTGAGACACAGATTATTTGAGTCTCAGGGTTGGCAATGCATGCTACTCTTCTATTTTCCCCAGCGGTGTTTTGTTCAGCTTCTTACTTACAGGCAAATGTTTTGTACATGGGTTTGAACTTGATATGGCACATTTCAGGGCAAATGTTGGCCCTTCTGGTACAGGGAGCTTTGAGGAAAGTGGTTGGGTTGCTCATAAGCTGCGATTTAAGAAGTATACAAACCACCTCCAATTAATATAATTCAGATGTGAATCTAGTTCATATCACAGACAACTAAGAGGCATAGCTTTCCTTCTGTAACAATTGTCTGGGAAACACACAGCCTGAAGGCTCCCTTTCCCAGCACCATGCAGGTTATATCACACCAGAGCAGCTCTGACTTCTAAGCGCCTTCTTTTCAGGAAGATCTCACAATAATCACATGGGGCTTGAAGCAAGTGCACTTCACCACTAAAATACTGGTGCCAACACCTCCTCAATATGGCTTTTTGCAGAGCTTCTTCCTGAGGCACAAGTAGACAAGAAGCTCTGCAAGAGCACAGCCAAGCCTGGTCTGGCTGTAATTCCATCTGTACCGCAGCCTTGTGTATTGGAAGAGAGACAGCTGGAGAAGAAAATGCACTGTGACCAACTGAGTTCTTACAGCAGCTACATTACTGTAACTATTCCAAATGTGTTAGGCTTCATTGAATTTCCATATTGATAACAGCTGGTGTTATATTGTGCAACTGCTTATTAATAATCTATTTCTGAATTCAATATACATTTTAAAAAATTGTTATCAAAATTCTCCCAGAACTGGGTTAGGGCTTCTCCATGCTGAGTTAGGTTACCTGTTATCAATTACTTACAGCCTTAATCACAGCTGAAAAAAGCTCCTGTAAAGCACAGTGTGTTTCCATCCTTCCTGTCCTTCACCTAGAAAAAAGTTACAGTTCTTCATATCTATTTTTCATAGGTTTCATTTTGTCTTCAAGCTGAAAATTCAGTGTGCAGCCTAGCATCTGAGATTGAAGCCAATTACAGTATTTTAGGATTCCTTCATTTCCAGTTTAATTTACTGCACCTGCTATTATTTGAAATTGCCATTCCTTATCTTACTGTTTCATCACAATTGTCTGTAACTGATAACTTACAAAATTATTTATTTTGATATGATTCATGATGTAACACACTTTTGGCTCTCTTGCACTGTGTGTTCACGGTTTGCTTCTAGTGGACCTGCTTTGAAAATGTATATTCTGTTTTACACTTGCTACTGACTTGCTGTTTTCTACAAAGGCATTTAGAACTGCTGGCATCACTGAATTCAGTAGCCATGACAGCAGCAGTATTTCTTGCTTTCTCTGAAACAGAGCCTAGGAGGGAAATTGGGTTGCTAAGGCAGTTCTATAATCTTGAAGGACCTTAATCTAATTCATAAGGCAATCTGTAGTCTATAAATACTACCTGTTACACAAACAAAATATTTAAAAAAAAAAAAGCTGTAAACAAATCACAGAAAAACTTATCATAAAACCTCGGAATAGTAGAAACTGTTATGGTATTCTGACTTTCCATGGAAACAAATCAGATCTGAAGGACAGGCAGCATTCTGGATTTTAACTACAGATGATGCAGAAAGTACCACCACTTACAGCTTACTCCACGTTTTCCACTCTAAGACTAAAAATAAAAATCAGGATTTAACAGAGGTCTCCTTTTTTTTTTTTAATTTTATCAATGTTATCAAAGTAGAAAACTTTGTAACCTGAATGAAGCATGGACTTGAGTTGACTGACATGAGATGTGATAATACACATGTACATTTTTGAGTTTTAATCACTAGATACACACTGCACGAAAAAAAAAAAGCTTAAAGAAGATCATTAAGTTAATAAATGGAATAGTTTTAATACTTTAAGCACACATACTTATTCGCTAAATAAAGTGATTTTCAGTGGATCTGCTTTGAAGTTGAGTCAAACCCCTTTACTTTTGGTTCTTCCATTGTTCCGGTTGACATTACGACTTCTCTGTCCTAGCTACATCTTGTCTTCTTTGAGTCACTGTTTAAACTAACCTGCTTCCTTTTATAACACTGTAATGATAATAGCTATTTTTTAAAGAGAAAAGTGGTAAAATTGTAGTACTTTTCTTGTCTACACAACATGCTTTATTTTCTTCCTTCCTATCCCTTAAAGAATTAAAAGCAAATTCTCCCCTAAGATATTTGAAAGCCTATCTCCTTGCCTCCAAATACTCTTCTCCAGTCTCAAGCATTTCCTAATTCTTCCCTTATTCATATGTTCCATTTTTCTTCCTCATCTTCTCTCTATCAATTTTTGTCAAATTGAGGATGCAAATAAATCTCTTATGCTAACAAACCTCTTCTCTTGCCTATTACCCTTGCAGTTACCAGCTCATCTTCATGCCTAGACCAAATACAAAGTAGCTATACTTTTTCATTTATTGAATAACACCTGGGTGTTAATGGAAGACTTTTTTTATTTCACTTAGGCCTCTACCATGTCAAGGACTGCAGAAAGAACTGTCTGGACAATGATGAAAGAGTGCTCTTATAAAAGCCTAAATAAGCATAAGCATAAGCCTTAGCATAAGCACACACAAACTTAGCTATTATATTTGTGAGACATATACTTGCCTGTTTTAAAAACCTATCTGAAGCCTTTGGTAATTAACTGCACTGATCCTGTTGAACAAACATTGGAGAGAAAGAGAATAGCACTTTATTAAGTTGCTTCTTTCATTGCCATGAAGCTTTTTTCCACACAAGCTAGATTTTGTTATAAACTTGTGTATAAATATATCAGTTACACTTTAAATATATGTATATATTAATATTATTACTAATTAATTAAGTATGAATACATATTTATACATGGAATCAGGAGCATCTGCATTCTAAATGGTTTTATTTGGGAGATGTGCTAATTACTTCAACCAAGGCAACTTGAGAGTTTCACAAAAGCAGCAAGATGTCTAGAGGCTTTTATTTCTAAAAAAATAAATATTATTATACACTTCTAGTATTCAGTCACTTCAAAGAAGTAATAACAGACAGAGTGTTTGGGAGTTTTTTGAACTGTGTCTTCAGCATCTTCACCTTTACCCAGCCCCAACTCTGTGAGGTGCTTAAATTATTAAATAAGTCTAAGAATTACAACTTTTCTGCCTGCTTAAATAATGAGCAGTGGGGAATTAATGACAGCATCAGTAAGACTTCAATTCTTCTGTTCAGTGTGTCTAATTCTACACACTAAATTTCACTTGACATAAAATACATGACAAATAAATAAATATAGCCTGACTAGCTCATTAGAAATGGCAAAAAAATTAGCAAAACAAAGGGAAATTAAATTATTTCATCTAATACTGCTTCCAGTTCACACTTTCAAAGAGCATTGTTCACCCTTACTATGCAGCAAGGGATTGTTTCAGCTCATAAAGAGTGATATATTCCAGCATTATAACTTAGACTGGTGGTTAGGTTGTTACAGCTGCAAAAATGAAAATACAGTCAGCTCTGAAATATTCTTGAGTAGTTTATCCAACCTGCATGTTGGATATCCAACCTGCATGTTAAGACTTCCAACTTGGCTCTGTACAGCGGCACCTTTGGTCCAGCTTGTTTTATAAGCCCTAAAGGTTGCTGCTGTAGTTTCCAGAAGATTTATTAGTGAGACTGTAGTGCAGTGCAAAATCACATAGCCAGCCCAGGTTTCCTACTTACTATAGGAAAATCATTTGCACCACTGGTAGAGAAGGAAGGAATAAAAAGAGATGGAAAATTTGGAGTCATTCTAACTACTGAAATATGCCAAACAGAGATGAGATTAGATTATTATGGTTAAGGAGAAATTCACCACAAAAGACATAGACATACTCAAGCTTCCAGCTATGGAGCAGAGATAATAGCAATGAAGACAGTGTGGCAGCAGTGCTCCAGAGACCATATATTTTCTAGCACAAGCAATTGTTAGCTATCTTCACTGCTATTTTTACCCAAGAAAGTAATACATAAGCCGTGTAAGACCGTGCTGATATGTGGTAGCAAAGTAATTATCAGCACCTCTTCCCTCTTCTGAAATACAGATGCAGAAAGGGAAGTATTAAAAGGCTGCTAAGGGTAAAGGCTTGCTTATCACAGCACAGCATTCAGTTCATGAAGGGTCCAGTTCCAGCACCTCACACTGTGCAATCTTCATGTGTAGATTTTCTGTCCATGGAAACCAATCTCTGATGATGGTAGCAATCAGTCCCACTTAACCAAATGCAGAGGCAGGACATAATTGAGCACATGTTCTGAGGTGCATCATGGCCCTCTGGTTTCTATATAATGCAATAAATACTAAAGAACAAAGAAGAAAGTGACTCGGGCAATAGGGAGATTAAAGTTGACCTGACCTAGAACTAAATGGAAATTTCCTGCAAAAAGTATTGCTTTTCCTGGGGAATTTTTATTTCAGCAAATCACCACTGGCAGGAAAATGTTTCACATGCAAACTGTATAATCAGACTATGTGAAAAAAGCAATTTTACAGAAGCATGGGAACACTTAAGAAGTGGATTCATTTGACACACTACATCCTTGTCTGCCTTTGTTCACATAAAATATTTTCAACACTGCAGAAAGAGACTCAAAAAATTGGTAAAAATTTTCTCTGAAAGTAAAACCCGTTGAAGGAATTAAATGAAATTGCCTTTAGGGATTGCTCTACATGACAAATCTAAAGGCTTAAACTTTAATTTAATAAAAAGAAAACAACTGACAAAAAAAGCTTTTCATTATTTTTAGCTGGCCAACATTAGCTCCTTTTTCAAATTAATAGCCTGATATTTTTGAATAAAAAAATAATCCATCCATCTCTATTCCGTATTTCAAAAAATGTCAAAAATATAATTCTTTTTGTTTCAATTTCACTTTTTTTCATTCCATTATAATAGGAATATTTTTCAAATTAATTAAATTGACTATGCCTCATTCTTTAGTCAGCATTCTCTAATGCAGAGACTAGATGATAAGAGATTTCATTGCTGATGGATCTTTTAATTCTTTGGTTTTCTTCCAAAAGTTTTAGATAGTGATAGCAATAATGAGCATGACCCCTGAGATTTCTATGCAAGAAGGAATTTATTAATATTTCTATAAAAACATAAAGTAACTATCAGATTAGTGGTCTCCCTACAGTAGTGTTCCTCCCTATATGTAGGAAATTACAGAACCACAGAATCACGACGTTGGAAGAGACCTTCAAGATCATCAAGTCCAACCTGCGCTGTAGCATCTCAACTAAACCATGTCACTGAGTGCCACATCCAGTCTTATTTAAACACATCCAGGGGTGGTGACTCCACCACCTCCCCAGGCAGACAATTACAGTACTTTATCAATCTTTCTGTGAAAAACTTTTTCCTACTATCCAACCTACATTTCCCTTGATGCAGCTTAAGACCGTGTCCTCTCATTCTGTCAGTTGCTGCCTGGAGAAAGAGAACGACTCCCAACCTGACTACAGCCACTTTTCAGAAGCTGCAGAGAGTGATAAGGTCACCTGAGTCTCCTTTTCTCCAGGCTAAACAACCCCAGCTCTCTCAGCTGTTCCTCATAGGGCTTGTGTTCCAAGCCCGTCACCCCGCTGGACGCGATCAAGTGTCTCAAGGTCGTTCTTAAATGGAGGGGCCCAGAACTGGAGCCAGCACTCAAGGTGTGACCTCACCAGTGCCGAGTACAGAGGAAGAATGACCTCCCTGCTCCTGCTGGTCATACTATTCCTGATCCAGGCCAGGATGCCACTGGCTTTCTTGCCCACCAGGGCACACTGCTGGCTCATGTTCAGTCAGCTGTCAACCAGTACCCCCAGGTCCCTTTCTGCCTGGGCATTGTCAGGCCACTCTGTCCACAGCCTGTAACGTTGCGGGGGTTATTGTGGCCAAAATGCAGGACTCAGCACTTGGATGACTTAAACCTCATCCCATTGGTTTCTGCCCATCCATCCAACCATTCCAGGTCACTCTGCAGAGCCCTCCTACCTTCCAACAGATCAACAAATACTCCCCGCTTAGTGTCATCTGCAAATTTACTAAGGAAAGACTCAATACCTTCATGCATGTCATCAATAAAAATATTGAACAGGACTGGCCCCCGCACAGACCCCTGAGGGACACCAGTGGTGACTGGCTGCAGCTGGATGCAGCACTGTCCCCCAGCACTCTCTGGGCCCAGCCATCCAGCCAGTTCTTAACCCAGCACGGAGTGTTCCTGTCCAAGCCATGGGCTGACAGCTTTTCCTGGCGTATGCTGTAGGAGACAGTGTCAAAGGCCTTGCTGATATCCAGGTACACAACATCCACAGCCTTTCCTGCATCCACCAGGCGGGTCACCTGGTCATAAAAGGAGACCAGGTCAGTCAAACATGAACTGACCCTCTTAAACCCATGCTGGCTGGGTCTGATACTCTGGCCATCCTCTGAGTGCTGCATGATGATACTCAGTATAAACTGAGGTCAGGCTAAATGGCCTGTGATTACCAGGATCCTCCTTCCCACCCCTTTTAGAAACGGGTGTCACATTGGCCAGCTTCCAGTCATCTGAAACCTCACCAGTGAGCCAGGACTGTTGGTAAATGATGGAGAATGGCTTCGCAAGCTCATCTGCCAGCTCCCTCATCACCCTGGGATGGATTCCATCTGGTCCCATAGATTTATGAACATCCAAGCAGCTCAGCAGTTCTCTGACCGCCTCCTCCTGGATAACAGGGGGACCATTCTGCTCCCTGACACCATCTACCAACCTAGGAGGACAGCTGACCTGTGGAAAAGCCGTCTTCCCACTGAAGACTGAGGCAAAGAAGGTGTCAAGCACTTCCGCCTTCTCCTCATCTGCAGTTGCTAAGTTCCCTCCCTCATCCAATAGAGATCAAAGGCTGGTCTTGCCCTTCCTTCTCCCATTAATGTATTTGTAGAAACATTTTTGTTATCCTTCACAAAAGTCGCCAAATTAAGTTCAAACTGAGCTTTTCCCTATTTTTTTTCTACATGCCCTTGCAACCCCCTTAAATACTTCCTGAAAGATCTGACCCTCCTTCCAAAGATGATACATTGTCTTTTTATTCCTAAGTTCCTTCAAAACCTTGCTTCCCATACAGGCTGGACATTTGCCTTGTCAACTCATCTTTCTGCACACAGGGACAGTCTGTTCCTGTGCCCTCAAGATCTCCGTTTTGAAGCATGCCCATCTTTCCTGAACTCCTTTGTTTTTAAGGGCTGCTTCCCAAGGAGCTCCCTGACTAAGTCTCCTAAATAAACCAAAATCTGCCCTCTGGAGATCCAATGTAAAAGTCCTACTGATGTTACTCCTGATTTCACAGAATATCAAGAATTGTCTAACTTCATTATCACTGTGCCCCAAGCAGCCTCCAACCACCACATCTCCCACCAGCCCATCTCTATTTACAAACAACAGATCTAACATAGTCTCTCCCCTGCTGGGCTCATCCATCAGCTGCAACAAGAAGTTGTCCTCCACACACACTCTAAAAACTTCCTGGACTGCCTTTTTCAGCTGTATTAAGTTCCCAGCTAGATGTCTGGCAGGTTGAAGTCTCCTACAAGAACAAGGGCTGGTGATCCTGAAACTATCTCCAGCTTCTTGTAGAGTAAGTTGTCCACCTCTTCTTCCTGGTTGGGTGGATGATAACAGACTCCCAGTAGGATGTCAGCCTTGTTGGCCTTGCCCTTAATTCGTGCCCATATTCACTTGTCTTTGTCGTCATTAGTTTCAATATCTATGGCATCAAAACCTCCCTGATATAAATGGCCACCCCTCCACCTCTTCTCCCTTTCCTGTTTCTTCGGAAGAGCTTGTAGCCATCCAGTGCAGCATTCCAGCTATATGAGTCATCCCATCACCTTTCCATGATGGTGACTACACCATAGCTTTGCTGTTGTACTATGGCCTTCAGCTCTTCTTGTTTATTACCTGTGCTGTGTGCATTGGTATACATGCACCTCATCTGGGCTACTGATTTCACCCCTAACTCAGGCTTACCACCCTTGGGTCTGCTTCCAGACAGCCCAGCTGCATCCTCTTCCCCCTTCAAATCTAGTTTAAGGCTCTCTCAATGAGTTCTGCCAGTTCATGAGCTAAAATTCTTCTGCCCTTAACAGAGAGGTGCATCCAACCCAGTTCCAGCAGGCCAGGTGCTGTAGAAGTTGTCCCATGATCCAAGAACCCAAAATTCTGCCAATGATGCTGACCCTTGAGCCACTTGTTGATAATGTGGGCTCTACTATTCCTTTCATCATTTTTCTCTGCCACCAAAAGGACTGAGGAGAAGATTACCTGTGCTCCTGCCCAATGAACCACTTGACCCAGTGCCCTGAAGTCCCTTTTAGTTGCCCTGACACTCCCCTTTTCAACTTCATCACTGCCAGCCTGGATTATCAGCAGTGGGTAATAATCAGAGGGCTGAATCAGCCCAGAAAGTCTCTCAGTAATATCCCATACCCAAGCCCCAGGGAGGCAGCAGATCTCCTTGGAGAATGGATCTGGTTGATATATGGGTCACTTTGTTCCCTTCAGATGGGAGTCACTCACTACGACTACCCTTCCTTTCTTTTTGATGCTAGCAGTGGTGATCTGTCTTACAGGTGAAGCATAATTGGGAGTAATTTTCCAAAAAGAAGAAGAATTTTCTCATCCACTGCAACCTTGTTATGCAAGGACTACAATCTCAGGAATGCTACATATTGCCTGGAATAAAAATAAAATAAAAGCAAGGACACGGTGTGGTTTTCACACAATAGAAGCAGAATCACTGAACTGATGGGGACCACACTGATGAACTCCAGAGAGAAAAGCGGACTAATTAATAGCACAGAGTACAAATTAGGGTTTTTATGTTAAAAAATAAGACTATTTGCTTCAATAAACCCTGAAATTCACTTTAGGTTTCATTGAAGACTTGGTATGTTTCACATTTTATGTTTTAGTATATCTACATTACTGCCATTTATCCCCTGATTGAACTATAAAAAGATATAAAATTGGGCCATCTAAAATCACATGTAAATTAAATTATCCAGATTTGTGATATGGATAACTACTGTTCAGAAGGTATCTAACTGTCTAATTGATTAACCTTAAAACCTAAATAAAATTACTAACATGGGATACTTATTTCCACATAAAATTAATTGAGAAAGTTAAGATCCTAGATGAGCCGAAGCATATTTTAAGTACTTTGGTTTTGCCACAGAAATCAGATCACTGAAATGGAGTTTGACTCTAGTGATGCCATACACCAGAGCCAGATACATGATGAGCTCTCACTTCCTAAACTACAACTTCAAATAAAATTTTTTTCTCATCCATAACACAGGATTATAAGTTTCGAGGCATTTTTGTTGGATGAATAAAATCAAGCAGTATGAATGTCTCCTCAGAAAAAAAACAATTCTTTAACTCAACAGCTACTTTGGGGTTTTTTTATATGAACTTGTGGAGTTTGGTACCAAATGTTTTCCAGTCCAGCTAGAAAGGTGCAAGTGGGTATGTGACAAACACTAAAAGACAAACATGCACAAGTACATACTGTCCCTAATATCTTATTCACCATTATATAACAATCATCATTATTCTTCAGAGCTGCCTAAAAAGAAAAGAAACACAGCAATGAAACATGAAGAGTTGTTCTGTTCAGATCTGCATTTTTGCTGAACTTTGTCATGACCTTGAATGCAAATCAGTCTGGGATGTATGTGTCCTAGAGATTTATTGCTGTGGTTTGCTCCCATCTTTTCTTCATAAACTGAGTCAAAAATAACTCAGACAGCTCATTAGTTACAGCATGATGCATTTTGCCCTTAATTTTGGGGATGGCAAATGTCGTCATTATTATTAGAGCAACATGTGTGGTGTGATACCTGTTGTATCACAAAAACCAGTCTAGGCCTCTATGCACCATCTGCTTAAAGAATAATCACCCTGTGAAGTATTTGTCTTTGGCATCCTACCTCACACTATTTTCTGACTTGACAGGCTTTCACTGCATTAATGTTTGCTTAGCCCTGAGATTTATCTTTCCTGTTCTCTGAGTATCATTTAGAGTTATTAATAAAACTGAAATAATCTCCATTGCCATATTTGGGTTGTCTACAATGTAACTGAAATGAAACATTTTAGAGAGTTACCTCAATGGAAACTCCATAGCTAAGAAAATTCTTGTGGCATTAGCATAAAATGTTCTATGCAAAGGAATTGTTCTTCTTCAAGGAATTTTCCAGTAAATCACTACAAAAATAGCACTTCTCTTGATGTTTCCATTCTATACTAATGTATTTTTGCCAGCTTTTTTATTTAAAAGACATTTTGTAACATAAAGACTATTTGCCTTAGTTTTCAATCCTCCATTTGTTTAGTGCTTTATACCTAGTCAGAGCCAACGATGGCTGTTTCATTTACTTTTTAGTCATAAATCTGCATTCTGAGGTGCAGCATTAGACTCACTAAGCAGTGGTGGAATTGGTTCCTTTATCACTATGGTCCCTTTATCATTATGCTGTCTGTTTTCTCTGGAAATTTTTAACTCTGCACTGTTCATTTTTCACTCTTCTCCCTTACCCAGCATTGGTGGGCAGTAAGATATATAAGTGTTTTTTATATATACATAGATGTGACTTGTCTAATGAGCTGCACCTTGTTGAACATGGTAAGGCAGTGGTATGTCATCTTCTGGACTAATATTCATTATGACATTTCCTGTATCCAAATTTAAAATAGAGCCACAAAATTATAGGAAATTTGCTATATCTAAGATCAAAATTTAATCATTTATTAGGTCAGTCATTAATCCTGACTTTGATGGCAGTTGTTCCTTTTTTAACATTTAACTGATTATTATTTTTTTTTTAATTACATATCCCTGGGCAGGGATCTTTCCTCACTTGTTACTTACTCCAGAACAAAAAGTAAAATGTTGTCTTGACATTTTGGTTTGATTTGTTTGAAACCTGTACAGAATAATGGACCAAATTTGTTGGAGTAAAACAGAAATGATACTAACCACAACTTCATAAAAAGCAGTGAAGATCTTGTCTCCTTAATTCGTTTGGAGACAATACCTCTACCATACCATTATGCCACATCCAACTCTTTAAGTAATCCCAGCAATGAAGATTTAGGTTAATTGGATCCTGTTCTTTCTTTTCAGCATACAGTAATTCCTAATGATTTCAAATTAATTATTCAGTTCTTTCACTTTAGGACAAACAGACAGATCACACTTAGGCACAATCATCCATATGGAGTCTGCTAGAGTTTCCATCACAGAAAGAACAAAGTCATATTCAAATATGTTAATATATAAAACCCTAAGGTGTTAGCATGAAACATGTCAGTCAATCAGAGTCGTCTGAGGTCACACACAACCAGTATGATGCTACCAGTAGGCAGAAAATACGTATTTTTAATAGGAATTGTGCAAAGAATGACTTTGGGTACTCTTAGTATTAATGGAAAACGATGACATTCCTCATGAAGGATATATCAGTTTTTGCTAAACCCTTGTCCTTTTCATGGGCTTTTATCTGAAATAGAGTGTCTCCATGTTTTGGACAAGAACGTCTGTTTCCTTAACCTTTTTATCACTGCCAGGAATTAGCAATACTCTTTGACTTTTTAACTGCCTCTGAGACTGAATATTTGAGGCACATAAAATAAAGACATCCTCATGGAGCAAAATTTCATTTCCCTATTTTTATTCCATTTATGTATTTTATCTTTAACCAATATTTCAAATTAAATATTGGAAGCTTATGGGGTTTTATTGTGAGGTTTTTTAAACTAACTATTAACACAAACTTGAGTTTTCAAGTATTTCATTTGTACAGCATATAGAGAAAAAAGTCCCACAATATTGTTTCAAATATTAAAGGTCTGCCTATTTCTTCCTCACACGACACAAGTTCTAGAGAAATAGATAATACAGATATGTTTTAAATTCCATTATGAATTCTAATTTTTGCATCAAGTTGACAGGCTGCATTGAATCATAGAACATGCTGAGTCAGAAGGCACCCACAAAGATCACTGTGTAGAACTCCTGCCCCTACACAGGACAGCCCCAAGAGCAACATCATGAGCCTGAAAGCATTATCCAAAAGCTTCTTGAACTCTGGCAGCGTGACTTACTTGCTGTGTGCACTTCCCTGAGGAGCTGTTCCAGTCCCCAAACACCCTCTGGGTAAAGAACCTTTTCCTAATATCCAACCTAAATCTGCCCTGACACAACTTCAGGCCATTCCCTTGGGTCCTGTCACTGGTCATCACAGAGAAGAGATTAGTACCTGTTTTTTTGCTTTTCTTTTTGAGGATGCTGAAGACCTCAATGAGGTACCCCCTCAGTGTCCTCTTCTCCAGGCTGAACAGACCAAGTGATCTCAGCCTGTCCTCAGACAGCAAAGGAAGGGTTGGCATATTTTTATACCTTACATGCTGGAAGTTACTATTCTAAAGTGGCTGATTTTTTTAGAAAGAATATTTTTCACAAAGTTTTTCCATATGCTACTATATCAATATAGAAAAAAATGAGAATCAAAAACAGGATCCAAAAGCAAAGGGTACAAACCAAAAATGCCTATGGCAATATAAAAAGGAGCAAAAGTGAGATGTTCAAACTATTAATCTGCAACTTACTAGAGGGGAGGTGGGAGATTAAAGGCAAAAGAAAAAGAAAAAATGAAGGACTGTAATGTCTTGATCTCTGAGAATCCCTCTAAGAAAAGAAGAAACCCACAAAAGACTAAACAGGAATATTTTATTTGAAAATCTGCTATTACTGCAGATAATAATATCACTGTTATTGTAGCAAACACTGATGACTGGCTGAACTCTCTCTTCAAATAATTATGGCCTTGTTTTTTGCCAATATATTTATACACATTTTCTCAGAAAATGGGTAAATAATTTTGCATAAAATCCTCTTGATTTTTGAAAGTGATAATCTCTAATCTCCTTCTTGTCCTTTTCTACTTATACCCACTTCTAGCCCCCATCTTTACAAGTTTTTATAGTTTTACTCTGAAATAAAAATGTGTCTGTTTATCTGTCAGATCTTACCTTAAATGAAATTCCAGCGATGTAAGGTTTAGCAGGCAAAGATTTTAATGTAAATTGTGTTTAATTAAACACAAGAAATGACAGAAAAAAATACTTACTATTGTTCGTCTTTCATTTAAGCATTTTTGGTAGAACTCGTCTCTACTGAAAGTATTATACATGTATAATTGATTGAACTGGCCACAATTAACAGAAATATCTTTTTCAACTCTCTAAGAAGAAAGTTTTATTGTGAGACCACTTTACCACTGACATTTAGTCCCAGGATCATGGAATCCAGATTTTAGATAAACACTGCTCCACAAGAAAGAATCTGAAGAATTTCTTCATACACAAAATTACTTTGTTGACTTAGGTAGGAGCTTATCACTAACATTTAACAAAATCACATGCCTGTTATTAAACGCTGACAAGGGCCACTTCTTTTCATATGCAAAGCCTGGGTGTTTTTCCCAGTTATCTGAAAGCTTACTTTTGCAGAATACAATAAGGGGCTTCGGCTCATCTTCAAACCTTATCAAAACCATTTATATTTGAACAGTAATGGATTATGTGCTCATACTTTACCAGTATTTTCATTACTTTATGAAAGCCAGGCTCCTGTAAAAAAAAATCCAAATATGATTAATGATACAGCAGATTCCCGTAATAGTGGTAAAATATGCAGCCATTTAAAAATGCACAGAACCAGTTTTGCAATGATGAACTGCCAAGGAGATTAAATTCTTTAGAGCACTAGCTCTGTGCCACCTGTGATTCTCAGTGTCATATATGCAATTCCTTTGATCCTAGTGAGAGTTAGTCACTGCTCTGGGTAAAATCCATTCCTTTGTAAACAAGCCCTTCTCTTTGCAGACGTGCCTAAATGGTCACAATATGAAGATTAATGACTTAGTTTAGGCTTTGTACAGTCTTACATAGCTGCCAGAAGATAACTGGCTTTTTACCCCAGTCTCAAGAAATATATGTGGAGCCACTTGCAGATAATCTGCATTTGACTTTATAGATATATCTCAACTCCTTTGTCAAGTCATAATGTCACCAAACCAATAGTTGCAACTTCTGCCACAAGTCCACCACTAGAGAATGCTGAGGACCTTCTTTTATTCAAACTTCATTCCATTAGATGTAAAAATCTATTGAAAGGAATTTTAGGCTACTAACTCCGTGAGTTCCAAACCCAGCACCTGAATAACTTCAGCGATTTCCTTGTGAAAAAATTTCCACTTCTATTTCAATGATGTACTCCACATAATAGTAATAATACTATACAGTTTCCCAAAAAGGAGATCTGAAAATAATTAAAGGTTTCAAAACATGCTCAGACTACAAAATCCCAGGTAAATATGTAATGTACTAAATAGCACAAATAGTATTAAAAGATATGCTATTGCCTTCTGTCCAGTCATCTTCTGAGGATAAAAGACCCAAACTGTAAGCTTGAAAACTTTAAATTCAAAAAGCAAAATATTTTCTGAAGAGTAAACCAAAATAGATTCTTAAGGGCTGAATTGACAACACAAGCAGTAATTTATAGAACCTAAAAACTGCAGCTGCAGATGTTTTCAGTGCCAAGAGGCTGAATTTGGTTTAAATGAACATAAACAGTGTGATTTTCATTGCCAGTCACAAGTTTTCCTAGTTCAGGCTTTATTCCCCAAGTGGATATTAATGCAGACAAATTCTTTATTTCACATTGACATTTTCTACTGTCATAGACAGATATCACACCCCTGGGTACCTATGACCTTTCTGACATTATGAAGAGAAAGGAATGCATGGAACTTTATATAACAAGAGAAAAAGCAGCATAATATAGACACCAATGAGAACAATGCTCTTGAAAAATAAGAATAATGAAGGAATTGTCTAATATGGAAATTTCACAATGTGCTTTCAGAGCAGAGCAATGGCAGAAAAAACCTCAAAGACCAATTTATAGCTGACTTACAGAGGGGTAGACAAGTACCAAGATTACTCAGAAGCAGAAATGTACAATCTCCTGACTGAAAACTGCAATAAGCCAGCAGAACAACTCACACAGCTCAGAATATCCTGCTTGTCAAACTCTTCCCAAAGGCACTACAGATAATGACAGGCTGTAACATAAATAAATATTTCTGCCACTTTCCTGCCACCTTGAACAGGTATGGCAGCCCTCTTTGCATGACCATACAACACCATCTTGCCATGGCACCAACATCCCTATTATCTTGTCATGGTAGACACATGGTAGACACCTGCATTAACATCACTTAATTACCATTCAAAGGACTCTATGATACCTGTCTTAGTAAAAGATAAAAAAACCCCAAATGCCTACTTCCTTCTTCAAGGTATTATCATTTAACTACTGGCTGCTTAGCATCAGCTCACTACCAGCTATAATATTTTAATATATGATTGCTGTTAACATGGTAAAGCAAGAAGAAAGCCATGTGCATGCTGTCTACAGGCATCCAACAAATTAAAGGAAACAGGTTCATTAATAGATCCCAAGCATTATTATATTTGAATAGTAAAGACAGTAAAAACTCGTCAACTATAAGAGAAACATTTGACTACTTGCTTTTAATGCAATACACATACAATGCAATAAATACCATTACCAAAAAGCATTAGAGCAACCTGTGTGGAAAATTTCTTTCGATATCATTGCAACCCATATGTTTGAATTTAATGACAAATTAAGCTGTGTCCAATGTAAATCTAATCAACAGAACTTTAAGTATAAATTACTGTACATATCATAGTCTCACAGACAATAAAAGCTGTGCCAAACTATAGAAGACACTCTGTGTTTAAGTACTTTTTTTACTATTTCTATTGCTTAGTACCTGAGGTTGTTCAACTTAAGTGGCAGCTGTACAAGAAACAAGAAAAATTAGTTTAGCAACATCACAAGGATCATTCAGATTCACAAACTGAGAGAGCAGCAAATGGTTTAATATGGGTTTTAGTACTAACAATAACTTTTTTATTTACATTACATCCTTAGTTTTCAGAAAAGTATGTACAGAACATCTGGTAGGAGTAAAAAGAGCTATAATCCCTTCTATGGAGTCAGGCCTTATCTGACAAATCACCACAGTATTTCTAAGAGGCATATAATCAGAAATCATAGATTAAGCTTCACTCTCACACTGAATGGAAAATGTCTGCAGAGTTCAAGGAGAACAAGGGGCAGTAGGTCTCTGTGAATTAGAAAGACCAGGCAGCATTGTTACATCAGCTAACTAATATAAAATTTGTCTGGAAAAATGAATGCTAAGAAGATTTGAAGTCATTAAACTAAGTTCTCTCTAGCTCATGCTAGACTTAAAACTGCAGATTCATCCAATTTGTAGTAGTCCATAATACCAGACATACAGGTCAGCAGCTGAATAAGCTGATGTGGCTGCTACACACAGAACAGTGACTTGCAGTGACTGGAAATTCAATCAGAGAGACACCAAGTATTCCATAACACAACTTGAGTACTGACTACTGCAAAGACTCTCAAGACGCTGTCCCTGTTTACTGGGTTATGATTCATACTCATCTTCCATAGCAACTTTAAACCTAAATACTGCATTTTATATCCCATTTGGAATGCATAGCCATATGTACCCATTAATGAGAACTTTTATTAAAAACATCACAATTTTGACATCTGAATGAAGTTCATTATCCAATACTTATGGCAGTGACTGCATTTAAACCCTGAGATTAATTTTCAGTTAATTGCACAGATATCAAGAGTGATCACAGTAGGGCTGACTGTTCTTACTATTCCAAGAACTCAAGACTAAATCCTATTTCAGCAATGTTTGAAAACTATTTTAATGTTAAATGAAAATTCAATACCAGACTGGATAGCAATATCATTCATAGTACAGTAGAATGCACAATTTCAGCTAATTTCAGATGTCCTGAGCACCACAAAATCTATTTTTAAGCCCCTGTTTTCAACTACTGTGCATTTTAAAAAGCTTTGAGGAATAGAGATATTAAAAAACATAGTTATCCTAGGCAATCATAGAAATTATGCTAGCACTATGGAAGCAAAGTATTTCCATTAATCTCTTCCACTTTCATAGAATCATAGAAGGAGAAACGTTTCATTTTCACACTTAATGTGCTGTCTACGCTAAGATCTTCATTCATTAGTTTTCAGGAGAATATTTTCATGTCTGATAAATAGCATTTCTGGGTTAATTTTCCAGCTGTGTGTCAAACAGAAACAATAAAAAGTCATGCTCGTGCTGGAGTATTATCCAATTTGGTCATGTGTTCAAGACTTAAACATTTATAAACTGTGACTTTTGCAATTACAAATAATATATGGCTGTTGTATATTCAGCTTGACAAATCTTTTCAAAGATAAAATGTAATCCATCTTTTTATTTCTCCAAGTGCATTCATCTGCAACATCCAAGGGAGATCAGCTACTCCCTTTGTATGCCAGTTTGTCTCAGACTGTTATTCTCTTGAGTGGTTTTTTTTTTTTCCTTTTCATGCATCACCATAAAATTTTGCTTCCAAAGTACCAGAAATGTTACTGTAATTTGAATAATTGGAAAATTCCTCCTCATAAGATTTACATTTTTACCTGAAATGGAGGTTCTATAACAGAAGATCATCTTGTTTGCAAAATGTCTATTATACATCTTATACTGGCTTGCCCACCATTCAATGGCTTTAAGATGCTGGTGATGTGTGAAATTACATATACAAGTTTGCTAAAGATATCTGTCAACATCAAAAAAGTCTCAGATGCAAAATTAGGCTCTCAGAAGCCAAATTAAGGAATCAAACTGAGTAAAATATTCTGTTTATCTAAAGCAATTTAAAAAGAGCAGTGTTGCTAACCTGTTGGGGGTTGGTTCTCTCCATTTTCCCTCTCTGGAATTTTCCGCATTGTCATGCTAAGATACCTGTTGACTGGGCCCTGGTGACAAGGGTGGAGGGGAGGAGAGAGAGAGAGAGAGAGAGAAGAGGAAGTAAGCCCCGCGAGATTCAAACAGCCAGAAGAGGAAGCGGAAGGCTGGGCCTCGGCCCATTTCCCCCGCGGAGTTCGGACGAGAAGGACGATCGCCGTCTGTGTCCCATCCCAGCACCGGGAAACCACCATCGGACCCTGCCCGGCTGTCTTCTCGCTGTGAACTACCACCATCCAGCACTCTGCTGAGCACTGGGACCCACACCGTGAGCGGAGAGCTCTCTCTCCATCTCTCTCTCCCCCTGGGACAGCTCTGCCATCACCCCCAGCCCTCCTGCAGCTCTGCGGGACCCGCCCGCCCCCAGCACCGGGAACTGCAGCTCAGGGAAAAGGTGCCTGCAGCCAAAAAACACTGGGACTGAGTTACTGTTCTGTTTGTGGGTAATTTCATAGCTATTGTTGTTCTTGTTTGTCTTGTTAGATATACTAGTAAAGAACTGTTATTCCTACCCCCATAACTTTGCCTGAGAGCTCCCTTCATTCCAAAATTATAATAATCGGAAGAATCACATTTTTTTTTTCAGTCCAAAGGGAAGCTTCTGCTTTCCTTGGCAAACACCTGTCTTTCAAACTAGGACACTAACCCTATTCATTTCTTTACACTCCACTAAGAGAATTCAGTGTTTATTATCTTCATTTTATTTTTTCCCCATAGAACTCGGCAGCATAGATCCTCCTTCCTGCAAAATCTCTGTCTCTGCATTATGGATTCTACAGATTCATATCTGTTGTCTGTGTCACATAAGTAAGAAATAAATGTATGTGATCCAGAAAAAAAAAACACTGTTCCCAGCTGCATTCAAGCAGTACCAAGTACTTTCCTCACCCTGAAACAAGCTCTGTTTACTCTAGACACATAAGAAAAAGGTAGCAGTACCACTCCTCTGCTTTACTTCCGCAAAATATCTACTCCACTTTTGAAAATCCAGAAATAGGGACTCATTAAAAGACAGTTATTAGAGAAACTGAGGTCTAAGGCACATAATTCAGTCACCACAACTTAACAAGCAGTCATGCACCAATTGAACATAGTAACAGCCTGTGTATGACACCACATTTAAAAGAATTAGACATTTAGGAGAATTTAGTGCAGACTGAGAGAAAGAAAAATGGGTATCTTGCAGATGACATGGCAGGCTGAGAAAGTGAAAAACTGAGATTTTGGATGAAGTATCTATAAACCCTGAAGAAATAGTAACTCTATAAAGCTGAGATTGCTAAATTGATGTTTATTTCAATCAACATGAATCACTAATTTCATACTGAAAAGTGCCACAACACAGTCAGCTATTGGCTCTCCATAATCTTATATCCATCTATAAATGTGACATATGCTGACACAGCATACACGAGCTTTGACACAACCTACAGAGGTATATGCTTGCTTTGAGAAAGGCCATCCGCTTATTTACACAGGATATCCCCATTCCAGATTGACAACTAAAATAGATACTTTTCAAATCAGCCTAATAATTGGTTCACCACTGAGAGGCAGAATTTTGTCCTCAGTGGTAAATAATACTTTATCAAGAAGCCAAATTATTCCTTCTGTTTAGCAGACAAATGGGAATCAGTTCAAAGTCATGCTACTAGTTCTCTTTATAAAGAATTTGTTATACATATTTAAGCTGTCCATGATGGGTTTCTGAGAAAGTAAGGACCCACATACAAATTCATACCAAATTCAAAACCGGCACAGCTTTTTCTATTTGCTGGATCTCAAGACAAATAAAAATTAAATTACTGCCTAAATACATCTCGTCGCACAATCAAATGGGTGATATTATTTAATAGACCTTGAAAACAGGGTACAAAGACTTTAGAATAAGAAAATAATCTTAGAAGTTACAGTCTTATATGTATCTGAGAAAGAAAAATCCAGTTTCAGCCTCACTCTCAATAGGCAGAGAATTTAGGGTAGCATCATAAAACAAATTATAAGCCATTTCCTTCTGTTAATTCAATATTCCAACCTGCCTTATTGTGATCCTTCCAGAGGGTAATTCTAGACTACAATACCAAGATGGAAAGAAAATTTTAACAGTTAGCTTGCAATATTATTGTACCGTCTCAGTCTATCACAATAGATTCCAGATTGGTTTACCACTATTTATCTCTATTAATAAACAATAGAATAGAAATATAAACACATTCAATACTATATTACAAAGAGATTGTAGTGAGAAATAAACAAGTTTTATTAATGTCATGTTTAAACATCAAGCATTTAAATAGACTTTTAATTTTTCTTTGAATTCTAACACAGATAGAGGAAATAAGATTTTATCAAGAAATAAGTAAAGAATCATCCATTAGCTGTGAGACACATTGAAAATGTGTCACATCTCTGAAATATTCTTCCCAGTACTGAATCTCTGCTGGACTTAAATCAAAACTTGCAGATAACTTTCCCTAGGGAACTTACAGAGGTGAGGAAACATCTAAGAAAAAATCTTGAGAAAGAGGCAGATGACCAAGTCAGCAGAAGCACTGTGCCAGATGCACAAAGAGAGTGAACACTTAATTTTCAGTATAGTTCTCAAACATATAACTCGATCTTACAAAACCCTGCTCAGATATCACTTTTCTTGAGGAAGCCAGGATTCTGAGTACATTAACTGGAAGTGATACTTCACTTGTATTTTGAATAATTCTGGCATCTTAAACATAGAAGACAGTAAGGTTCAATATATATTTTGACTGAGGAAATACGCACTTATTTCATTAAAAGAGCCTTGATAACCAGGCTATAACCTAGTCTGGAACAAGGCACTCTCCTATGAAACTTGTTTCTCAAAGTACAGAATAATTACAGGCTAAATAAAGAAAAGCAGAAATATCTCAACAAGCTGGTTACCAGAGCACTCACTATGGAATGAAGAGACTTGAATTCATTATTTCCAATGGCTATTATTTAATCTACATTCTGTCTCAAGAATTTCTTACTGACAGATCCATAGTCAGCTACTTACTTTAACATATGCTTACAGAACTAGTCAGAGGTTCATTCTGGGGTGAAACTATGAAAATTTAAATTAAAATAATGGGATTCAGTCTTAACTATGATCTTTAATCATCTACATTCTTCTAAATCAGCCCATCTATTTTACATTCCTGTCTCAGGGTGAAGGTGCATATTCATCTACAACAAGCACAGAAAGAGTATAAAGACTTGTTAAACAGTGATGGTTAAGTTCCAGGTCATTAAAATACAGCAAAAATGCTACTCAGAGAAGCTCAGGTTCTCAAGACTGAGTAGAACTTCAGTTTTGAAAATGCAGTAGAATTTTCAGTTTTGAAAATTGGCAGTAGTGACTAATTCCTCCTTTGTTTCAGGAACAACATTTAGTGACAGACAGAGATGTTAATGGTTAATGGCTCAAACATTTGGCCATTTGTGGAGGTGGCAGGGTGTTTTGCTGGGACCAGGTTTGCAACCCCAGAAGGGCAGAAGGGAAGGTTTCGAGTGTGTAGTGGAGAAGCCTCTGGTCTGCATAAGACAGAGGGGTAAACACTCACCACCAGAGGCTCTGGGGTTTGAGCCAGATAAGGGAAATGGCTGAAGATAAGCAGGTCTTGCAAGGTGGGATAGCACTTTTTATTACGCCAGCTCCCTCACCCCACCCCACCCTGGGGAAGGTCACATCCATACAGGACGCTCATATTCACACACATAGGCCTGATAATGTTCATCCCTTCTCACTGGGCATAGCTGGCACAACTGCACTGACGTGACAGGTGGCTCCATGTCTTAGAAGGGCTCATAAACCATCAAAGACCCCCAAACCACCCCCCACACTAATTTCTGGGGCCTTCCAGCAGATTACTGTCCATGATTCACAGAGCTGCAACAGACAGGTAAAAGGTCTGCCACGGGGAGGTACTGGGGTGTTCCCACCTAACCTCAGTGTATTTTAACAATTTAGACTTTTGTGTTTCACGGGATTTACCTCACCCCTGGTGGATCAAGACTGCAACCATCACTTTGACAAAGAGAAATTGAAACTGCAACAATCAAGTTTCATCTCTGGATCAACAAGTTGTGATGTCTTTCTACCGTTATCCTTTCCTTCTCTTTCTTTTCCTCATACATTTTCTGAAGTGTTATTTTTGTTCCTTTGTATTGTTACATTTCTGTAGATGACAACAGCCAAAATGGCTACATACCTGCTTTCCATTGCAATTAAACTGTACTAAAATAAACCATAACACCATTTTATAAACATCAGTCATTTGGTGTAATTTCACTCTATGGGAAACCCAAGGGGTTAGTAGAATGCCCTGAGGAATCTATTAGAAGAACCTGAGTTATCCCCACTTTCAGGGGGAGGTTGTAACAGCACTCTGTTCAGAAACCTGTCCAGTGTTTAAAAGCTTATTAAATCAAATATAACAAAACAAATAGAAACCTGTTATGTGTTATTAATTAACAGGAAATATCAAAATGAAGTGCATTAATTACTTGAAAATTTGTGAATTTTTATTTGCCCATTTCAAATTACTTTTTCAGTGCAAGTGAAAGGCAGATTGCCTCCTGGAGATGTGTCTTATTTTAAATGCCAGTGATTTCATTCAAGATACAGAAAGAAGACGCTGGTTTAATGAGAAAATGCTAGGCTTTTTTTTATTCTATTTCTAACTAGCTTTTGAGATATTAAAATGAAAATTATATTAAGAATTGTATTTGAAATCTTCAAAAGAACTGAAGAGTTCATGTTGCTTATGAAGAAGTTTATATTGGATGCTTCAATCTTTTTCAAATCCCTTGAATACTTGAGACTCTCTCTAAAATTTCTATCACTAGAGCCATACGCAGACATCCTTATAAGGTGCTATGCATTTGAAGTCTTAAAAAGAGATTATTTGGAGCTATTTCCCAAAACTTATTTCAATCATAGTAATATTAGAATATGATTTCCAGTGTATTGGCTGACAATATTTACCATTTCTACTGCTAAAATAGTTCAATATAGACAATTATGAAAGCATTAGCATATAATTTTATATACATCTTAATAGTTGAGCACAGAGAGTAGCACAGAGCTATGTTGCAGCACATGTTTATTTTATCCAGTTTATTGTTATAATGGGTTGTTCCTATGTACCCACCCCTATGTTTTCCCCAGTTGGTCTGTTCCCAAGTGGTATCCACCCCTGAAACTACCTTGTTTGGCATTCCCCGCCCCTTGTCCATCATTGTAACTCTGCCCCTTGTTCCAGCCCCTTCCTTGTCCATCATTGTAACCCTGCCCCTTTTTCCAGCCCCTTCCTTGTCCATCATTGTAACCCTGCCCCTTTTTCCAGTCCCTTCCTTGTCCATCATTGTAACCCTGCCCCTTTTTCCAGTCCCGACCTTGTCCATCATTGTAACCCTGCCCCTTGTTCCAGTCCCTTCCCTGTCCATCATTCTAACTCTTCCCCTTGTTCCAGTACCTTCCTTGTCAATCCTACCCTGGGCCAATTCCCTAGTTGCTCCACTCCTTTGGGGTGCCCGTTACTTAATGCCCCATTGGCCAGTGTAACACTTTCTCCTCCCTATTCCCCTGATGGGTTGTAACCCTGTCAGACCCTGCCCTCCACTCCTCCCCTGAGGATCGCTCACTGGTCAATTGTTTGTACCCACCTCCTGATCTGTCCCCATATTTAATCCTGAGCGCAGCCGTGGTCAAGGACTATTTGCATCTGAATGTTCCAGGTAGTGAACTCTGGTATATGGGAAGTTGAGAGCCTGCTTTACTTCTTTTGTCCAATCCTAGATGTGGGCCACCCTGAGGAGCAGCTAGCCCCAAAGGTTCTGCTTTCAGGAAGTTTTACTATGGGGCAGTTCCCCACACCTGGCACAGCACTGGTGTGCCTCTGGACAGCTAGCTCGGTCTATGGTGGCTGTGTCAGAGTGACTCTCAGATGAGAGATTACATGAAACAGGCTGTGAGCTTTAACTGCCAGTAGGTATTATCACCTTATAAGTTTATCATTGAGCAGCTCAGCTCTTTCGGTGTTCCATTTTATGTGTACTAATTGATTCACAGTGTTACCAAGTGATTTTGGGAAGCATGTAATGTAAATATATTAGGTGCTAAACACATTAATCTGTGTATGTCTAGTATTTAAAATTTTTCCAGAAAGAGATTATGAAGAAAAAGAAAAGTCTATAAAATTTTCAGGTCTGCGAAAAGCACTGTAATTACAAGAATTTTGGGGTTTTGCACCATTTATAGAAATTTCAGAAAAATTAAGCATGGCAGAGGTCTGTGTTAATTAGTTACGTGACCAGGATACCACATAGGAGCAGTAATACCACGAGTTTTGAAGTGACCACAATGTTATAGCAAAAGACCATTTAGCATTTTCCCTTGTATCTCCATAAATGATATTAATATTCTGGAGCTACTCTTAATAGTCTATTCTCAAAACCTGAAAACATGAAGCCATTGATGTGGGTCAAAATGAATTGGTTTTTATGGCACAGACTTCAGACACAAATTACAGTGTTATTTTCTCTGTTAACAATATCACACTGTGAAGTAAAAAAAGAACGTAAAAAAGCATTAAAAAAGTCACAAATGACAAACAAAGCCAAGATTTCAATATGAACCAGAGTATGTCAGCTGTATATCTGGAAAAAGGTACAAGATTCAGAGTCTTCAGAAGAAACGGGAAAGGGAGAAGAGGCGGAGGGGTGGCCATTTATATCAGGGAGGTTTTGATGCCATAGATATTGAAACTAATGACGACAAAGACAAGTGAATATGGGCACGAATTAAGGGCAAGGCCAACAAGGCTGACATCCTACTGGGAGTCTGTTATCATCCACCCAACCAGGAAGAAGAGGTGGACAACTTACTCTACAAGAAGCTGGAGATAGTTTCAGGATCACCAGCCCTTGTTCTTGTAGGAGACTTCAACCTGCCAGACATCTAGCTGGGAACTTAATACAGCTGAAAAAGGCAGTCCAGGAAGTTTTTAGAGTGTGTGTGGAGGACAACTTCTTGTTGCAGCTGATGGATGAGCCCAGCAGGGGAGAGACTATGTTAGATCTGTTGTTTGTAAATAGAGATGGGCTGGTGGGAGATGTGGTGGTTGGAGGCTGCTTGGGGCACAGTGATAATGAAGTTAGACAATTCTTGATATTCTGTGAAATCAGGAGTAACATCAGTAGGACTTTTACATTGGATCTCCAGAGGGCAGATTTTGGTTTATTTAGGAGACTTAGTCAGGGAGCTCCTTGGGAAGCAGCCCTTAAAAACAAAGGAGTTCAGGAAAGATGGGCATGCTTCAAAACGGAGATCTTGAGGGCACAGGAACAGACTGTCCCTGTGTGCAGAAAGATGAGTTGACAAGGCAAATGTCCAGCCTGTATGGGAAGCAAGGTTTTGAAGGAACTTAGGAATAAAAAGACAATGTATCATCTTTGGAAGGAGGGTCAGATCTTTCAGGAAGTATTTAAGGGGGTTGCAAGGGCATGTAGAAAAAAAATAGGGAAAAGCTCAGTTTGAACTTAATTTGGCGACTTTTGTGAAGGATAACAAAAATGTTTCTACAAATACATTAATGGGAGAAGGAAGGGCAAGACCAGCCTTTGATCTCTATTGGATGAGGGAGGGAACTTAGCAACTGCAGATGAGGAGAAGGTGGAAGTGCTTGACACCTTCTTTGCCTCAGTCTTCAGTGGGAAGACGGCTTTTCCACAGGTCAGCTGTCCTCCTAGGTTGGTAGATGGTGTCAGGGAGCAGAATGGTCCCCCTGTTATCCAGGAGGAGGCGGTCAGAGAACTGCTGAGCTGCTTGGATGTTCATAAATCTATGGGACCAGATGGAATCCATCCCAGGGTGATGAGTGAGCTGGCAGATGAGCTTGCGAAGCCATTCTCCATCATTTACCAACAGTCCTGGCTCACTGGTGAGATTCCAGATGACTGGAAGCTGGCCAATGTGACACCCGTTTCTAAAAGGGGTGGGAAGGAGGATCCTGGTAATCACAGGCCATTTAGCCTGACCTCAGTTTATACTGAGTATCATCATGCAGCACTCAGAGGATGGCCAGAGTATCAGACCCAGCCAGCATGGGTTTAAGAGGGTCAGTTCATGTTTGACTGACCTGGTCTCCTTTTATGACCAGGTGACCCGCCTGGTGGATGCAGGAAAGGCTGTGGATGTTGTGTACCTGGATATCAGCAAGGCCTTTGACACTGTCTCCTACAGCATACGCCAGGAAAAGCTGTCAGCCCATGGCTTGGACAGGAACACTCCGTGCTGGGTTAAGAACTGGCTGGATGGCTGGGCCCAGAGAGTGCTGGGGGACAGTGCTGCATCCAGCTGCAGCCAGTCACCACTGGTGTCCCTCAGGGGTCTGTGCGGGGGCCAGTCCTGTTCAATATTTTTATTGATGACATGCATGAAGGTATTGAGTCTTTCCTTAGTAAATTTGCAGATGACACTAAGCGGGGAGTATTTGTTGATCTGTTGGAAGGTAGGAGGGCTCTGCAGAGTGACCTGGAATGGTTGGATGGATGGGCAGAAACCAATGGGATGAGGTTTAAGTCATCCAAGTGCTGAGTCCTGCATTTTGGCCACAATAACCCCCGCAACGTTACAGGCTGTGGACAGAGTGGCTGGACAGTGCCCAGGCAGAAAGGGACCTGGGGGTACTGGTTGACAGCTGACTGAACATGAGCCAGCAGTGTGCCCTGGTGGGCAAGAAAGCCAGTGGCATCCTGGCCTGGATCAGGAATAGTATGACCAGCAGGAGCAGGGAGGTCATTCTTCCTCTGTACTCGGCACTGGTGAGGTCACACCTTGAGTGCTGGCTCCAGTTCTGGGCCCCTCCATTTAAGAACGACCTTGAGACACTTGATCGCGTCCAGCGGGGTGACGGGCTTGGAACACAAGCCCTATGAGGAACAGCTGAGAGAGCTGGGGTTGTTTAGCCTGGAGAAAAGGAGACTCAGGTGACCTTATCACTCTCTGCAGCTTCTGAAAAGTGGCTGTAGTCAGGTTGGGAGTCGTTCTCTTTCTCCAGGCAGCAACTGACAGAATGAGAGGACACGGTCTTAAGCTGCATCAAGGGAAATGTAGGTTGGATAGTAGGAAAAAGTTTTTCACAGAAAGATTGATAAAGTACTGTAATTGTCTGCCTGGGGAGGTGGTGGAGTCACCACCCCTGGATGTGTTTAAATAAGACTGGATGTGGCACTCAGTGACATGGTTTAGTTGAGATGCTACAGCGCAGGTTGGACTTGATGATCTTGAAGGTCTCTTCCAACCTACCTCTTCAGTTCTGTGATTCTGTGATTAAATTCTCGGAATCATAACTTGGAGGTCTCAAAACACTAGGTACTGCTTAGAGAATCTTCTGACCCACAAGATAGATACATGCCACTAAACAAGACAAATCTTGCACAAAGGAGTGAAAAATAAAATTGTAAATTCTAAATTTCTCATTTGGATATGCATTTTATAATGTCAAAAGCTGAGATTGACATTTAAAAACCAAACCTCTCTTCCCGTTATGAGCAATTGCAGTATTGGTAAGGGTTACATTTCTGTTGTTAAAAAAGCAGTGTTCTGTAGATGTAGCATTATTCACACCAACAGGATTAGTTCTGTTAAGTTTACCTAGAAAAAAACAGCAGGGATAAGTACTTGGCTGACAATCAGAAGACCTACGTTTCGGTTGTCAATATGACATCCAAGTGGTATTAGGCAAGGTCCCTTGGATTTTTTTGTTCTCTTCAAGTATTAAAACTGTCAGATGATTATCTCTCTGAATAAGGACTGAAATGTATGAAGTAGCCTAAAAATACAACCTAAAAGTGCTGTAAAGACACAAATTATTACGAATTGTTTCAGAGGTTACTAATGCCGTAAAGTAAACTTAAGATGCTGCATACGGTTTTTTTCCTGCACAATCAAATCACTTATATTTTTACCTATAAATAAGATCTTCGAGTATCATCCAAATTAAGTGATGAGTAAGTGAGGTTTATGACTGCTGCAGTGCCCATTTATGCTAAACAAATTCTCCACCCCCTGAGAATATTGTGAGGTGTTTCTCTCCTGACTTGCACAGTTTCTGCATTTCTCTCTAGACACTGTAAAGCATTATAGCTAAATTTGCAGAAGGGGGAAGTCTCTCCAGGTAGCAGGCAATTGCTGCTGCTAAAAGTGGCACTCATTCCATCAACCCACTCTGTTAAATTGGCTCAGTAACCTGCTGAAATTTGACCTTAAAAGGACAATTAATTCTTTGACCCAATAAAGCTGAGCCCTTAATCCATACCATATCGCTTCAGGAACTCAAAGACATTGAACTGTTCAATGAACTGTGATCTTAGTCTTTTTTCATTATAACTTGTTTTCAGTCAATTTGTAGTGAAATATTTGGACAGATTTTTATAATGATCTACCTTCTATTATCAGGAGCTTTTCCTTTTCTATTAATGATTCCTTACATTCATAGTTACTTACACAGCAAATTTTACCTGTATGCAACCAAAAGTAGTCGTTTTACTTTTTTCTTTTTTTAATACATTGTCCTAGTTTGAAAGACAGGTAATTGATAAGGAAGCCAGAAGCCTCCCTTTGGACTGAAAAATGTGATCCCTCCTCCCTACAAATTACTACAATTTTGGAATTAAGGGAGCTCTCAGGCAAAGATATGGGGGTAGGAATAACAGTTCTTTACTAGTACATCTAACAAGACAAACAAGAACAACAACAGCTATGAAATTAGCCACAAACAGAACAGTAACTCAGTCCCAGTGTTTTTTGGCTGCAGGCACCTTTTCCCTGAGCTGCAGTTCCCGGTGCTGGGGGCGGGCGGGTCCCGCAGAGCCGCAGGAGGGCTGGGGGTGATGGCAGAGCTGTCCCAGGGGGAGAGAGAGAGATGGAGAGAGAGCCCTCCGCTCACGGTGTGGGTCCTGGTGCTCAGCAGAGTGCTGGATGGTGGTAGTTCACAGCGAGAAGGCAGCAGTGCAGGGTCTGACAGCAGTGAGGATGGTTTCCCAGCACTGGGGATGGTTTCCCAGCACTGGGATGGCAGAGATGGGACAGAGGTGGCGATCGTCCTTCTCATCCGAACTCCGTGGGGAAATGGGCTGAGCCAGAGCCTTCCTTTTCCTCTTCTGGATGTTTGAATCTCTCAGGGTTTCCCTCTTCTCCCCCCTGCCCCCTTCCCCCTGCCACCAGGGCCTAGTCAAAAGGTATCTTACCATGACAATGGGGAAAATTCCACTGAGAGAAAAGGGAAAGAATCAACCCCCAACATATATTATTAACAAAATAACTTGTTTATATTTTTCACTGGTTTTAGTTTCAATGCTGAGAATGAATTCTTGATTTTGTAAGCTATGTAAATTCAAGCTAAGTTTTAAACATCTGTAGTCACAGATTTGGGGCATTTTTGTTTAACATTAACCCTCAAGCAGCAGCAAGTAAAAGGTAAATTTACTCTACCATAGAAATAGTATATTCCTAGTAGTGTCAGAAACCAAAACATTTTACTGGGACTAGAGCAACAACAACAGCAAAAACATAACCAAGCAAAATAACCCACCAAACTGGAAGAGCAAGTAATTTCATCATGTCTTAGCCCACATGTAGTTCTCTTGCATTAATGATACATTAATTTATTTACCGCAATACTACTGCAACTTCTGGCCATTTCATCTCACTCAAATGAGCATGACAATACCTGCATGTCTCTCACTCTCGGAGGTTTCTTGCTTCACTTAATTTTCAGTGGTAGCCAAACAACAAGGGAGTATATATAGCAAACTAACGTTCTTTACAGATACCTCTCAAGAGTTGTTCTTGAATACTGAGGAACAAGTAACGTAATTGTCCTGGCTCATGTTGTTCTAGGGAGCACTGTAGCTAAATCTTTTGCTATAAGTCAGACCTGTTTAGTGAATAACTACTGCCATCTACTTATCTTACCTAATGTCACTTTGACACTTTTCATGTTACTGAGATCACGCTAAGCTGCACTGCACTGAAGACATTGTTCTGGATTTTTTTTTTTTCTTATATGACCTTGGCATTAAATTTTTATAGTAGGTTATTAATCTGTATTAATCTTCCCTGTGGGTAATAACAGGCAGAGTGAGCAGATCTAATAAACTCTACCACAGCAGCAATGCTTTTATACTATTAAGCATCTTGCTTCAGTGATTCATGTTAAACCAGGTCTGTGTTTCTTACTTGAATAAATGACTAAGGGAAAGACACAAATGTAGAATAATTCATAATTTTCTCAGTGAAGAGAAGTAACCTTTGGAAAATTGAGAGGGTCTATGTGGTTCAGCATACTTACTAATGAATAATCATGAATTGAATCACTAGAAATGAGAGTGAATAGTATGTTCAAAAAGTAGCTGATTTCATTTTTCCATTCCAAATGTTATCTTTTAGGATGCAGTGTGGCATCCTAAGGTGTGGCCCTGTGTACTAGGGAGTGCTTTAATTGTCTAGAACTAATGATGACGATGACAGGGTTGAGTATTAATAGACCAACAAGGCAGACATCCTGGTGGGAGTATGTTACAGACAATTTATGACCTCTGGAAGAAGAAGCAGGCATCTTAGGAGGACTACAAGAATCTTGTGAAATTATGCAGGCAGAAAATTAGAAGGGGCAAACCCCAGCTAAGACTCAAGAGTTACTGCCATAAAAGACGACAAAAATGTTCCTATAAATACAATAGCAACAAACGGAGAGCTAAGGAGACTCTGAATCCTTTCTTGGATGCAGGGGGAAACACAGTAACATAGATAAGATACTTAATGCCTTCTTTATCTCAATTTTAATAGTAATACCAATTGCTCTCTAGGTACTCCTCTTTTCTAGCCACTTCTGCTGGACATGTTTTGACTTTCCCACAGCTTCAAAAAAAGCATGATGCAGAAGAATTGAGAAATTTAGACAGAGTGGCCAAAACAGATGAAAACATGAGTGTGGTAAGTCAGTACCTACCAAAGCAAAATGGTGATTAAATTGCATAATCAAGGCAAGTCACTTGTGAAGTTTTGGGATGGAAGAAAGAAGTTACCAAGTTCAGTGTATGTGTGTCACATAGCCTTAGTCAAAATGATGAAATGTAGAAATGCTGAAACTATGAGAATATAGTGTCTGGGAGAAAACTGTAGCCCTGGCTGTAAATACTTCATTCATTCTCTTCTTTACTCCATTTACTCTGCTGTCTCATGTCTGAGATACATCAAGGCAGTAGAGAATTAGTTACGGGCGAGGTCATGAGGAGCATTTGAAGACCAGGCACAAAAACAAGCACAGGGGAATGAGTTTTCTGATGAACCACACAATCTAGAACTAGTAAGAAGGTTGACTAGCTCTGCTGTTTACTAAAAAGGTGTTCTAGCAGCACCCCTTCACAAAGCAGCAGACACTTAGCAGTTTATGACCTAGACATGCACATTATTCTGCTTGCAGTGACATTTATTTCCATCTGCTGTTTTATTACTCATTGCTTGAACTGTGTTATCATAAGTTGTTTGTGGACTATTAAGCAGGACAAAACTGGGTAAGAGAAGCACTATTGCCTAGCTTAGCTGCGTTTATGACAAGACAACAGTGTGATTTGAAGATTATATGCGTGTTTGGATGTGTGCTGTTCCGAATTCTCACAGAAAAACAGGCATAGAGAAATCTCTTTATAGGTTTCAGAAGGAGGGGAAAAGTCAATAACTAAGAAATTACATCTGAAATGGCACATTCTCCAGACCTGCAATGTCTGCTGTACAGACTCTGAAGTGTATTCTAAAATGAAGTGGTGCTGCTTTCCTGTGCAATCTGTGAATAATTTGTGACACACATTGAACCTATTTATATACGAAGACCTTGTGGAGGAGAGAGGATTGTTTGTACTGAAGTACCTCAATATATGTATTGCTGAAAACATACAGAATGCAATACCAACAAAACTGGAAGGCACCTCTAAAAAAAAAATTATTTTGAAAGGTATCCATGTCCTTTTATTATTATTTTGAATTGCAGTGTATATATTGTCAGAAATGGGCATTTCAAAAATACACTTTCAGTGGTCTAGATTATTTTAACACTTTTTGTGGTAGTATAACAGCTTTGAGATAAATCCTATTTTCGGAACCACTCTGTTTTATTCCTTTTGTTAATATTGCTTCTTCGTTTTCTCTTGGCTTATATTGAAGCACTCACTGATGAAATACATTAACTTTATTTAGAAGTCTCGCAGGTAATTTGTCAAAATTATCCAGGAATCATAGCAGATAGGAATAAAAGCACTTTTTTATCTTTAGCTATGCCTGAAGGCAGAAATCAAATTGACAGATCTACAAGCAATCACTTTTTTAAGGTTTCCAAAGTGGAAAATCCAAACATCATAGGCAATTTATTTCAGTTCTTCATTTAATCTTCACCCTTAGCAAATTTCCAATAATATGTAGCAGAAAACTTCCTTGCTGGAACCTGAACTGTACAATTCTTGCCTGATCTTACCCCTCACTATGGTGAACAGTTCCCTTCCATTTTCCTGCTACCTTTTATGTATTTGAAAATAATAGTGTTCTCTTTGAAAGTCTCTTTATGTTAGATAAGCTCAGTTGACTTAGTTCATTCGAGGAAGAAATACGATATTTTTTCTCCTATTCCCTTTCTAAGGTGTAGTCTATTTTTGTAATATATTCTGTATCTCTGGCCAAGTTAGATAGAGGTTTTATGTCTCATCATATGAAATTCACCCAATTTCTGATTTTGTGGAATTGATTCTAAAATACTGTGCTTACAATGGGTCTACCCATGCTCAAAGTAATCCTCCACATTCTCAGTGGCTGAGTGGCACTGATAAAACTATTAAGATCTTTGCTCTTATATCAAAACTGAGATATCACATGGTTCAGTAAGGAATTCAGATTACAGTGGTTTACATATCAATATATTGATGATTTTCACCTTGATCTACAGTTTACAGGTACAGTTCTGATTCTCATAGTAACTAGAAGTACAAATACTAGCAGTCTGACAGCTATATTTAAGGAGCTACAAATAATTCTAAGTGTCCTACTACTAAATATATACAAAACAGAATTAGAAGGGAATATTAAGCTCTGCACGTTTCTCTTCTGTTACTATGGAAACTACAGTGGTCCTCAAAATAGGCAAGGTATTTCAATCTCCAGTCAGATAATAGTTAAAATGTTGTTTGGTTTCTACTAGCTGGATAATGGAAACTCAATCCTCAAATAAAATTAAGTTCATATGTGCTCTAAAGTGTGTGAAATACAGAATAAATCTGCTCACATAACAATCAGAATTTCTAAAAAAGGAAAAAATAAATGGTATCTGAATGGTAAGGCTTTTAAATTTAAGTTACTGGTTTAAATTAGTCAGAGAAAAGAGATTTTATTTCACCACTAACTCATCATTTTAGAATTTCTCCCTGATACATTTTTAAAGCTTATACTGTTTTAGAACAGGAACTTTTTAGACTTAGTCATTGAAATAACCCATCCCTAAGAGATCACTACAAATTTGGAGACAAATCGTGTAGAAATACCTGGTTGATACTCTGAAGCTGAAATGCAAGTGTCCTCTGTCTTTGGATAGATCAAACTTCAAATTTCCTTCCACCATGGTAGAGGGATTCAGATTCAATATCATTTGATATAACTCTTAAATTATAAAATCAACGCAAAATACTTACAAGATGATACATAAACTTCTTAAAAAACTTCTAAAAATACTGCATTCAGTTAGAACCATAATTAATGAACTACACATTTATTCAATTTTATGGGATTAAAAACTTAATTATTTTTAGTTCTTGATCACTAACAGAAAAAAAATTCATGAAATTCCTTTTCAAAACCAAGAGTTAGTTTTGCTTGAGGAAGGATATTTTTTATGTCCTGAGTAAGATGAAGATACGATGTATTCTGGTTAATGTTTTTTTATTAAAAGAAAGGTGAAGAATATGCTAATGACTCTAGTGGCAAGCAAGCAGTATGCGATTCCTCAGTCATGATAGATGAACAAAAGAATATAGATTGATGTTTGCAGAGAATTACCAATGTATATAAATCAATATAAACCAAATACACTCCTAATCATTGATAAAATAAGATCTCCACATCCATTCAGCTCTTCTAATAATTTCTTTCCTAAGGTAACAGCAAGAGCTAATTAAAATGCTTTGTGTTTATTTTCTTTTTTTTCTGTACCAGTCCTGCAAACAGAGCATAGAATGTGCACTACTCTTACATGGTACGTCTCTTTGAAGTTTTAGAGATACTGGGCAGCAAATACAGATCACAAAAACCATACTCTCACTGCTTTCTCCACTTTATTACAGGCAAATTAAAAGCCAGAAACAGGTTTGTAATGCCTTCTAAAGGGCTCTGTTCAATCATATCTGCTTCTAATCCTGTCTCTCAGTGGCAAAAGCACTTCTCACTTCAGTAAAGACAGCACTAGGCCAATCTTGAGCTCTTGGGCAAATTTCTCTCTGTCCAAGCAAACTGGATCTAAGAAGCAGGCAGATAAAATGCCACTGAACTTTATATAGGAAAAGGGCCTGAGTTTTTCTGGTGTATGTGATGAGCTCAGTGCCTTAAACAGGCATTAAACCATAAATCATATTCATTAGTGCCTTTTGCAGATGGAAAGAAATGAATAAAAAAATTCCTTTAAAAGATCATACAGGGAATTTTCTCCAAGGCTGGAAATTTGCATATTTGCAGTTTTATGTTCAATCCACCCAGGGTGAAAAAAAAATTGGTAGTTGTTAAAAATTCAGCTAAAAATAATTCTGTGCTAAAACTCTTAATTTATTGAAGCTATTCAAATTTGTGGACACAATTCTCAAACCTGTCCTGATACTGTAATCTCAGATACCTGGTTTCACAATATGCTTGTTAGGTAGTCACATACTAAAATACAAATCTCACTCTGGACTACGCAACCTTTTGATTTATTTTAGACATAGAAGACAGTGTTTTGTTTGGCTTGGACTGTTCATGCTATCGTTCAGCCACTGACCTGAGACTTGGCCTTTAGAGCCAACTTTTACCTACAAAGCCTTACTGCCACCAATCATTGGGTGAAATTGATTTAAATTCCATTCAGACACCAGTAGTGAGAAACAGCTAGTGGAAAACAGCTGATCAGTAAGAAACTTTGAAATGTTTCAAGGAAAACTTTTTTTCTAGAAATGACACCACAGATGTGAGCCCACTACAAAAAAATCCCCAAGGATATTAATTGATAAAGATGATTTAGCCTTTTAGAGAGCTGCTGTTTTGTTTGTTATATAATTTCATGCCCTAAGAAAAACCAGAGTGAAAAAATACTGCCAAAGATACTAATTAAATACTGTCAAGCCTAAGACAGAAAATTTTTAAAAGCTATGTCAGGGCACAGCTACCAAAATGCAGAACAAACGCCAGGGGATCAGAATTTGCTAAGCTGAAGAATGTCAAAGACAACAAAATAATACAATAAAAATCAACAAAAAACCCCAGTAAAAATTAGCTAGCTGTAGAATTTAAGTGAACAGATGCTGGATACTTACACTTAACTTATATCACACAACTTATATCACACATTTAATATTCAACATATTGAATATATTTATAATAGCAAAAAGTCAATTCTATGTGCTTATTATGGTGCTAAAGAAATTCTTGTATTGTTGGAATTACTTAGTCCTCAACCCTAGCATTTATAAGTAACCTGTGTATGCCTACAGTTTATAAAGTATGTTCCAGTGTGCTTTTTTCTTAAAGTAACACATATTTGAGCAGGAAGGAAATAAGCGTTCTATATATATAAGCATTAAGCTAATACATAACAGCTAAAGTTATAACTTACAGGCAAGAAAAGGTTTGTTTTGATAAATTTTTGAAAGGGAGTAGAAGCAGCAGGAATATGTGAGCCTTCAAATTCCAGTTGCTATAGCAACTCGTGGTATTTTTAGCCATCATAACCACTTCAACAATTGTACAGAATATCAGTGGTGCTCTCTCCAAATATCAGCCCTGATCTTTCAGATTTTTTCCAAATAGAAGCCTGCATGTTGCTGCAGCACAGGAAATTCTAAATAATGTTTTGCACATACAAAGTAACTTGCATGACATTTTGCCAGCTTTGACTCCAGTTGCAGATGAAAATTTAAAAAAGAGGCCAGAATCATTTGGGCTGTCAATACAATTCTAGAAAAATTAGGATTAAGTATTAAAACTTCATGGAATTCACTCCTTTTTGAAACAGGTGCTTTTTTTTCCTCCTTGTCTAGGCATTGGTAGTCACAATTTTTCCAATTCTATATCCTTTTAGGACACATATGCCTCATTCCCTATATTTTCCTTCCCATTATACAGCTCACAATAATTTTCTACGTCCAAATTTCTTTACACAAAGAAGTCACTTGGAAGAATGCAATTCATACATACACCAAAATTCCCCAGTTATTTTTTGGCTATAGGTCACAAAGGGGACACTCTGCATTCCTATTGGAAAACCTTATGGAAGACAAGATGTTTTTAAATTTGTTTCACCTTCCTTCCTATCTCTAGTCCTTCCAATGAGCCTGATTATGGCTGAAATCCTGATTCCAAGAAGAGATACCTGCAGAGTAGAGAAAACAATTGCTTATAGTAGTCTTTTACTTCCATATATATAAAGTGTACATTAAGTTCTGCCTTTGATTAAAGGTACAACTTATTTGTCCTTAACCAGATGCACAAAGCCCAGGAGTCACAGCCATGACAGAGTAAGAGTAGAATTGAACCAGTCTTGATGCCAACAATAAAAGCCTCAGAAATGTACCATAATAATGTAGAAGATACAATTTTTCCATAAATCCCAACTTACACCCAAGGCAATCATCATGAGCAGAGTGTGATTACATACCACCTAAGCCTTAACCACAGTTCAAAACAAAAGGAAAAAAAACCTAGGGTGCTGCTTTACCAGTTGCTTTTTCCTTTAAACATAAACACACAACCAAAATAGTGTCCTGTGAAACACAGCTAGGCTGCCCCAGCTGAATTTCAGGTACACAAAGGACAGAGCTGAAGAGTACTCAGGATATGCATGAGCTTGCTTCAATAACACTTGTTGTCATGGAAATGACAAGAACCAATAGATGTGTCTTGTCTAACTTTACATTGGCTCTAGTACTTCTGCAGATGATGCCACAGAAAGCAAAGTGTATTATAAGCCTTGCATAGATTTACTATGACCACAGAAAATTATGAGGTGAAACTCCGTATGAAATACAGTTTCTTTTTGGTATGTGTTTTGTTTTCTAAGATCTAAAATGATATTGACCTAAGAGCCAATACATAATTTACATCAATTTTAATAACAGCTGTAGATATTTATGTTCTGAAATAATCTGAAGAAATCATAGAGGTTTTCGTCCTCAATTAAAATGAACAATTAAACACTCTCAGGATGAATATTAATAAAATTCTAGGACAAACCAAAGGCAACAAAGGGTGACTATACTTCAAATGCCATCCATGGGCCCCCACAGTTCTCTTTTTTTTTTTTTCAGCCTTCTTTGTAAGTAAAAGTCCAGCCGAATTATGTAGACAATGCATAACCCAGACCGAGGTTATTCATTAGCCTGCTGTTGCATGTGGCCATACTACTTTAAGAGACATTGTGTGAATAGCTGTCTAGAATCTTTAGTATCTAGTAGTTTATTTTTATATGGGCACGTGGACTGCAACCCAGTCTGCATCCAGCAACTTCTTGCAATATCTGATCAGCAGCCAAAGTGAATTTTCATCACCCACAACCAATAACTTATTATGCCTAAATTTTCTTGATGTCGCAGTGCTGCCAGGCATAGCAATCTGTACTGTTTCAGAAACCCAGGAGTAAAACCCCAACAAAAGGTAAGTAAAATCCTATCCCTTGACTGAGACTCCAGTCCCTTGGTTGACCAAGCTCTTTGCTGCAGGAGGTCACCAGTCTCTACATCTTTCAGCTTTAAACAAAAGCAACACTTCGCCTTTCAAATGTATAGCAAATGTATGTCTGCTATTACGTTTTGATAACACTAAACTGCATTTCCTGAATTTTTACATAGATAAGACTGAACTATTTTAAAAAGCTATTTCTGCCATAAGAAAGTATATAAAAAAGAGACTATTGAGAAATATATTCAAAGACCCAGTCGGCCAAACTAATCTGTGAAGCTCAAGTGAACGTCATACAATAATTATTTACTAAACATAAAATTAATTCATCTCTTGACAAATCTCCTCTGTTTGATTCTTTAAACAAAATACTCGTCAAGTTTTACCATTAGGAAACAATATCAAATTTTGAAGAACAGCTTAGGGGTTTTTTGTTTTCCCTCCAGCACTGAGCACACTCCATCTCCTTCATACTAGGTACTGCTTCTTCGATGAATTCTCACACTTGAAAGCAAACTCTAGCCCAGGCAAATCTACCTACATAAATAAGGTGGGTTTGGCAGGAAGATATTTGCACATAGTGGTAAATTAGTGAGGGAAGATGCTGCATCATCAAATATGGTTCAATAAGCCAAAAAAAATATCTGACCTCAGAGTCATATTATGACTTATATGTAATATATATTAATATATTTATATATATGTAATACATATATGCTTATTTTCAGTAAAAAGACTTAAAAATTTATGTGTTCACAAATTAAGTCATAAACCAGTCTAATTTTAACAGTTTTGTTGTCAGAAAACAAGGAACTACAAAACAGTACAAAATTCTGAGCAAGAAGTCAGAACTACCAAGCATAATAAGGATGGTAAATAGTCAATATTTAATTTGCACAGTAAGCTGTCTGCAGTCACATTTATGTGAAGAAAGAAAATTGTTTCCCAAAAATACATATTCAGTAGATTTTAACTATAAGGGCATCTGAGAAAGTAATAATTCACATTTTTAAAGAAAAAATAATTCTCAACCCTAAATATGTCAAATTTTCTATTTGTCAAAAGATCTACCCAAATTACTTTTTTTTTTTTTTTATTTTGTTTTATTTTTGGCTTTCCTTTTTTTTTAAGTAGGAGAACTTCTTTCACAGACCAGAAACCTTATTTTTCCAGGGCTAGTTTGTGTCCAAATCATGTAACTTCAAAATTTAACTCAAAGGCCAATATCAATGGTTTTGTGACATAGGACAAATAGCAGCTCATGTCAATACTACCTTGAAAACAATTTTTTTTAAATCCTCAAGTTGGGACCTGGGTTCTAGCTTCACTTGTTACGTATACTTTTGGTGTTTCTTCTTTTTCATATGTTTGGAAACTGTATTTATATGACGTTCATAGCTTTAAGATTGCTAAATAGATGCTGATCAAAGAGAATCAAAGTTGAAACACTGCAGTGATTTGCATGTGCTGTTAACTTGTATGAAGACACAATAAAACTGTCTCTAGTAAGTCTGACTACGAGTTGTGAGTTCTGATGCTCCCAGTCATAAGTATCTCCATTTTTTTCCTGAGGGTGTTGATCAACTTATCTGGGAGAAATATAAGCCATTCCAGGCAAACATGAAAGCCATGTCTTCAAGGAAACATAACATCACAGCACAAAACATTATACTTTTATGCCTTATCTTTTTAGTTCAGTTGATTTTAAAGATCTCTTCAAGACAGATTAGAAAAACAGAGCAGAAAGGATTATAAACCCAAGATAATGATCATTAGCATTAAAAAAGAAGAAAAATCTGTAAATATAAACATTTCAAAACAAAACTCTATGAAGAAATTAAACCTCTAATTTCCAGAAATGCCCCACTTTTGTTTTTTTAATAGAATAAATAAAATTTCTGTCTGTTATGGAAAAAAAAAGATTCACAGCTGATTGCCAAACTGACATTTATCAGAGCAGCATGAATCAAAGCAGCTTGCTTTGTCTTGCTTTCACTGAATTTTGGTTCAGTGTTGATTTTTCCCTCAGTTGTCATGGAAATATACCCAAAACCAAATTAAAGCTGATAAAAGCACTTCTCATAAAAAAAATAAATTGCTCCTACTCAGGCCATGCTGATTAATGCTTTCTGAGATACTTAGAAAACTGTAATATTCATATATAATTCGATACTAATTTGAAAGTACATTTTATGACACTAAAGCTTTATACAGTCAATTGTCCAGCTACTATGGAAATATTTATTAGTTTTCCCAGAATTCAATAAGGCATTTTCCATTTTTGCATTCTTCAACATTTTTAACAACAGTAAAAGAGAAGAAAAGAGGGGGGGGGGGGGGGGGGGGGGGGGGGGAAGAAATGGAAAAAGACTAAGATGAAGAAAGAAGCACTAGCTCACTGTTTCTTCTCATAGATTTTAACATCTTTGTATTTTAATAATATTCTTTTCTCTGCTACACCAACCTCTACAGAAGAATGACCATAAAAGCTTGATCTCACCCCATCTTTGGCAGTTCTAGGTGTATTTCAGTAGTGGGATTACCTAACACCTCTCATGTGGTATGATAAACTGAATGCCGATAATAAAGGGAATATTCTGGAAAATACCTCAGCTTGGAGCAGCTGCAGCCTGACAAAAGGTAAAGCTAGCACAAGGATGTCACGACATGGGCTGCATGGTGTGGGAGAACAAGGGATTCAGTTGCTTCCAGATATGAACTGTCCCAGCTGAATGGCAACTTCAGGTTCTTAATTCAAGCATATCGCACGTGACGCTCATGACGTGGATGTTGTAATCGGAGATTCGTCCTGAAGGGCACTGCCCAAGGACCTGCATAAGCAGAGGGAAACAATGCAACCCTTGTCTGGATCCCTAAAAATCAGAACAGTCAGTATGGCCAGGTCTCTTATTCAAATTCAGCACGCAGGATCTTGAAGCTGGAATTCATGGCTGGTATTTTGAATGGCTCATTAGGCAGATGAGCTGTATCACTTTTCTACACTGCTAATCTGGCATTTCACTGGTCAGCAGCTACCTAACAAGTTCCACTCCACCAGAGCACCTGAACTCTTGAAATCAGACAGGAAAGCAACTTCAGTTGAAAATGTCAGATTCCAGAATTAAAACAAACGCAGTATTAATCAAACCCTAAATATCAACATTCTTACTAAAGGTGAGGGTAGAAATAACCATGTTCTTTTCAGGTTATTCAAAACAGTTGTACTGGTTGCAGTATAATTTTTATAAGCATAAAACTACATTCAATGTACTTAATTTTAAGACGCCCATTATATTGGGAAAAGCAATCTATTCTCAGTATAAAAATCCTCTCTTATTACTGAATATGCACATACGAAAATGGGTAGGAATTTGTTAAAATGATAATCTATTAAATCATGTAACACTATTTAAAAATCACTAATTCAGTTTTGGATCAAACACAAGTTTTCTTACTGTTTTAGAGTGAAGCAGTTTCTGGAATTGAAACATGCAAACCATGTCTGAAGGGTTATTAACTTTTTGTTCAAATGAAGAAAAAAACCCAACACCTTTCTGGTTACTGAAGACTGTAGATACAAGATTCTCTCCAGGTGGGTATTATCATGAAGGGAAATGAGTAGATAATGATGGCATTGGTAAGAGTCATAATTACAGGATGCTAATAGTTGGCATTTTAATTATTTGTGTTTAATTGAGAAGACAGTTGGAATTCGTGGTAGCATAAGTACATAAGTAAGTGGCATAGATACTTCTAATTATAGACTCATCATGCATCTTTCCATCATAGACTGTGCTCACAGATACCATCCAAAGTATTTCAGAGTGCAGTGAGGCTACAGCTGGAGACACTTGCAACTTACCACTAACAAGATGTCATCACTGATCCAAAGTTTGGTTTATGCTCTTAACATTGGTTTTAAGATTCACAGAATCACAGAAACAGTTCACTTGGAAAAGACCTCTGAGGTCATGAAGTCCATCCTATGACTAAACACTACCATGTCAACTAGACCATGGCACTGAGTGCCACATCCAGTGTTTTGTTAAACACCCCCAGCAGCTGTGATTCCACCACTTCCCTGGGCAGGCAATATCTAATGACCCTTTCCAAGAAATTCTTCCTCATGTCCAACACTACTTTTGGTGCAGCTTTAGATGATGTCCACTTGCCCTGTTGCTGATTGCCTGGGAGAAGAGAATGACCCTCACCTGGCTACAACCTCCTTTCAGGCAGTTGTAAGGAGTGATGAGGTCACCCCAAGCTTCCTTTCCTCCAGCTAAGCAATACCAGCTCTCTCAGCTGTTCTTCACAGGACTTGTGCTCCAGACCCTTCACCAGCTCCATTGCCCTTCTCTGGGGCAGCACGCAGAGACACTTCTCACTCTAGCACCTTCATGTCCTTCTTGGAATGAAGTCCCAGAACTGGACACATGATTTGAGGTTCAGCCTCAGCAGTGCCGAGTACAGAGGGACACTACTGGTCCTGCTGGCCATACTATTGCTGATCCAGGCCAGGATGCCATTAGCCTTCTTGGCAACGTGGGCACATGCTGGGTCAAGTTCAGCCGGCTGTCAATCAGCATCTGCAGGTCCTTTTCCACTGGGTAACTTGCAGCCACCCTTCCTCCTGCCTGTAGTGGTGCATGCCATTGTTGTGAAGAGCATAAAAATCAAATACAAAATGCATGTGTCTGCTAAAAAAAATTTATTAACTTGAACTGACCATAAGAAAGGATTTTTGGAACTGTGAAGATCTAACTTTGTGCTATAGTACATCTACATTAAAATGCAAGCCTGTATATAGATTAGTCAATTCTTGTTTCAATTTAATTGGCAAATGGAAAAAATGTGACCATTTGTAATTTTACATCCAGATACTCATCTCCAAAGAAAAAACTTTCTGTTAAATATTTAAAGCTCAATATAAAGTATTTTTGTATACTAACTAAAAGTAAAGACAAGGCTACTGTGCCCAGAGAAATGTGCAAAGACACTTTCAAGTTACTTTCATTTGCCTTTCAAATAGTGATTCAAGAATATAGCTAGTTAATAGCTTCAACTTCTTTTTGTTTGTTTAATGACAATTTTTAAAATTGTGCATTCTATTTATTTTAAAATACTACATTGAATTTTGAAAAAGGCTTTTATTTCCTGTACTCTATACAAGCCAGTGTAAAAATTTGCACTTAGCTTTTAAGATCCTTCAAATCCCTTTTGAACACATTCTGACAGGTTTCTGTGCCAGATGGATGTGGATCAAGAATGTATAAATATATGGCGGGAATGGTAACCAATATGCTCCTGGAAGTGCATAATGATTAATTTCAAAATATACATCCCAGGGTTATTAATAGTCTCTCTTTGGAAGTTTCATATTTTTGAAAGGTTGAGATTTATAATAGCATAATATATATAAGTTTCCTCCAGTGAAGTATCAGCCCATGAGAGCCTAACTGCTAAGTGCCCAGAATGATTGCAGTGCTTCATTAGAGGCTTTTAGGCAGTAAAAGGCAATGAGATCATCCTGCATCAGCACATGTTCTGTCATCCTCAAGCAACTGACATGCTTCATTTCATTCACCCTCTTTCACTGTCAACCAGTGACGTCAATAAACAACTAGAAATACAGGGCTTTGGTTTGCTTTAATTTACATGTGTGCAAGTAATGGTGTATTTAATGTAAGTCAATAAATACACTGGCTAGACTAACAGTAAATGAAACCAGGAGGCTGTGCCCTCATGCTGCTTTTGGAATCCTTCAAATACAGTACTAGACAGGGAGGTAAAGATCTTTTATCAGGTCTCTTTCTCAGCACTGTGAGACCCCATTTAGTAATTTTCCTTCTCTAGTTATTAGTACACATATTGGTTCTACAACCCCTTACTTCTGGAAAAAAAAAGAACAACCCAAGCCCCCCAACAAAACAACAAACAAACAAACAAAAAACAACAAGAAACAAACAGGATAAGAGGGAAATAATGTCAGTATGTTTTGGGAGCCAGTTTTACACCCTCCATCTCCCTGGCTTCTTTCTGATGACTCATCAAGCAGCAAGTGCCAGATTTTTAAAAGGCATTTAATACCTGCAGATAATAATGTCATTAAGGACAAGGTATCGCAAAAACATTCTGCTCAAGTGCTCTAGTACATGACAGACTTGGCTTCTCAAACCATATGTTACTTAAGGCCAGATGATCCAAATTAGCTCTTTGAGATATAGCCATGCACTACACCTAATATTTGTCTTTCAATGTCCTCTGACATTATAATGACTTATAACTGATTGTTTTGAAGTAAATACATTTATTTACACTACATTTATTTCCCAGAAATCCTGATTTTAAAAGGAAAAATCAATATGACAACACATTTTGACATTTCCTTTTGTCACTTCCCTCCGTATTTAGAGGCTCAACAAACCAACTTATCTGGTCACTATCTAATTTATCTTCATCAGAGAATGGGAAAAGTGCATTCATCCTCCTTGTATAAGTTTTTTTCCCCCAAAATTCTCCTCTACTTGTCCATCCAAGCATTAGAAATTTCTTTCTTTATTTTACTTTGCTAACACCCTATTTTTTAGATTTGTTACTTCCAGCTAGTCCTAGGAGAATGAACCATTTTAATTTGAGAGAATGCTCAAAATAAAAGCTATTTTCATTTTGCCATTTTATTTCTTCATGGTTTGTCCCTTCTTGGGCTCCTAGTAGCAATTAACTAACTGCCACTGTTTGCTACCAAGCAGATAAAACTGAGGATACGCGACAACAATTCAAAACAGCATAGCTAAGTTGTATCTCTGGAGTTTCAGCAGTACTCTGGCATTCAAAAACCCATGTTCTCAACTTCAGTGGCTCTACTGCTGTGGCTACTCATGCCCTAAGTGTTGAAGAGCTACAAATGCTCACAGGCTCACTGGCATTACTCTCTGCTGCTGGATAGAGTATAGGCAAACATATCTGATTAGCATATCCAAGCCCTCTGTAATCTGAAGACTTCAGTACTAGCAGCTCTGAAGCAGGGTAAACATTTTAGGCATCCAGGGAGATGAATGAGCTTTTGAAGAACAGGTGAAAATTCATGCTGCTGTAGTTTCACTAAATTTGAACAAAGCAATCAACAGCTTCTAGATAGGGCACTGATCAATATCTGCAACTGGAACTAGACGGTTCCTAATGATCCTGGAGAAAAGCCAGGAGAGATTAAAAGTAAAATCTGATATACTCAGTCATCCCATCCTCAAAATACATTCTCATCCATTCTCATATATTCTTACTCATTTTTCATCCTCAAAAAAACCACTTCTCTCTGAACCTCTATTGTGGTAAATCGGCATTTACCTATTCATTTCACCACTTGCATGCAAAATAGTGTAATTAGTCTGTTGAACTGCTCTGTCACAGTACTGTCTCAGAAGTAAAATGAGCTGTGAAGGGCTGAAGAGCTTAATCTTTACTCTGCTGAACCACAGTACCCCAGAGATAGGAAGGTTTCCTCACAGCACTGTACATCTGTAAACATACAAATTTACTTTTTTTTAATCTACAGTTTTGCTGTAATTGCAAAGTCGAGCCTTTGATATTTCTTGGCTGGTTTTTTTTTTTAAGAAAGGACATTTCAGGCTGTTATTTTGCAAGCTTTTTGACACAAATTCCTACTTTGAAAAAGCAATTCCCTCAAGGATAGCTTTTTCAAAGGAGTGGAACATAACTAAGCCAAATACGGTTCTAGTGCATCACATTAAATGGTACCCTTCTGTCTCTGGGTATTAGTAATGTTTATGGGGAAACCATCTTCAGCTGTTGTAAGCATCTAGCTATAAAAATTATGTGGAAACATGAGTATGTTTTGGTTTGTTCCTTATTTCCTACAAAGTTACTATGAATGCAATTAACATTTTAAAGTTTTTATTTCAAACTACAATGTATGTAGGTAAGGGTAAATATCTGAAGTTTCTTTTCATTATTATGACAGAAACAGCAAGTTTCTGAGTGTACTGAGTTATGTTTCACCCAAAGTTAATTATAGGTTACTCAGAATTTTTCTAATTCGACAAATTTACAATATCCTGTATATGCCACAGATGTTCCTTTTGAATTCATAAGTGAAACCTTAAGGGTTTAGATATTTATGCTAATAGCTCACACGACTTGAGAAAGCAGGATAGTTTATTAATGCAATTACTACTACATTAAGCAGGATTTGCATGCACAGGGAAGTGTTGCTTAACCCAATGGAAAAGATGTAGTTGTTGAAAACTCTGTGTAAAGAAATGTAAATATTTTCAAATAGAATTTGCCCAAAGATGACATTATTTGATAATTCAACCTGTGAAAAAGATACTTGAGGTCATGTAATTTTTCGATGTCATGATATTTACCACAACATATCAAGCTTTAGTTTGACAGTGTATAATGTTGTATATGCTCTAGGCGAAAACCATATTCCACAATTTAATACTACCAGTTTTTACTTTCTTACAGCCATAACAGAAATTAATAAAAAGCACTAAACCAACAAATCTGGCTCGTAGTATAGGATAGAATGGCTAAAGTGTCATCTTGAAATCTTTACTTGAGATGCCTGTGTTAATGTTGATTCTAACTTATGCTGGGAAATATAATACTGGGCCAGTAAGAAGGACTGTAGACATAAATGCAACTAATTTTTTTTTCCCAACTTACTGACTGTAAATTCAGTGTGCTCTTAAAGCTGGAGAAATTTCTCAGAGAGAATATTAGCCTGTAATCCTTTTCAGTCTTTCATTGATGTAACCAGTCCTTGAAGTCAGAAGCCCAGACCTTAAGCTCCATATAACTATCTCTTTTCATCACAGGAAAAAAAGTTATAGAAAAATCTTTCTCAACTTCTGTACAAGGAGACACTGAATTTCAATGTATGTGTACAATTTTCTGTATATATATAATATCTAGAACAATATAATTTATGCATTTTGTCCAAGTGTATTAGTGCCATATAACGCATATTTTTTTTCTGAAGATATATGAAAACAGCATTAAATATGATACTTACAAACCATGAATGACTAAACTGAAATGCATTCAAAAACTGTTTCAATTAGCATAGGGAAAACGGGCCCTCTCATGACTCAACTTTTGCTGACTTGACATATCTATAGGTATAAGACTCACAGTACAGTACACAGGATTAAAATAATTTTCTTGTACATCAGCCTGCCAACTCATGCAACAGTATTGTAGACAGACCCAAATTATATACCAGAACTTGCAACATTTCTGTCCATGCTGGAGACCCAAAACTAAGGGATGAAGCAGAGCTCTGCTTTTCACAAGCCTGGAAAATAGGCTCTGATTTACATTGGAGAGCATCTGGTAATAGACATATTTTCATTACATGAGAATTGTGATATTTTTTCCATTTTTTTCTATTTGCTTAATTATCTTCCTGCAGAAACAAAATGAAAATACCAAAGTATTACTTCTAAATAAACAACAGAGAAAACATTATTGCATATTTTCTGCCTAATTTTCAGGGCACTTTACTTTCCATTGACTTTCACATCATAGTGATAATTTGTCTATCTATAATTTCATAACTACTCTACTATTATTTAAAAATGCAAAATTACATATCAAATGGACAACATCCATGTAACCTATATGACCTTTTTTCTCTTTTTGCTTGTACCAGCAGTATTACCAGTGGTCTTCAGCATGCAGCACATATTCCTCTTCTATTGTGCGTGGTTATTTTTGAAGTAGGTTCTCAAAGCAGATGTTCAAATACTCCGTAATGTTCCCACAGAGACTTCAGGTTGAATTGCTGCCCTCCATTTGATCCCACTAAGGGAAAATGCTGCTTTGCACACAGCAGTTGACAGATAAAGACATTTGTTTGGATGACCTCCTCTTCCCTCAATCAATACTTAATTTTTTAGAAAAATGTTCCACTGTTTTTGAAACTGGAGAAAACAACAACAAGTGAACAGTTAGATTGGCTGTTGTCACAGAAAGTTGCTGGAAAAGTGATAGATCTATACTGTGGGGAAGAACTGAACATTACTTCTTTTGTGAAATAGCTTGGGGTGGGAAAACAGCAATTTGTCCTGATCAACAGTGGACTAGTACTAGGCAGTAGTCAAAAAAGCAGCATAAATTCTAGAAATTACTATGAAAGAAAAATGGAAAAAAAACCCCAAAACATTACACCACAGTAAAAAAATCCCTTTTGTACCCCTTCAATATCCTCTCCTATTCCCAAGAAGGACACAAAAGAACTGCAAAAAGCCAAGCAAAGATAAGTAGTCCCTTCCATATGAGCAATTAAGTAGCCCAGAATTGTTCAATTTGAGTAAAGAGTGACGCCTACAAAACATAAATTGCATAGACATGGTGGAGAGATGACTAGATTATTCACTGCCTCTCTCCATGAGCACTGGGCACAATCAAGTAAAACTAAGAGATTCAGGCTTGGAACAAACAAGAGGCTGTGATTCATTGCATGCTGCTACACTGTATTGTGTAACTCCTAGCCAGAAGACATAGTGGATGCAGAGAGTTTTGTGGGTTCATAGGAAGAGTGTGCAAATGAACATTTAAATTTTACTAAATAGGAACCATATCAACACTAAATACCTAAGTATCTAAATTATACAAAGCTCAGGAAATCCAGTTAGCCAAAGTCTAACAGTCAGAGAACAAGAGTATAGGTTGAGGAAGTTTTATATCCCCTTATACTGTTTTTTATTCTTCTTATGCACCTTAGAGTCAGGATATAGTACTATGTAGACTCATAGTCTGAACCACTGAGCTATTTTCATGGTCTGAAATTTTCCAAAAGACAAGGCTGAAGTTTGACAAAATTAATATTGGAAAAAAATTTCAGGGTGGAATTAAAATCTTAACTGGATAGATAGAGAGAAAAACATTGTCCTAGTTGGAAAGACAGGTGTTTGCTAAGGAAAGCAGAAGCCTCCCTTTGAACTGAAAAAATGTGATCCTTCCTTCCTTCCTACAGATTATTATGATTTTGAAATTAAGGGAGTTCTCAGACAAAGATATGGGGATAGGAATAACAGTTCTTTACTAGTGTATCTAACAAGACAAACAAGAACGACAACAGCTATGAAATTACCCACAAACAGAACAGTAACTCAGTCCCAGTGTTTTTTGGCTGCAGGCACCTTTTCCCTGAGCTGCAGTTCCCGGTGCTGGGGGCGGGCGGGTCCCGCAGAGCTGCAGGAGGGCTGGGGGTGATGGCAGAGCTGTCCCAGGGGGAGAGAGAGATGGAGAGAGAGCCCTCTGCTCATGGTGTGGGTCCTGGTGCTCAGCAGAGTGCTGGATGGTGGCAGGTTACAGTGAGAAGACAGCCGGGCAGGGTCCGACAGCAGTGAGGATGGTTTCCCAGCGCTGGGATGGCAGGGATGGGGCCGAGGCAGCGATCGTCCTTCTCGTCCGAACTCCACAGGGGAAATGGGCCGAGGCCAGATCCTTCTGTCTGCTCTTCTGGCTGTTTGAATCTCGCGGGGGTTTCCCTCTTCCCTCCCCTCCCCCTTGCCACCAAGGCCCAGTCAACAGGTATCTTAGCATGACAATGGGGAAAATTCCACAGAGGGAAAAGGGAAAAAAACCAACCCCCAATAAACATCAAAGTAGAAGAGCATACATTGTAGAGTATATGGCAGTCAGATTTAATCTCTGCTGGTCTGTCACTTGTCATGTGAGCAGCAACTTGAAAAACAGCTGTTCTCTATGTTTAAACATTCATTTTGCCACAGAGAGCTCAGAAGATTCCCGTGACAGATTTAACTAGCTAGACATTCAAGTCTGTGTTTTGTTGACCAGAATAAAGAAAACTGAACAATTAGAGACAGAGGTAAAGGAAGGCTGCTGCCAGTAGTGTGATGGTGAGGTCATTCACACAGCAATGAGGAGAATACACGGACACTTAGGCGCTGACTTCACCTGCACTGTGGTGGGGTGTGAATAATGCAGCAGCCAGCCAGAAAAGCTGGTATGATGCTGCATGTGAACTCTGATGCTGCACTAAGACAGGAACATCAGCAGGAGCTCAGCACTGCCCTGCTGCTGGATTTAACCTGGTTTGTTTTTGAGCAGTCAGGAGGAAGTGGAAAACCTGTAAGGATCTACTCTCTATTTTTCACATTCTGGATGTATTTCCAGACAAGAGGGGCTGTTTACAGACCTGTTTATCTCCTAGTGTGAACAATTTTGACAGACCCTGGGTTATTTAAGTACAAATCTGGGCTGTCATTAGAAATCTTGGGGGCTGGTTCCTATTTTAAAAGCTTTGCCATATTGATAGCTGTTAGTATGCTACACCTAAATCTATTTTTATGGACTGTAATTCTGACAGAAATGATCTCACCTCTGTTTCTGGCTTATCAAAATATACTAAATTCAACAGCAGAGAAAAGGAAAAAATCCACAAACATACACACATGGCTATGGTCTATGTAACATTTTACCTATCTTGACTGTACACATAGGATGTTCATTGAATACAAGCAAACATTTGCTACCATTGTCAGCTCTGAAAGACATTCCTTTAAAAAGACAAATTGATGTACTACCAGTTGGGGTTTTTTTCTTTTTTTTTTTAAATATATGTAAAAAATTTACATAGTTGTCATGAAATATTTAGTTATAGAATTGTAACAGATAACTGTATCTGCGAACTTAACAAATAGGTTTACACTTTTGCTAGCACTATGCAATTGTGTTATATATTAGCTTATTTTGGAAGACCTTTGTTCTAAGTTCTCTTGAGGTCTGCATTACTGTCTATCAAGAGCCAAGAGCTTTGACAGCTGTTGCCAGCTCTATGTGGTTTGTTTAAAACAATAAGGGAGTTGCCTAGCAACATCACATCACAGATTTGGTACCCTACAGTATCTCACATTCCTAACTACTCTGCACATCCTCACAATTTAAAAGGACACTGTCAAGTTAATAACCTTACATGAAAAGTAGACTTACTTCTCCTTCACCCATAATTAGATATATGAGGTGAGAGAAAGAAAATTGACATAATTAAAATATTATTTGCACTTTCTTTGCAGCAACATTTGATATTTTATCTCAAATCAGCAATATCTGTTATCACTTATGGCCGCATTGTTTGGCTTAAAAACAGTTTAGCAAAAAGCAAAGTTTTTATAAATAAATTTATAGATCTTACAAAATTAATGTTTTTTCTCTATATACATACAATTCCTATCACACACATTATATGCACCACCAAACCCTTTATAAAATACAGATTAGCTGTAAAAAAATTAATTGGTTATTTTTTTCTGTTAGGTAGGATTTGTAATAAAGGTTTTAGAAAGACCTGTGGGGTTTCAGACCTTATGCATAGTCACAGAGAGTTTAGAGTCCTTTACTTATATGAACTGCAGCCCTAGTTTGGGAGTTCTCCAGCTGATCTAATATACCTTTTATATAAACATTTCTGAAACAGTCATAGAGAAAGGTATTAGGAAAAAAAAAAAAGAAAACCCAAGAAGTAAGAAAGTCATTAGGAGAGGTGAGGAAGACAAACTGTTCAATAGAGAGGTGAAATGAGATATTGTAGATTAAAAAAAAACTTAAAACAATGAGGAAAAAAATGGAAGATAAATCATCATCAATACCATCTATAGCATTTTATTTAGTATATACTTCTATATTTTTAGTTGCTTTGCTTGTTTAAGTGCTACAAAAGCACCAGAGAGTCAAAAAATACACAGCATAGCTTTCAAAGACAGTAAGCATACTCTCAGATATTTTCTTCTCTTTTTTTTCCATCTACAACTACAGAGTGAAAGATCTTAAGGCATTAATGTTAAAGTTTCATTTTTATCTAGTGGAGAATTCAAATAGATATTAGTATTAGATATGTAAAATCATTCAAAGGAATATGCAAATTTTTGCTACCCTCAGGCATCTGGAGAGTTACCAGCACAATATTCCAGATTACTGTTCAAAATTTACAGAAATTTCCTAAAAGTGAGCAGAACAATTGTAAAGTATAGACAAATGCACACATACAGAGTTACACATTTAAGAAATTTGCATTAATTTAACCTAGTATTTCAACATGAAATGACATTCCGGGAAATATCTGTTTCCAGTGGTTCAAAGTCTTTTGGACTATTTTTAAAACATTACGAGCTTCTGCATCGAGTATCAAGCTCCTTAAATGTAACCATGGCACCATTAGATTGCTGTGCTGAAAAGTTTTGCCACATCTCTCTTCCTTACACCCCCACTGTAAGACACTGATTCTCTGGTTTGGAACTAGCTGTGATTTATAAACAACTGCTACTGCAACACCAGATTCTCCATTAAAAGTCCAAAGGTCTTACCTGAATTAATGAGCACAAGCATGTCTCTGGTCTATCGTTTGAACTCCTTGGCTAAATAGCAATGCCAATAGCTGGAGGTTTTTGGTTTATGTTTATATGATGAGGCAGCATTTGGGACTGAGGAATTATATCACACTGTATCCAATCAGGTCGGTAAAATGAAGCCAAGTGGCAGAAGATGAGGCCATGACTGAAGTTTTTAAAGTGCTACATGATATAAAAGTGTCATGGATGCTCAGCAAGTGCATGAATATCATTGAGGACAGCAACATTTACCACTCCAGAGGACATAGAAAAAATTTATTTGAGCATATTTAGCTATGTATCAAAGCTAATTGCCCACCATCTGAAGAATGGAATTATGAAAGAGAAGGAAAGGGTTAAAACCAATGCAAAATTCAAGACTGTTTCTGAAAAAAGGTAAACAAATGACAACGAAAAGAAGTAGGAATGACAAGTGGATTGATGTCACATACAGGAAAATTCAAAGAAAAATCATAAGATTAGACAGCTGCAGAGTAAGAAAATACTAGCAGTTTTTCCTAGTCGATGCATTTTGTGGACCATAACTGTACCCCTGTTACTGATGTTTCATTAAACCTCCTCAAACTTTAAAATTATAAAGTCTACCACCTCCTGTGATTTCTGGTGTCCCACGCCTCCACTTTTCAGTTTCTCTTAAATGTGAACATCTGAATAAAGGATGTCATGTAAACAAGTTTTGAAAGGCACATACTTAATTTGATCTTGGGAAGCTAATGCTTCCCCAAAAATCTGCCTGAGAGCCTGTAAACTGCCCAGCAGTGGCTGCTTATCCATAGAAGTGTCTGAACTTTGTAGATTATCTTGTTTTTCACTTCAGTGCCTCCTAGAGCCTATTATACTTCTAAGAGCATCCCAAGATGACACAACATTGCTTGGGATTAATATCTTGTCTTGGTTTTGAAAAGACAGGTGTGTGCTAGGGAAAGGCAGGGCCTTCCCTCTGAAACATTATAATTTTGGAATTAACGGGGCTCTCAGGCAAGGATGTGGGGATAGGAATTCAGTTCTTTACTGATATATATATATATATATATATGTATGTACGTATAACAAGGCAAATCAAACAACAACAACAATGAATTTAACAACAAACAGAACAGGTTCTTTTGAACAGCTCTTCTGGCCGTGGACACCTTTCCCCCGTGCTGCTGTTCCCATCCCATTGGCAGTCAGTGCCAGCAGCTCCCAGGAGCAGGGACAGATGCGGTGATCCCGGGGGCGATGGAGGCCGTGTCCCCATGGGAAGGAGGGAGGAGAGGCTCCGCTCACGGATCCCTGGGGCAGCGTCGATCCCGGAGCTCCAACAGGATGCTTGGAGGTGGCAGGCTGAAGCAGGAGGACGTCCGAGCAGGGGTGCGGGGTCCCACAGCCGAGGAAAGGCAGGTCCCGGTGTTGGGATGGCAGGCGAGGATTTCCTGCGGCTGTCCTGTGAGCCAAACGAGCGAGAGAGAGAGCAGCTGCCCACGCCTCTCCTTTACGTGTCCCTGATTTTGTGGTGTTTCCCCTCCCTACCCCCATCACCAGGCATCTTAGCATGTCAATGGAAAAAAATTCCACACGGAGAGGAGAGGGGGAAAAAAAGTAGAAAAAAAACAACCCCCGAGTTGCTCCAAGTGTACCTTCTATACATATCCAATCAATTTGTATTTATTTTACTCAGAACACCGTTGCTCACTTATCAAGCTGAACCTGTCAAGAAAGATTCTCTCTCAAAAGAGATTCTGCATCTTGGTAGGCGTATTTCTATCCAGTACCTCACTCTAAAGGTTCAGTTACCTATTTGATTTGGGGACTGGTTCATTTCTATAAGGTATGCAAGATAGAAAATGGCAGTTTAGAATTTTTTTCTATCAGAAGATCTGCAGAATTAGCACATTTCCTTTTTTCCCACAATACGTAAAAAATCATGTTCAGTTTTTCTGAAAGAAAGTTTGTGGTAGCTACCTTAACTACAGGGAGAAGTTTTTCTCCACCTCTGAATAAGGAATTAACATGGATTTTTTTCTTGCATGTTTCCTTTTGGTTAGCTTTAAATGTGAGAAAGAAAACTTAAAATTTCTTGTTGCTTTGGCTGCTTTGAATACCACAAGATTTCACTTAGTGTTTCCTAGCCCACGCAGGAGCCTTTATTCCACACAGTATTCATAATACCCGTACACGATACCAATGCTTTAACTACTGATTTTAACTTCTCAGTATTAGAACAGAGCGTTATCATGTTTGATCAAGCTAAATGATTATCACTATAGATGCATGTGCTAACTGTGCTACATATAATAATCTGCTTTTGGTTGATTGATTTGGTACAATTTGATAAACCAAATTTATGACTGTGAGAAATAAAATTTAAGTATAGAGAATAGGCTTACACTGGTTCTATAATCACTGAATAGCTTGGGAGAATAGCATTTACTACAATAACTAATTTTTGCTTTGGAATAGACTGCTGTGGAGCCATTAAGCAACCAGTAAACAAGAGTTTAATATTCCATGCCCTCAATGATGTCATCTAATCAAGCTGTATTTCTTTCCTTAAACTGCCTTTGAAATATTGGAAATTTCAGAAAATAGCCAAAATTATTTCTAAGGTTGGAAAGAGTAGAACAGTCAGGCAGAAACATAAATGGAGTAGGAAGCAATAAATAAGAGAAGCACATTGACTTTGGTTACTTCTGTAGTGAAATAGATGGTAGCACTAATGAATTCTTCAAAACAGACAGAGAAGGTAAAGTGTTTTGGATTACACATGTACAAGTAAGTTAACATCCATATGACAAATTCCCCCTTTCTTTTCATATATTTTCGCATACTTTGAAAACAGAAAACTGGTGGCATATTTGGATTAATATATTTACCTTCAAATGTTACTCAATACAACATCAACAGTTTCATATGACAGGAGTTTTCAACAACATTAAATTTCTCAAAGTTGGTGGCACAGCTAACTTCAGCAGGAAGCATTTATGACAAAACTTGGTGTTTATGATGAAAAAAAAATCAAAAAGTCACACAGGCACTGCAGCAGAATTCAAAGTCCTACATTAGCTAATTAGTTGTTTCATACAGCCTATAGGAATATTTTGAATACTGCACAAGGAGGCAGCCACAGTCATTGTATGAGGCAGAAAACTTCCTTCAGCTGGTTTCAGAAACCAAAATAAAACAGGGAAAAACTCAAACCCCACTTTTTCCCAAGCATCTTTCTTATGAGGTCACAATAGGGCAACAATACTGTCACCATTTTCCACTGAAATCACACTGTCCCATCTTTTCCAAACTCTAAAATAAAGAGCATGACCCTAATCTAGCATGTAACTTTTTTTTATGAAAGTGGAAGTATTTCTGTAAATTCCTAATTATTAAGCCCACTTCCCTGTCCAGCCACCCAGCATCCACTCTGGCAGTCACTCTTGCACCCACCTGAGCTGGGATTGAGGCCTCTTCACTGCTACACACCCCACATCCACAGTCAGACCACATTTCCTTAGTGTCAGCCCCAGATATCCCAGAGTACAGTCCCAGGCATCCCAGTTCCTAAAATAATTTGATCTTGGTTCAATGACTAAATGGCAAGATAACAGCTTGATCTGGTGCCTCAGAGGAGGGACCCTGAACAAAGGAACTCCTGGGCTTCTATACCCTCGCACTCCGAGTGTGCCAAATTCTGGGGGTCCCCAGCTCAAGCTGTGTCTCTGAGTGTTCGGTCCCCCAGCTGGACCACAGGTCCCTGTGCCATTTGTTCAAAGGGTCAGTGCCAGGTCACAGCCTTCTGTCTCAGGCTACCCCGAGCTACCTGCACTAGAGGGATTCCTCAGTTTAACTTTCTTAGCATCTCTCTCTCAACAGTTGAGTCAACTGATAGCAACATTAACTGGCTTTGATTAGACCATATAGCTATGCATTTTTACCTATGAAAGAAGTAATTAAACTTCCAATTTTTTTTCCTCCTTCCCTCTGTAGTCAGACTACATGTTTGATTAAGGCAAAATGAATACACAAGGAATACACTAAGTCCCTGCTTAGCAAGAATTTTTCATGATTTGTATTTTGGATCAAACACAATAAGGCCTTGAATAAGCAAATCTTTGACCAGAAAGCAGGCCACTATCTACTTTCCCCTTTTCAAAATAGAAAAACCCACATATACATAGCATATTTTGACAAAACAATGCATTCTAGCAAAACTGTGTCTACCTGAAAACATGCATCTGAGGTTCTGATAGATATATCTCAAATATTAAAAACCTAATTTTTTTCTTCTTCATAAAGGCAGCAAATATGCTAATAATATAATTCTGATAACCATCACTTTTTTTAGTCTTTCAGTCAAGACCAAGTTAAGATTATTTTCATCTATTTTTTGTCTGTAGTGCACCTAAGGGGAAAATCTCTCCAGTAAGCCAGACTTCCTCTCACTGACTGATACTGAATTCATAACAATCCAACTGCTCTAGTGCATATTTCAATATTATCTGTCTACTATTGTCTCACTATGAACAAAACAGCTAAATGTAAAATAGCTGCCCTTTGAGATTGATTTAATTTCAAGAAAAATCATTATTTCTCAAAGTTATAGTAATATAAAAAAGTTCATCTAGATGATCTTCAGTGGTCCCATTCAACCTCGATGATTGTATGGTTGCATAATTTTTGTTCCCCAAATTGTTTTTCTCCAATAGACAACATCACAACTGTGCAGATAAGGTATTTACTGTAGAACAACAGACATGTCTTTTTCTTCTCTGCAAATGTGCTTAAACAGTTGAACAGAGTGCCAGGGAAGAGGTGGATTTTGGGACATGGTTTGATGATGGACTTGGCAGTGCTGGGTTAGTGTTTGGACCCAATGATCTTAGAGGTCTTTTCCAACCTAAATGATTCTATTATTGTTTGATGCAGTGCCTAAGAACAGATGCTAAAACACCATTATCATTATCATTATCATCACTGTTATCTACTTGACTGTTGAAGGGCAGAGTTCAATGCTTTAACTGGCATTGACAGAATATATGGGTTTCAAAACAAGTGCTTTAAAATTATGCATACAGTAAATGATAAATTTTGTATGCTGTAGTGGTTTAATGTGTTTCTCTTAGCCAGATTGTACCATCTTGCAGCACAGAGCTGAAATTTTCAGCCTTATGGACTGAAAATTCCAAACACCCAAACAAAGCTTTTTAAATTTAAGAATGCATTCTGCATGTATTATGTTTGAGTATATATATATTTATATTTACACATACAAATGTCTCCCACATGAACAGAAATTAATGAAATGTATGTCATTTCCCTGTTTTAAAAGAGTAAAGGAAAATTAGGGGTTTTTAATTATTATTTTCTGATATTTTAGCTTTTCTAAGTAAAATCAAAACACTGCCACTTTGACTGGCAGTTTTGTGGTATTTGAGCTGTAATCAATGTACAATAGTTTGGCTTTTTATGATTCAGAAATAGAAATGCTTATTGATTTTCAAAAATGCGAAGAATATGTTCAAACTCCATAAACATAGTTATCTGGGAATCTGTGCACCACAAAATATAAGGCTTCTATCATTTCTGGGTTAAATTTGAGCTCTTTGTTTGCAGGCCAGAAAACAACTGGCTTATAGTAATTTTGGACAATGGGAGGTAACAATGTGTACCAACATTTGAGGACAGCCCTGAAAACTTTAGGTGTATGGCAATTAAAATAGCCCAAGCACCTGAAGAAATAAGTTTCCTATATATTTTTAAAATTAGAATGAAAATCTCTATATCTCTCTAAAAGATAAAAGTTATGAAATGCCATTCACCGTGTCAGCAATATTCAATTGTCATGTAAAAACATCTATTGGACAAGAAGTTTGATCATCTGTCACAATAAATGCATTAAAATATTTTATAATGAGAGAAGATAACTTAGAAAGTCTTTTGTTTATAGGAAATTAAAACAAATGTCAGTAAGTTGAATGAAACAATAAAAACTAGCAGAGAATTAAGACTTAATTCCCAAAGCAAGCAACACCCCCTTTTATATTGCTTTTTGAAGAATACCCCGCCAACATTTTACTCATAGTTCTACTGCCAAGTTTTTCTTAGCTACTGTTCTGAGCAAAGCTGGCAAAAAGAATTCTAGACTTAATCTATCATTTTAAATAAGTGAGTAAACTCAACATATGGGCCAACTCACAAGCAAAGCTTCTGTCCCATAACTGTTGTATACTGAATGTGCAATTAAATTTTGTATGAAATAAACAAAGTATCAGAGTGTGCCATATTTAAACCTTTAAATTCATTTCTTCAACACTAGATTTTTAAAAAATATCAGTAAACATTCTATACTAAGTCAGTTTTAATGAACTGCATCAAAATATTTTTTAAAAATGAAAAAGTCAGTTAGCAATTAAATTTTAATTGCGTGTCTCCCCATTATCTTAATTACTAGCAGATTATCATTTTTTGGTTTGACCTATTAGTTTCTCAGCATGATCAGTGTTGGTTTATACTATTTTAAGATTATTCAGTATTACATTTTTCAGATTGGCTATAATTTAGTTACTTAGTTACAGTACATTGCTCCAGCCAGTAACAACCCCAAGGGAACTAATCATCAAACTAGAGATGGGTACATATTGATAGTATGCTGTGATTTTTTTCAGATACTTTACTGAATATCATATTACTTATTATGAGTTAACTGAAGTTTCATTTAATAACATAATAGCTATCATGTTCTACTAAAGATTAATTAAATAATTATCATTTAGCATCTACTTGTTTATGGATTGTTCACATACTACATACAGTAGAATGGTGAGGTTGCCTTTGAAACTGTAGCTATAGGAGCAATAATAATAATAATAATAATAATAATAATAATAATAGTAATAATAATAATAATAATAATAACCAAAACAACCCAAACCCACTCTCAAACTGCAAATAGTCATCCAGGGAGCAGAAGTACAACAGAAAGGGATGTTTGGAACATGACCTGTAGTATACAGCATAGAGCATATACTCTATACAGAGTATACAACAATTCTGTTCAGCCTCAGAAAGGCAGATACTGCCTGTGCATGCATCCCACTGTGCCAGTATGGGAAAGGAAGAGTGTAACTGCTGAAGGGTTGAAATTTACCTCTGGCTCTACCCTTTGCATTCATTGGAGCTTGTCATTCATATAGCTCTCACAGGGACACTGAGGAGTTGTTTCAAAAGTAGGTGCCATGAGTAGAGGAAGCAGCTTGCCTACTTTGGGTCTTCCCTTGACAATTATCATTTGAGCAGCAAAAGATAATGCAGGTGGTAACAGGCTACAGTGTTTTTCTGTGCAGCAAATGCTATAGGGAGAGTGCTGAAAGATGCATTCACAAGGGGAAAGAAACTATCATTCCCACAGAAGAGTTAGTTAGCAGAAGCAAATCTGTATTTTGATGATGTTGGCATAGCTGAGTACTTTTTTATTTCCATTCTCTTTTTATTTCCTTCTAAGACATGGGTCAAGGAAGAAATAGGAAATTCCCATAATTCAGTCTAAATTCTGTCAAAACAAAACAATATGTTTTTGATGCAGTATAGCTAGTATTTAACCTGAGCAAATAAAAAACGTAACATTTACTTTCCTCTACATTATTTCTCCCTGCAGGAGCAAAAAAAATCTCACAGAGGAGAAAACCCTTGATTTCTGTGGCAACTCTTTACCACAGACTGTTAGTTATGTGCAATTTAGCCTACTATAAACAATATTATAAGATCAGATATTAGATCTCGCTTACTAAAAACATCTTTAAACTCTCTTTACACTGAACCTGGTTATCGTTCTGAAGCATAGGAAGAAAAGCAAGCATATCTACTCAAATGTTGACCTAAACGTACATGTAGATGGGATATATAGGAATGAGATATCAGTTAGAACAAAATGTTCTTATAGACACGCTGATTGGTTACACTGAAATGTTAAGTAAAACAGAAGCAAAAAACTTCAGTATTACCCCAGGAACTGAGGAACTAAAACCTGCACAAATTATCTTCATGAATGGCACTGAAGAGAAATCTTGGCATTCATCAAAGCAGGGAAAGTATATTAAGTATCACCTGCTAATAGGGAGAAGGAAACATATCAGCTTGATGTTCTTTATGGTTCATAATTATATGCTGCAAACACCATTGCTTTGTAATAAGTAGAACCCACAGCTGAAACTCTCACCTTTTACGAGTAACAGCAATTTACCTCTTTCATAAGAGAGCTTTTCATAAGAGACTTTTATAAAGACTTCTAAGTAACATGATTCTCTTCTTCTAAACAATGCTGACTTTCTTTTAGCTAAGAGACTTAAAAGATAAGCAGTTTTCACCACTGCTTGTTTCAAACCATTGGAAACCCCTATTATGTACTTTTAAGCTCACTTGTTTTTTGCTGAATATAGCAAGTGTTACTAAATGGTTACAAATGGATGTATGAACAGGTAACAGGCTGAGATCTTTGTATTTGGAAAAACAGAAACAAGAAAACAAGGTTGCCTCCTTCCCAAGCAGCGCACAATCTAAGTCTAAGATGAGCCTAAAGACAGACTGCAAACTATGAAAGCCATTACTAGCAGTGCCAAGTTATAAAAGAAAAAAAAAAGTCTTCCAATTATATGTCCCCTATTAAATTAATTTAAGGCATTTCTCACTGCTCGTTACTGCACTGGCTTTCATGGGTACCTGTGATGACTTGAATGTAACCCATTACCCATTTTTTCACTGCTTTTAAAGTTTGAGGTGGGTTAGGAACAACTAGACTACTATGGAGCATAGGAAGTGCAAATTGCCATTCTTCCCTATGCTTTTCCAAGTGAAGGGTCTGGTAAAGGTGAATAATAACCTCAGTGGTTATTATCCACTGAGAAACTTCTGTTTGTCCCACACATGGACAATTAAACTTCTCGAGTATTTGGGATCTCTGAAGCTGAAAAGCACTGAAAGTGTCAAGTCTTATAGTCCTCATTTAGTCACAGTGACCATTAGTGATAGCTTTGAGATATTTTCCTAAATAAAAGAACAGGTTTTTTTCATAATAAATGCATGTCATTTTAAATTCTTTTTGGTCTAACAGGTAATTGCAAAAAATCCCTAGTAATTTAAAAAAATAATTCTATTCTGAGTCTAAGAGAAATTAGTAGTTTTGCAAGGTAAAACAAATAGCTGGTTTTATAAACTGAATAAAATTGTAAATTTTGAAAGCCTTAATCAAATTTAAATGCCACAAGATTTGTAGAGACTGGCACAGTTTTCTATAGAGCTCTGCAGGATTGATTAGTTTGGAATGTAATACTGCCATAGACTTAAAAGCAAATATCAAAGACAACAATATATTTTACAATCAGTGAAATCTTTGTAGATGTCAGCACAGGAAAAAATAAAAAGGATATAGAGATAATGATTCATATAATTGGATCATATTTTTCACTGGTGAAAATATCTGTAGCTTTTGCTTTACCTTGACATTATATGCAAGATCTCACACTGCTTGGATCTCAAAACAAGTGATTAAATCAAAGCCCCTTGTTTGACGACAACCTTATCCCACTCTCCATAAGATACTTCTCTCTCCAGGCTTAATAAGTCTAATATTTTTAATAAGAGAAAGAAGATTTTAGTTACTGATACATTGGACCCAAAATAAGTAGGAGTTTATAACTGTCCTTCAACCAACAGTGAGTGGGACATGACCCCGCTAACAACTGAACCAAAACCACAGAAGAATATCCAGGGCCTTATTTCTCTTTCTTATGAAATCATGAACAAAGACTAATACTGAAAGAAATGGACTAATGAGGAAAGAGAGAATGAGATTTTGATCCACAATAACTGAATAGGAGACATCCAGGCTGCAGCTTCCCTTTAAAGAGCTTCAGCTCAGCATCTTCCTCTGGTATCAGCTAAAAAAATCAATTGTACACTGAAGGCTGTAGAAGAACAGACTTGCTTTTAAAGTATTGGAAATGTTTTGACATGAATTCTAAACAAAACATGTACAACACATAAAAAGCCATGCAAAAAACCTGCTTGGTTTAATGTTTCATTGCAAACTGGGAACACAGACCACATTAACTGAAAGGTTCACATAGCTTTTGTATGAACTTCAGCCAAGATCTGTTATGGTTTCACATCAAAATCTGTCGGAAATTTGTGGGTTTTGCATGGTTGCAGTGTGAAATTGGATTAAACCAATATTTTACTTGGAGTTCTGGGATCCAGCTGAATCCAAACACAAGCCAAAATTTAATGAACATAAAGGCAAGTAGATTAAAGTATTTTTTTAAAAAAAATTGACACCAAATATGTTTTGCTCATCTATGAATGGGACTTCTTTTTCAGGTCATCCAACACTGATCACATTGCAGGGAGAGGGTTCAGAAGTCCTGTGGTCTTTGAAAAACATTTATTAAGCTCTGAAACAGTTCCGTTGAAACTGGTCTAAGTACATCTTGTGGACAACACTATTCAAGCTCTAGTGTTACTTTCACAGACTTTTCCTTAATTGCTTGGAAAAGAATTCAAGCTGAGTTATCTAACTATATTTTACATTTTAAAATATTTGTTAACACACCCACACACAACACATATGCCCCAAAATATGATAAGAGTTTCTAAAGTTAGTAAACTGACTTCTTCCAGGAAAGACATGAATACCAGGGAACAGAAAGAACAGAATATGATGCTGAAGAAGTGACACACTGACTACTTCCTAGAACCTCATGTAGACACTTATACCTATTAAGGAAAGATAGTAAAATGACAGTCCAAATGTAATGAATCAAAAGGGCAGGACCTTTTTTATGATTTTACCTGCAGAGAACAACACTGCAAGGTTTGGTCTAGGAAAAAACTGTTTCATGCTGACAAGGTCATATATTTCAAATTCTGGTATGCTGCAGTGAGGTATTCTAAAACCATTCCACAAATACAGGAAGAAGAATACCAGTTTAAAAATGTGACTTACTGAATCCCACTGATTTAAAAATAATAAAAAACAATAGTTCTCAAAAAACAATAGTTCTCAAACTGAGTTTGCATGTGAAATCTGAATATGTGCTATAGGGTGGTACATAGCTTCTGTGTCAAGTTAAGGGAATTGTAGTATGAAGGGGACAGAAGTTATGTGATTTAGGTTAATTACTGAATTCAGTTTTTAGCTCTATGAAATATCTCCTGGATTAACTGAGGTTAAATTCAGGTTTAATTAATCAACCTTAAAACCAAACTCCTAACCCACTTTAAGAGTATTTATCATCTTATGTTTGTCAATGTTCATTAAATCAACTATGACTTGCTTGCTATTAGTTTTCACACCTGCATTTAAGGGATAAGTACTGGATAAGGAGAGAACAGGTAAAAGAAAATGTAGATAGATTAGATGTTTTCAGAGGGACTGGCCATGATAGGCTGCATTTTAGAATATTGTATCAAACTGCCAGTGAGGACTTGAAGCCATAAATAGTTCTCTCTAAAAAGCTGTGGGAAACAGGAAAGGTACTTCTAAAAAATAAGAAAAGGGCATAGAAATGTAAACCAAATGGCTTAAGTTCACTATTCAGAAAAACACTGGGATAAATTAAACTTTTGATAAACTATAAACACATGAAAGGTAACATTCAGAATAGATCTGTCAATGATACAAGCTCAAACCACACCGAAGTGAACTATAATGTATTTCTAAAATGTACTCTGAAAATCAGAAGTCTTTCTAAACTCTGTAGAGTGAGATACATACTATCTGATATAGATTATAGGAAGACTGGTTCACTGTGAAAAATGTTTCCACTGGAAAAAAAAAATTAGAACATTAGTAATTTTGTACTATATTGTGCAGCTCTGTTTTTACAGTTTTATTTCCAAGTTGTTAGACAAGGAAAACAAGAGGAGCACTCAGATTACTTCTGCTTAGGAAGATGGGAAGAAGGAAATATATTTCCTAATATCAGCTCAAAGAACTGAACATTGTAGCAGTCTGTGGAGAAAAAAATCAGTTCCCTTCTCTAAAGGAGAAAACTTCCATAAAATGTAAAGACACCATAATAACCCTGCAGAAGAAATGTAAGCTGCCATTGAGCATCTCCCTCACCAAAGTCCAGCACATTTCAAGCAGAAAGAGTACAAGAACCAGCTGACATTCAGTGATGGTTCACAGCACTGAAAAGCTTCTACAAATGCCATTTCTACATATAGAACCTGACTAAGGAGAAAAAAAAAAAAAGTTTGTTTCTCTCTCTGTCCATTATAATGTAATATCAGCATAAGCAGATTGTTTTTTATCCAGTGGATTTCTTCCCTTTGTTTGCTTCGGTAATAGGTTCTAAACATTTTTGTGGTTTTACATTAAGCAACCAAGGACTGTAAGAATTTTCATGCAACAAACCACAAATTCCACAGCACACATTCACACTTGATATGCCTCACTCTGAGAGCCAATAAACTAAGAAATGAGGGGGAAAATTAGTCTGCGCTGTTTGATCTTTGGCCTGTGTTTATTCTAGTAGAGGATTTTTCAAATCCACACCTGGACACAGTATTACTACACCACTCTGGTCTAAGTGTAGAAACAGGAAGAACTTCTCTTGGAGGACTGAAACAGACAGGCATATCTTTAGAGTCTTAAAATCACGTTATGATGATAAAGCACACTAGAGGCCAGAGGTATATAAGGTTTTTTCACACTCAGGCAATCTGAAAGTTCTGTGTAACTGGTGCTGAACTGATCCTTATATACAGAGTTTTAAAACAACTTGCTTCTACTGTGTATTTGTTATGAGTGCTTCAGGATCAGGAATTCGCTCAATGCATTGCCTGTGCTTTCTAAAACTAAAGCCAAAGCAAATTTGCTTTTTAGATACAGTATTTAGACAGCAGTAAGGTTTCCACTTTAGTTCGTTGGGTTTTTTTTTACACTGTTATCATTTCAAGCAAAATTCAAAGTCAGAGGATGCACCATCTGGAACGAAGTTTGCCTAATTATTGCTCCCTGTGGCACTGACAAATTGCTTGTTTTGGGATAAGTGTTCACAAATGGATTTTATGTGCATGGTACCTGGGCAGATTGTTTGACATTTGCATCATTAAAATTAGTAAAACCTATTGGAATGAAGGCAAGCCTGAAGAATTCTTCATTCTATGAAAATGTCTTCATATTACTTAGTTTAATCTTAATGTCCCAAACTCTGTAAAGAAAACCAAAATATTTCTCCTTCTTGCCTTTTCCATGTTGTAATCTAATGATGTCTTTACAAAATTGAAAGAATAGGTAGGTAGAATGGAAATACTTTAATATATTGTTTTTAATATTCTCACTTAGATAAAGAAAGTTCCCACAATGTCATCGATATCTGTATTCTAATTATATCTAACAGATCTGAACAGATATCTAGACTTATATTTAGTATTTAGATAATAGTAAAACAGATAAACCTTTATCTGTGGTCTTTATTATTGGTATTGTTAACTCACTCAAATATTTTAGTCCTCAATATCTAGGGCACTGGAATGAAGTTATCTCAAACAAACTGCTACCGCTTGAAGAAAATGCTGTTCTGGGTTTTGAGGAAAAAGAGCACATTTCCTTTTATGTTTCAGTTTTATCCTTGACAATGCATTACAAAAACCAAAAAATAATTAAAGTGAGCCTTTACAGAGAGTCCAGAAAATCAGCCTTGTATAAACTGTGGGTCATTAATCTTCCTTCATATTTGTTTAGGTAACAGGAATTCATTAAATGCAACATTGTAGAAGTATAATTCTGGATTTTAGAATCTGGTCAGTTGGAAAATACGGAGATATGTTCCTACTGGTGTTTTTCAGGTCAGTATTTTAAGGAGAATGCTTGATTCTGGTGAGGTTACTCCAAAAAAAAAAAAAAAATTAACAGAATCCTGCCTTGCTATTTTTAGCCTACTTGCTTACTGAATTCCACAGCAGCTGCATTCCTAAATCTGCAGTTCATGCCAAAGGCTGTCACAGTGTCAGGCTTTTAGTGTTCAGTGCTGCACAGACATCCTGCTAGACCATGCTGGAGTTTCAGTCCCTCTTATGTTCCAGTATATTTAGCTTTCACTACCAATATATGCCTCAATGAGCCAATGAGCATTCAGGCTTAAGGCACAATTGGGAATCTTTGAACATTTTCACACAAGTGTGAGAAAGGAAATGTGATGCACACAGCAGTCCAGCAGGCAGAAAAGCATATTCCATAAGAACAAATAATGAGAGTGCAAAAAAAGAAGACTGTGGTCCTACCTCATACTTTGGTCATAATTTCTTCCAGGCACAGTAAATTGCATGGATTCCTTCTGGAGCAGAGTAGAGCCTTGTACCACACTGTTGCCTTCTGAGATGACCAGAGTCCAAATAAGTTCCAGACACACCCCCAGCTGTGCCCTAAGCTTTATATCTTTAGGAAAAAAAAAACAAAAAAACAAAAAAACAAACCAACAAAAACCCCCCAAAACAACATAAAAAATCACAAAAAAAAAACCAGAAAAAAAAAGACAAAAGCAAAAACAAAAAGACACCACCAAACTAAAGCAGGGAGAACCAAACTGCATTGAAAAGAAAAATTAACATTGGTTCAAATGGCCAGCAATCAAAATCAAACTTCACTTTCCTACAACTTAGCCTCCCTTGTTACACTTATCTTTTATTACTGCTGTGTCCTCTATCAGTCTCTGTTACCTTCATGATATTGCCTTCTCATATTTTCTTGCTTTCTTCTTTACCTTCTCTTGTGCATGGATAGTTTCTCCAAAAACATCACAGTTGCTTCACAGTAGTTTCTACCAGTTCTTCCCCTGGCTAATGTTTTGTCCTCAATCCTCTTGTTTTCCGCTCTCCAGATGAGAATTTCTTTTCCTAGATACTCAGCTAGACAGTTAAAGGTGTTTCCATTGCATGATCCACAAACATACTTCTGTCCTGTGTTGTTAAAAGCTGGAAGGCACACAGGATCCATGAGGGCAGCCTTTGCTTACTCACACAAGACTACAGCACTGGCACAGAAAAGCTTCCTTATGTGAAAATTTAGGATACCTAAACATATTCAAATACTCCAGCCCATTTCATTTAAGTCTCTGGAAACCATCATACTAATGTATCCTCTCTGTTTTCCTTCTTTTTAGTCATCCAATCCCAACTCTTCAGAACATCAAAAAACATACCTTGCAATCTCTAAGGAATGATTACCCATAGTTTGCAATGATCATCTCTCTTTCCTGCAAAGATGCACGAGTACATGAAATAAAAAGAATAACACTTCAGTAATAATGAATTTTTCATTCATGGTACTATTATTCTGTCTTCTCCATTCCACATATTGAACTATTATTCTCACTCAGTCTCTCTAAGGAAATAGTTTATCTGCTAATTTCTCTACCAGGAATGTTTTACAATTTTGAGTATTGAATTAATAAAAAAATAAACTTATTTAATTCATACTACAGATGTTAGACTTCAGACTAATTGTAAACATTTCTTCCATTTATTGAATTCACCTACAATGCACAAAATGCACTGGTCCTCTAAGTATTAGACGCTATAAGTTCACATCAACAAAGTCAATGTTCTCACCGGTCTTTCTCATTAGATCTTTTCCCTTTCTTTCATATGACTTTTTAAAAACTTTTAGCCTTTTTTTCTTCTTCCTGAAATTCTTACAAGTATGAAGGTTTAATGACTGTGATTTTGTCTTCTGCCGTTTAGGACACTAAGACAAATAAATATGAGAAACTGCAAGGCATATTGATGAAATCAGGTAAATTTATTCCTCAGACACCACTAGGACTATTTGACAACAATGCAACTGTCCTCCCTGTGCACAGCCTACTAGTGTATTTCCTTGCACTCATGGCACAGAAACCCGAACTTTTCAACTCCAGGAAAGAGAATTCCGTATTGTTGCACAAGCAGATCGGTATTATTACTATGGGTCCCACAAAACCCTGGAAATATGCTTTGTCTCCAGCATAATATGCATTATTCAAATAATCTAGTTCACTATTACTTTACAATATAATTGCAACACTCTTAGAACCCTTAAGCCCCAAAGATCTATAGATTAGGAGTATCATGCTGTGAATATGTTGGAATGCATTCACTGCTCAAAAAACAGTATCTAAGATGATAAAAATAGGACAGTTATAGTTGTAAGGTCTTACAATTTCTGCAGTCTAAAAGGGCAAGTCACTGTATTTTTCCATCTCCTGCAGTAATCTATGTCACTCAGGCTACAAATCCAGCACACTGCAAAGAGATTTGGTAACTGTCTGGGCACATACAGATAAAGTAGGCGAGGGAGGAATATGCTTTGACTCACGCCTTTGGCTTGGATGCTTCTCTCTTGGGAAGAGTTAGGAAAATGTGACAAGATTTATCAACATAATATTACATGCATGTTGTAAACTAAATAAAAGCATAAGCTATAACAAACTTGAGAATTCTGCAACCAGAAGTAAAGGAATGTCAGCATACAGGAAACTATTTGAAAAAGTATTCTAAGCTTATTAAGAAAAATACCTAACAGCCCACATCAACTCCGATATGCCACAAAAGGACAATGTGTTGTAATTTATTTATTGTTGATAGAGCAAAAATAGCCTTAAGATGGTTTAGCAAGTGAATTTCAAAGAATTTTAAATTTTAAATTTCAAGGAAAAGTGAAGTTGGGAAAAAGACACTATGACAAAACAGTGACTTTGGAAGGTTATGGCTTGCATCATTTGCTTTTTTTTAGTTACATTCCTTCATTAGAATTTTTTTACATTTTAAATTTTGCCATTACTCTTAGCTTATAGGCTCATGGATTCATAGATTTTGTTTGTTTCTCCTCTGCAAAATTTTTCAACACCCAAAGTACATTTGGTAGGGATGGGGTCTTGTTCATAATATCTGACTAGAATTTTCATATACTTTTAAAAATAAGTAGTTGGTCTTGTGCTTTTAGAAAGGTTTGTTTTCTAATTTTGAAATCTAGAATTTTCACTTAATAGGGGAAGGTTTACAGAAAATACCCAGAAATATTTCCACACAAAAGCTAGAATCCTATGCATGGGATAGAAATAAGAAGATAACATTAAAATAACAAAATTTTAATTGAAATACACAAAAAGGAAACTAAATAATTTAATTGAATAATTGAAATAACAAAAATTAAAAATAAAGAAAGGATCATAAACTTAAGCAGATTAAATTTAATAACGTATTTAGCAAGACTGAACAGAGAACTTGAGATGCAAGTAGATAGAAGTATCAAAAATAGTTCTATATCCTTCTTTCTAACAACTCAGGAAAAAAAAAGAAGCCTGCCAAAGTGTCTATAACACCAGTTGTTATTCATGGAAAAAAGACAGTACAGGGAAATGACAAAATTATTGTGAAGAAGCCAAGTGGATTCTTTGAATTTGTTTTCTGAGGAAGAAATCATTGAGTCCTAACTTGGGAATGCTATGGAAGAGAGTACACAAATGCCAAGCAAAAGACAGCACATCACCAGAGCCAGACAGTCCTCACCAGGGATCTTTAACCAGGGATCTTTAACAGAACTCAACAATGGAATATCAAAATTATCCATGTACCATATGCTATAAAGGCGTGTAAGTTTATTTAGAAATACAGCCCAGAGGAGAGATGGAGGGGTTGCTTTCCGTTAAGCTCATAATTAACCTGGATTTTGGGGAGGTGCAATTCAGTGACCTTTTCATTTTTGTGGAATCTGATGAGCAATCTTCTTAGGGCTTTTCGCACAGCAGAAGCAGTACTTGTCAACTTTTCTTTCTAGCAAGCTTCTCTGGACCTGTCCTAGCCTTCCCCCTGTTTACTCAGCTCTCCACAACTTCTGTTTCTGTAAAAGTAGCAGAATGGTACCACAGCTTCTCAGTCTTTGCTCCCTGACTTTTAGTCCTCATCACATTGCTTACTTTGATGACACCAAGTCCATACATGTGTAAAAACTGTACAAGGCTCTTCTGCAGCAAAGATTAATGTTCCAGAAAACTAACTTCATACTCTTTTTATTCCAGTCTTAATAATCTTCCAAAGTTCTGTGTTAAAAGGCATTTTTTTATATTAAAATTCCCTTATCTCTATTTTCTCTCAGATGTCCTCTGTGTATACTATACCATGGCCAACATTTAAATAATTAACTAATGATAAATTACTGTATTTCTTCCTAAATAAGTGGTAATGTAGGAATGTAGTCCTGCTAAAACTATGGGAACAAATTAAAAATTATGAGCTATTTCACAGTATGGATGGTCATTGTTTCGAGAGTATATATTGAAAAAATATATATATACACATAGCAAAAAAATGTAGAGAGCATAATATCATATATCTGGTAACTTATCATATATCTTAATATCATATATCTGGTTTTATGCAATACATTCTCAGAAAACTTTCTGCTGTTCAGTAGTCTTCTAAGTGTTGAGAATTTTAAGAATTTATGATTATGAATAATGAAATTCTAATAATGTTTTTAATAAGAAGGGAAACAAAAAGTATTTTTTTGCTTCTTCAGCATTTATAAGAAACTACTCTCACTCAGAAGAGGAAGGAAAAAACAAATCCTAGAATATAAGTGGCCTTTCAAATAATTAGATCATCTGCATAGTTGGTAGTTTTTGATTTGATATCAAGGAGATACTCAAGGACAGAATTATTTGTTGTAAGCATAATGGCAATGTTAAGCTCTCCACATATAGCAAAGCATTCTGGAAATGCAGGATTATAAATATGAGAAAAAGAAAACAGGGCAAGGTAAATACAAATTTTACACATACACATATCATTAACCTCTTCTGTCCCAAATTTTACAAATATTGCAGAACAATAATGCATTGTCCTTCAGATTCCAGCCTTGATATTTTTCCAAAGGCCTTGCAAACATTATTTTGTTACTTCATAATTTCTTTCCGTTGTTCCCTTTCTTTCAGTTGTTCTCTGCTTATAAGATGATCTGGTTGATACACATGTCCAGCCATGCCCTGAACCTGATTAGTGCAGTCTGTCCTGCCTACCATTAACTGTGCAGTTGTCTGTATTTTCAGTACAAAAAGGTAAATGGTTTTATTCCAATTTTCACTGGCAGACAATAGTCACAGTCCTTGGGAAGGGTTGCCTTTCAGGCATTAATTTAAATTTTGCTAATATATTATGAAAAACTTTGAAGATTCCTCATTTAAAAGGCAACATACATATGTAAATCTCATAACTGCTATTTTGAATTCGGTATGGATGCTTGAGGAAATGTTACACTGGAAGAATATTCAATTTCTGCTTGCTGTGGAATTCAGTTTTCATTGGAGCCAGGGTGAAAAAGATATTTCAATAACAAGAAAGGACTTAAACATCCATTAAATATATCCACTACATACATGTTTATAGTCTATATTTTTTTCAAATCTATTCTGTATCAGGAAGTAAAATTTACCTGAAATCATTAATCATTTTGCACATGTGCTGTTCAGTATATAATACTTTCTTCACTGACAGCTGCTTTGCAAGCGCATGGAGCCCATGTTGGAGCCTGTGAAGAGAAGAAATTATACTTCCTAATTTATTGTCTTTAGCTTCACTGAAAGATCGCAAGGCAAATTAGATTTTCCAGTTACCTTCAGGGAAAGCAGTGACATTTTCTGTTATCCCTTAAGTACTTAGAGTATATGAAGAGCAGAGAAGTCAATAATCAGCAGTAGCTATGCCATCCAATATCTAATTACCAGTGCAGTATTTAGAAGTACTACACTACTCTCTTCTCTGAATCTTCAGTGTAATGGCAGATTTTATAGGCTTTTAAATTTTAGGGGGTTGCCATTAAGAATAAAAGAGTGCTACCTGAAATTAAATAAAATAATCTGTATTTTGAAGTACTCTCTGAAGCACAGATCCAGAGCACTGAATATTTTTGGCTGCTAAGAAGAATTGGACAACCGTCTTAGATCCATCTACCCTCATGTTTTCTACAGAACTTTCAAATTCTCTTTAAAATGTGGTACCACAACTCTTCCCAAAAATTATTAGTCTTTCTCCTCAGAGTGAAATAAGAAGAAAAAAGAAACAACTGAAGCCCAAACAACAAACAAACAAACAGAAAATCCAACCAAAACCACTATTTAGAAATGTTGGAAAGCAAGGCTGTTTAACCTGGCAATCAGGACAATTCCTTAATCAGTAACAGTATAGAACTACCCAGGCTCAAGAATTTCATCCAGCACAGCGAATGCATGTTAATTTTATTTCCCTTCCCCCCAGTACAAAACACCAGGTTAATGGAAACTAAACCAGAAAACTCATGAGGAAATCCAGATGATATCAGTAGTTTTGCCAGTCTTGACTGCTTGATATTTTAAAAATATAAACAAAGCTAAAAAGAAGCAATGGTCACATTTTCCTAATACTCTGAAAGATACTGTATTGATTTTATTATGTGCTAAATATATTTAGTAAATTTAATATGGTGAATAAAACGGAGTACAGTGGAACTGATAAAGGGGCCTGATATCTTAGACCTTATCTAGCAGAAACCATGGGAGAGACAGACACAAGATAAGTGCTTCCTGGGCAAGAAGTGACCAAGAAGCAAGTTGTGAAATTTTGTGTTAAGATAATGTTACCAGGTGATGTGATGTCATGAAGAATGTGTAACCAACGGGAAATTGTTACCAAAATTAGAACCCTATATAAGTGCCATACAAGTAAAACCCTATATTAAGGCCTGTATGCTCAATAAATTGGGCTTCTGATCACAACTCAGAATGTCTGCCTCTCTCCATCACTGATAATTGGTAGCCCTGCATGAGGAGCAAGGAACAGCCTATCTCTGCTGCAATTGGCAAGCTCCTTGGGACTGGAAGTGCTGATGAAAGAACCAGGAGTGGGCCCAGAACAATCCCTACATGCAGAAGGTAGGTCAAGGGGAAGGTGGGGCAAAATATGACAAAAGAACAGAGAGGTGTTTTTGAACTAATGCTTGCTTTGCTTGCAAAACATGGCAAATCCTTGACAGATCTGGACTTGAAATTAATTCTGAAGTGGGTCACTGTTAAGCGTCCCGATGTCACTGCCTCCTCTGTTATTACAACTGCTATTTGGGATGAAGTAGGGGTTAAACTCTATGGTTTGGCTACTACAGGACACGAGCAGGCTTGTGTGTGTGCTCCTGTCCTGGAGGGTAATTTCTGAAACATTGAAAAAGCAAGAGCAGTCTCAGGCTGTATCCTCTGTGGATGCCACTGGCCCCCTGCCCCACTCTGACTCTCCCTGCCTGCTTGAAACTGGTACACCTGATACTGGAGAGCGGCCACAGCCATCAACCCCTTCTCTGCCCAGTCAAGGAGGGGAAGGTATCCTGTCTCACAGTCCTCAGCAGCCTGTGTTGCTGAATGTAGCTCTAGCACTGAGGAGGAAGGGGGTCCCCTTCGACCTGGGACCAATAGATCCAGATGCTGAACCTGACCTATTCCCTCCTGCCTCCATGAAAATTGTGTGTGAATAAAGAAAAAGGCTCTGAAGGAGGGGGATTTTGTTGTTGCAGCAAAAGTAGTTGTGCCAGTCATGTTTTCTGGGGGAAATACCCCATGGTGGGAACACCTCAGTTATTTGGAAATTAAGGACCTACACCACATGGCTACTGAACATGGGCAGGCATTTCCCTATTTTGCTAAACTTTTACAGTCCGTGTTGTCAACTCATCTTATGATCTGTCATGATTTAAAGGGACTGGAGAACTTACTATTAACCCCAACTCAGTATGTCATTCTTTGATGCTCAATGGAAAAAGGGGTTAGAAGATTTGCTTGTGAAACCTGTGGGCCATGCAAACCAGAATATCACAGCTCTCATGATGGACCACCTGGCCAGGAAAGGGGCTCGCTCAGACCGTGCGGGGGCAAGCCCACATTCCTAGAGAGGCTGTTGAGGGTATTACTAAAGCTGCACATACCACATTTTTAAAGGTCCGCCCAAAAAGTACTTACTAATATAAAGCAAGGACTGTCTGAGCCTTATATGCAATTCATTGACCACTTAAAACCTAGCTCTTGAAAGACAACTGAGAATGACATTGCCAGAGAGGTGCTGCTTTTAAAATTAGCTGTTGAAAATGCTAATGAGGACTGTAAAAAACTGCTAAAGTGCTTGCTTAAGAAGGACCCCACCCTGCTGGAAATGGTGGAGGATTGTAATCACCTTGGAACTGTTGGGGTTGGGATTTTTTTTTTTTTCTTCCTTTTCCCTCTCTGGAATTTTCCCCATTGTCATGTTAAGATACCTGTTGATTAGGCCCTGGTGGCAGGGGGAAGGGGAGGGAAGAGGGAAACCCCTCGATATCCAAACATCCAGAAGAGGACAAGGAAGGCACTGACTTGCCCCATTTTCCCCCGTGGAGTTCGGATGAGAAGGACGATCGCCGCCTGTGTCCCATCCCTGCCATCCCAGCATCAGGAGCCATCCTCACTGCTGTCAGACCCTGCCCTGCTGCCTTCTCACTGTAACCTGCCACCATCCAGCACTCTGCTGAGCACCAGGACCCACACCGTGAGCGGAGGGCTCTCTCTCCATCTCTCTCTCCCCCTGGGACAGCGCTGCCATCACCCCCAGCCCTCCTGCGGCTCTGCGGGACCCGCCCGCCCCCAGCACCGGGAACTGCAGCTCAGGGAAAAGGTGCCTGCAGCCAAAAAACACTGGGACTGAGTTACTGTTCTGTTTGTGGGTAATTTCATAGCTGTTATTGTTCTTGTTTGTCTTGTTAGATATATGAGTAAAGAACTTTTATTCCTATCCCCATATCTTTGCCTGAGAGAGCTCCCTCAATTCCAAAATTATAAAAATTTGGAGGGAGGGGGATTTGCACTCTCCATTTCAAAGAGAGGCTTGTGCCTTTCTTAGCAAATACTTGTCTTTCAAACCAGGACAGGAAAGCTTCATCATACAGCAACAGTTATCTATGAAGCTGTGGGGGTTGGTATAGCTAATGCTTTTGCAGCTTTACAGAAGATTACACCAGGGACTCCCAAATGTGTTTTGGGTGCAGGAAACCTGGGCATTTGAAAAGAGACTGTTTCATAAAGGGGTGAGACCAGATCCAAAGCACCCAGTATTTGCCCTCAGTGCCACAAAGGAACACACTATGCTAAGTATGCTTATATGAGTATGCATAAGTATGCATACGCATACTATGGAAAGTATGATTTTGAAGGGTGTCTGATATCGGGAAACCGAATGTGGATGCAAATGCCTCAACCAATGCCTCAGAGTGGACAGCAGCAAGCCTCAGCCCAGACAGCACAAGTAGCCTTCGTCAGACCACAGCCAATTTACAAACCACTACACCGGGAAGCACCAGCCTGGACTTGGCAACCATTAACATTACTTGATGATCTCTTCATTTGCTTCCCACAGGAGTTTTCAGCCACCAGGGCATCGTTGCATGCATTATTTTTAGGTCGGTCATCCACCTCTTTGATGGGAGTGTTATCCCTGGGGCTATAGTCTCTGACTCTGATAATGAGATTATGATCATGGCCTGGACACCTCGACCACCTTGCACCAAAAGAACGCGAATAGCTCAATTGATTTTAGTTCCCCAAACCATAAGTGTACCCTTCACAGGCGTAACATGAAAGGAGGGGTTTGGATCTATGGGAACACCCCAAATATGCTGGGTATATCCCCACATGCCAATGTACCCTGACATCAAAAGGATTAAAGATAACACTTGTTGGTCTCATAGATACACAGGGCTGACATTACTGTTACCTCTCAAGCCAAATGGCCTCCACAATGGGCCCTTGCTGAAATGCCCCAGGCACTTTCAGGCATTGGAGGAAGAAGTCATAGCTATCAAAGCAAACACTTGATTCATGCCCTTTTTCAGTTCTTTCAGCCTATCCTCACTAGGTCCATCTAGGAGATAAACAGGCCTGGTAACCTGATTAACATGGTGCTGATAACACCAAGATTGTGGGTTTGATCCCTGTACAGGCCATTCATATAAAGTGTTGGATTTGATGATCCCTGTGGATCCCTTCCAGCTCAGAATATTCTATTCTGTTCTGTGATTACAAGGACATCCATGCTGCTACTAAATGTAGAGCAAGAAGTTTTGTCTTTCCATATCATGTTTTAAATAGTCTATTCAGATAGCAAATTTTCTATCACACATTATTTTTCCTTTCTAAGCAATTTTCATCCATTAATAGGACCTGGTTTTCCATAACAAGTATTTCTATCCATGGCAGTGATATTACCTACTTTAATATAATGACATGCTATGAAATTAGAAGATGCTGTCACCTAATAAAAGCAAAAAAGTGGCTCTAAGAAAATCTATGTTTCACACTATGAAGATACAAAGCATCTCCTCTTTTGTCAGGATCAAAAAAATTGCTAAAAAAAAAAACGTTTCAGAAAGGAAGTTTAAAAAATTAAAATTGGCAAAGGTACTAAAGAAAGTTTAATGGGGTCCATTTCCTCCAGATAGATGTGTTACCTTGGATATATTACAGATCTATATATTGCTATTACAAAAAGTGAAGAATCACATCATTACAGGAGACTGATTTTCCAGAAATAGATTGTAGAATAATTCTACAACAGGACACAACAGGTAACAGATTTATTTATCAAATAGTTACTATAGAGAAAAACACCAGGGGAAAGGAAGACTGGATGAAAAATGCCTATTAAGAGATTTCTAACCATCAAAAAATTAGGTTTTAGGACAGGCTTCCACTCACAGTACTGAGGAGGGATTTCATGGTGGGAATGGAAGTGAGTGTCTCACTTTACTTGAAAGCTGCTGTGAAAGGGTGCAATTGTAGTCTGAAACCTGTGGTCTCCAGCAGCTCTTACAAGCATTTCTGTGTAGTCAAATACTGAAAATGGATGAATGACGTTTTCTACTTTTCTCTGAATCGCTCACTGACTTCAGAAGCATTTAATAATAAAAATAAAATATTTTTCTCATTTTGTAGTTGTCCTGTATCTGAAAAACCCCACTGCTATTGCAATACCAATTCAATCTATGTATTCATCATTACTCCCTTTTTCTAATAGAATTTGAACAGGTTCACTTGATGACACAGAAGTGGTAAGACTGGGCACTTTAATTTTGAAAAGATGTGGCATGTAATCAAAACAGTAAAAGATTAGGAAGTGAATGGTATGAGGAAAACAAGAAAATACATATTAGAGTGTTTTGTTGATGTATTTTTGCTCATAGGCACTTACATTTATTTTGTAACGCACTTTTTCTTTCTACAGCAGGGTTTTCTTTGTCTTTACGTAAAAAAATGTTTTTTTAAAAAGGAAAAATGTATGTGTAAAGATTAGATTTTTAATCAGCAAAATTACTTAAAGGGTGTTTCCCACATTTGAAACTATTTAGTAGTATATGGAAGTTGTCTAATGGAAAACAAGCATTATGTTTCCTCCTTCTTTCATGCTGCTGTGCCTCAGGCATACATAGGAAAAAACTGTTGGTTTACAAATTTACTATGGCTACAACAACAGAAAAAATGTTCCTTAATAATAGAAGGTAAGAGATACCATTGTGATAAATAGGAAAAGTAAGAAAGTATTTTCTTCAGGAAAGGAGAAAAAGTCACCTAAAAATACCCAAAAAAACCCAGTAAGCAATAATAGTTTTTTCCTTTTCTTTTAAAATATATATTCGTTCAATGCAGAGGAAAACTGTTTTCATTTTTCTTCAGATTTAGCCTAAATACAGATTGAAACTAAATCTAGACTGCATCTCGAAAGAAGATCAAAGATGATGATAAAGCAATTTAACTCACAAGTAAACTCACTTTTTCATCAGACAAAGACAATTTCAGAGCCTATGGTATGTCTAGTTAGGAAATAAAATATTTTCATGCACAGAAGGATCATATCTCACAGCAAGTGCAATATTTGGATATGTTATGTCCATATAGATGTACACATAGTTCAAATTCTTTTAATCAGGAGTATCTGTTGCAGCTGTGTGTGTGGGCATAGAGCAGATATACATGAATTAATAAACATAATATCCTTCAGCTTTCTCTCCAAAATTTCACTCAATTTCTCACCACAGTTGTAAACAGAGCATTTCCAAACCCACTGTCATTGCCAGGCAGTTCTCTCCTTGCCACAACATTTCAACCCCAGATAAGTAAGAAGGGACCATATTTTTTTAAAAGAAGTCTTGAAAGTCCAATTTAAGAGAAGACTATAGGGCAACTGAGAAAAATCAAGCTCTGAATCTGGAGACCTGAACCAGACTTGAATTCTATTCCTCATAAATTTATATAAAACACAATAGATAAAATATAGATGCTTCACAGTATTTGGATACAGGCGTGTATTTTTTATCAGTCCCAGAGACCACTCAAGTCAAATTACAACATTTTACTACAGGATAAGTGGATTAAATTAATTAGGCTATCTCAACACTATCTACTTCTCTTCTATAACATATCCAAAGCCTACTATAATACCAACACCCCATTCAAAAACAAAAACCAAAACAAAAACCACAAAAAACACCCAAACAAAACTAAAATACCAAAAACCACAAAAACATTCAACAACCCCTCCCAAACAAAGACAGGGTGAATGTTCTTAATCAAGTAGATATATGAAATTTATCTTTCTTCTGGTGTTCACAAATATGTAAAGAAAACTAGAAAACCCAAGTACTACAACAGGTTTATATGGGAACACGGATCTACAGATATTTAAAGAATGCTTGCAAATAACAGTTCTTATTAACTTCTGGAGGAGGAACTTTCATTACTGAGATGATAATCTTTTCTATCCTTTGAGTTGATGGAGTCACTCTCAATACTTTTCAATAGAAAAACTATTAAGTTATAATCTGCCTTATTAATACCTTCCCTTCACAGCAATATACTATCTATAAAAGTGGAACAAAGTCATAAGCGATCCTAGAAGGATTTAGCAAACTCATTACACCTACTTTTGTATGTGTGTGGACCTGTGTATTCTGCCATTAACATGATCTCAGTCCTTTCCTTTACTCTTTTCCACTGGTGGTGTATCTGTGAGATACAGTGAGAGAAGCCCTGAAGCAGAACCAAGAATTATGATCAAGCTAAGGTAGCGTCCCTGAATTCTAGGCCATACAGACTCTAATTTGTTTTCAGTAAGTGTGGCACATCATTGCTTGGAATGAGACCTCTCTGGAATACCCAGCCCAGAGCCTTGCTTCACTTGACATCAAGTGCATTATCAGGAGCATAGTTAGCCAACCAGACTATTCTCAACATAATTACATTGAAAAAGATTGGATAATTGTCTATTTTAGTTTATATTATATATATATATATATATATATATATATATATATATATATATTTAGTTATATATAACTGTATTTTCCAGAAGAATAATGTTTCAGTAGCCCCTCTATAAAATAACAGACTTACTATCTGTAGGGCATAGATAAACTCAGAAAACAAAATCCAGTTGAAAATATGCCTTTTGCTGTGTACGGCATTCACTTGAATAACAACTGGCTAGACCTCCTGTTATCATATAGAACTGGATGTGTTTAAATACAATAAAATACCAACGCTATTAAATGGATTAGTGGAAAGAGGTAATTGCAGTATTGTAATACCAATTCCATAAACACTGATATATTTCAGGTTTATCAGTAAGCCTATACTTAAAGTGATGGTACCTACTTTAGATCTGCACAGGATGATACATAGGTATATATATATATATATGCAACAGTACAGCTATTAAGATTCCATGAAAGTCTGTAAGCCCTCTATCAATAATTCTCTATGAAGTAGAATTGAGCATAAAAGTAAATGCTTTTTATTATCCTTTCATTTTTTTTTTTTTAATGTAGCCGTGCCATGGAAGAAACAGTAAGAATTCCTGGGCTGCAAAATGCTTCTTTTATTTCATATACATCACAGAAACTGTTTCACAATAGAAATTATGTTGGCAACTTGGTTTTAAAGGAAATAAAGGGACTTGCCACTTCAACTTTTATTTTCTTTGAAGCACACCTGGTAGTTTATGAGTATAAAAGAAAACTAAGTTATCCACGCTGAGACGTACTTCCTTCTAAGCAAAAAAAAAAAAAAAAAAAAAAAAAAGGGAAAACAACCCAAACAAAAAAACCCCAAAATACCCTGCTAAAGCGCTCTTATTTAAAGTTCCTGATATGAGATATCTTATTAATAATAAAACATGGACTAGGAATAAAACCTTCCAACATAAAATCTTCTCATGCAATCTGTATTTTCTCATTAGTCTGTTTCACACTTTTGGGAAGCTTAAAATGCCATTTGAAAAAATGCATCCTTCAGAGTAGCAAGATTTTTTTAGATCTGAACCTAATGCTTCAAACATGTTCTACTTTATATTGCTTTTTAGTTTAAGAGTATGTGCTGGTGATGTGGTTTGGTGGGACTGAATTTGTTTTAAATAGGATATTTGTTTCAGATAAAAATTTTACTTATTATTATATGGCACAAATATAAATAGTAGTTGCTTTTGTTCTTCAAAAGTTCCAGGATAATGTATTTTTAACTGACTTTAGGGATAGCTATTCCAGCTACCAGTATCATAGTACAGATGCATATTTTCATGTTCCGGAATTCTTGGTATTCTGGAATTTCCAAGAGTAAAATAACTGAAAAAAAACTTCTAGACTGAGAAGCATCCTTGCAGTACTTTAAAATAAAGTGTGTATTTATCAATTGAATTGCAAATTAACACAAACATCTCACTGTGACTAGTCACTGCATCCCCTCAGCCCCCTCTAGTTCTCTTCACTTTAAAATATTTTTAGGGTAAAAGATCAAAATCAATAGCCACTGTATGAACGAAGAATTCACTCAGAGAAGTAAAAAGCTGACCCTGGTATGCAAGCTACAAAAATAACTATGATGTGCTTTGACAAACATCTCTTTCTCAGTCCACTTATTTTTTCACAAAAGTGGAAATAAATTGTTTCTGACATTCCAGTAGTACAAATGTTATGGGAAAGCTAAAAAGGGTGATATATTTTAAATCAGTGAAATAAAGTGTAAGTACTTTTATTTTTTAATGTTAATACTTCTACTAAGCACACTTTGTTCCTTCTATGCTCTTTCAGTCACTTATCTAGTATTTGGATTTATTATCAAGGGTTTTCTTGATCTCTTATTCTAAAAGAACTGAATTTTGCATGATGGCAAGAATGGAAAGAGTTCTTCCAAAGACAGCTATGTTTTCCAATATATGAATCATAGAGACAAGAAACAAAAACTATTTTTCCTTCATGAAGCCAAGTACAGAATCAACATTTCAAGCCATAAGTGTCAATAGCCTATAAGTGATTTAAATAGCATGGTGTAAAGACCCTGGTTTAAGGCCTTTTTTGTTTTTTAAATTTCTGTCTTTTCCCCATAAATCCCTCTCTCCAATTTACATATTGGCCAAACTGCATAACACTATTCACTCTAAAAAATGTGAATTTGGGAGCAAACCTTGCAGTTAGCAATAGAAATACCTTAGACCTGACCTGAAGGCAAGAATCAGGAAGACAAGCTATATCTAACCACAATAAAATCTCTTGTTTCACATAATAAGATAGTACCCAATTTTGATACTGGTACTCTGAAAATTATAAGAGTAAAAGCCTTTGCAGTACATAGTGTGACTATGGCATTTTCTAGCAATCTAGGTCTACTCTAACTGAAGTCAATAGGGACCTACTTAAACTGGAGAGGATTATATCCCATTAGACAGATTTGATTCAGTTTTGCCTTCAGAAACCCAGGAGTTTGAGAAGCAAAAGCTTTGAAGATGAGCTTATTCAGCCTTTTGTGTTTAAAAATCTCCTTTCTATACAGAGCTTATAAAGCACTGGAATTGTTACAGCTCCATAGCCTGCCTGTGAATTTCAGGGGCTGAGAATCCATGGCCTCCCAAACTATTAATAAGTTCAATACAACTAATTCCATTTTTTAACTTCTAGTAAGTTAATTTGCCTGGAAAGAGAGGCATTTGCAAAGTAGCTTTTATTGTGCTACATATTGTTATATACTAGTATGTGGAAATATTGCTTCTTGTATTGAAGATATTTTGTGACACAGGAATGAAAAGCAGCAGCCAGTGGTTGTGGTTTTAGCCAAAAGATCAAGAGAAAATGTACTGTCTTTGAGGACATTCACTATAATAATGACTGATGAAATACTGTGAGCTAATGGAAGAAATATAGTAACAAGACCCAAATGGAAACATTGCAACACTACTTACGGAATTAAATACAGCTGAAAAGGTGTATTGTTCTTTCCTCTGAGAAACTGCAAATTCTCAAATACTAAAACAATGCATTAGAACAAAATATTGTAACTAAAATATTTCAGATAACAAAATAAATAGCTAGGAAACAGTCCCATAGTCCCTTACAAAAATATTCTTAAAACTTTTTCTTCTTGTTAAATCACTGCAAAATAAATGACCTTATGTAATCTCTGCAGCATGTCTTGGGAAACAATCTAAACTGAAAACTGGGTCTTCAGGGACAAGCATGTGGGACATAAGGCACTTAAACTAATTCACATGAGATATTTGGTGGTATTTCTAAGTCTCTTTTTAACTGGTGAGGGTGGGAAGAGGAAAGGAAAGAAGCACCAGAAAAAAATTCAGTATCTCTTTTCTCCTCAGAAGCCAAAAAGTTCCAGATGAGAAATAGTAATTCAAAAGAGGTACTTAGTTCATGTAAGAGACAAAATTTCTATTGCAAACAGTCTAGTACAATAATTCTCAGCCATTTCTGAATACATTTGAAGCTGCTTTCTATTTACTACTTGATATTTACTTCATTAAAGTAAATTGTAATATTAAACTGTAATTTTACATCATATTAAAATCACATATGTAAAGCTGTTGGTTTTATAGACATGACAGATGCACAAAGATAGATATGAAGAGGCTAAAAGGAAAAAATAATTTCATTCACAAAGAACTAAGTATTTTAATGTTAAATTTGTGGTCAAAGTGATAACCCATTCTCCTAAAACAAGCATAATTTTTACCTCTGGCACCAAGGTTCAGTTGGGGTAGATCTTTTACCCACAGCCATGCAATCAAGTAAGCCAGCCAAAAATATATGCAATGTCTTACAGACACTACAGGAATATAATTAATTTAAAACAAAAAACACAACAAAAACTTGAACTTTATTCTTTTCTGAAAGAAGTCAAGTACTGCTTCCAGGCTCACATCTGCCAAGTTCTCAAGACACACATGAAGAGAACCAGGTGCATAGATCAAAAAAGCAGAAATTACTTTTCCACTATGCCATCAAGAACTAGTCCTCACCTAGCAGACAACTAAAAGTTTCCCAGAAGTAATTTCAGCAGTGTTCTTTCATGTGCATTTTGAAGCATGTTAGGATTTCTGTGTTCAATTTGAATATCTGTATGGTTTAAAAGATATGATTAACAAGAAGGCATTGATACCTAATGACTTAGAAATTTTTCCCCTGTTTAAGATCACTGTATTAACAGAAAGTTGACAACATAGTATTGACATTGTATTATGTATTAACAGAAAGTCTTCCAAAAAAACCATCCCAATCCAAACAGAACTAGGAGATCTGCTCCCCTCTGTGCAAAGCTGAATTCTGTGATAAATCTTCACGAGTCTGTGTGACAAATAAAATCCTTTAAAACAGCAAATATGTGAGGATCTGCTAAAAAAAAAAAAAAAGAAAAACAAAACAAAACAAAAACAAACAAACAAACAAACAAAACAACAGAAAAAAGCAGGCTTCTATGCAATACATCAACACATTACCAAGTTATGTTGTACACCAAACTGATGTGTGAACAAATTGGTAGAGATAGATAGGCAAACTGAGTCTCCTTCAGGTTTAGAAATTCAGTAAATTCTTCAATATCAGTGCTGAACTAAGGGTACTGAATCCCTGGACTTTCTTCCCTCAGACCCGGGAGCAGTCATTAAAAATTATTCTCATATGCTGGTATATACCTTAGAGAAAAATTGGAATAGATTTAAAATATTGATCAAATTAAAATATATACAAAGTCTTAAGCATTAGTCCAAAGGAAGGTTATCTTTTAAGTGGAAATTTGGAATTAAGTCCAGCGAATACTTGAGCATTGAAGTCATTAAGCTACTAAAGGTAGCTGTTCAAATACTTTAGGCAAAGTGAAACAGTAACACACTGAAATGATGCAATCCTGAAATATTTTATTGTGTGAACATACAACACTTCAAGCTGATTTAGGAAAAAAAAAAAAGGAAAATAAAATTTAAATATTATATTAAACATAAAATAGCTTGATTACTGCAAGTTGTTACAACACATTTGCAAAGTTTTGAAAAATCTTCAAATTATTATAAACTAATCAAAACCAAATGCAAACAGCAAAAGGAAAGTAAACCACTAAATAGCTCACAAGCAAAGCCTCTCTTAGAAGACTGTTTCAGGTGAACTTTGTGATCACATTAACTGTGGCTTTTTGAAGAGAATGCATGCAAACCTGATATTCAAGCTGTTGGAAGATAGCAAAAAATGTTTAAATACAATGGAAAAGGTACTAGAATGCTATTCCCATCATTATACAAGTATTTAGCTAAAGTTGTTCTCTAGTTCATGTTGCAATACTACAATCAATTAGATCAGAAAATTAATAAAAGCAGCCCCCTTTTCCTTGTCATGCAACACAGTCTCCATTGGTCTTGCTATGAAAGACAAGTGACAAGAGCTTGCAATAATAGAGTTAATTTCCTTTAATCATTCTCTTTTTGAATATGATTCAAAATATTCATTATGATCAAAGGCATGGTTCTCTGTACATACTGAGTGGCACAGAAGGGCTCAAGAAAAAAATTCTTTCTCTTGTAATATAGGCATGGGCAAAACTGATTTCTACAGTAAGATTACCATAAGGATAATGGTGTGACCACAGTTTTCCTTAAACTGTTAAGTTAAATTTCACAATTTTTTACTGTTAAAGTCAACAAGAAGTACTGGAATAAACTTTATGATGTATTGATTTCAGAAACTGTGAACATCATTGATTACAACTAAAGCCAGTGCAAAAGAGAGATTATGCAAAAAAGGAAAACAACTACTAATTCCCGCAAATGCATTTTCAAATACTCAGTAAGTCCCTATCAGTTAAACAGCACTTAAACCGAGTTTGCAGGGCAAGTGTCTGTATGTACATCACAGGCTTAGATCATCTGGCTAAGCCACTGTAATTATAAAACAATCCCACTTCATTCACATATATCTTTCCTCTCCGTATAAAGCACAAGCTTTATAAAAGATTGCTTAATACTTATAGATCAGTAATACTAAAAAATAAAGCATGACCAATAGCATAGAAATCCCTGTATTGATTGTTCTGTCTGAACATGAATGTCCAGGCTCAACAGAAATATTTCTTGTTCTAAAAAGCAGCAATAGAAATACACAAGTCATTTCAGGTCATGATCCATGATTTTGTGCAGTTAGTTCCAACTTAATTAATAGAAATGCAAAGGAAAATAAATTAAACATGTTATCCTCTTGTGAATAACATGCAAGAAAATGCTAACTTTTCAATCTATATTTTCATGAAAACACTAAAGAGTGACATGAAATCATTAAGCTATTGGATGAAATCTGGATATAATGTCACCCTTTTTTATTCTGTAGGTTTAAAAAATACTCAAATATCTAACTACAAAATGTAGTTGACGTTCTGCTGGCATAAAATAGAAATCAAGAGGTCATTCTATTCTACCTAAGTGGATAAAAACCCATGTATTGTAGAAAATGTTATTATTTTCTATTTATGTCAGCTTAGAAAAATACTTAAAATGAAAGAAAACACTAACCCTACACTACCTCACCCTACACACATCCTTTACTATCCTCAATGTATTTTAAAAGTAAGGTTACTTTTTTTGGAAGCTGTGGTTAAGAGGACCAGAATAATGTAGGTTTGCTGCTTTATTACAAAAGCTATAGCAATTACTTAATATAAACTCAAAGCCATGACACATTTCTAAATTCAAGCTGTTAAACTTCAGAAACTAAATATAATTCCCTAATTTTTATTGTATAGGAATTATGCTGAAGTCTCATAAAACCTTTCAAACAGGAGAGTGGAAAAAAAGGGACTGGAATTTATTTTTAATACTGCATAATTTACAGAATTACTCAACAGATTAGCAGATCTCTCTCAGCATATAGAAAAATTAGATCAACTTACACCTTCGTATGATATATTATGAAATAACCTTGAAAATGGCTCATTACTAGAAGGCTCAGACAAGTTTCATTAAGAGTTTCAGTTTCTGTAGGCTTTAATGTATTTTTCAGACAGCTCATTCCATCATAACAATTCCGGTCATAACAATTTTTTCAAGCACTTCATTCACAGAATGCTTTGACACTACCTGTGGCAACATACATGACTAAATCCATACAAGAAACACCTGTGCAAAAGTGTTCTGATTTTCATATTCCCCTCAACACCACTACTGTACAAGTGTATCTTGTGTATCTTGAAATAAAATTGTCTCTGAAGCCCCACTGATGTATTTGCCAGCTAGCTTCCTTGTCTGCTGTACTATAAAAGGTCACTAAATCAAAGAGGAAAAATTAAAAGAAAAGTCGGTAGACACAGCCACTGCCTCTAAGCCTCCCTCTGACTGTGCATTACCTCCAGTGCTCCTGCTGACTTTTTGCCAGCTTCTCAATAGGTCTACCTGTCAAACAAATGCCTCCTGGAAAAAAATAGGACGCCAGGCAGTAATTTTTCTTTAAAGTTATTATTGCTGAATACATTAGTTCTGATACCTAAAAAGCTGTGAGCAGTACTATTTCTACAACTAGAGATTATACTATGCTAAATAAATGCAGGGGGTTTTTTTTAAGAAAACTAAAACTTCTGAATGCAAAGGCTCTTGTAATACCCCATCAAACATTAAATGGTACACTGCTTCATCTGACTCCTCCTCTGCAAGTAAATGCAGTTCTACTGCTTACATCTTCCACAATGACTATGTTTACTGCCTTCATCCAACACATCAGCACAGTACAGCAAGACTTTTAGTGAGAATACTTTAAAAGTATCAGCAGTAAATCCAAAAGAAGAAATAAAGGGTCCCAAAATATCAATCTAATGGAATTTAGGGAAAGTATCACTACTAGTTCATTGTCGGACAATATTTTTATGCAAACTGAAAAATACATGCTTTTTCATTACAGAGATGGAATGACATTAAGCAATCTTGCCAAAGCAAGAGAGATAATCCCACATCATAACATGCAATTAAAATCACATGGTTCCCATAGGAACAGATCAGGAAAACAAATAACTTGGTGATGGACAGAGCATGAGAGCACAAACAGAATTGGGTAACTCAATGCTCAAGAAATGCTATCTTGGTTGTAAGAGCAAGGTTTCCAGAACTTCTAAATAGTGTGAAGATATTCTAACAGCCTGACTGATAGAAAAAATAACCTATGAGGTAATTTTTTTTAATTTTTAGAATTACTTAACAAAATTCATTATATGTATGATGCACAAATAAAAAAAAAATACTGATTATTAAAACACATTTCCTAGGGAATTTACTTCACATGTTCACTTGAGGGAGTCTTTTTTCCCCACAGATTCTTCTTCTTTCAGGCTGTTATGCCAAAGGCATTCATTCAGGAAAATCAATTCATACAATAGTGCTCTGTATAGGATCTAATCTTCTATACAGATGGTATCTGTTCAGCATGTGTTTGATCAACTGGGTACCCACTCTTATGGGCACAAAATACAGTACTTTCAGATATTCAGATACATTCAGAAAACATCATAATATCCAGTACAGATTAATCTTAAATTAGTATAGTAGGTATTTGTAGAGTGCCACAACTTGCTGAAATCCCAAGGAAATATCCCAGGTTCATTCTCTCTGAAAATTATTTGGAGGAGGATGAGGATTCAGACCACTGAATTGAGAAAGGAGCAATAGGACAAGTCCAGGACAACTTGGTTGTCATCTGTATTTCAATTTTATAATCAAGTCAGTCTCTCAACATTATTACATTAATCTCTTCAAGACTTCTTTTTAGTTTTAATAAAATAAAATGTGCTAGAAAGTTTAAAGAAAATGGGGGCATGTTTTGAATATTCTATTCATTACTTTATCTGTATATATAAAATACCAGTAAAGGCTGAAAAATGCAAGTGAGTCTGCAGTTCATAAATTTTAGAGATACTTTCCTGATGACATACCTTTGTCTGACAGAAGGGGAGCAATATCTTTGTGAAATGAGTAATCCACCTACACAGTTCTGCTAAGGCCAAACAGTCCAGCAAGCTCTTCACAGGAAATGTGAGCATTAGTATACTTTTCAGATATTCAAGCCCTGCTGGATTTGTGAACTTAGCCTTATTAGCTGTTTAGAAGCTTATTCAGATCATCTTCTTCCTTCCGCTATGTTTCTTAGATCACTTCTGCTGAGAGAATTGCAAAAGTTGCTGCTGACAACACCAGCCACTCCAAGGTGAGCTGAGCTGAAGCTGCCAACTAGAACCAGCACAGATAAGCAAGAGCCAGGTCTGAAAACGGCAGTTTGATTTTTAAATGCTGCTATCTGCAGTACTTCTGAAAATACAAGCACAAAGACAGAAAGTACAGCTCTCAGAATTAGCTGAGAAGAAAGATGTGACAGGGACAGAAGGTTTATTCCACTCTAATTTTAATTCTTGTGGATTCAAGCTCTTAAAACAAGAAACTTACCTATAAAACAAAGAGGAAGCATACATGCATCCTACATGCATGCATCCTACTACAACAACAATAATAAATACTCATCATCATCATCCTGCAATACAGTCCTGACAAATGCCAAGGCTGTGTTCAGTTGCTTCTTAGTCTTAAAGCAAATACAAGTTAATTCTCATCAACTTAAGATAAACTGACAAAATTGTGCTCTGAGTTTCAGACAGCCTCCAATCAGTTTCAAACAACTTTAAGCATTGCTATAAGGAATTATCTTTCTCAGAACAGACGTGAACCATCCAAGAACCATAAATAGCATATGAGGTAGGAATCAAAAATATTCAAAAACTGGGCCTGGGGCACCTATTACACACAGAAAACACAGAAGTAAATTTGCAGAACTGACTGCACAGCCAAATACCTTGGACTTCTGTTAGCAGAGAATTTAAACATCTGTTTTCATCAAGGGCATTAAACATGTCCCTAAATACTCTGAAAAACACTAGGCAAAACAAAGTTTAACTCTTCCTGAGTAAGAGCTCCCCAAACAAACAAACAAACAAACAAAAAAGCTGAAGCTATCACAATTTTCAGTCCTTCTTATACATTTTTCAGGACCAGCATGATACAGGGAAAATTGATTTCAACCAGCTGGAATTACTGTCATCCCAGTAATTTTTAATAGATGAACTAGGTTTAGAATTAAAGCAGAATTATCATTTAGATCACTAAGATATGAATCAGTGTTGATGTTGTTTTTTACCAATCTGTCCCAGTGATGAAGGGTACTTACCTGAAGTGAATTGTCTCCCTGCAGGAATCAATACATGTATTAGAAGCACAAAAAAAAGTTCAGGTAAAAACATAAAATACTCAGAGGCAATTGGACAAAAAGGACAAAACCATGCATCATTAATATGCAAATATAACATCCATTGACACCAAAATTTGAATATAAATCAGGAATTTTTCTTTTCTTCAGTTTTGTGCATTATCTCCAGGTGTTCATGATCCCAGTCTAGGCCTAAATTATCAAAATGTTGGCTTTTAGAACACTAAAAGGTTTCACCATTCAAGAATGTTACCCTTTTATCCATTTTTGTGCCAGGTAAAGCTAATTGAATCCCATTTTACCAATACTGCCAGCCATTAGAAGTTGCATATTTTGGTGAACAGGTGTCTTAACAAAAAAAGATGCCACTAAGCTCTGTATAGAATACTGGCTTCAAAGTGTGAACCCCCTCACCAATGGGCAGTTTGTACCCAGCCCATTAAAAAGTGCCCCAGACCCACTCCCAATTCAGGTTGCCTAAGATATTTTGGGCCTAATTTAATTTCTTCTCATTTCTAGTAAAATTCACAAAAACTGAACTAAAAGCAGGTCATTTATTACACTTATTAAGAAACAGGCTTGTCCCAATCTCTTTCATACACTGTGAAGAAAGAAGTTTTAGAAATGTATCATATAGTCAATGTTTTAAGTTACCAGAATAAAGATACTCCACTGGGGGCTAGGTTTCTTTTCTTTGGTTCCCTCCTACCTAGAGAATTTTTCCCATGAGTTCTGGGAAACGCTGACTGCTGGTACTTATGAGTGCTTGAGGAAACCAAGGTGTGGCTGGGCCCAGGTAAAAGGAGGGCAGGGGGCAGGGACTGTCTCTCTCTCACGCTGCAGCTTCAGAGAAAGGATGCTCACTGTTCTTGCTTGGGAAAAGGAATTCTCCATAACCCAGCCCGGAGCTGCTTTTTCTTCTTCTGTGGGGCGAGCCTCTGCTCGTGAGAGCAGCCACTGACCTGGGACCTTATTAACACCCACCTCACTAACAGAGGCACCTCTCACCATCTGCTCGGGTGCCCGGGAATCCTGATCCCCCTCTCCTGGCCCTGCTCAGAGCCGGCCATCGCTGCCCCAGCCCCGCCGCTTCTTTGGTACCGCTCTGGGTTTCTCTGCGCTGTAGCCCCGCACCGCCCTGCCCTGCCGGGACATTCAGCAGTTCCAGCTACTGCCGCAAAGATTCTCATACATCTCCCCCACCACACCGGGATCTTTTGCTCATTCCTGCCGTGCCAGCTTTGTGCTCTTCCGAGTCTGCAGAGACACGGGGATCGGCTGCGCCAGGGCTTCACAAAGCCTCTTCATCATCCTTTGCCATCTCAGCCAAGAGAGCTGCCATGGGGTCCCTGGTTCTGTTTGTTATTAATTCCATAGCTGTTGCTGTTGTTGTTGTTGTTGTTTGCCTTGTTATACATACTAGTAAAGAACTGTTTTTCCTATCCGCATATCTTTGCTGGAGAGCCTCTTAATTTCAAAACTATAATAATTTGGAGGGAGGGGATTTACATTCTCCAATCCAAGGGAGGGTCCTGCCTTCCTGCTGGGGGTTGGTTCTTTCCCTTTTCCCTCTGTGGAATTTTCCCCATTGTCATGTTAAGATACCTGTTGATTAGGCCCTCATGGCAGGGGGAAGGGGAGAGGGGAGGGAAGAGGGAAGAGGGAAACCCCTCGAGATTCAAACAGCTAGTAGAGGAGATAGAAGGCACTGGCTTGGCCCATTTCGCCTGCAGAGTTCAGATGAGAAGGACGATCGCCGCCTCTGTCCCATCCCTGCCATCCCAGCATCGGGAGCCATCCTCACTGCTGTCAGACCCTGCCCTGCTGTCTTCTCGTTGTAACCTGCCATCATCCAGCACTCTGCTGAGCACTGGGACCAACACCATGAGCAGAGGACTCTCTCTCTCCATCTCTCTCTCTCCCCCCCTGGGACAGCTCTGCCATCACCCCCAGCCCTCCTGCGGCTCTGCGGGACCCGCCCGCCCCCAGCACCGGGAACTGCAGCTCAGGGAAAAGGTGCCTGCAGCCAAAAAACACTGGGACTGAGTTACTGTTCTCTTTGGTGCTAATTTCATAGCTGTTTTTCTTTTGTTTGTCCTGTTAGATATATTAGTAAAGAACTGTTACTTCTATCCCCATATCTTTGCCTGAGAGTTCCCATAATTGCAAAATTATAATAATTTGTAAGGAGGAGGGATCACATTTTTCATTTCAAAGGGAGGCTTCTGCCTTTCTTAGCAAACACCTGTCCTTCAAACTAGGAGAGATTTTGGTACCACAATGTGCAAGGACATTGAGAGAAAAGGGTGAAAAAGGAATAACAGTTCTTGTGTTACCTCAGTTCTGTGTTCGGTGGCATCATGTTGTCCAGCTTACCATGGTTTGGGCTCCATGTGGCCACAGCTTTATCTCTCCCATTTGCAATCCCTTACTTGAACATGGGTCCTATAACTCAGGCTGCTGTAACTATTATCCAGTTCCTTTTGTGGGTTGATAACGTGAGAAATTCATGGATTTTTAACTTCCTCTGGAAGGTGAGCACATGGATTCGGAGCTATCACACTCTAACTATATGTTTTTGGGGTTACTTTAATAATGGTACATACTGTGAGGATATGACACCAGGAAAAACTTTGTCCCAACCCCTTACACAGTTTTTTGGGTCTGCTCCACCAGCTCTTGAGGGGTTCAAATCTCTTCTAAGTAGTAATGATATCATACAGTGGCTGACATTGCTAATAGGCCTTGTAAACCTGTTCTATTTAACATTCCGAGATGAGGGGAGATTGACTTGGATGACAACCCTGATTATGACCCCCAAGAAATAGGGATTCTGCCCCAGAGCCTGGCTCTGCCCCAGAGACTAAGGATCTGCCCCAGAGCCTGACCCTGCCCCTGCCCCAGAGACTAAGGATTCTCCCCCAGAGACTAAGGATTCTGTCCCAGAGCCTGACCCTGCCCCAGAGGTTAAGGATGTTGCCCCTGAGCCTGACTCTGCCCCAGAGCTCACCTCAGAAAGGAACCATCCAGAGTGGGTGGGGTTTCTAGTGAAGGAGATGGGCCAAATGCTGAAGGAGTACCTTTCCCCAGCTCTTGAGAAACTCTCCCCCTGCCTTAAAGAGGGAGAACCTGATGGTGCAGCAGTGGAACCCACAAATTTTACATCTCTCCAGGTTCCAGCTGAACTGCAAGGGCACTCACAGCCAGCAGCAGTTGCCCTCGTGGAAACTAGAAAGTCTAAGGTGAAAGCAAAGCACCTGGATAATAAGGATCAGAAAGCAGGGCCCCTCACAACCAGCAGGGGAGCCAGAGGTTGAGATCATCACAGAGTCCCTGTCATACGAGAGTCTCCGTAATCTGCGTAAAGATGTTGTACGAAGGGGCCGTGAGGCTTTTACAACGTGGTTACTGTGGGTCTGGGACCTTATGGGTACAGGTGTGCAGCTGGGTGGTACTGAGGCAAGGAATTTGGGACCCCTGACCCAGGACTCAGGTGTGGATCACATATTCGTAAGGGAACGAGGCCCCCTTTCCCTCTGGGAGCGGCTTTTAATGAGTGTAAGAGAGAGGTTTGTCCATAGAGAGAGAATGCAGGAGCACCACCATAGAATGCGCTGGAAGACCGCTGAGGAGGGGATCCAACAGCTGAGAGAAGTAGCAATACTGGAGGTACTCTTTGGGAGGGGTGGACAACATGACAATGACCCCGACAAGGTCAGGTGCACAGGGCAGATGTTGTGGAATCTGGCACACCTGGGGCCATCTCAATACACCACATTCATTGCAGCCATTAATGCTGACACCAACCACGAGACAGTGGGTTCTGTTGCCAATAGGCTCAGAAATTTTGAGAGTATGATCAATGGCCCAATATATGCTCAGGTCTCTGCCATGATTAGGGAAGTCAGAGAGGAGTTTAAGGAGGAGATAAGAGGGGTGAAGGAGGAGATGGGGGAGGTCAGTGCAGCACCAGTGCGAGTCACAGATCCTAGATTTAGAGCCCAACGTCCCCCAGCAAGGGATAGAGGATACACCCCACGAGCTGACCTGTGGTTCTTTCTGCGTGACCATGGGGAAGACATGAGGAGGTGGGATGGGAAACCCACTTCTGCCCTGGCAGCATGGGTGCGTCAACTCAGGGAGGGAAACACTAACCAAAGGAGCTCCACTAAAGTGAAGGTAGCCTCAACTTCCCATAACCAAGATGCAGGGTATTACAAAAGGGAGGATGATTTGTCAGATCCCCTTGAGGGAACCTCCAACATGTATGCCCAGGAAGGAAATAATAACCAGTGCTAGAGGGGCCCTGCCTCTAGCCAAGGAGAGGCACGGGAAAACCGGGTCTTTTGGACAGAGTGGATCCGATGGCCTGGCACATCAGAGCCACAAAAACATAGGGCATTAGTTGATACTGGTTCACAGGTCACCCTAATACCATCAGAACATGTGGGGGAAGAGCCTGTTTCTATTGCTGGGGTGACAGGGGGATCACAGGAATTGACTTTGCTGGAGGCTGAGGTGAGCCTGACTGGGAAGGAGTGGCAGAAGCATCCAATTGTGACTGGCCCAGAGGCACCGTGTATTCTAGGCATAGACTTCCTCAGGAATAGCTATTACAAAGACCCAAAGGGACCCAGGTGGGCTTTTGGAATAGCTGCTGTAGAGGCAGAAAACATTAAGCAATTGAACACCTTGCTTGGACTGTCAGAGAACCCATCTGTAGTGGGACTCCTGAAGGTGAAGGAGCAGCAAGTGCCAATTGCCACCTCCACAGTGCACCACAGGCAGTACAGGACAAATCGAGATGCCGTGATCCCCATCCACAAGATGATCCGTGAGCTGGAGGGCCAAGGGGTGGTCAGCAAAACCCACTCACCCTTCAACAGCCCCATCTGGCCTGTGCGCAAGTCTGATGGAGAATGGAGATTGACTGTGGACTATCGTGCATTGAATGAAGTGACTCCACCGCTGAGCGCTGCCGTGCCGGACATGCTGGAACTCCAGTACGAGCTGGAGTCCAAGGCAGCAAAGTGGTACGCCACCATTGACATTGCCAATGCATTTTTCTCCATTCCTCTGGCAGCAGAGTGCAGGCCTCAGTTTGCTTTCACCTGGAGGGGCGTGCAGTACACCTGGAACTGACTGCCCCAGGGGTGGAAACACAGCCCCACCATCTGCCATGGACTGATCCAGGCTGCACTGGAAAAGGGTGAAGCTCCAGAACATCTGCAATACATTGATGACATCATTGTGTGGGGGAACATGGCAATGGAAGTATTTGAGAAAGGAGAGAAGATCATCCAGATTCTGCTGGGAGCTGGTTTTGCCATCAAGAGGAGCAAAGTCAAAGGTCCTGCCCGAGAGATCCAGTTTCTGGGAGTAAAGTGGCAAGACGGGCGGCGCCAAATCCCCACTGAGGTCATCAACAAGATCACCGCGATGTCTCCACCAACCAACAAGAAGGAAACTCAAGCTTTCCTAGGTGCCATAGGCTTTTGGAGAATGCACATTCCTGAGTACAGCCAGATAGTCAGCCCTCTCTACCTGGTCATCCAGAAGAAGAACGAATTCCAGTGGGGCCCTGAGCAGCAGCAAGCCTTTGCCCAGATCAAGCAGGAGATCGCTCATGCTGTAGCCCTCGGCCCAGTCAGGACGGGACCAGAGGTGAAGAATGTGCTCTGCTCTGCAGCCGGGAACAAGGGCTTGTCCTGGAGCCCTTGGCAGAAGGTACCTGGTGAGACCCGAGGCCGACCTCTGGGATTCTGGAGCCGAAGTTACAGAGGGTCTGAAGCCAACTACACCCCAACAGAGAAGGAGATCTTGGCTGCTTATGAAGGAGTTCAAGCTGCCTCAGAGGCGATTGGCACAGAAGCACAGCTCCTCCTGGCACCCCGACTACCAGTGCTGGGGTGGATGTTTAAAGGGAAGGTCCCCTCTACCCATCACACCACCGATGCCACATGGAGCAAGTGGATCGCCCTCATCACACAGCGCGCCCGTATCGGAAACCCAAATCGCCCTGGGATTTTGGAAATAATTACAAACTGGCCAGAAGGTGAAACTGGTCTTGCCAATGAAGAGGAGCAAGAACAAGTGACCCGGGCTGATGAAGCCCCACCGTACAACCAACTGCCAGCAGATGAAACTCGCTACGCTCTTTTCACTGACGGTTCCTGTCGCATCGTGGGGATGAACCGGAAGTGGAAAGCAGCCGTATGGAGCCCCACACGACAGGTTGTGATAGCATAGGGTTAAAATCTCCAAAATCGTGGGAATTATATAGATTCAGGGGATGGCAAGAAAGGTTGGGTCTGGTAGGCTTGGGAATGGGAACTAGGCCCTGGGAACAAATTAGATCAGGTGAAACTGCACCTGCATAAATATCATATGATAAATGATATGTTTGTTTGGTAGTTGAATATAGTTATAGTTTAATTGTAATAAGAATCATGAGAAAGGCGTTTTGGGGACCTGGTGAAAATTATGAGAATTCATGCTTGGATAAGATCAATGTATACAATAGAACAATATGGGTTTATTAATTAATATATAGTTATATAATGAAAAGGGTATAAAAACATGTTTATCTCAAATCCATATTGCAGTGAGATTAGGGTTTGTACCCCAGCTCCCAGAGCTCTTCAATTAAAGCACCTGCATATAATCATCCTGTGATTATGAGTTTCCACGCTAACAGTTGCACAAGCCACTGAAGGAGAAGGTGGATCAAGCCAACTTGCTGAACTCAAAGCTGTTCAGCTGGCCCTGGACATTGCTGAAAGAGAGAAGTGGCCAAAGCTTTACCTTTACACTGATTCATGGGTGGTAGCCAATGCTCTGTGGGGCTGGCTGGAAAGATGGAAAAAAGCTAACTGGCAACGTAGGGGAAAAACAATCTGGGCTGCTGATGAGTGGAAAGACATTGCCAGTCGGGTAGAGAAGCTACCCGTAGAGGTCCGTCATGTAGATGCCCATGTCCCCAAGAGTCGGGCTAATGAGGAGCACCAACACAATGAGCAAGTAGATCAGGCTGCAAGGATAGAGGTGTCACAGATAGACTTAGACGGGCAACACAAGGGAGAGTTGTTCCTGGCTCGATGGGCCCACGATGCCTCAGGTCACCAAGGCAGAGATGCTACCTATAAGTGGGCACGAGACCGAGGGGTGGATCTCACCATGGACAGTATTTCCCAGGTTATCCATGACTGTGAGACGTGTGCTGCCATCAAGCAAGCCAAGCGAGTGAAGCCCCTCTGGTATGGGGGGCGGTGGTCCAAATATAAGTATGGGGAGGCCTGGCAGATTGACTACATCACACTGCCTCAGACACGCCAAGGCAAGCGCTACGTGCTGACCATGGTGGAAACCACCACTGGATGGTTGGAGACCTACCCTGTGCCTCATGCCACTGCCCGCAACACCATCCTGGGCCTGGAAAAACAAGTCCTTTGGAGACATGGTACCCCTGAGAGAATTGAGGCAGACAATGGGACTCATTTCAAGAACAGCCTCATAAACACCTGGGCCAGAGAACACGGCATCGAGTGAGTGTACCACATTCCTTATCACGCACCAGCGGCTGGGAAAGTGGAACGGTGCAATGGGCTGCTTAAAACCACCTTGAAGGCACTGGGTGGGGGGACTTTCAAGAACTGGGAGATTAATCTACCAAAGGCCACATGGTTAGTGAACACCCGAGGTTCCACTAATTGAGCAGGCCCTGCCCAGTCTGAGCCCTTGAGAACACCAGATGGGGACAAGGTTCCAGTGGTGCATATGAGAGGTATGCTAGGAAAAACCGTTTGGGTGAACTCTGCCTCCAGCAAAGACAATCGTGGGGTGGTTTTTGCTCAAGGACCAGGTTGTACCTGGTAGGTGATGCAAAGGTATGAAGTGACCCGATGCATACCCCAAGGAGACCGTGTTTTAGGGTGAACTACCTATGATACTGTGCCTGTATCTGTAACTACATGTATGTCTATAATTTGAAGATTTTAATTTGATGTAGCATGATGGTATGGGAAAATTTGGGGTGGAAAATGTTGGGGGTTGGTTCTTTCCCTTTTCCCTCTATGGAATTTTTGCCATTGTCATGTTAAGATACCTGTTGATTAGGCCCTCATGGCAGGGGGAAGGGGAGAGGGGAGGGAAGAGGGAAGAAGGAAACCCCTCGAGATTCAAACAGCTAGTAGAGGAGATAGAAGGCACTGGCTTGGCCCATTTGGCCTGCAGAGTTCAGATGAGAAGGACGATCGCCGCCTCTGTCCCATCCCTGCCATCCCAGCGTCGGGAGCCATCCTCACTGCTGTCAGACCCTGCCCTGCTGTCTTCTCACTGTAACCTGCCACCATCCAGCACTCTGCTGAGCACCAGGACCCACACCGTGAGCAGAGGGCTCTCTCCATCTCTCTCGCCCCCCTGGGACAGCTCTGCCATCACCCCCAGCCCTCCTGCGGCTCTGCGGGACCCGCCCGCCCCCAGCACCGGGAACTGCAGCTCAGGGAAAAGGTGCCTGCAGCCAGAAAGGGACTGGGACTGAGTTACTGTTCTGTTTGTGGGTAATTTCATAGCTGTTGTATTTTTTGTTTGTTTGTTTGTCCTGTTAGATATATTACTAAAGCACTGTTATTCCTATCCCCATATCTTTGCCTGAGAGTTCCCTTAATTGCAAAATTATAATAATTTGTAAGGAGGAGGGATCACATTTTTCATTTCAAAGGGAGGCTTCTGCCTTTCTTAGCAAATACCTGTCTTTCATCTAGGACACTTCCCTAGCAGACACCTGTCTTTTAAACCAAGATATACTCTCACTGAAAGGAATAAAATTAGACAGGATATGACCATTACTTTCACAAACACAGCTGAGATGGACATTCATAGTATTAAATGGAGAGGTCAAAAATTACTTGATTAAGTATTTGTGGATTTCTCTCATTTTCCTTAAGTTTGCCACCAAGTTTTATTTTAGAGTATTTCTGTTTAACTAACCTTTGCAATAAACTGACTTCATTCATCTATGAGATTTATGCATTTCTTCATGATGAGATGACCTCATGTCACTATTGTGTATTTAGTGATAAGGTCTCATTCCAGCAATAAAACCATGTGGAACACATTACGCAAAGGCCTATTAAGTATAAAACATTCAGCATTTATTTAGCACATTGAGGGAACAGTCTTTAAAAGATTATTTAGACTATAGCAGGGAGACTAAAATATATCCAGCGTTCCATTGATTTGACAGCCTGCCATAACTGTCTCATACAGTCTTAATTAGAACACAATACACACACACATAACTGTCTTCTGGGAAAACATTCCCAATTACAAAGAGCCACAAGAAGAACAGCACTGCTTTTGACAGCTGGAATGTGCATAATTTGTCATAATCCTGCTGGATACCTACTCTAAGTGAAAGGTATGCATCTTCCTGAACCTACAAAAGGTGATGTCAGATTGAATAAAAGTCAGTGTTGTAGGCCCATCCTGCGTGACACATTGATGACTCCAGCTTTTGCTGAGGGGGAGCAAAATTGCTTTGCCATTTTTCTTTACCAACATAACTCATACATCTATTCAAATCAGAAACAGCATTTGGGGGAAGAAAATGCTTTTCAGGTCTTCATCTCCATTGCAAATATAACAGCTCCACCTTGAGGCAGGATCCAGTGAATGTTAGTAGAAGGTGCAGTCAAGCTGAAGATGCCTATCAGCATAGTCAGCCACAACTACCTAAAACATAGATTGACATCTCCCAGTGTCCCTTTCTGCTCATCTTCTTACCAAATAAGCAAGCATGTGTGCACATGATGCATGTGTTTGGACAAATTTACTGAAGAAAAATTAAATATATATCAAATAAGCATCAATTTGACAGAGCAGCTCCCAAGGATGATACAAGTCAAGCATAACAAGGCCTGACAGAAATAGTCCTTCAGAAGCAGAAATTATCCAAGCTTCTCTCTGAATAGTGCACACAAACAAATTTCAGACATTTATTTCTTTCATTATTGTATTCTTCCTAAATGCGGAGTAAAAAGATTAATACATTTCAATGTTTCATTTAAATCAGTATTCAAATATTCTAAAATATTTTAATACACTGCTAAGCAAGGAAGTAATGTGCTCTTCAAGTATTACTGACATTATTTATGGTTAAATGGGTTATTTTAAAAATTTAAGTGCTAAATATCAATTTCCATGCTCTTCAGACTACTTCAGGAGTTTTATTTTTAATTCACAGTGTAACAGTACTTAGAACTTTTCTAATAAATCCAAATTATGTCAGTTAGATTGACAAGTCCAGACAGACATAAAATCTGTGTTGCATTTAAATTGATGTTGATTAGGTTACTGAGATAGATTGGTTATGGCATATATTACATATTTGCTTGAAGATGATCAGTAAGTGGAAACAGGATTTGCAGCAGAAAATCAGAGAAAGCTATATCTGTAGAACAAAATGATAATAGATTAATGGAAAAAAATTATCATCAATTGAGTTCACCACCCTAAAGAGGGCATGCAAGTAGTCAGCTTGAGAAAAGACCAGAATTAGCTGTTTGTGCTGATTTTAGCTGGGATAGAATGAATTTTACTCACAGTAGCTAGTATGGAGCTGTGTTTTGGATACATACTGAAAACACTTGTGGACAATGCAGGGATGTCCCAGTTATTGCTGAGCAGTGCTTATATTCAGTCAAAGCTTTTTCTACTGCTCACACCACCCCACCAGCAAGGAGGCTATGGGTGCACAAGAAGCTGGGAGGTGGTACATTTGGGACAGCTGACCTCAACTGATCAAAGGGATATTTCATATCATCTGACATCATAGTCAGTATATGAAGCTGAGGAAAGAAGGAACATGACGACATTTGCAGGGATGGCACCTGTTTTGCCAGGTAATCACAATGAAGCCATGCTTTCCTGGAGATGGCTGAACACCTGCCTGCTCATGGGCAGTAGGAAATAAATTCCTCATGCTCTGTGTGTGCACAGCTTTTGCTTTCCCTATTAAACTGCTTTTATCTCAACCCAAGAGTTTTCTTACTGTTAGCCTTCCAATTCTCTTCCCCTCATGGAAGGAGGTGTGGGGAGAGGGGAGAAGTGGAAGTGGCTGTGTGGTGCTTAGTTGCTGGCCAGGGTTAAACCACAAGACCATTCTGGAAAACAAAAAACAGGAAGAAAAATTACTGGGGATTGAGAGAGCACAGCTTTGAAGGCATGTTAAGAAAGTTATTTTGCAGGTAAGAAATACAAGAGATGAAAAGAGACTGAAATTCTGTCCTATTTAGGTGAATGGGAATTCTGCCATTAAGACTAAAGAAAACAATCCCATCCTTTGGATATGGGTCCAACTAATCCTCTTTCTTCTCAAGTGTATAGAAACGCATTGTGACCTTACTAGTATTGACAAGAGCTCTTTAAGACCCTAAGTACAGCAAAACAATTGGCCTAATGTGCAAGTTAATTAAATCCATTAACAATTGAAGACAATAAGCTTCATTGAAAAAGCCATATTTGCTGTAAAAAGCCATTTGTTCCAAGATGACAGGAATGCTAAAGAGAGTTTACACTTGGATAAAGAGGAGATAGTTTCTTTATTTTTTTCTTAAGTGAAGAGTAATATATAAAATATATTTCAAATTTATTAATCATCTCTAGCCCAAACTCTGACTCTTCACAAAAAAATACAGGGCAAGCCTGTTACTTTCTTTGCCAAATTGCTTTATTCCTAACTGTAAGAAAGGGAAACACAATGTTATCTTGATGTGAAAATGCAGCACAAAAATAAGCATTAATTTGATTTTAAAATTCAGTCAGCATCTATAATTTGCAATGCAATCTTTTTATGGCTTATTAAAATAAGTGTTATTGAAACATAATTTTAGTTCTGTACAGCTTAACAGACTCATATATATTTATGACTGCAACAGATGTTTCTATGGGCTCATTTAGATCACTTCTCCTTGCATTCCCCTCAGCTGATGAGGTGCCCTTCTATGTTACAAGGAATTCCTTCTACATCACAGTGCTACAGCTGGTAAGAAACACCATCTGCACTCATAAATGACTGGATTGTATTTAGCCACAACACAGAACCTGAGAATGCCTACTGAAAGCCAGAGATGAAATTTTACTTTATACTGGAGGGCATTTGCACACATTCAGTTTTTAAGTCCCTAAATGCTGTTTATGTTGTCAAAATAACTCAGAGTAGGATTTTTACCAGCATTTTTTTCATGATGGCCATTTGGACCAACACAAGAGCAAACTGTGATTTAATCCTTTTTTTCCCCAGTGTTTTTTAAAGTGTACATCATAAGCAATAGGAAAAACTTTACTAATTTCAAACACATTCTATAAAACCATTATTTTCAAAACCAGTTACATTGATAAATTCCATTTGTAAGAGTCAGTAATTCACACACAGTCCATAACATTATTTGCTGCCACAGTGCAGTGAAGCCCAAACACACACACTGGGGTCCCACTGGCTGCTAAACAGCATACACAGCTTATTTCTAGAAATAGGTTTTAGGAGCACTGATCTTCACAGGGTTCACTTCACTCCATTGTTAAACATGCAACTACCTCAGTATAGCCACTCATTACCCAAAACAAACTAAAATCTATTTTAACCTGCCTCTTCACCCACAGGACTCACTTCTGTTAACTATTTTAGTTCCTCAACTAAATTAGAGCAAATGATAGATTTCTGTTCATTGACGGCATGAGTCTAAGCATTTGTTCTCTCACACCTTTTTCCCCCAGTTCAAACTAACTTACCTTGGAAGAATTATAGCCAATAAAATTACTTCTGTATAATTTCAATAAGGAAAAAAATGTGTTTACATAAGCAGTTTCACAGAAACACTACAGGAAATTTAAAAGACATTCAGACATATTTTTCATTGATCTGATATTGATTTGCTGTTGATCAAGGGACAGAAGTTCAATCCACAGCCTGAAAACTTTTTCACTCATATTTTAAGGAAGAAACAACTTGCCTAAGAAAGCTGTACATATATAATTTTACTCTTCTGCAAAGAGGCTGTTCAAGCAGTTGCTCTCTAGTCATCTCCACCCTATCCTTTTAGATATCAAAAACCAGCCACAAGAAGAGTAGATAAAGTGAGATGCTGAGAAGTTTGCTGCAGAACACATGGTTTTCTAACAATTTGTAAATATCACTCATGTCACAAAATATTACCATGTTTTCAAACATTACTGTGTTGCTAATCTTTTTGCATATATTACATCCGTTCTGCAGCTTCTGCATATACAAAAAGCACCAAACTTTTAACATAATAATTAAGAAAAAAAATTAAATTCACTGTTTCTTCTATTCAAATGTAATGTTGAATCCTTTAAAAGCTATTTTCTGGACTCCAGAAAGTGCCAACCTTTTCTTCTATAAACTAAGAAGAATTTTGAAAACATAACACATGGATGATTTGATGATTCATCTCTGCAACAACAGTCACTTTGAAGAAAATACTTGTGTGTCACTTACAGCTGCTAGAAGCCCTATTACACCTGTGGGACAAAATAATATAATTATCACAGAGAAAAGCAACTTTAGAAGGATCTAAGTATCCTCAGTTTTTTTTGTTGTTGTTTTATGTGTGGTTTGGTTAGTTTTGTTTTTAACATTTAACTGTTCTGAAGCTGCAAACTCCAAGGATATTGTTGAAGAGAGGTAAGTTTTGCCTTACTGGAATAAACAGGAGTACTAGTTTGTCAGCTTAAAAGGACAGTATTTTCCAACTTGTTCCATTATTGAGAGACTTTATAAATCAAAAACATGATATGCAGAACCAGAGGGAATAACTACCTATCAATAAGGCATTTTCTTCCTATTTTTCAGAAATTATTAGCAGCTCTATTAACATTCTTTTGGTTCATCTTTGTTTAATAGCAGACTTGAATTTGGAAATCTTTATAGGAAGAGAGAAATTTATTTTAATAATTAAACATTTAAAAATAATTTTAACGAAAGTTTCTCCAAAAGTTTTACAGAAGTTTGTTTGTTACAAACTGATAGACTTCACATAATTTACAAGTCAATGCAGAACCTTAGACTTGTGCTTTGGTCACTGCTGTCATTCACTTGAGGTATAGGATCTAGTGTCAAGTCATGAAGGGAGAAGAAAACAACTATCGCATCTGTTTGAAGTTACACACCTCAGCAAAAATGTGTCCTCAGACTGAGAATTACAGTAGTTTTGTTAATTCTAAGAGTCTGATCTAGTTAAATTACTATTGTCTGACAAGGCTATCGAAACAAAACATTAACATTTACAGTGGTGTCATGATGTTGAGTCTACCTGTCAGTTGGTAGTCTTGGTTAAGATGGATGCCTAAAACAAATCTACTTGTTCTCCAACCCTTTTTAGGGAGGCAAAACAATTTACTTCTGAGCCAAGAACTCTCCATCCCAACACAATGACAAACCTTCCATTTTATTTCAGTAACTGAAAGAAAGCAGACTGAACTTCTGTTGTAAAGCAGCTTCACAGTCTGCTTTAAAAGACTCATTTCCAGCACTAATTCTGCTTTTCAGAAAGCCAAGTGGTCATAAAGAAAAATCCTATAGATATTAAAAAACCACAAGGTTTCTGTCAAATCTCTCAGAATGTCATGATTTCCAGTATAGAGAAGTTCTGCCTAGTGTATGTATGACCCTGTCTTATCCTCTTCATAAATATGGCTGATGGCTTCATTTAGCTGGTAACTTATCAACTGCCAGCTTGTTTGCAATGTTACTTCTTGGGAACACTGGTATTATTCATAACAGCAACAGAATTATGAAGAGATACATTTTTCTTTAAGAAATGCTATTTCTTATAAAGTGCTAAATTTAGAGATTATTCAAGGAGACTGCTCGTTTCTGAGGCATTTAACAGCTGAAATTCAGGCCACATACAAATGACATCGGATGGCCAACTTTATGCACAAATGAAACCTCCAAAACATATTCTGTTTGTCCCAAATTTAAGATTTTCTTCCCATTCTGGTTATGTGTATGTAATGAGCTAATCAACTGAGCTGTAAACAATGCAACAGATTCTTTCTGGACTTGCCAACAGACTGAATAAAACTGTAAGTCTTATATACGTAAAACTTAATTATGAAACACTGAAGACTTATATTCTAATCACTGAAAATAATTATTAAGTCACATTTCATGAGAGCTTTCTCATCTATTCTCCAAGTCCATAAAATCTGAACACCTCTTTGCTGGATGTAGTTCCTTTTAAATTCAGGAGAATGCTGCAGCAGAACTAGAATGAGAGTCCAGTCTTACTTTCAAGCATCTTACTTATTGCACTGAAAGAAAATGCAATAAAAACAAACCATAAATTGTACTTGACAATTTGTTTCTTTAGGTCCAGATGTAAATATGGTTTTAATTATTTAATATACTTAAATATGGTGTTAATTTAATTAATTAAATTTCTGAAGGGATTTGAAATAGCAAACCAAGATTTAAAAAAAAGAATCAGAAAATAAGTTATTTTGAAAATAATTACCATAATATAAAAAGATCTTGGTCTAATATTCCGCATTCAAAACAGTATTAAAATATTAATATTAAAACACAGCACTAAAGGAAGAATAATTATTTAATAATATTGAATAATATTTTCATACTTATCATGTACCTTGGGATTTTAGTTAAAGCTTCTGCGAGAGAAAAGCAAGGAAAAGAATGTGTACATCCTTTTTGAATTACTAGAGCCCCAGCAAATTACTGTGGATATCCAGGCAACCATTCACCTGCTGCTGTCAAATGAGAAAAGAACAGTTACCTTGGCAACTGCTGTATCTCATATTACATTCTGCTACTTCCAAGACAAAAACATGGTCTTAGGAGAGAGATGTGGAGACCATGCGGGTTTTACATTTTCACCTGCAATGTCCTCAGGGACACCAAAATAGCCTTACAAAGCTATCCTAATTCTCAGTTAGATAGAAAATAAATACATTTTCATTATATGAAATGCAATGACAACTACAAGTAGTCTACTTCTTTGTTAATATATGGACCATAAAAGTTGTAGGGGGGATTTTGTTTTGTTTCCCTTTAATTTACAAAAGGAGAAACTATTCATCAGAATCCTCAGGAGATTCATGTTACAACACACATTTTATAGAAAATAATATAGACATGTACTATGTATTTTACAGTTCCTTAGAATTGTACTGATTCATGTGAAATACACTATAGGACACTAACTGTGACATCTCCTAATGACTGTAGTACCAAAGGACATCAGATATGAACTAGAACAGCTGAGATTTTAAAGAGTATAACAAAATGTATCTGCTTTATTACTACATTACGCATGACTTCCTGCAAAGCAGAACAAAAGAGTTTATATATAATCTGACAAAAAATCAAGAAACCAAGAAGCCAATTTTAAAATTAAATGAAATGTATTTGAAAAGGTCACAGTTATTATGAAAAAAATAATTTAACATTTTGGTACGAGAAGCCTCTGTCTTCTCTATATACTATGTCTTACATTACAAGACTGGCATCCAGAACATAATTAAAATTTCCATTCAAGACATGAACAGAATTTCTCTAAAGCAATTTATAAATTTATAAATTTTTAAAAAGCAATTTCTGCCTAGATGTCAGAAATTCTGGGTTATTTTGATTCCTACTGATACAAAATAGGGATATAGATCTCACACACCCCAGATTACAGAGCTGCTTTTTGGATATTTCTAAGTAAACCTTACTTTATTCCACGTCTAGACATGTTCTACTTTATATAAATAGTATGGTTCAAAAAACTGTGCTTTCATGCAGGAAAAAAAGATTATTTTATTATGTTTACTATGGTTTTTTCATGTTCCTTTTCTGGTGTCCTTTTAGTCTATGGATAAGGTAACAAAGAAATTTTTGTTTCACACAATTCACTGAATAGGGAGGTACTTTACAGTGTTATTGCATACTACTTTAGTTCTTACTATTACACTGGCTTTATTCTTCTGTTCCTACTAGACAAGCCCCTGAAAGAAAACAGCAGCCACTCTCTGTGGCCACCCAGTAATGTGGTTGGAGACAAGGGAACATTAGTTTTCTTTTACTGTCCTGTCAGCCCTTGCTGCAACCTTAGTGAGCTGGCAGCTACTGCAGCAGGCCACACCAACATAAAGTAAGGTCAAAAGCACATTTTTGAGCAGTAATTCTTCATATGACAAACCAGGAGGATCAAGGAGGACCTTAGCATTCCTTGCAACAGAGGAGCTATATTTGAGTATTAACAAGAAATTAATTTCATACTACTATTACTGCTTACTAGGAGCAAATTAAAGTTTGTATTAATGCTTTTACTCAAAACCGGATATTATCAGTATTTCACTAATTTCTAGTTGTCCAATCCTCCTAATTCCCTAACTGCACTTCTAGTGTGTAGACAGAACTTCAGAAAAAGGGAATCACCTTCACAGAAGATAAAAAATTAGAAATGTGAGTTAACACCTGTATATTTTATCTTGTTATACTTTTATAGATAACTGTTTATTTACACACCACTTTTAGATTACTGATCTGACTCATTTCATAAGGCTTTTCAAGTATACCACTTTATACTATATACATATACATACACATATACATATACATATACATGTACATGTACATATACGTATACATACACATATACATGTTTGAAATAACAGCTACTTCTTCCTTTTGAAATAAAACAAGATGCCCATGACAAAAAAAAAAAAAACCCAATCCCACAGAAAAAAACAAAAAACAAACACCAAAGCAAAACAAAACAAAAGAAAAAAAGCAACATGTTAAGTTAAAAGTTTAGATTATTCAAAAGACTGCAGTTGTCCAGCAGTTAGACTCTTCAGACTACACTGAAGAGAGATAACACACATGCCTTTAACAGTAACTTCTCTCCTGATGTTCTCTCCTGATCAGATGTTCCTTAAACATCTAATGCATGCACTCTAGCTATATTAGCATAGTTATGCCTACTTTACAGGCAAGTAAAGTCCAGCACACACCAATGAAGCACCTGTCTCATCACTGCTCTGTCACTGGGCTAAGAGTAAAGAGAACCTCCATATACTATATTTCAGTCCAATAATTTACTAATACAATTTCACTGGATTGTAGTCTTATCCGATGCTCCGTTTCACACAATCATTTATGCCAGAGAATTAAAAATAAAATCTGAAGTCATTACATACAAATTATACCAAAAACCTCTATTTTAACCTGAGAGTAAGAAAATGGCTGACAACAGGAGCTATCCAGTCTGACATGTCTCAATGTCAGAAAATGCATGAAATTATCAAAAATCCACCCTTAAGTCAGCTGCTACATTAACTTAATCAATGAAGTATACAGATGTCTCTGGTATTGACACGACCTAAGAACACTAAAATCTAAAAATGCATAATTAATAAATAATAATTCATTAATTAATAAAAATGAAAGTGTTAAAAGCTGAAAGAACATGGCTAAGAGTACATAGAATGATAAGCAGCTTTTAAAAAGAAAAGTTAAAGTTTTTGTTACCACAACATAAAACAAAGGCAGCACGATATTACTTGTGCAATTATGTGTTCCTAAATATTTACAAGAAGTTTCTAAATAATATTAGCAAACAAAAAAACATATTGTACCTGTATATTGTAAGTTGTGATCAACTGGCAAATTCTCAAATTTTATTCAAAATAATTTGGTTTTGGTAGAAAAAAACCAAAACTACTAATCATTAATTTTGGAAAATATTATTTGGTTAATTGAAAGTCATTCAACCTTTTCTTATTTCACGTTGCATATTTCCTACTCACCCTTCTCTCGTTTCACTATTAATCTAATATCAAACTGGTCATTCTAATATTCTGTGTATTTTATAATAATGACAAACCCCATTTCAGAGCTTGCATAACCAAAAGCCTAGGAATGGCTTCTGCTGTGGAATACATTATCATTTCCATATCCTTTAGCTTTGACTCTCTGAAAGTCACATCAAAGTATCTTAAGTTAAAGGCTTCAGAATATGACTTTTATAATTACAAATAATGCCACTTATGAGACACAAAGTGCTTATTAAATGCAAAGTGTTACCACATTCAGGTGTTCCTATTTTTCTTTCTATACCTGACTGCCTAAATCAATCACATTCTTTACAAGTTCCACATAAACTATATTTGTTTATTTGTCATCTCCAGTAAAAAGTCAAATGTATGCCCTTTCTTTGTGTATTTCTTCTGATAGCTTTTTGTGTGAGCTTTAAATAGCACTGACCTATAAAGAAAGTTTCTCAGTCTCGGTGGCAGAAGTGGTTCTAATTTGTCAACATTAAAAAAGCAGCTTTTAGTCCTTATAAAATAAAATAGTTGTTTCTGGATAAACATATTCATTAGAACAGTTTTGAACTTCAGTCATTTTTACAGCTTTCTCAAATTTCCTTGTGTCTTAGACAGGTAAGGTAGGGCCAGTCTCTCACTCACACTTCAATTAAAAATATACTTCTTAGTTTAAGAAAAGTATACTTCTAAATGCAAAGCAAAGTTAGAAATATTTTTGATTGGATTACACTGTTCATTATTTTCAAGATATTTGGAGCTTTACAAAAATACCATTTTTCAGATTCCATATTTATCTAATTTATGTCCTGAAGAGATAAATTGAGGTTCTACTCTTTCAGTACTGTTGGACTTCTCATCAGAAAAGCCATATTCTTGTTTTCCTCATCAAAAAGAAGTATAATAGATTTGCTTTAAAATTGTTTAGTGGTATAATTTGGTTTTGAAAAAACAAAACAAAACAAAAACTAAATAATAACTTCATGAAGCAGACACTGTGCAAATTAAGATATGAATTTGGAAAGAACTAAAAGTATCTGCCTCGCATTGCTTTATACAGTCAGAGGACTATTTTCTCTATGGTATTAGTTTTAATACTTGATAAAGGAGATTTAAAACCACTTTTCATTCACCTGTCCTACAGGCTCTTCCAAACATCTGTACTTCTACACCACATATTCTGCATAACATCATATGACAAACCTCAAGGGTATCTCTCAGCAAGAGCAAAGTGCTTACTCAGTTTTCAAAAATCTGGAGACTATTACTTTAGGAAGAAATCAAGATAGTTATGTCTCTCTTGATGAGATTGTCCAAAAAAATGACAATTTCCACAGGTGTTTATTGGTTTCTTCTCTTACTCAACACTTGTGACTTAAAGTCACAATTCTTTTTGGTACCCTGTAATCCTTTCTACAATAGCCAGTTATGACATCAAAAAGCTGTAACTATTTAGTGAACAATACAGGGGTCTATTTGAACTCCTGTAGGTCTAGGTTCACGTTAGTGTTTCTGGTAATTACAAAAATAGTCAGAAAGACAGTTCCTACATCACATGGCAGCTCCACCTGTGATCTTTGACTTTTGGGCTTTCAGTTGGAGTGGGAGGGCAGCAGTGAGCAGTGGCATGGTTTTGGCCAGACTATTAAATTGGAGAATACCATTCCTGAACCACAACAAGCTAACATTTTACTTTTAAGCAAGAAAAAGTAAAATATAGAATATGGCAAATACCATGTAAAATTAAAAGCTGATGTGTCATGGAAAAAAAGAAAAACCAAAAACAAAAAAAGCAAAATGCTCAACAAGCATCAAGGGTCTTTTTCCCTTCAACACCCATAATTGTGCAGCACCAGGGTCATCTGACCAATGTAAGAAACACAAAGTTTTGCTTGGTTTCCACTACAACTCTTGTTTATAGATACAGGATATTTATCAGACAGAGCATGATTCTTACAGGTGCATATTTACTTGGAATTTTATCAGAATTTAACCAGATTTCATCCTAAATTGTGCTGGAATACTCACCTTATGTTACAAACAAAACCAGCAACATTGCAATTACCTTGTAGTAATTACTTTTCCAACACTAAACCTAAAAGCAAGCTGTTCATATCAAATCCATCCATTATGCCCTGGAAAAAGTGCTTGAGCTGTTACACCAGATTCTGTGTAATGAAGGTCATTATCACAGTCCTGCATCTCAGATATACCAATCAGAAATTGAAAAAAATTATGGTGATCAATATTTAAATCTTCCATTTAGAGAATAATGTTTCAAAATAGATTGCAGGGCTTGGATTATGCCCGATAATTCTAGCAGCTGTCAGAAACTGATTTATAATACCACCACTATTTCGACTGCACAGGAGCTGAAAATGAACAGTTTGCCCTGTTGTCCATTTTGGCTCACAGAGAAATTTTCGCCAATGAGAATGTTGAACCAAAACCATTGTTTTGATTTATTTAATGCTAGAAAGAGGAGCAACACTACTAAATTATTCCTCCTTGCCCCATACCTTTCAGCTGTGCACTGGAACCCCAACCTGTTCCCTCATATCATAATTTGGCTGAAGCAATATACAGTGTTAGTTATTTTCTGCATATTTTTCACAACACATGGGTTTGCAGGACACAGCTGAAACAAAGGGGTTGAAAAAATACCAAACATACTGCTTTTCCTGCACTTACTGTCTCCTTAAATGTTTTGACTTTGCCTTAAATTAGGGTCTGATGCAGAAAGAACACCAAGAAGTTGACAATGTCTGGACAGGGCACATCACTGCATGCCTAGGAAGCTCTTAGAATATTCTATGAGGTATACTGAATCCAGAGAATCCAGTGTCACCAAATCACATATCCCAAAAAAATCCAACTGCTGATAACCACACTGCTTCTGAATTTATTTTTTTAAGACTTCCACTGAGTTTTTCGTTGTTAATATTCTTATGTGAAATCCTTAAACATATACTATTCTTAAGCCTTGGATCTGTTACAGCAAGCTGTATACCCTACATACCACATTAGTTACTCAGCAACACAAAGAGAAGGCAAGTACAAACATTCTGAAGAGAAATTGGTTTTGCGACAACTTACTGAAAGTCTTTGAGGCCCAGTAGGCAAACCATTAAAACCAGCTTTGTTACATAGTGCATGCTGCACAGTCCAAGACCATTCAAACCCTTCATATAAACCTGTCAAGCATACCCACCTCATTCATCACAGTTGTCACCATAGCTCATAGTGTTTCGGGGGATATCCTGCTCCCTTAACAAAAAACACACAGTGACCTTGGGCTAAGTTTAACCACTTTACAAATGTCCCATTCCAGTGACTACATTAATCCTAAATCTGTTTTTATATTACCAGATTAACAGAAGGGAAGACTGTACAAAGTATGTAATTGTCACCTCTCCAAAGAAAAGCCAGAGGTGTATCCATGATGTGCAAAGTTGAAGAACCCAGCCTGCATGCATGGATGCTGCACTGGGTACCAAAGCTTCTGTGTACTACAAAAGCTAAACTTTTTCAAAATATAACTAATGCTGTTTTCTCAATTTATGTGAATTTCAATTTGAAATTTAGTGAAATTTAAGAACTAAGAATATCAGCAATACACACAGGAAAAAAAAAAACAAAAACCAAAAAACCCAACAGCAAATAAATGAATTCAAGTGCATTTGATTTCAAAGAAGACAAATTTTCATTAAAATACACAACTTAGAGAAGCACCTTACTTTAGAACTCTGCAAGTCTACTTTTGTTAATATTAATTCTTCTTGGATGGAACTCACAGGATTGAAAGGCATATTTGCAACCTTTTCTACAATATGGCTCTATTTGCTTAAGTGCCATAATCCATCTGCAGCTTTAGTATTTAACTGTAAGTGGATGGTATTTATTCAATTAGCACATTTTTTCTGACATTTATATTACCTCAAAAGACAACACTGCCTTTGGAAATTCTATTTCAGATTGAGCTAATTGAACTTTTGAAGGCATGGTAATCATTTCATGAATCAGCAGCATGGGTTACGACTTTGAAGAGGTGACGTATCATAGAAATTAATTTTTTTCAGCCTCAGTGAGAAAGAATCAAGTTACATAAGAAAATAATTTAACTTTAAGTGAACCAGACTCTTACAGAAATAACCTCTAAATGCCCCACTCCCACAATGTATGTACATACATACTTTGCAGATGCCTTGACTTTATGGAAACAACTAAAGCTATTCTAACTATAGGCTTACTGCTTTTATTCAGTATCTCAGGCTGACAGTCAGAGTATATGAAGAACTAAATATACTACCATGTATGCATTATATACTCACAGTAAATAATTTACTCTGAAGTAATCATTAGCCCTGAACATTCTCTGCTGAAAAAAACCCGTGAAATTTAAACCAAATTTCTTTTAACTGATGAAGTTTCGTATTTACAGATCAGTAACCTAAATCTAGGTCATGTGAAGTAGTATAAACTAAATTCAGCTTTCTATGTAAAAGGAATTGGTATTCTCAGAGGGGAACCATGAAGATGCAACAATTCTACTTCTTCTACAGATAATACTATATCTGTTGTATAGATAATACAGGGTATGACCCAAGTGTCTCTCAAAAAAATAACGTAAAGAAAAACAAGTTCTTATGCTGTATAACACTATTAATGTGACTTTTCTAAAGAGGTTCATACAGTAAGAAAAAGTTGAAAATAACTGATCTAGAATAACAACTGTTTACTGGATTTTCATAAGAGATTTTGGCAGGCAGGAAGAACATTTAGCATATCTCAGCCTTGTGCAGATGAGCTATGGGAAGGAGAAGACCTGCTGTAAGATGGTGAAAAACTAATTGAAAGGACACCTGTTCTGAAGATTGGATTTGTGCTTTCAATAAAGTATCTGTATATTTTAAATTGACATTGTCTTGAAGTATGAGTTGAAGAACAGGCCTCTTCAGAATTTCCAAATCCCTTCAAACAGTTTTGCTTGTTTTTTTTCTGTTCCAACAATAATTTGGTTGCTCACTGGCATAAAGGAACAATTTCCGTAAAAGAATGGCAAGTGTCTCCAAATAAATCGGCAAAAGCCTCCAGCTCTGACATTCACTTATATGGAAACAGCAGGGTAAAATCCCTCGCACTCTGAAAGACAGCAGATCTCAGACTATCACACCTTTGGAAAATGGAGTTAAAACATTGATGCAAAGGAATTCAACCACGTGCTTGTGGTTTATTAAGGAGTCTTACTGAATGTAGCCCCTCTCAGTAAACTCTTAAAGGACCCTTTTGTGAGGCTCTGGACCAGACTCAAGCACAAAAGATGGGCCCGATCATCTAACTGTGATAAAATGGAGGCAAACTTTCTGTAGGTGCCTAGATGCCCAGAAGACTTTAACCGAAGGCAAGTTAGGCAGCACCATATCAGGAATTAATTCCATTTGGGCACTCCATTCTATAGTTGAGAACCAAGGGTTTTAGAGGCTCTGGCTTTAAGAAAATAAGCTATTTCACTGTATGCTAACAAAGATTAAACTTTCCATGGCATGCAGCAATAATACATTAAATCACATGCTCTGACTTTACTACAAGAAAAGTTTGCTTTGAAACTATTTGAGATCAAATATACAAATGTCTGCTAGGACTAAGTTCTTGTTCCTAATATTTCAGGGAGAACTAGCTAAAGCATAAATAATTATAAATTAAAATTCTCATTTTATGGCTCAGTCAGGTATATTAATCAATCTTTTTCATTTTCTAGAAAGGCAAGCATTACTAGAAGCAAATGATGTGTTTCCATCAGACATTCTGTGTAAAACGTTTGTGAAACATCAGGAACAACCTAGGGGAAGATAAGCAAATAATATTAAATCAATTACTACATAAATAATGAAAAGAAACTTTAAAATGTATCCCAGTTTGAGAAGACAAATTTACATTATATCCTGTTTACCAATACATAAACCAATGCTTAACTATTTCTAATAATTCACAATTCTATAATACGTATGACCTTTTCTGATACAAATATTTAATTTAAGATGGCTAAAATATGAAAAATCAATATGCTTTCACCACAAAGGGTCATCATTCAGCAATTAACAGGTTTCTGGGAAGATATACTTGCACGTCTAAATACCGGCTACTTCTTACAATTTCATTGAAGCATAACATAACAAAACAATACTATCAAAGGGTAGGGAACAAACCCCACAAAATGAAACAGGGAAATCTACCTCTGTATTAAATAAATAGAGAACATAATTTATACTTAAGTATTTTCCTTGGTTTATCTTGAATGAAGAGATTTTAACAAAATAGCTGTAAATTGACTTTAATGTAATAATAAATGTCCATTCATTTATTGGAAACATTAGTGAGACATGAGAAAAACAAAACCATTCTCCATTATTTATTTCTTAGTCACTCACAGTGCACATGACAGGCTTCCACAACAGAAACATAACAGTAAACAATACAATGAGAAGCAGACATGAAAAACTCAGACTACGAGTGAATTCCCATGAAGAGAAGGTTATTGTCAATAAAGGAGGTAACTAATCAAAATATTTTCAAACCGTTATGTGAAACTCCTCCCAAGAATGTGCAACACTTCACCTGGTCAGCGTCCTGAAATTAGAATGAATATAAAGGAAAAAAAATTAAGAAAATAAAAATGGGGAACTGGGGGCAAGCCAAGGTCACATTTGCAACTGAAGAAATCTTATCTTTAAAATAGTCTTCCAATTTTTTTAAGCCTTTCTTTCTGTACTTTTGTATCCAATCACAATTTTAGATTTTGACTAGGATAAAATAATTTTCAACTCAAATATATGCATAGTGCCTATTCAGAGAAAGCAGTAGGCTCTAATTATCTTTTTAAAGTTCCATTAAAACATAAAAGCAAGGGTAACCAAAAATATTAGAAAGAAAGTATGCTTTGCAAGAACTTATTCCTACCTACAAGAAAGGCTTAAGATTATCTGACTGCTGGTAGTGGTGTGTAAAAATAGGAGAATGAAACACTTAATGTTGATTTTTCAATATTTACTGAGTAAAAGGATCATAAACAGAAGATTTCATTTTAATAGCCTAAATAAAATGAAATTTAAATCTTACTAGATTCTTCCTATTTTTGAAATACATGTATTTATTTCGATGAAAATTTTGATAGATGTTATCAGAAAAGGTGTTGCTTTAATTAAGAAATACATAAACAAACCAGAGAATAAGCAAAACTGATTGACATTTCAGAATGTAAAATATTCTATTGTGAAATCCTAGCTGAATGTAGCTAAAATTTGACTCAAACTCTGCCACTCCATAACTTCCTGGAGTGAGACATTTCAGAATTTCTACATTCTGCATGAAAAGGTACCTATTTCATACTGACTTCCTAGTGGTTTCAGGGACTGGCCCTTAATTCCAGAACTGTGGCATTTTGTGAGTAACATTTCTGCTTGTCATCACTTTCCTCCTAAGCTATTAGTTTTATTAATTTTTAGACTTTGATCATAAATATTTTTTAAGGATTTTCCTAGTAAAATGAAGTAACCCTCATATGGGTTATTATTCCACCTCTTCTGAATATTTCAAGATGAAGTAGTTTTATCATACTTCTGGTTTTACCCCCAGCACTTGAAAACTCCATGTATTTCTGAAACACCTTCACGTTATGTTTTAAGCAATAAAACTGGGGGATTGCTAAATTCTTGCCACTTTAATTATGTTGTGAGCTTTATCACTCCAACTATGTTACAAAATCTACCAGTAAAGCAGACATACCCTATGAAATTACATTCTGCATATGCCTAATGAGCAAAGGTGATTATTTTCCCTCACACAGAGAAGAAAATACATTTTTTTCTGACAGGTGCTCTAGTGAAAGGTATCCTATGTTATTAAATATCCAGTCTAAAATGTAGTTGGACTTGCTCTTAAAATAAGTGTGACAATGATATTCACTCAAATCACCAGAGACCACTTCTTCCTTGAAGTAAAATATAGAAGCGCTTACATCCTTGTTATGCACTCTGGTTCTGTATGAATCATGAATGCAACATCTACAAAATTAGGTATTTCAATTACTTTAGGGGATTGAGAGAATATAGCAGTTAGATGATAAGTGACAATCTTCTTTACACAGTCTTTAAACAGACTTTTAGATACTACATAAGTTCATCTAAAGGGAGTTTAGACAGATCTTTCCATTCTTACCATACCATAAAAGTAACTATCTCCCCTCAGAATGGATTTTAGTACAAACTAAATTATGTAACTACAAGTGTTTGAGAAGAGTAGCACTAAGAGCCTGCCTATTCAGCATGCAGCATATGGATTTACAGCACATTCAGCGTAATGATGAAGGACTGATACATTTTCCTAAAAGAATGAAAGTTGCCAAACACACTCAAACTGTTGTTAAGACCTGCAATTTTTCTTAGAGTTTGTAAAAAAATAAAGCCTAAAGCTGCCTAGTTAGGCTGAAAAGGGGCTGCCAAAGCAAGAGGTGGGCTGCAGAAAATTCTTTTTATAGGTCTTGGCTTAAGGCTCAGGTGCCAGCATATAATTAAGTTTGAGAAAACAACACATCCTAGAGCTGCAGTACAAGTAGGGCTAAAAGGCCTGCCAAAGAAGGCTGACAAAAGGAATTTCCCCTGAAATGTTTCTCTGTGAGTCATAGATGTTGGTCCAAGGAAAAACTTACCTGACCATCTAGTTAGGGATGGCAGAGAGAAGTTGCCAAAGTGAACTCAGAGCTACAATATGCATAAGGTCAGAAAAGGTCTGCCAAAGGGGACTGCCAAAGGAAATTTCTCCTGACAGCTTCTTCCTCTGGTAAATGCCTGTTGGTCCCAGGTTAAGGTTCCACTAACAGGGCTGGCTGTGAGACTGTCCCTGGCTGTGACAGGTAAGGCCTAAGATCTACAAACAATACTTATGCCACTACTTTTGTCCAAAATTTTGTTGTTCATTTTGCAATATGTGCAATATTCCAAGATGTACAGTCATAGATACTTCTCAAAGAGAATGGTCTTACCATCATAAAGTAATTCTATGAGCTATGTCACTAATCTCAATTCTGGCAGAATTCACATGATTTTTCTGCTGTTCCCTTGACTCTGTAATGCTATCTCAGTTTTGATAAAAGGCTCTTCCACATGAAAATACTAAGTCCATTCACAGTTACATACCTGTGGGAGGAATACCTTGGAACCACTCTCCCCTTTGTAATGGCATTGCTCTCAAACCCTGATTCTTTTAAAAGAGGCTTCCAGTTCTATTTCTCTTTCACTTACATCTCTGTAGACCAGAAATAATTCCCAGAAAATGTGGAACCCAAATCAGGCTGAAAGTAAAAGAAGCTACTATTATATTTACATCAAGGCTAAAAGTACAGAGGATAAATGAGATGAGGAAAGCAGTGTCCTTCCAGCTGCAATTTTACCCAATGTGTACAGAGGGTAGCAACCTCCTACTTGTTCATTATTGTACTTTTAACAAGCAATTAGATTTCAAAACAAGAATTTCTATTAGACTCATAATCAACATAAATTTCCTCTACAGAGGATGGATCAGAGCAGACTAATGGAGCCAGTAAGATCTCTCTTATTTCCCATAACATCTGGGCTGTCAATACATGAAAAAGCCTAGGTAGTTCACATTTCTCATTTTATAACAGACATTCTGTTAATTATTAAAAATACTTCTGACATCTTTAAATGCTTAAAGAAATGCTGCTTCTGGTGGAGCAGAATATTTACAGTACATCTGCACAGATAGGCCTAGATTCTGGAATTGTAAGGTAATTTTCTTGAAGTGTATGGCTATCTGATAGGACCAATAGTTCTCCTACACCTGCCTGCCTGAGCACACAGCCTTTTGTTTTAGATATTTATGTAGAATTCTGCAAGGCCCAATTTAGAATCCTTAGAAAAAACAGATGAGAAATGCTTTGTCCATCAACCCCCTCTCCATAAATTACAGGAACATAAAAATTATGCATGTCATTCATGTTTACTCTTAGTTTGAGACTTTATCAGCCCTTTAAACATTTTTAATGAACCAACATTTCTAGTTTTTCCTGGCTGAAGGTTTTATTTTCATTAAAAGTTTTTTCAGCAATTCAGAAAGGACAAAATAACCCTGTACTCAGGGTTAACGGCAACCATAAAATTTCTTTACCAGCATGCTACTGAAAAATTACAGCAAATAATCTTCATGAAAATAACCTTGTAAATATTGTGATCTATTACATATTGTCCTTTCTTCCATGATAAAAGTCATACCAAAAGATTAAACTGAATCATGACCCAGAATAAGGTCACAATCTCACAGTAAATAACATGGAAAAGGTGAGTTGCAGGGAAACACACAACAAAATTCTCATTAAAAGAACAGCACTCACTGACTCAATGAAGAAAGTACAAAAAGGTATTTTTTAAAAAACAGATTATTCAAATGACAGGTTCAACTTTGTATAGTCTTAATTCCTCAGCAAAACCAAGCAAACAAATAAACAACCTGTAGTCATGATCTATCTGAATTTTCTTACTAATCAGAACAAAATTTTCATATAAATCATGCCTGCTTACATTTCTGTAATTTTTCTTATAAGTTCTTACTCACAGGAATTTAATTTTGGTTTTTAGTAAAGAAAAGTCTGACTTTGCATAAAGGCCTTTGATTTAGGTCATTTAAACCATATCTGGATTAAATTTCTTCATTGTAAGATATATAAGCAGGCAGCAGCTCTCATGTGCTTCAAAGTCATCTATTTTTAAGGTGACCAATTTATCCATTCATCTTGACAAGAGCCTTCCTTTTTACACTCATCCCTATTCCCATTATTTCCTCTTCTCAAGTTTGCCAGTTTTCTGTCTGCCTTTGAAAAAAAAGCTTTGCTATGGGCTTTGTGAAGTTGTTTCTGTTATAGGAAGAGAAGGTTAACTTCATAGATTTAGTGATTCTAGTGCATACCTGGATGCTGCATTAGAGTTCTAGACTGATGAAACAGGCATTGAGCTCTCCATTTACCAACAAAAGAACTTGAATACACTTATGTTATGGTTGGCAAGGTAACAGGTGCTCTGGGCCCATCTCAACAAATCTTCTGCAGAGCAGTGGCAAAACCAATTCAGAGACTAATCTTGCTATTTTTCCGATTTCCTTCTCCCTGTTTCCCTGGAAGACGATTCATAATGAGAAAAACCGTATCTTGAGAAAAGACAGTGGCAGCATAGAAGGAATAGATCTAAAAAGTGCCAGTGATAATATCAGTTAAGCATTGGGGGAATTTTATATTATTTTAAGAGAACATAGTTGCTTCTTTCATGAGAAAGAATAAAAGTCAGTGTATGCATTTGTAGTCTTCAATGTTACAGATGATTTCTGCCCCACAATCCAATGTACAAATATGTAAGGCTTTTTTAGATTTCTGGTATCTCTTGCTAATAGCTGACTGACAGGACACTCTCTGCTATTTCTCTAACAATATAATTGCAACCTTGGAAATGAGTCACAAGTTGGCAAGAAACCACATGGGGTTGGGGGTATGATGTCATCATACTAAGATGACAGACAGCTACAACTATTCTTTCTAGTTCACTTCATGCACTTTTGAAATGGAAAGTTATGTAATACACAACTTAATTATTAAAAAGACCAGAAAAAAAATGTGGATATGAGAACAATTTTATACTACTTGAATTATGTATTTACAGCTTATTTTTTTAACAGCCTTTTTTCTCCACAAGTTAATATCAACCCTTAAGGCTGCTCAAATGTTTATTATTAATGATGGATCATTAGACATAACTCTCAAAAGTCCTAAAGACATTAAAGAACTTCAAATACTATTCTGCATTGTAACATTCATGTGACAGAAGACTATGCAAACCGTAAGTCTCTTTCCTTGTTCAAATGCATTCCTTTGTACTGAAAAAATAGAGGCTGTCAGTTTTTCAACTTCTACCCCAATATTTTTTTACACTAAGAAAAGGTAATTTAAAGCATCATATAAGTCACTCATTTTCATTCTGTAAATCCTGAGTAGAGAACCAAACAAAAACAATTAATTAAAATAAATATTGAGTGATGAACCTCTGACTACATGCCCAAAGAGCTTGGTATCTGAATGTCCTAGTTTGAAAGACAGGTATTTGCTAAGAAAGGCACAAGCCTCTCTTTGAACTGAAAAATGTGATCCCTCCTCCCTACAAATTATTATAATTTTGCAATTAAGGTAGCTCTCAGGCAAAGATATGGGGATAGCAATAACAGTACTTTACTGATATGTCTAACAAGACAAGCAAAAACAACAACAGCTATGAAATGACCCACAAACAGAACAGTAACTCAGTCCCAGTGTTTTTTGGCTGCAGGCACCTTTTCCCTGAGCTGCAGTTCCCGGTGCTGGGGGCGGGCAGGTCCCGCAGAGCTGCAGGAGGGCTGGGGGTGATGGCAGAGCTGTCCCAGGGGGAGAGAGAGATGGAGAGAGAGCTCTCCGCTCACGGTGTGGGTCCTGGTGCTCAGCAGAGTGCTGGATGGTGGCAGGTTACAGTGAGAAGGCAGCAGGGCAGGGTCTGACAGCAGTGAGGATGGCTCCCGACGCTGGGATGGCGGCGATGGGGCAGAGGCGGTGATCGTCCTTCTCATCTGAACTCCGTGGGGAAATGGGCCAAGCCAGAGCCTTCCATCTGCTCTTCTGGATGTTTGGATATTGAGGGGTTTCCCTCTTCCCTCCCCTTCCCCCTGCCATGAGGGCCTAATCAACAGGTATCTTAGCATGACAATGGGGAAGATTCCACAGAGGGAAAAGGGAAAGAAGCAACCCCCAACACTGAAAACCCCTGTTGCCTTTTTAATTTATCCAGTTTTGTCTGTGTTCACAAGTAAGTTTTTTGGGTTTTTTTCTGTATTAGCTATCAATTCATTGAACTTTTGAAATGGACAAGTGAAATTAAAATCTACTAAACATGTTAAACCTAAAACTGGCAAGACACATAAAAAGTGGAGTTACAGTTGTGAAAATATGTTCTTAGGAATATCCACCACAGGCAGCATTTCAGTGTCTTGCAAGATATATTAGGCACAGTAATAGTACTGCCACCAGACTGTAACTCCTGTGTTCTTCAGTTATTTCATTTAACTGCACAATGAGCACACTGCTCTATCCAAAATGGGATGGGAGAAATCATTCTCAATAAAAATATAAAATCAAGATGTAAACACTTCTCATTAAGCATTTACAACATATGGTTCATATACTCTGTTTTCTAGGAAATAGAAATTCTCTCTTAAACTGAAAGCATTTTTATTGCTGTAATGAAACTTAGCTCATTAACTCCATGTTAATGAATGAAGGTTGACTTCAGGAGTCACTTTTTTATCACAGATACTACTATATACTACACTAGATTGGAAATATTAATATTTTTTGTTAGCTGCTCTTTAATGCATCCAACAAGTACAGTTTTCAGCTAGACTGGAAAAAGATACACTTGAAGGAAAGTCTGCTTACATAGAATTGATTTGGTAGCTTCAATAGATCTACTTTATTTAAACCTTCTAGGTCCCACCTCTTTTGGATTTTATTCAGATTAATTTAACATTTATGGAATGTTTAAATCAAGTGGAAAAGAAATACACTTATTAAAGACCTTGTGCCTAATAATGTCTCTATTCAAGGTTGCCTCAACATTTACTACAGATCATTCCTTTACCTTCTTTCCCATTTCTATCCATAGCTAACAGAATCCATTGTCAAATCAGTTTTAAAATGTGGTTTCATTAATTCTTTCCTCACACATATAAAAGAATATTAGGTGTACCTATGGGCCATATATCTTTGACAGTCAGGTTGTAAATTACATCTATATTCAACTTTACAGTTTCTGTCCCAGTTGAGACATAAGGTCTTAACAATCTGACTAGAAAACAGAGTATGTGATTCCATTGGAGTTTGGATCTAGTCATAGGAATAGGAAGGAATATGACATTAAAAATAGGATAGTGAAGGTTTTGTGCTATTAAGCAACTCTAATATCTCCTCCTATAAAAACTTACTGAAAGCTGATTAAACTGAGATACTCACCAAAGTATTGCTACACTTACAGTCAACTGCTTCTTGCTTAACAGCAAAGAAGATTCACATTTTTAGATAGGTTTATCAGTTGCATAACCATGAATTTCTTAAATACCCACTATTTTTACTGCAGTACCAAGTAAAATATTTTCAGTTGCTCAGAGACATTTCAGAATGACAAGACACAGACAGAAATTTTAGAACTAACTACCAAAAAAAAAAATCAGCATTCATATTCTGAAGTAAAAAAAAAAAAGAAATCTATAAAAAATATTTCTGCTTTGCCTTGTGCCTAGGACTATATACAGCAGAAACAGAAATTAGATGCAAAGACATGGAGAAACTATGAATCTGAGATAAAGGGTACAAGGTCAATAGTACCCACCAGACCTTCAAAATGTTTCCATTTGTGTTTCCAACGTACACGAAGGTTCCTCTGAAATTACTCGCTAGGATAATGGCTTAACAAATCTGTCATATCTCATGCACTTGAGAAGTTATTTAGCCTTCATATTGCTTAGTACATGCCAAGCTTGGTGATTGAGAAGAGCCAGCATGGATTTACTATGGGTAAATCATGCCTGATCAGTCTGATTTGTTTTCCCTGCAGCAGGCTGCCCAAAAAAGCTGTGCAGTTTCCAGACTTGGAGGTTTTCAGGATCCTGCTGGATCAAGCTCTGAGCAGCCCAGGCTGACCTGAGGACTGACCCTGCTTTGAACAGTGTGTTGGACTAGAAACCTCCTAAGACCCCTTCCAAAATGAATTACTGCACAATTCTATTAAGTCAATATTCAGTTAATATTCAGGCAATATTAAGTCAATATTCTTTGTATACATTTTCCACTACATGTGACAGCATGAACTTATAAGAAAAATTACAAAATAACCTACAGGTGAATATGAATAAATTATCTGTATGAATATAAACCAGGTATCAATACTACAAGGAATAATACATACCAAGCACAACTCTGAACATTTAACGTTTCCTTAGAATCTACTATGAAAACCAAGAGAAACTAGATAAGAGACTGCCTGCTGAAGGGTGAAATTTTCGAACACCTCTCTTTCCATATCCATGCATTTTTAATGAGTCACTATGAAAATTTTTAAAAGCTGCTTATATTTTATACTCCACATTCTATATTCTGCTATTTAATAAAATGAATTTCCCTTTTTTAACTAGAAAATAAAGGTTGATAGCTACTATAAAAACTTGGTCTTGTCATCTAACCATATGCCACTATAATACATTAAATGCATGATGGGAAGTACAAGACTAGCCAACAGACTGAAACAATCACAGGTCAGCTTGGCCCTCCTTCCTGTACTCCTTCCCCACTAAATCATTATCCATACATCACTGGAGGATTCCCAAGAGATTATTTAAGCTGTTTTCTTAAATAAAGCCTAGTAGCATGGAAGATCTCACGGATCTTTTTGCAAAATACCTGACATAGGTGCTCAATGTCACATTTGAGATAGGCAATGCAGGATAACCACAGGAGCCTTCCTCTAGGAAAAGTCCATAAACTCAAAGCTGTTTGATGAGAAAATTACTTTTTCTGAAATAACAGTATAACCAGTGTATCCCACAACAGAAACTCTCAAATGACTCCTACAGATCTCATCATCAGTATGATATTTCTGTATCTACTGTTTTACTCATCAATTTTAGTTTGATTAAAACAGCAGTAGCAACCTATAGAGATTTTCATAGTTCTGTATTTATATACCATATACAAGGCATTTACTCAAATTATGTTAAAGGGACATATCCTGTAACAACAAAGAAATTTTTTTTTAAAATTAACCCAAGAAACAATAAACATAAGACAACTTTGCAAAAAAAAATCATACATTCTCCAAAACAATATCACAATTAAGTCAAATCTTTCTGAATAATTACAAAAACAGAGCCTCAACCAAATTAACAGAGATTTCTTTGCACATTACTAAAATGGACTGTTTGCATTTTAAAGCTCTTACCTTGACAGAAGTTCCAGACTCCACACAGAGGTGGAATCCACCCTGTAGAAGGTGGATAAGGTAAGGAGTCAGGTTCATACTGATCAGGTCTTGTCTAAATCACACCACAAGGACATAAATATTTACAGAACCATTACCCACTCCTGGATACAAGTCAACCAGATTCTGTACACACAAAAAAATCAATCAACCAAACAAAACAAAAACCCTGAAAAGTATTTGCATTTCATAGAGCTTGAAGAGAACTGGCTTTCATGACCCATTATGCCTTTTTAAAATGTAAGCGCTTCCTACACCATCTGTAATGGACCTAAGACATTTTAAGATTTTCATGCAGCAAACAATAGAAGAGCAGCCAGAAAGAAATGCCTCCTTGTCAGCCTATCTGCCCATTTCAGTCTCGCTTATAGTTACCTAGTGTGCTGGTTTGGCACTAAAGACGACCCATGGAAGTGATTTTTCCTGAGAGGAGCAGCTAGAGCTTCCTCTATATCTGACAAAAAAAAACAACCAGTGATCGGTTTTGAGAACTGACAACCTGTTAAACCACTGAAAGAGAGGAACACAGCTCTGCAAAATCCACATTTCAAAACTAACAGACCCGGGGAATCTTTCTTTCATTTCCAGCCTCTCAGAAGGTAACTAGTCCTATTCTCCCGGGTCAGGCCTCACACGGCCTGCAGGCCTAGGGGGGCCGGGCCCAGCAGGGCCAGGCCGGGCTTTGGGCCCTGCCTGTGTTGCAGCACTGGTCAGGTCAGGTTTCCTCCCCAGCATGGTCAGGCGGGCTGGCTGAAATTCTGCTGCTGCTGAGGCAGCCACTGATATCCTGCTTGCTCTCCCCACCATGTCCCTTCCGCCACGGCTCACGCAGCCCAGCAGGGGCTGGGCAGGGGGAGGGGAAGGCCATGAGTTCACAGCTGCAATTGAAAGCAGTAAAAGCCAGAAAACACCTATGTAGCCAGAGCAGCCACCCCCTGTTTCTCGCTGGGCTCTGCTCTCCTGGCCCAGCCTCAGCACAGCTGCTGCCCAGGCAAGATATTAACTCTTTCATTGCCCAGATGAGACTGGCAGACACTTTGTTCTCTCTCCTGAGTGAAAGAAAAGGACAGTGAAGACACCAAGGTCAGTGAAGGAGAAATCAGGTTCCAGATGGAAGGGATTTATGGAGATGACTCACTCTTGGGCTGAAATCCTCTTGTAAGGCTATGGAGAAGATGTGATTGATATAGCATACTCTTTTTTAACCTGTAACTAGTGGAATGGGTTTTGGGGGGATGAAGCGTTCTAACCACAGTTGTGAGCTGAAGCATCAGTGCTGAAGTAAGCACATGTTGAGGTAGTTGTGATGCCATGAGAAGTTTGAACAGAGAGAGAAGAGCAAAGAAGACCCTTTGCCTCCAGGGAAGAAGAAGATCTCTGTTCCCAGAGATGAAGATGATCTCAGAGTTAGATGAAGAGAACTTTTTTTTTCTGAATTCTCAAATCCTTAAAAATAAACCCCACAAGCTGACATGGTCCTCAATAACAGCTGTGGAGAAAACTGTCAGTCGAGGAAGGAACATTTACACAGTGATCAGATGCTCCCAGGCTGAAATTGAAGCAAGGAGAGAACTGTTTTCTCATGGAGAAGTCTCCATATACTGAAGAGAGAGACTCCTCTCCCTACGTAAATTGGTAAAAGACTATTTTTAGAGATGGTAAACTGACTGTTTTGTTTCTATACATTGTCAGTCTGAAAGAAGTTGTGGGGAGAGGAGAAGTGTTCTGAAAGTTTTATTCTGATTATTATTATTTTTTTCTTATAGTTTCTAGTAATGAAGCTTCTCTTATACTCTTTAAAGTTTGAGCCTGTTTTGCCTCCCTCCTAATCCTATCTCACAGCAGGAAATGAGTAAATAATTCTAATGGGTACACTGGCAATTTAGCCAGGACTTAATTCACAACATAAACTGGAGCATGGGCTAGGAAATCTCAAATTGGCAAATCAAAACAACTACACCTAGGCAGGCTACCTTATTCTGACTTTCAGATACTTCGTACAGGTCATTTATGTGAGAAATTAACCTTGGATAGGTCAACATGTTATTCTTGAGTTGGAATAGCATTTCCAGGTAAATATTTTTACAGACTGCTCTATTTCCACCCCAGTTCTGTGCATTTTCCAGTTAAAAAATAAAAAACCCCACATCTTTAGCAGTTCAAATAAGTTATTATAAAAAAAAAAAACACAACACTGATGCACAGTAAGGGTAAATGGAGCTTAAAGAATGGAATAGGTATATATAATGAAAAAAACCCCAACAAAGTCTAAGACCCCTGTCCTGGTTTGAAAGACAGGTGTTTCCTAACAAAAGCAGAAGCTTCCCTTTGGACTGAAAAAAATGTGATCCTTCCGATTATTATGATTTTGAAATTAAGGGAGCTCTCAGGCAAAGATATGGGGGTAGGAATAACAGTTCTTTACTAGTATATCTAACAAGACAAACAAGAACAACAACAGCTATGAAATTACCCACAAACAGAACAGTAACTCAGTCCCAGTGTTTTTTGGCTGCAGGCACCTTTTCCCTGAGCTGCAGTTCCCGGTGCTGGGGGCGGGCGGGTCCCGCAGAGCTGCAGGAGGGCTGGGGGTGATGGCAGAGCTGTCCCAGGGGGAGAGAGAGATGGAGAGCTCGCTCTCCGCTCACGGTGTGGGTCCTGGTGCTCAGCAGAGTGCTGGATGGTGGCAGGTTACAGTGAGAAGGCAGCAGGGCAGGGTCTGACAGCAGTGAGGATGGCTCCTGATGCTGGGATGGCAGGGATGGGACACAGGCGGCGATCGTCCTTCTTGTCCAAACTCCCTGGGGGAAATGGGCCGAGCCAGAGCCTTCCTTTTCCTCTTCTGGATGTTTGAATCTCGCGGGGTTTCCCTCCCCTCTCTCTCCTCCCCCTTGTCACCAGGGCCCAGTCAACAGGTATCTTAGCATGACAATGGGGAAAATTCCACAGAGGGAAAAGGGAGAGAATCAACCCCCAACAACCCCTTATTTCATTTTCTGTAAGGATTGAGAATACAATGGACTACATTCTGTGGAAACATAAAGGAAAGGTAGAAGATGACCTAATGAAAATGACCTTTTACTGAGCTGGAAAACTATTTTACCTTTAATACGAGGTTCTTATGTGATACTTTGAAAATCATTTTGTCTTGGTTTGAAAGACAGGTGTCTGCTAAGGAAGGCAGGAGCCTCTCTTGAAATGGAAAATGTAAACCCCCTCCCTACAAATTATTAAAATTTAGAAATTAAGGAGCTCTCAGGCAACTATATGGGAACAGGAATAACAGTTCTTTACTAGGAAAATTAAAACAAAAATACAGTAACACAAAAAACCAAAACACTGACAAAGTCAGAATACAACCTGACACCCTTTCAGTCAGGGTGCTGGTAGCAGTCTGATTAAATAGTGGCTGCAGTCCTCCTGGAGTGACAGACGTGATCCTGTTGAAGCAGTGGTTCTGTGGACAGGTGCAGTTTTCCTCCAAAGGTCCAGCGATGATGTAGAAGGGTCTGGTTCACCTCTGGAATCCAGTAGAAAAAGTCCGCTCTGACATTACAAATCTCAGATTTTTATTTAGGTGGGAAATGCTTGGCTCCTCCCCCTGGCTGGAGCATCTCCAAATGGGATGATGTAATTTTATCAGTCATGCAGTGGGACTCAATGGCCCACTAATGGAAGATACCTCTCTGGGGGAAGGATGGGTTGTGGAAAAGAAAGAACACTGCCCCACCTGGTTTTAACACATGGTAATAGAATACATACTTTTGTTTACATCCTGCTTTGCAACCAAAGACACATTTATATATTCTTTGTGCTGCACCACTACCTGTGGTCCATATGCAAACTCTGAGCTGAACAGAATATATATACAGGAGAAGCAACCATATTCTCAGTAATTTATGTAAGGCGTTCCCAAATAGATTTGAGAATTTGCTTTTGCAGGCCTGTGCAAAATTATGGTAATAAATGGTATGTTTCCACATGCCAGCTGAAATGTAAAGATCACCAATACATGAGTGCTGCATTTTCATTAAGATTAATCTAAGAACTTGAATGAAATTTTCCCATTTCAGTGCTATTGATTAAGACCTTCAAGTTTTTATTTGTCTTTCCCCACTGGCACTCTGTGCTCATTATAAACCTGAATAAATTATTGCATGCTCACTATTCTTCACCAGGTATACAGGGTGAACTTCTATCATGTTGCAAAAGCGATAGCTTAATTGACCCATACTATTTTCTCTTATGCATTAGTCTTCAAAAATTTTTGACAAAATAGTTCTTACACTGCAAATTATACCAAATTATAGAAAAATTATACCAAGTGAGGTAAAATATAGCTACTGTTATTGGCACTAGCAGAAGTAAAACAGGACAAAACCAAAAAGGATTAATTAGTGAGTCAGTCCCAATGAAATAATGGAGTAAAACATGAAACATGCCAACATAACATTGAAGAAAAAACCTCTACCACAACATATAATGCAAAATAGTAATAAACCATTAGAAAACAGTAATAAACTATTGTTGTACAGTGCAAGTAATAATTTGAAAAATGGGAAGAAAAAGCAATTATTTATGGTAAAATGCATTCAAGTATTATGGTTGGCACACATTCACTGCAATAAAGCAATAAAGATTCCTGAACCTTATAAAATATACAATGCACTGTAATTTCAACAAATGTGGAAACACAGATGAAATCCCTAAGGCCAAGGAAGTTTTTGATTCTCCCTTCCTGCTGTAAAAACTATACATCTGTGATTCTCCCTAGGAGAACATACTTATTTATTCTTTTATTTAGATATTTCTCTAAAAATATCAGGAAAACACATCTACACCTTGCAGAGAACATTTTTTTTAAAAGCAGAAGAATGTGTGAATATTGACACCCATTTTCTCCTACTGAATAATGGCATGCCAAGAAATCTATATTTAGTAAAGGCAGTTTAAAAAAAATGTAGAAAGAAAATCAAAGAAAGTTTAAAAAATATATTATTACAGAAACCTTTATGGAAACACACATTGAATTAGCATATATCCTCAGCAAACCTGTGGAATTATAAATAATTTTTGTTCATTCAAACAACATTTTTATGACTTCTTCTTATACAATATTGGTTTTAAAAAATACCAAACCAACAAAAATTAATGTATCCTTTATCACTAAATTATTTCAGAGGATATTCAGGGGATGTATCTTGAATAGTTAACAGCACCTCCATGCATGTTGCTCATTGTATTATCCCTGCAACATTTTTGTTTTATAAAAGCTTGTGTGCCTGGAACTAGATGTTTTCACTTTATGTCTGGTGGAACTATCAGCTCATTACCATTCAGTACTTCCCTTAAATCATTCTTTCAATTATAAAACCTATCAGACGTATTACCATTCAAATAATATAAGGCATGGTTCTAGAGATCTTTGAGGATAGGGGGAACTTGCCTTTAATCTGTAATTGTAGCAAGGACTATGAATATGAGACACATGGAAGGAATTATGTCTTATAGATATCAATTCTTATTGGCTACAGTAAACAGCTTACAGCCTACAGTAAACAATAGTTCAGCATTCCAGTGAAGGGGTAGGAGGTAGGGTAGGGAGTTAAACATGCAAGAGTTTCTTCTCCATGGTACTCTGGACAACAATAACTTTTGCTGTTTACTTACAACAAATCACATGATTTCCAATCCTTATGTATACAAATGGGACTTTATATTAAGGTAAGGTGAATAGGTCACAAAACACACCTTAAAAACATATCTCCTGAAGTCTGCCAATGCTTAAACACTATAACAAAATAGTAACCCTTAACTGCACATCTTAAGGAAAATACATTGTCTTGTGACAGATTATCACTGAATGCTAAAAAGATTATATGACTCTCAACCCATAGAAGTATTGAGGCACTTTTACTATATGTCTGAAGTCTAATTGAAAATGTTGAGATTTGTCACAGTGCAGGTTGGCTTGTACTGGATAATTGCTTCAGAGACCCAGCCTGGTTCCATGGGCCAGTCCCTGGGTGGATATTCAAACCCAGAGACTTCACTTAATCAGATTTCACTTGGGCTGTAGACATATCATTAGTCAAGGGGGCTGGGGGGTGCCAGGACCTCAACTAATCAAGTGTTCAAGTGGGGAATTTTGAACCCCCTGTAAAAGGGGGCCTCCATGAAAAAATGTTACTGTTGTCCCTGAAGAAGCTGGGAAGTGTGTGGTGTCTGTCTCTGACCCCTCCCCCACCACAGAGTTACAGAGATTTTCTACATATGAATAACCTCAATTACTGTATAGAGCTTTTAAGTTCTCACAAATAAAATATTCAAATATGCTTAAATGTCTGAACTTGAATTTGAACTGCAAACAGGGTAGCATGTCTTGTATGCTGAAATGGCACTGAACCTTTTCACAAATATCTGGCATTACAGTCCAAAATAATCAGTATAGGATCATAGAATCACACAGGTTTAGGTTGGAAGAGACCTTCATGATCAACTAGTTCCAAACCCCTGCTGTGGGCAAGGATGCAACTCACTAAACTGGATTATTCAGGGCCTTGAACATTTTCACTGATGGGGCACCCCTAGCGTCTCTGGGCAATCTGTTACAGTAGCTTACTGCCTTCGTGGTAAAAATAAATTTCTTCCTAATGTCTGACTAAAACTGCCCCCTTTCAGTTTAAAACCACTGCCCCTTGTCCTGTCAGTATCCACCTGCATACAAAGGCCCTCCCTCTCTCCTTTTTATAAGCCTCAAAGCACTGCAAGACTGCTGTAAGGTCTCCTCAAAGCTAATTCTTCTTGCAGCTGAACAACCTCAGGTCTCTCATTTTGTCTTCAAGGAGAGGTACTCCATACCTCTGACCATCTCCGTGGCCCTCCTCTGAACACTCTCTAACAGGTACACGCACTTCCTGTGTTGAAGACCCCAGACCTGGACACAGTAATGCAGGCGGGATCTCATGAGGGAGATTCATTCAATCTATATAGCCATACTATTAAAAGGGCCACAGACACAGGTCACATACAGAGGTCACCATGTGCTGTGGCCTTTGTCAGAGGAGTCAGAGCACTGGGAAACCACTGAGTATTGATAGCACAAAAGCACTCCTAGGACTGACCAGAGTGGTAGGTAAGGTGAACATGGGAGACATATCTGTGTACAGACATGCTGCAAAGAAACCAACATATCACCAATAACAGACTTGAGAGATATGTCAGAAGACTAACAGTTACATACTTATAATTTTAAAACATAAAGGTGATATTTTGCAATGGTTTTACAAACTTGTTCTAAGCTTTGTGCTGACACTTTATATGATCTTTACACTTGAAATGGGTACAACCATCTTCCCTAGATTTCCCTGACCGGTAAAAAAGATGAATGAGTAAAGAAAATGCATTACCAGAGAGGCATCAGGCGAGAACATACTTGAAAAATCTGGAGATAGTTGGGGTTACTGTGACCTCTGCTTTCATTTTTAAGGTAAGATACACATGTATTACTATGTAAACAAGTCCTTATTTTGATCCATATTAACACTTACCAGATGCAAGGAGATCAAGAAAACTTTCTGCGGCTACTGCTGGGGCCAAGTCTAATCTCCCAAGAGACTGCCTGAGAAATCAAATACTTATGTTCATAAAACAAATAAGCATGTGTGAACCTGTTCCTAGCAGATGAAAAATATAAATGCTGTGCAAATCTGAACTATTCATACTATAAACTGAATAGTTGCACCACCTTTAATTTTCACCCTTAAGATAATATCTAACTTTTCCTATGGCTGCTTAAAGAAAAAGAATATAACTTGGCATATTTATGATGAATTAATATATTTACTAAGAATAATAAAATGACTAGTGTTTTCTGAATGTTTATTTTATCTGTTTCAGAAGTCAGACAGGCTTCTCTGCAGTGAGTGAAAAAACCAAGATAACAACAAAATTCCCACCACCCTCCAATTTTCAAACCTCCACAGATTTCCACATCAGTTCCATAAACCAGCATTGATGCACAGACTTAACCAGAGGCGCATGCTCCAGCTTCTCTTATGGCCAACAGAGAATGACATGCCAGTACTCAGGACAATGAAAATCATACTGTTCAAATAAGGGATAAGAGCTAACCAATGTTCTTGAGACACTGTAAATTGTAAACTGTGAAAACAAGGAGATTGATGAATTAGAGGCCTGACACTTATCATGCTATATATGAGCTAAGGGTTGCAATTCCTCCCCCTTCAATACTATTTCATTTTAATTCTTAGCTACACTGCTGTGACTGTCCTATAAAATACCTATGAACTCTTCTATTTCAATACAGAATTATTGTACACTTCATATAATTTACTGGATAATACAGCAGAATTCTGAACTTTCATCAAAAGGAGAAAATTATACACTAGAATGATTATCCAGGACTCCCACTGCAGATGACGAGTCACTGAATAGAAAAGCAGCACTTTCCTACTGTAGCCTTCTGGCTTCTCAGCATGCCTGTTTATAATAGCAGTTGGCAGACGAAGGTTGGGGCATTTTCTGTGCAGATTTGATAACGGAAATTTCATATGAGGTTTGTTCCAGCAGATAAAATGTCAGCAGGTCTGGATTTATGGGAGAACGTAGCAATAGCACAACTAGTTTATTTACTGGGGAATTTTGTGCACATTACACACACACAGAATATTTTCCTAGAGAGTAAAGAACAATGATTAATAAATTACTTATATACTAGAATATTGGATGAACATTAAAAATAAGAAAACAGTGACCTAAGGATAAAACCCTAATTTTCCAGAAAAAAAGACAGGCCTTGTGTGGTTCACATGATGAATAAATGCACAATTAGATCAAGTATTATTCATGGGTGTCTGTGTTGTCCTGATCTATGCCAAGATCCTAATGACAAAATATCTTGAGAACATTTTTCACTTGAAGGAATGAATAATGAAAATTAATTGCTTACCTCTTAATTGCATGTTTTGCTATAAAAACTATTTTTTGCTTCTCAGCACACCAGGAGAAGAAAGAAAATATACCAATCTTCAGACAGGTCAGAATAAAACAACAATTTACGATGGAAACAAGGATGCTTCTCACAACTATCCAAAAATCTCAGAAGCTGGGATCCACCTTAGCAAAGCTAAGCAAAAGAAAATAAAATCACCCTGAAAGGCACAAGTGTTTCTGCATGAACAGCTGGGTAAGAGAGTTTAAAGGAACAGAGATAACACAGAGATACTAAATACTAAATCTCACAACTTCAGAGCAAACTGGGGAGACTCGGTAATTAAAACAGACATGACATTTAAGTGATATGTTAAGCCTCTCCAATTTGCAGATTGCAGTTAGGACGTTTAAACTCCAAAACTCCAAACAAATGCAAATGTTCCCTGCAATCACATCCACCAAAAGTATACTGATCGAAATCAGGAACTGTGGATGATTTTTAGAATAATCAGTATGGTCACATTAGTCTGTGTAAGGCCAGCATAATAATGAACCATTTCTGTTCTATTAGATTTATTGTAAGAAGGAAAATACATACACTGGAAGCAATTTAGTAAGGTACAAAATGACATCATAAGTTAAATCTTTTTTTCTCTTTAATCTTACTTCCCAAGACATGGGAATATCTCCCACATTTTAGAATAAATTTCTGAGTTTTTCAGTCAAAGGAATTTACATTTACTTAGAAGAACAAATCAGGTAATCAGAATATACTTTTTGACAGGACTGTAGAAGCATCTGAGACTCCAACTGAGACCACCACAGTGGTCCACGGTGGACTACGACAGTGTTTATTCATCAGAATAATGCTATTTCCACAGGTCCTGCAGGAGACCTTCTCTTTCCCATACAGTTAAAAACTAGACATTAAAAGCTTTGCAGGCATTTCTTGTTCTTGTATCCTCAGGAAGGCATTTTTCACCCTACATTCTTCATGTTTGGCCTAGGAACTTCTCTTTATGGATCAAAGAACAATGATCCAGCTGGCTAGTCTTTCATCCCAATATTGATCCCTTCCTTAAGTATTATTCTGCAGAGAACTCTTGACAGAAATTAGTTCTAAACCAACAATCCCCCACCCCTTCCTCCAGAAAGCATGTTATTCACATGTGCTGAGACAGTCATTCCTAAAGAGGCACCAAATATGCTGAAGCCTCAGATCTCAATTTGTCTCCCCGCTGCACTGCCCCAGGTTTCTTTTCTCCCTTCCCAATGAAGATTTACACCTACAAGTATCAGTTGCCTGCTTTTTTCCTGATTTAATTCCATTTTCCTTCAAACACATTTCTGAATCTGAGATACCCATTGCAACATTTTACAAGCTTCCACCACTGCTTCCAACTTTATCTTGCCTGAAATCTGAAACACAACTATGCTTTGCTATAGCTCACTTAGAAGAAATCCACAATGCATCATAATCATATCTAGCTTATGTAGGAAAATACAAAAACACTGCTCATAACTATTTTACAGGAAAGTATAAAGAAAGATACTGTTACAGAAAGATTCGTTTCTGTATTACAAAACAGCTGTAGGCAGAAAAAATTCTCAGTGAGTGTATAGAAGAAACCACAGAAAAATAGTACATATAAAAAAAGGACAAATCCTCATATTTTTAAACCATTTTTCCTGCAATTTAAAAATGGTGCATACCATTTTTGGTACTTTTTTTTCCTTTATATTTTTTCCCATTTAAAGCAGATAAATTGTTTCAGCACAGCAATAACAAACCAATCATGTCTGAAGATTGCATGTTGCATTGACATGAAGTTCTGAGCTAAAGTAAAACAAGTTTAAGTGGCTTAAGGCAAGGGAGGAATTAGATGGAAGTTGGGCCTCTGGAACACAATCTCCGCACTTCCATCAAGAGAATTTACTGCCATCTTTGAAGATGAGCAAAATGTACCAATGCCCTGACTGAAGTGGTGTCAGGTTGCATTCTGACTCAGTGGTTTTTGTTTTGGTTTGGTTTGGCTTTTTGTTACTGTATTTTTATCTTAATTTTCGTAGTAAAGAACTGTTATTCCTATTCCCACATCTTTGCCTGAGAGCCCCTTAGTTTCAAAATTTTAATAATTTGTAGGGTGGGGGTTTACATTTTCCATTTCAAGAGAGGCTCCTGCCTTCCTTAGCAGACATCTGTCTTTCAAACCAAGACACTAGCACACACCTGAAGAACAAAAACAGACCTGTGGAGCTTGTGTCTGTGAAAGATCTATCAGTGCAACTTAACAAAAGAGACAGTTGAGACCTGTGCCTGGCATACCCAAAGAAAGAAAACCCAACCTATAGCTCTCAATTCCTGCATGGAATATCTGCCATCATTGTTAAGTGGTCTCTGTGTACATGAAGAAGAAAAGATGGAGCACCACCACCTGCAAGCTCTTGATTCATAATGCACTGCTCTTCACAGCTTTGCTCAAAGGAGACGTTTTATCTTTCAAACAAATATCACTTCCATATCCTCCTTTGGTCTGGAGCATTAGAGTGGTACATTCTTTTTATCAGAATCTTTTACAAAGTGATGTTAGTAACTTGGCCTTAAACAATGAATTTCAGGAACCTATGACTGGCTACCTTTTTCTAACCTGACATTAAGGCAAAAATTCAGAAAGTCACAAAAGGAAAAGAGTAATAACAAAAAACTTCATAGTTTACATGTATGAACCGCTAGTTTACATTTAAATGTTTAAATCAAAATGCTGCTCTTAGGACTCTTACTCAATAATTCTGTTTAAGAGATAAACTTCTGAAATACAATTAGCATCTGAAATGCTATCACAAAGATTTTTTTTTTTCCTTTTTAGTTGATAATGGCTTGAGCTATAAAATAAATATTTCTTACTTGTAGGCTGCTCAGGAATGGAGAAATTCAGTATGTTTACAGTCACATGAAAATCTTCTTACTTTCCCTGCAGCATCTTTGTGAGATTTCATAGAGGAACCATTTTTTATATTTAGAGTCTTTAACTTTGGGTAAGAGAAATCAATTTTTTCTAAAACTTATGAAAGCATAAGCTTCGGTTCTGAAATGTGTCTGTGAAAGTGGAGAGAGGGGAAGGGAGATAAATTGCAAACTTCTGCTAGGTTTCTGTCCTGTGAATTAAGAGAATAGAGTATTATTACACTTTATATTTTCTTCAAGCAAAGTACAAAATAGAGTGTAAGCAAACAAGTCAGAAAGAAAAAGTGCAAACATGGAAAGTCATACACTTTTGCATAGAAACAGAAGCCTTGATCCTGAAAATGCAAACAGTACCCCACCCACAATTAAAGAAAGATGAGAGGTGGACAGAGTAGACACAGTGACCAGTCACGGCCCACTACAGGGCACTCACATCAAGCTTGTTTTGCTGCAGCTGTGACTCAATGCACTTCTTTAATAACTCCCTACATGCTTAAACTTGAGTGACAAAAAGGATTTCCAACAGAAGAGCATAAAATTTTGCTCTAATATCTAGTCTTTTTTAAAATATAATCTAACAATTTTCTGTAACTATTTCTATTTCTGGATTTCATTTTTTACAATGATTCCACAGCTTGTAAGTTTCACACCCCTGAATGTCAAGCCTTCTGCTCCTCAGCTGTGGAAAAGCAGATCCTTGCAATGCTGAGCTGTGCTGTAAGGCAGCAGCAAGTTCACATGCAGAACCCAACCCAAAGGGCACAGCTGTGAGCATATTCAGTGCCCTACCCAGGCAATGGAGAGTGTGTCTACCCTTCCCTAGGCTGTGTAGAGCTGTGTAGAGCCCCAGAAGTCAGAGATCTGAGCACTCACAGACACCTCTGAAGATGCAGAATGAGTATTTCAAATTAATTTGACTAGTCCCATAGTTGTTGAGTTATTGAAAATGAAAATATTAAATCAATTTATCTAAGAGCTTGAAAGGTTAGGTCCAATAAGTTAAACAGAGCACAGACAATGAATAGCAAAGCATATACAATATACCAGGAATATTATTTTTATAATAAATAGGTTTATCAACCTCTTTTATAATAGCCTCTGTCCTAAATCAAATTCAGACAAAGGAATGCAAATCAGAGAACATTCTTAATCAGTGCTTTAACTACAAGATTAATGATTCATTTAAAACAAATGTCTACTCTGATAAAAAAAATCTCATTATTTTAAGAAGCTGCCTTAGTCTACTTGATTACTCCATTTAATAGGAACATAAATAACAAAACATAAAACCCATTATCTTATAATTTTTACATTAAAAATAATCTTGTTCTAAACTGCTGCTGAGTAAACTAGTAATGAAACAGCTACACAGTTCCAGTTAAAAATCAGCAGCAGCTTGGTTTGCAACATAAAAGACAACAAAAATATAGCTTGTGTATCAATTGTGTCTTTCAGTAAAATACGCAAGTATTAAAATGCTGGCCAGGATTAAAATGCTGAATAAAAACCTTTCTAATGATAAAAGGCCAGTAGAGTCAATTCAGAGACCATGTTATTTTATCACTGCATTGTATCTAATGAACACCCTATTGCAAGAAGCAACAGCAGGGTTTTCCCTTGAACAGCAGCTTTTAGGACATAAGAAAATGCTTGTACAATGTTTTTTGCCAATGTAGCTAATATTTCAGAGGGAAAGGAAATCGCATTCTTAATGATGTTATCATCCCAGAAATTTCAGTTCAGTGCAAAGCAGGCGGGGGAGCCAATCGAAGGTCAAGCCAGTTAGAAGTCAAGTTCCTTAAATGAATAGGATTCTGAAGTTTAATTATTTTCACAGAGAAGTCTGCTGATAGATCAACAGCTTGATTTTTATAGCTGACAACATTCATGGACAAAAATAACTTCCAAGGCTAAAATGGCTATGAAGCACTGAACAAGAAGATTGGGAAAAAAATAGCTCTATAAGTCACAGTGTATTTAAGCTCACCATTTGCCAACTTTTAAAAAAATGCTACTTGCATAACTGATAAGTAAAGTGGGTAATGTATCTCTTAAAAGCTGTTGAAATACAAAACAAAAAATACAATGTTTTACTAGAGAATATAGACATCTTCAGATCATATAAAGGTTGCTTCATGTTCCAATAGATCACAAAATGTCCTAAGTCGGAAAGACTTTAAAGACCATCTAATACCAACTCCTTTGGTGTGGGTAGGAACATCTTGCAGTTGCAATTTACCAGTAAAATATTAACACAGTATTAAAAATCAGGAGAAAGACAGGAAAACAGAAAGTGGAATCTTCAGACTCATCAAAACAGACTCTTTAACTGCTAACAACTTACAGCAATTAGGAAGCAAGAATCAACTACAGTGTTGTAATCTCAGTGATCTTCTCTGGAATATGCAAGCCTATGCGGGGACCTTCACACAGCATCCACAGAAATTCTTCCTTTCCCCAAGGAAGGTGAGAGACAGAAATGGGAAATCTTTGAAAGTACTCTGAAAGCACTGAAATTACACATTCCATTCACTTGCTCCTCAGTAAGTAATAAGACTTATAGCACTCTTGCAGATAAAGTTTAAAAATAAAAATTGGGAATCAGAGTTGGAGTCGGTCCACAGCTGATTTTTAGTTTCTCAACTATCTTCCACATATGAATAAATCAGCAAGTCCTTTCAAAGTACTAATGAAAAAAAAAAGTTTCCTCCCCTTTCATAATCATAGGAGATATATTAATAACTTTTCACTCCAGTTGAGTAGAGCTCCCCAGCTGCAGCTTCACAGACCTTGATTGAAATCACAAGGTACTATTTGTGTATTCAGATCAGAAATCTGATTGCCATCTGTATGCACTAATTAGTTAGTGATCAAATAAGGTGCAAAATATATTCAAGTATGTATGCAAATCAGCTCCTTGCCCAAATACCAAAGGCACAGTTCTGCATGGACACCTGAAATGTGTCCTTTATGTTCCACAATTTGCATAGCTTTAGTACTAGTTTTCAACATCATCTCAGGGAATTAATTGTGCTACTATTACGAAGTTAGCACATTGATGTTGGACAAACACTGCACTAATTTTGTTGGAACCCAGCAAGGACTGTTGCTAGCACAATAAGAGCTGTTTTTGGTTTCTTTTAAGCTGGTGCATGCAACAGTCTGGATAGAGGCAGGATTGTCTTAAATCACATCCTTTTCACAGAGACAGAAAACTTCAGCAGAGATAAATTCAGCAAATAAGAAAAACCAGGAGAGACATGAATACTGAAGTCAACAATATAGCACCAGATGTAGCCTCTACTTGATTTCTGTACCGGATTCTACCACTCCTGAAACCACACAATGGTTTAGTGATATGGGAAAATGTGTTTGTGGGAACTGAGAGGGACTAAGAACAGTCTAAGAGACTATTCTCAGCATTATGGCCTTTACATCACCAAGACAACAACTTTTTTCCAGGCCTTTCTAAAAACATTTGATTTGGCCTCATTTTTGAGAGCATGAGATATCCACAAGCATGAGAAGTGACTGTGCATCAACAGAAGTCATGTATGGCATGATCCTGCCAGAACTTAAGTGCAGTTAACTCAGAAAGCACTCTAAGTCAAAGCTATAGATATATATCCTTGACCTTTCCTGCTCCTACAAACCAAGATAAATTCATTCTACTATAAAGCATATGTTCAAATAAAAAGAAACTTTATGCACAGAAGCACAGCATTTGATATATTATTTTCTCCCTTCTCCTTCTTTGCTGGTAGTGCTAACAGAAAGCCAGAAATTTATCAGTGCATTAGTTTTAGGAAAACATTTATTAATTGTTTCTTTTTTTTTTTCTGTTCACCTCCATCTGTTATTTTGTGAAATTCTATACAAATCAATGTAATATTAGATATAATCACAAATTAAATTATCAGAAGGAAATTCAGAATGTGAAATGTATGTTTATACAATACACTAATTAAACATTGACAACTAATACTGATTTTGATGTAAAAAGTGAAAAACAGCAAGGCTGAAAATAGCCTAAGCTCCTCAATGGTGGCACAGTCTCAGAGCTCAATCAATTTATTATTTTTTTTAATAAGAACATATAAGTTTGTACAGTTACCTTCTTTTAGTCTAACATACCTTGAGCAAAAAAAGATGTAGACTTTTAGGCAGATAATATTTATAAACCATATACCTTACTATATTTTTCTTGCTAATAACTTTATTGCAAGGAGAGCAAAAGCAAACTATTCCTCTGAATAAATACTGCCTTCCCTGGTGTACTGGGTCTGACGGGGATGGAGTTAATCCTGTATAGCCCATATCATGGTATATTTTGGACTTGTGATTAAACCAGTATTATTAATACACCAGTGTTCTGACTTTCACAACATCACAGTTTTCTTTTCAGTGCTCTGCCCACCTCTGGGAGTAGGCCAGGGGCGTTCCATGAAGTTGGAAAGGGACACAGTTGACACAGTGGACCCAAACTGACCAAAGGGATATTTCCTACACTATGCCATTATGCTCTGCAATAAAATCTCAGGGCAGGGAAGGGGGGGGGGGGGGGGGGGGGGGGTGGTGCTTGGTTACAGCTTCATTTTCCCAACCAACCATTATACATGCTGATGCCTTGCTTTTCAGGAATTGGATGGACACTGGCCTGCCAACAACAAATAGTGAATATATTTCTGATTTACTGCTCTGCTTGCACATGCAGCAGCATTGCTGCTTCATCTCAGCCCAGGGGCTGCCAGCCTTTGCTCTTCTAATTCTCTCCCCTGTCCCACTGTGGGATGAGTTTCTGGTTGGGTGCTTAGCTGCTAGCTAGTCAACCCATTATACTTAGGCACACTCAAAGAGCTCTGAGACTGTGCCACATTAAGGAACTTAGACCATTTTCAGCCTTCCTGTTTTTCACTTTTTACATCAAAATCAATATTAGTTGTCAATGTTTAATTAGTGTATTGTATAAACATACATTTCACATTCTGAATTGCCTTTGAGTAATTACATCTGTGATTATATCTAATATTACATTGATTTGTATAGAATTTCACAAAATAACAGATGGAGGTTAAAAAGAAAAATAAGAAATAATTGATTAATAAATGTTTTCCTAAAACTATTACACTCCCTGTGTTTCTTCTCATGTTTAGGAACTCTGAATAAAGAAGACAGATTGTGACATTTCTTTTTAATCTAACATACTCATTGCAGTTTAAAGGTCATGGATAGATACAATTTAGAATCTGCAAAAAACAGATAAATATCTCTAAAAACCATGAAACATCGATAACGCCTACTCTCAGCTACTTCAAGGCAAGTGAAGTCATCCTGCCCAATAACTGATTAAGATAGCTGATGAAAATTATCTAGTGCAGATAGTATGGATACCTATGAGGTGTATAGTCCTTTATACTTTACGAAACCTTTAGAATTTAACTGAATTATTAAGAAACAAGTGAGAAAAAATTAATTTAGATAAATGAAGAACTACAAAACTCAACCTAAGACTGTGAAGCTGTGATCTAAAGCTTCCTACATGTTTTTGACAAATATTGTAGAAAATACTCAAAAGTATGATATCTATAAACAATTCATTTGCCATCACTTGTTAAAGCAGGGGTTATCTCTTAGCTACACAGACATAACTGGGCACAGAGGCAGCACCTAAGTACAAAACAGGCTCTTAGTGAAACCATGCAAGGAAACAAACAAATAGAACAGGAGGGTGGAGTTACTAAAACAACACACAGTTGATATATATAACAACTCTAAAGCTCTCCAAACAGCTCACATTGAAAAGTTCCCCTTTAATCAAAATTACCTTTTTTTTTTTTCTGTCAAAACAAACAAGGACAAACAGAATGAAGTATCATCTTGGCTACAATACAAATGGTTCATTACATCAAATCATACAATGAGAACCTCTTCACTAACATAGGTTTAAGTATTTTGCTAAGGTAAGTTAATGAATTTTGCCCCTTTCCACATTTAGTTTTTCTCATCTTTATTGGATGTCCCGTATAAAAATTACGTGGACATGACTCTTGTCTCTATAAATACCACTACCTTTGACTCTCCTCAGAAAATTATGTAAGCAAATAACTAGGTAAAAAAACCCATGCCCTGATTTTTACTGGTGTAAAAAAAACCAATTCAGATGATTTAATCTCTATAACCTTAAACAACAATTTAAATAATCCTTTTTATTTTCAAAATTACATGGATTACTATTCAAATGAACATTAAAAGTATCACATTGACTTTGTATGCAAGAAATTAATTTCTTTAAGATAGAAACTGGGTATTTTTCACTGAGACTGTGTTCTTCACCAAAAGTGGCACCAGCACAAAAGGTTTCCTTTCCTTTCCTTTGAGAAGCAGCAGCAATCAGGAAGAGAAGCTTCAGATGGGCTCAAGCACAGTATCAATTTACATGACTGTTATCACTATCAGCCTATGTGTATTATGCACCTTTTGCTGCCTAATTGTCTTCTGTCCTTGCCAGTCTTAAAAGGACAAATAACCAACATATTCCAATTCAAACCCCAAACATTTAGTCCGTGTAATAAAAAAGGGTTAAAGTACTCTACAATATTTTCAAGTGTTCTTAATACCTTATTACCTAACCTACCCCCCCAAAAACAAACAAAAAAACCCACAAAAAAACCACTTAGAACACCTTGTTTAATTGAAGTGACTATCATAAATTTCAGGGCAAAACACAGCAATAAAGTCCAATCACTCTGTCATACTCTAGCATAAAATGTCAACTTCAACACAAGGGTAAGTGAACCAACTTAGTTTCTGGTGAAAGACGAAGTTTGAAGTCATACACTATGATATACAGAAGACCTTTCTAATATATCCATGGTTGGAAAGCAATTTTGTCTGTCTTAGCTATCTGGAGAGAAACTGAGCTGTTCACTGAAGCAACAGTGACTGAACATTTCTTCACTCTAGTGCACTCTGGTAAATAAAGGCTACATTCAACTAAGACAGGAATGAGCTTCCACAATCAGTACCTCAGGTTGCTTTGAAATATGCCCTCAAGGCAAGCCTTTTGTTGAATAGTATCTATGAGTAAAATTTTCTACCATTTCTGTCAGAATACAAAACAAGAATCAGAATAATACAGATTGAAAAGCTCTCATGAGATCAAATTTGCCTAGTTGAGGTTCTCTGCTCGACTTCTGAATATCTTTGAAGGTGGAGATTACACAATCGCTCTCAGATTTAACATCTGACCATCCTCAATGTAAGACAGTTTTTCTGCTATTTAATTTGATTTACCTCATTGCAAATTCTCTCTGATGTCTTCTGTCACTGTGCACCTACCAGAAGAGATTGGCTTCATCTTCCCTCTAACTACCCACCAGACACTTTAGGACAGCAACAGCATCTTTCCTTCTTCACATTAAACAAACTGAGCTCTCTTAGCCTCTCCTTGTATAGAATTTGTTCTAGCATCCCAGTGCCCTTTCTCTGGACTTGCCCCAGTACATCTATGTATTTCTTGTACTGGGGAGCCCAGACCTGAACAGAGTATTTCAGATGGAGTCTCACAAGCATCAGAGATAAATATTCACTTCCCTCTACCTGGTCCCCATGCCCTTGCTTTTAGTCTAGTATACAGCTGGCCCTCTTTATTGAGAGGATACATCACTTTCACATGTTCAGCTTGTCTACAGGGACACCTAAATTATTTTCTGCAGTTCCAAGTCTCCAGACTAGTCTGTTGTAACTTGATTCCTGTAGATAGCAAACTCATCCTCATTGCTTATATTTTTAAGAGCATCTGGGCTACAGTATCTCATACTTGAGCACTTCACACTATCATAACTCTTCACAGCAAACCAGGCAAGCTCTGTTTATTGCTCTACTCTAGCATAGTATGTAAGCACAGAAGGCAAACCAAACCTTTTCATTAGCCAAGAAAGAACTTGGATGTTCAACCAAGGCCAAGACAGTGCTGGCAGAAAGCAAAGTTACTGTGTATCACCTCATAAATCATAGACACAGTTCACATTGTTATGGAGCTAGGGAAAGGCTTCTATGAGCCATCTCTCAAATGCTGTAAGGTTACACCAACCTGAGTGTCTTCATACCATCATTTTACAGCCGCAAAGTAAGCATTTGGTACTTTTGTTTGTGAACATAGTATCATTTTCTTCCTCTTCATTGTCCTGGTCCTTTGATATGTGATATACAGAAATTAGTATTTCTTAATCTTAATTTGGCTCAGAAAAACAATCTCTTTCATGCCACTGGGTGTCTGACCACTAAATTATGTAATTAATTCTGTGGAGGAGGGGGTTGGCAGTAGTACTTCATTATGAGCAGACACCAAATCTCAGTCTCATTTTCTTCTCACTGTCCACCTCAGTATGAAGATCGATGTATCTGTAAGCAGAAGTTAAATGATATATAACATCATAAACTGAAAATTTTGCCTTGGAAAAATAAATGAAAGCTGCAAAGCGTTAGATATTGTAATTTCCCGGTGTAGCTTATCAGAAGCATAATGATCTTACCAGCCCAGTATCAAAACCGAATGCCTAATTCTTTATTCCTTTATATCCTGTGTATACATCAGTTTACAATGGGAGTAAAAATGCTACCATTTTAGCAAGATATGTTTCCCACTTTTAGCAAAGAGTAAAACCAGTCCAACATCCCACAGAAATATTGCCAAGATCTTGATCTCTACTCATTGCAGCCATTACACCTGAAACTGATTTTTGCTGCTAAAACACGACTTTTTGAGACCACGGTTGAGCTTCCATAAAGACTTAGTAAAATAATCCAAAGGCAGCAATGAGGAATAATTGCAACAATTAAGTATGGACACATCAGCTATCAAAAGATAGCAGAATGGTCACATGGTGCTAACTCCTACTTCTTACCTCCTCTTCTACTAATGCATTTAAAAAGGAAAAAAAAAATATTACTCCCTTTTTTGCCGTCTTATATACAAGTGTATGAGTTAAAAGAAGTTGTGCATTAACTATAATATGTTACAGAGTCACAAATAAGGTGGCAGAAAACCCCTGAACTGAAGACTTTGAATTGTATTACAGACTGGTGATAATATAAAAGGATTTGAGAAGACTAGAGCTCCAGAAGGAAATTCAACAGTGTGCACAAGTAGTTCTATAGAATATTCTGAGTTGGATGGTCCCATCAGGTCTAACCCCTGAATCCACACAGGATAACTTAAAAGTTAAATCTTATATCTAAGAGCAACACTTCTTTAACACCAACAGACTTGGGGCCATGATTGCTACCTGGAAGATCTTGTTCTAGTGTATAACCACTCTCTCAGTGAAGAACTTTTTCCTAATAGTCAATCTAAACTTACCCTTTCACAGCTCCAAGCAGTTTCCTTACCTATAACTTCCAAGATCAGACACACTATTTTATAAATTATGTAATACCTACCTCATTGCAACTGTTCCTATTTCAATATCTGGTTTAGCTAACAGGATTCTACAGATTTCATCGATGTAACAAGCTAATAACCTACATGGTTTTCTTGCTATTTTCACCTTTTGTTAATGTGCGTATCTCTTTCAGAACAATGTAAGTATATATTTCTAAATGATGTTGACTTAATAAAATGAATAATTTTAAGAACTGCAGCACTGCAAACATAATGTAAAACATCCGTTTTGGGGTTTTTTGTTTTTTGTTTTTTTAAGACACTGCAGTACTGCCGGCCTGAGGCAGTTGCCCTTATGGAGGCAGCAGGTGTAGACCCAGGAACCCTATTCACAGCCTTATTAGAACAAGACTGAGAGAAACAGAGGAATACAGAAAGGGATATCAGAGAAGCATGTGAGATACAATGCTAAAGCCTGTGAAGCCAAGAGGCCTAACCCACACAGAATTCTGTTCATCATCAGGGGGCACAGGGAACAACAAAAGCAGAAGTCACAGCTGATAGCTCTCGGGACACAGCATATTAAGAAGCCACAAAGTTGGATGAATCTTTGAGGTAATCATGTTTACCTGCACAAGGAAGTGCAACTGAAAATGGTACCTTCTGGACATTCTTATTCTGTACATCTTTGTAGGTACAGCACTCTCTTTGAAATCTATACCCATTTCACAGGGAGGACACTGTAGATGAAAATTTGAGTTGCCACTCTCAAGATTTTTCTTCTTGAAATAGGTATAGTATAGACATAGCATAGAAAAGAACAAGTCAATTTTAGTAAAATCCGAAGTTCAGATATGAAGTATGACACAAGAAGAAACACCATCACAAAGCTCTCTTGCTGATCACAGAAACTGGATAAAGTCAACTTTTGAAGCATCGAGGGAAGAAAAGCTAACTGCACAGGATCAGAATAAAATAAAAACCAAAACTTGGGGATTTTAGTGTGTTTTTTGTTGCTTTTTGTTTTTTCTGATTGACCAAGCAAATATTTTAAAACAGAGACATTTCCAGTATGTAAAAGGAGCCTACAAGAAAGCAGGAGAGGGACTTTTTACAAGGATATGTAGGGACAGGACAAAGAAGAATGGCTATAAAATGAAAGAGGGTTGGTTTAGACTAAAAATAAGGCACAGGAACCCTGACTGCTTTGGCTTTCTAGTTAGGCAGCTGTGTTTTCAGGAAAGCTAATGTGTAACAGCACAAGAATAACAAAACCTTTTTGTTGATGTTTTCACAGCTACACTGTGAAATGGCTACATTTCCCCTTTAAATGGCTACATTCTTACACAGCGCAGCAGATTATGATTGAAGGAAAAGTAGTGAAAAATAAGATTTAGATACTATATATATATATATATTTCACTATTCCCTGATATTAAGTTATGTTTCAGTGCAATTGATTCTGTCACAACAGTTGCACAGAGATTTTTTTCAATCAGCACCTCTACCCTATATACAGTAGGATAGAATATACATACATACTACAACACCAGAGCACCATTTTCATACCTGCTACTGCCTGAGTAGGTCATACATCAGACCAGAAAAAGTTTAAAATGGTAACATGGTACATGATTGGGGTTTAAATTAACCCCTGAAACTCTAAGAGCAGATATATGTCACTGTGGTACAGTTTATTCAATATCTTTTATTGATGTATTTTGTGTTTGACTTCATGCTCTGTACAAAAAGCCCTTTTGAACAAGCACTCTTACTGTGAAATACACTTTAAGGTAGTTTCCAAACAACCAGATCTTAGAAGTTCTGATCACCTCTATGCCCATTAATTTTGTTGAACTTTATTGTAATTTTATATTCCAGCTACAGATTTTTTTTTAAATGTGCTCACATTTAGCATATTGCTCACCTAAGCTGCACTGAGATACTTTTAAGCATTCATTCTTTTCCCCACACACTGACAGGGTTTGACAGATAAAAATATGATGCAACAAAAAGCCATGAACCCTTGTAAATACTTTTACATTAAGTAGTTCTTCTGCTATTAAAATAACGGGTACTCAGTAAAGATTGAGTATGACCCTCCCGGTCTTGGTAAATGCAACATGGAAAATGTAGGTCTTTACCACCACCACCCAGAATCTCTTGGGAAAAAACCTGTCATCTGTTGAAATACACTCTGAATAAAATTTAACTGGAATACTTTATTTTATGAATAACTGTGAAAATAATTGTAAAATACTGTTTAAAAACATTTCAGTTCCTTCATGTCAACTCTTAAATGCCTTTTTAATAAATAATATACACCTCAAACTTCCTATAATTCAAGCTTATAGTTTTAGACAATATAGTTATGTATATAAAGTAAGTTTATATTCTATAATTTAAAAATTATCATTTTTAAGACTGCACTGTGTTAATTACATACATATATGCATTTCTTCTATTGCTACATTATTATTGCCATCATAATCATAAATTTCTCTGTAATTAGTTTACATTTTAGATTGAGAATGGAATATCATAAAGCCAGTATAACCTGGCATGGAACAGGCTGAAGGAGGAATGACAGGACCTCCACCATGCCCTCTCCTCTGTCTCTGGCTTTCCTGCAGGAGTCCTCTCCTTGCTCACAGCAGGAATACACCTGAAAAGCTCCCCAATATCCCAAATACTGAGCTGTTAGCTGGGGCACCACCGTTTTTCTTTAGCTACAGGTTAATGAGAATTAGCTGAAAGTTGATGAAATATACTGTTCAAGTCTTTTTGTAGAACCCTACTTTTGAATCTTCTGGGTTTACAGTTAATTATAGTGAACTAATTCCAGCAAAACATTAGTTGGATTTTGTGTATAGAAAGGATGCAAGAGCCCTTAGGACTAGAAACTGGTGATAAGTGATTTTCCACCTGATTTACATTATTAAAGGACAAACTGGGGGAAAAAAAATAACTCTTTAACACAAGGAAACTTGTGCTTTAAATTCCTGACTATTGCTAAGTGCCTGCAATTCAGAAAAGTAAAACTGATGACAGTATTTTCAGAGGTGGTAACTGAAATACTAGCTATAGTTCTTTAAATACCTTTATTCAGGTTAAAACTATTCAGCAAATGAATGTCTTTTGTCCATAATTCATTGACTCACTGTCAAGGTTTAGTTTGTTTGTTTCCCCGCCAATGCACCAAAATTGTAATAGTTTGGGTTAGCCAATTGTAATATATTTACTTTTTGTTGTGAAATAGAACCAGGAGTAAAAGTAAAGCATGCCTTGAAACTTAAAAGGGAATAAAGAAAAAAAACCACTTTATTAACAACACAAAGAATAATAATAATAATAAATTCAGAACAGATTTTCAGACCAGTTCTTCTTTCCCCTTTTCTTACAGCTTAACAACATACAGGGACATTTCAGTCAATTCCTTACTTAAATAATCTTTTTCAGTTCACTTTAGGGTGAGGAGTTTCTTCTTGTTTAGCTATAAGGATCTTTTACCAAGAGAGGAAATGACCAGTTCTCTCCTGACTCCACTTTTTCATGATTAACAGCTACCCGGGATCTGCTATCATGAATTTCCTCCCACTTCACAGTCTTTCCAGAACGGAGTTGTGGGCCATGTTAAAAACTCATGGGGTATTACTTTTAAGGATGAGCTACTCAAAGGCAAAAGTTCTCTTTAGCTCACTTCTCTTTCTGTTCATACTTCACTTCCAGGAACAGAGAGCCCCCTCTTTTCTCTCGGGGCAAAGGATTCTTCAAACACTTGACACTTTGCTCCAACCCCCCCCCCCCCCCATCTCTTTTTTTTTCATGGTTTAAAGGAATTTTTTCATGAAGTACAGTCCACCCCTACAACTTACAAAAAGATATTTCAGCCAACCTTCATGGTGTCTCCCCATTCTCCTTCCATTTAGAAACTTAGCTTTTGCTTCATTGACTTTGGTGTATCCTTTCTGTTCTTCTCCCTCTCACCCAAGGAAAGATGCAAGTCTGTAAGTCTTATCTGAGCATTGGAAAAGTTAAAATCTCCCCCAGAAGTTGCAGGGGCTGTGCCAGGCCATGCCGGAGCTGTGTCAGGATCTCAGGGTGCCCAGGCCACGCTGGAGGGGCAGGACGAGAACTGCAAAGCGCACGCAGAGGAGAAATGGGTGCCAAGGCCGTGTGTCCATGGCTTTCCCCCGGCGCTGCCCGCCCCCAGCTCCAGCCGCAGCCCGGGGGTTCTCCCTCTGCCCTGCCCAGCACACAAAGCCCTGGGGGCTCTCCCGAACCGGGCCCGGCTGCCTCCCCCCAGCCCGTGAGGGCGGCCGGGTGGGCTCGGCCACCCCAGGGCTGCTCCGAGCCGGGGCAGGGCAGGGCAGGGCCCCCCGAGACACGGACACACCTGGGAAAAGGTGAGGATCCCAGGAATGGGCCTCTCCTCCTCTTGACCACTGGGGCCCCTGGTTAAAGACGGGGCCCAGCAGCCCCTGGAGCTTGGCCCTCTGCCTGGCCCGGGCCCCCCTCTAGAAGGGACCCGGGCTAGGTCAGTGCCACACTGTAAGGGGCTGGAATTGCAAGAGGAGCTTTCCCGGGGTTTACTTGCTTCAAATGTGATTCACGGAGCGAACAGACTTTTCCAAATTGGTTCTCAGGCTGTCAACAACTAAACCAGCCTTCAATTGATCCCATCAATTCCCAGAGGAAGTTCTCATGGAGAAAAAACTTCCCAGTGTGCCCTCCCCTCAGGGTAAAACCAGCACACTCATATGCGTTAATTGATTGTCTTCCTGAAATAATATCAAGTAAAAGTTGAACTTAAGTCTTGGACAAAGACCTCAAAGACGGAGGTGAAGATAAATCACTTACAAACAGCATTTACATCATCAGTACCCGTGAGGTGTCTTTGTTTATTGAAAGACTGTTACAAAATGTATTAATAACATTTAATTTGATACATTGTACTTGCCTAAAATAAATCTAAGCCATTTCTAGACCATGGCAATTCATCAATTTAACTTATTACATGGGAAGAAATTCTTAGTTGCCTCCAGAATAATTTATTTTAAATGAAAGTGGAAAGAATTCATAAATTAATCATCCTTTTCAATTATTCTTTTCCAAAGCAGTGGGACCACTTATTTTCAAGATTTTTTTCCTACTCACAGAACATAAGGCTGCTCAGTAAAACTTACTGAGCACCCAATTTAGTGCTGCATTTTGGTTAGTGACATAGCTGCTGCCCTGACATTTTCAGTCTTCAGAGTGGTTATAAAAATCAAAGGGAAGTGGACAAGGACTAAGTTGTGAAGTCAAAATTGGAGTAATCTCTGATGACTAATCAGCATATAAGTGCTAAACTTGTATTCAAAACAGTTTATCTTCTCTACAATTACCAAAAGCAGTACTTGCAGGGATATTTCACTTGGCAAGCCATGGAGAAAATTATTTTGATTTTTATCATGTTATAATACTCTCTTCCTAATCCCTAGAGGTGGTAACTCAATAACTGCAGGATAATTCCAGAAAAATAGCAGTCAGAAGCTAAAATCCACTTAAGAGCTTTTCAATTAATTCAAGGAAGGCTAACCAGGCATGCCAAAGGGGTGTGCACCTTACCAATGACCTATCAAGTTTTCATGGTGCAGCACTTCTTGCAATTCTAGTTAGGCATTATATCCACACTTTAGGAGAGAACTGTGCTTGGATTATAGCAGACAGAGCAGCTGTTGTTCTTTGCCTTTTTTCTTATTTTGATTTGCAGGAGGTTGGAAAACAATCTTCACTTTCCAAGAGGATTAGAATACAGGGGTGATCAAAACAATACAGTCTGATGGTATATTCTTCTAAACAGCAAGGAAAAGACAGTGCATGGCATAGTCAGCTTTCAAATGAGATGTCATTATCTCAAGCCTTAACATTGCGGTACTTAAAATGTCAACACCTTTATCAAAAGGAAAATGAGAAAGTACCAGCCATTTGTCCCAACATCCAAATAAAACAATGAATATATTAATTTTGTCTGCATGTCACCCGATATCTCTTGAGCATGGGATGGATGCATCAGGTTCTCACCAGGGATACAGGTGGCTGCCTAGCTTGCAGTCAGCCCTGGCTACTGCGGGATATAACTGGGAGTCCTGAAGGGGACATATGCTCACTGTGAAGACAGAAGTTGCTTTCTCTCCAATATATTTGGCTTCAACAAGAATATATTTTTTAATGCTATAAAAGGACAAAGTCACCCCACACTAGTGGGTTTACTTCCTTTCCTGAAATGCACTGAAAATACAGCCAGTCCAGGCCTACTTAGATACTATGACTCTGCCCATTTGCCTGGTGGTGCCTTCCTGTACTGTCTCCCTGCCCAGCTGGCTACCTGTGCTGTTCCCCATGTGTTGTATGACCCAGATGATACCTTTGACTGTGAAGAATCCCACTCAACAGAACAGAAGAATGAAAAATATTAAATTCCCTTTAATAAGGTTCAAACAAAATAGCGAAATTAACCCAGGTCTATTCAGATTAAAACAAAGGATGTCTAGGTAGAGTTCTCCCACAGCTATGGGACCAATCTTAAGGAAAAGTGCACTCCCAGCACTTGTTTCCCTGATAAGCACATTATCTCTGCTTCACAGGCTGCCTACTGCATGGCAAAGATGAGTTCACTGGGTGCAGATAGTGCAGGGTGGTTGCAGGCTCCAAAGAAATATACCCTTTATAAAGGAAAAGTCCTGTGGCAATTCAAATTCAGGACTGTTTAAGGCAGCCCACCTATATAACTAGCAAGGGCAGACTGTAATATGGCAGGCCTGCTGGGGAAAATGAATTCCTGAAAGCTCTGGTAGCTGGGCTTAGGTAAGCACCTCTTGCCATAGCATTTAGTGTCCATTTTAACTGCATACATTTCCTTGGCTCCGAACTACAATAAATTGGTAAGGCAAATAACATCTCAGTTATTTAACTGTTAGGGCCAGCCAGTTTGTCCTTTAAATGGATGATGTCTCAGGTAATGCATATTCTTCCCAAAACTGGACTACAAAGGTATATAATAAAAATCTCCTAAGCATTCATTAGTGCTCATTTCCTTCTGCAGTCTACAAATGTGAAATCCAATTTTGTAGGCCTTCATACTCTCTTTGCATTCATTTTGACTGGAAATGAATGGTGGTGTTAACTAAAAATATCCTCTCTTCTTAACATTGAAATGAAATACATGGGGTTAAAAACATAGTCCAAACATCTGCAATTCTTCTCAGCTGAAATTATGCATTAAATTTCAATAAGTTCTCAGTCATTTCAAAATACTTAGGCATGACTAACTTAATGAGGAAAGAAAAACTTTTTGAGCACAGAAAATATTAACCTTACTGCATATTCATGGTCAACCAAAAGAAGCAGCATACATGGTAATCTGTCACTAAAGAGCAGTGCTCTACTCAGGGCAACTGGCAACACACCCTGAACAACTAGCAGAGATAATTGCTTCTCTTAGAGAAGCCAGAGTATGTACCAATCTCAGCCAAACATCCATGTCTGGCCATGAATATTATGTTTACATACCCCAGAAATGACCACACAAAGACAAAAACATATAGTTTGGCACAATGTTTCACCATCAGTATTAAAACCCAGTGACATGCTGCTGGTAACACAACACAGACATCTCAGTGGGGTTAACAGGCTCAAAGTCTAAAAAGCTTTCACACAGGTTTAGCATGAATATCTCCTATATACATATTTAATTCTTCAGCCAAAATATTCCCTCAACAATTACTTCAATCTATTTGAAAACTGTTGTTTAAAAAATATCATTGCAATGCTGTTAATTTCAAGTGAAACTTAAATGTAGGTGCTAAATTAGATATTAAATCCTTTTCATGTAATATTTAATATGTATTACTTTTGCTCAAATTCTGCCATGTTGTGAATCCATAGCCTTTGGATACTGATCTGTCACAACAAACACATTGTAGGTGCTCTGTATGTGGCTAGCCTAGTTAATAAAACACATCTAAAAAATCTTTGAGAAAAAAATGATAATGTCAAGGGCTTTTTGTAAAAGGAGAAACATATTTCTTGTGCCCTTGTGAAAGAATGTTTCCAATGATCTCTGGTATGAAGGGCTTCAACTTGAATGAGCTCTCAATAATTCAAGGAAAAGCTGAGATACAAGCAAGTTTTTCTTTTTAAAAGGTAACATATAACACTTGGCATGATCAGGATTTTCAAAAGAAACTGCCTCTCCAGTTATCTTTTGTGGTCAGATACGCATGAGAAGATGTGGGGTGTAGAACAAACCCCATCATTAAAAATCTGCCTTATATGACATATAAAATTTCTATTTCCTGGGAAAATTAAAATTTAATATCCTCATGAACCAAAACAAGACAGACCTTAAGGCCCAAAGCCTGGCACTACCCTTTTAAAAACACAATTAACTTTTACTAACAGAGTGTGAAAAACGAGATTTGCAGTTTGAGTTTTTTTTTAAAGTTTAATAAGGGATGTAAAAAACATTAACCAGTGCTGGGGCACCCTTGGCTTTTGGCCAAAAAGCACACAGGTAAAGACAGACAGTGTGATCTAAATACTGTTACTTTACTGAGGTACATACAGATTCATGTGCTTCATACATTATTCAGACAGTCTTGTGAGTTTTTGATGTTTCAGGAACTGTTCGGTTTGTTTTCTTTACACTCAAACTTCTCTCCACAACAACTTTTCTGGTGTTCCACATCCTCTGATATGGGGTTAACAGATTCTTCTACGATTCTTCTCAGGTGCTCTGTTTTTGTCATTGTTACCTTATCTCTTGGAGAGGTTAGTCAGCATATATGGGAATCAACATAATTGTTTCCCACCATTCTTTCTGTCACATACAAGCATGTTAAACATTTTGTGCTTTTGCTAAGGCCTATGATATAATTACATTCATCACATCACTATTGCTATAAACTATATGGTACACACTTAAATTAATAGATTAAATTAAATTAATTATGTTATACTAACGAATTGCACTATATCAGAATATTTATGGTCAATACCAGCATGTAAAAGCTAATACATAAATGCAAAAGCCAATATTACATTGTAGCTTTGAACAAGAGAAAGGGTGAAGTAAGCTGTCATTATCAACCCAAATACAATAAATATTTGAGTAATTAATGAAACTTTTTTGTTGTCGTTCAACAGTTCCTGACATCATCTAATTTTTTCAAAACAACCTAATTTAATCAGCTGGGAAACTCTAAGTGCGCTGCTATGTATGGTCTTACACAGGAGGCCAGCTGTAGTAGTTTGTAAGAAGAAAACTGAGGAGCTGTAATAGGATTACTCCCTTCCCCCTGACAAGCTGTAGACACAAGTTCAAAGTCTGTAACTATGAGAAATATACAAGGCTCAGTTGTGCCCACCATAACATTACTTTCACATCACTATAATTACACACTCACACAAAGCTCCTTCTGGTCCTGAAGCATTCTTCCTTCCTACGTAAGAAACTCATTTTTACCTTTTCTTTGTCTCCAAACTTTTATTGGTGTAAGTATACATGACACACTCTTACTGCACTCTTTTCTTTCTACAACGAAGAATGAGTCCTTGCAACTGAACAAGAGGAACTCTCCAAAATTTAACAGAGGCAAATGTGGAGTCCTGCTTTTGGGGTGGAACAACCCCACACTCCAGGACAGGCTGGGCCTACTGGAAAGCAAGTCAGCAGAGAAGGACCTGGGGGGTCCTGGTGGACAACAAGCTGTCCATGAGTTGCTTGTGGCCAGAAAGGCTGATGGTGCATTAGGAAGAGCACTCCAGCCAGATGAGGGAGCTGATCCTGCTCCTCTGCTCAGCCCTGGTGAGGCCACATCTGGAGTGTTGTTGTGTTCAGTTCTGGGCTCCTCAGAACAAGAAATACATGGAGCTCCTGGAAATGGTCCAGTGGAGTGCTATGAAAATGGTGAGGGGTCTGACCACCCCTCTTATGACAAAAGGCAGAGGCAGCTGGGCCTGTTCAGCCTTGAGAAGAGACAACTGACAGGAGACCTCATGAATGTCTGTCATTATCTGAAGGGAGGGTGACAGAAGAACAGAGCCAGGCTCATCTCAGTGATGCCAAGCAATAGGACAAGAGGCAGTGGGCAGAAACTGATGCACAGGAAGTCCCACCTGAACATGAGGAAAAACTTTACTGTGCAGGTGACTAGGCACTAGTACAGACTGCCTGGAGAGGTCATGGAGTCTCCTTCCATGGAGATACTCAAAGTCATCTGGACACAATCCTCAGTAAACATGGTCTAGGGGACCCTGCTTGAGCAGTGAGGTTGGACTAGATGACTGCCAGTGTCTCCTTCCAATCTCATCCCTTCTGTAACTGAAATACCAGGATAATGACATGGCACTCTTAGACTGGCCATAGATACAGACTGAAGATGACAACCATGGCAGGTTGTGTGCTTCCTGTGGAAACAAAAGAGGTAAAAAGGGGCAGAGTCCTAGACCTCTTTCTCTAAATCTATTTTCCTGCATACTAATCCTCCCATTTTCAACAGGCAGCTGGGGCTTAATGCCCTCCTGCATGTCAGACCTGCAAGACTTCAGAAAAATTTATCCTCTTTAGCAGCATGTATGGAAACAGTGGCAATTGGGTGGTGCATTTCACACAAGCAGCAGCACGGAAGGTAGGATTGTCACTCCTCTTGCATGAAAGCCTTTTAGACCAAAGTCTAAAGCAACAAAACAAGCTAAGCTTCCAGTAAAACTTTACACAATAAAAAACCTCAACCATTGATGTAAAACAGACTCTATATTTCTGTGCACAGGTGGACACAGACCTCATGGACACAGACCTCATGCCTGACGCACAAATTTGACATTGGTTTTACATTGCTGACCTTCCCACAAAAGGCACTGGAGTTCTATGGATAAAAAGCACTACAGGGACAAAGTATAACTTCAATAGTATAATCCTAGCAGTAAGTCACAACTAATTCACATCAATGCGACTGTAAAATCCATTATTTTAAGTTTCACAGTAAATCAAAAGAGGAAGGTACTGCATATGAAACATAAAGAATAATGAAACAGAATATAAGGTTGGGATGATTCAACAGCAGTTTTGAATTATAATCACACATGGAGAAAGTCAGCAAGCAGGTCCACAAAAAAAGCACAAAAATCTATGTTGGGTAGAAATATCTTGATTCTTAAACGGTGCTTGTTTCTTTAATTTTGTTTCTCCTTTCAGGTGAATTTTGAAGGCCCTCTTATTCCTCCACCAACAAAGTCACTGATGAGTCATGAAGGATATACAAACAAATTTACTTGAGCACTTACAGAAATCTGTGAAGTAGACTCTGCAAAACAACATTACTTCTACATATAAGCCCTTTGTCCACATCCCATGGTCAAACAGCTTGATGGAAGAAATCAGAACAATTAGAGTAAAAAAATGTTCAGCAATACTTGTGCCCTTAAGCCAAGCTGCACCAAATATTGTCTGAAATTCTTCCTGGAAAGCTGACCACATAACCCACTTCGTGGACTTTTCTTTAAAAAGACCAAAACAAATAAGTAAAAAGCCAACAAGAAAATAAGACTTGAATGACATGGATATGAGAAATTTTCTCAGCTGAGAATATTTAATGTAAATTTGTAGACACTGGCAAGTGGGACTGGCAATGAAGACAGAAAATCAGAGTACCAGCAAATCAGATTTCTCAGAGAAAAGCCAGTTCTCAGATCCCTAAAACTGAACAAGACTTCTTACTTCATTCTCACTCAGAAGAGGTGTTGTTCCTTTCTGCATTTTTATTTTTTGATTTTGAATTATTAGCTCCACTGCCAGCCTTCTTCATTCATAATTCATCTCTTACTGACAAGATTTCAGAAAAGCCTTTCTAAAGGAGCTAGAGACTTACTAGTGTTTAGAATATTCAGCTGAGATAGACAAGTCAGGTTTGAGAAGCAGATCCTACAGTTATTTCATTATTTGCAAAGGAAGATCATTCTACCAGGAGAGACTTCATAGTCAATACAGATTTTGTCATGATCTGCCTAAGGCAGCCCCAGCACAGTTTGGTTATTCCTGCAAACCTAAGTGCTATCGTATGTAAATTTGTTTGCTTCTCACATATTTTAAAATGTCTGCCTTGGGGCTCAGAAAAGACAACTTCTGAACATAGGCTACATCAACAGCACTCATTTACCCTCACAGGAATAGATTTCATCACAAGATTGCAATTCTCACTTGCTTTGCTTACATTGAATAAATGCTACCAGTGCAATTGTATCAGCAAACAACACCTCTGCAAGGTTTTAAAATAAGCAAATCCTTGGACAAAATTTTTCCTTACAAGTCATTTTAAGAAGGGGCACTTAGCTCCATCTGCTGGATTTAGACAATTTCTCTCTGAGGTTGAAGATCACACAACACAAATTGATTTATTTTCCATTTGTTATACATCTTATATGCCTAAAACAGGAGTCCAAACTGCTGCTAAGTAAATACCTCCCAAAGTGCTATAAAGGCATCACTCCTACCTGAAGGTCCAATAATACATCTCTTTAACACCCTTAGGAGCTGCAACATCCATCCTTGGCACACCTGTCTCCAACTCAGAAGTAATTTCTTTTATTTTGCCCTCTTTGCTATGCTAATTATAAACACAGAGGCCAGGAGGCACTGAAGCTAGGCTGTCCAACTAGATTTAACTGACTATTTCAAACAGCTACGCAAAAAAATACTGGAGGAAAAAAATAAAAAGCCTGACAAGTAAATATTAACATGATCTTGCAATCTGAACCTGCGATACTATAAAAAACCCACCCGCTAATAACACTGCTGTGTCAAGAGAAATTTTAGAAATGGGTGTTTTGCAGCTTATGGGAAGCAAATTCTCTTAATAAAGGAATATCCTCACTTAAAGAAAACATCTTACCACAAGTTTAGAGGTTCCTAAATATATATTAATCATTGCTTCTTCCCTTAGTATGCATTGTTTCAGCCCATCAAACACTTCTAATTAATAGCCAGAATGGGATAGAGATATGTAAAGTTTCATTAAAATACATTTTTTTAATTATTTACAATTAAAAAATTCTAAATCAGTTTCTGGTGGGGGATGGGGGGAAAACATAAAAATATTTTCATCATCTGTCTATGATGACTAGTGTAACTAATACATGGCTTACCTGTGTCAATGAACCAATAAGAATTGTATCAATAAAGCCTTTTAAAAAACTCAATCAAACAAAAAACCCAATACAACATACCCACCAAGTATCTCTATACCCTATATTATTGTGATACTATTTTTACAAGTGTATTTTATCTTAATGAAGCATGGCTAAATTTACACTGAAATAATTCAAAGCAGAGCAGGGAGACTGCATTCCTGTAGACTGACCTCTTTGTCTACACTGGTGTGGTTTTGTTCATATGAGCACAGGAACAAAAAATGTTTTATGGTAAAGTAGGTAGCTCAGTGGAAATATAAAACCTTCTGAAACACTTTGGCTGTCAGTCGCCCACCTTTGGCTGTTTGTTACACTTTCTTCCTTCTGAGCAAGTCACCAGAGGAGACACTTTTCTTATAATCTTTGCTCCTGAACAAGATAAATTGAAACAGCTATGTAGTACAGAGGGCAAATCCAGGGGAAACAAACCTTTTCCTCTTCCTATACTAATTTTTAATGCAAATCAATCTGAGATACATCTATTTCCCCAAAATAGGAGGAGATTATTTTTGCTTGTTTGTTTCGGGGTTATTTAATTAAAATAGAATGAAAGCCGCATGGTTTGCAACTACCTTTCAGAAGTCCTTTGCTGCCCTCATGTGTTTCACGGGAAAAGTAACCTTTTAAGTCTACATTCAAAACAAAATGCCTCCGCCAATCAAGATTACTTCTGTTTGAAAACCACATAGCCTAGAGAAACAATAACCAAAAATAGCTGAAAGTTTCTCTCTTTGTTCTGTTAAAGATAGGTTGGCTGGTTTAAAACTTAATTACTATATACTAAAAATAAGAAAAAAAATTGCAGCTCGAGATAAACATAATCCTGGAACAAGAGATTTCAAGGGCAGCAGGCCAATTTAGAGAAAGTTGATCATGTTAGACTGATGGAAATTTTCAATGAAATGTATGTTATTGAATAAAGCATAATTTCAGCATCTTTCTGTGGCTTACACTAACTGGCAAAGTAACTTCTTTCCTGCTCAATTATGCTGTATCATAGAGAATAAAACCATGTGACTGTTGCATTAAGGCTTCTGTTCTCCTCCCACAGTCAGTACATCCAAAGCTGTGGTGACCACAGCAAGCTCCTCCTTTGACACTCCTGCTGAACACTACACCCTGCACTTCTCACAAGAGCCTCAGTGCTCAGTCACAGTTTGATGGAATTTGCCTCAGAATTTGGCTGCTGAGGTTCAAACCATTCTTTAAAAGGTTTCACCGTTCAGTTCTTATGTCATCCTATTCAGTCCCTATGCTGATCTCAGACCTCAATCTGTCAATACGAGTTTGTAATAAATTCCAATATGAGTTGGCAATAACATCTCCAACGCCAATCCTGAGTTTACAGTGATAAACTGTATCAGAATACCAATAAAATCTGCCGTGTTAACAAGCTCTTTCATACACTGGCTATAAGCCATAAATAGCCTTCCCTGTAACAAAACCGGTGGCAGTTCAGCCAAATCCCCAGCAGCCATTCCAACGGAGGAGGGCAAAGGCAAAACTGAATCGCAATCCCCCCAGGTTTGTTCCGCAAGCACAGTGCTACCAGGTGCTCTACTGGCAGCACAGGACTGAGAATCTGTGTCTTTACCTCTGTTAATTAGAGGGTGAGTGGGGGGAAAGCAGCAGAGAGAACTGAAACATACAACAGGTTTAAAACACACAAATATCTTATTTACAGGCACTGTGTAAAAATGCTTGGTGATGGAATTTAATTAAGAGGCTCTGTTAACTCGTAGTGGTCTAAGGGACCTTTTAAGCACTGAACACTGACCTGCTTATTCAAGTACCAGCATGACCACTTTCTGAGGAAAGTCATGGTTTCTCTCCATGCGTTTTTCAGCACAAACTCTCGCTGGGACGCATAGGCTGCGGGACTCCGGCTGCGCAGCACCTGGCAGCTCTGCTCTCCCCACCCGTACCACCCCTTGCTAAAGCCCGTAACCTGCGTTCCGGCTGCTCCCCTCTCCTACTGGCAGCCCAGCTTTCAGGTACCAACTAACTTCCTCTCGGAGAAGGGCTCGCACTAATTTATAACCTGGAAGATACCTGAACGCCCAGCATCCCTTCGCCCCTCCTCTGCAGCCCTGCGCGCCTGACGCGAGTCTCCCATACGGAAAAACACCCCTGGAAACACGGCTTTATCCTGGCACCGGTGAACACTCTCAAATACAGCTCGGACTCGGAGACATCTCCCAACAGCCCGCAGGAGAAGGAGCCCTCCCAGCCCCGCGCGGTGGAGCGGGAGCGGCAGTGCCGGGCTGCGGCTCCTTGATGCCCCGCCCCGCCGGGCGCCGGCCCCGCGGGAAGCGGCAGCGGGCTGGGAAGAAGGAGGGTTCAGCTCGTTACCCGCTCGGAACCGACCGCAGCTCCGCGGGCGGGGGTGCCTGTCCGGGCCCACCCCGCCATGACGCGGTGGCCGATGGCGGTGCCGGCGCTGCTCCTCTGCCTGCTGCGGCCGGGCAGTGCCGCCCTCCCGGCGCCTGCAGGCACCCGGCTGCGGGAGGAGAGCGGCGGCGGCCGGGAACAAGAGGAAGCGGGGGCTCTGCGGGTAGGTGGCCCAGCCCGCGCTTCCCTCTCCATCCGCGCTGCGCGGCGGGGCTGGTGCGGGCTCTGCGGGCCGGATGATGGAGGCTGGGAGGCCCGGACCCGCGCTCTGCTCCCGCCGCGCCGGGACGCGCCCGCCCGGTGCCGCTCCCCGCGGCCGCTCTCCCGGGCCCCGCGGGTCACCGCCGACCGCCACAGCGGCTGGCCGGCGGCGTCGGGGAAGCCTCTAGGTCGTTATACTGTGCTTTCGCTTCGTGAAGGGGCGAAGTGATGGGGTTAACTCGTGTCTGAAGACTTTTTTGCGTATCTCTCAAGCACAAGGTTTGTTGTGTTGTCAAAGAAGGGCATCAAATGAGTTTGAGACAGCTTGTTCTCAGCCTATCTGTTTTGTCTGTTTCAAGTACATTTTTTGCACTTTACAAATGCTTTTTTGGTATCTGTTGGAGTTGGAATTGGTGTTATGGCTTTCCTGTTGCTAGGGATACAGGACGAATTTGAGATGAACAGCTCTCGTTACCTAATTTCATGTTTACTGTTGCTGACCTTACCTGTTTCTGCTCTTACGGTTTTGTCCCTGCTGCTAACTTAATAATGCCCACAATTCTTTTTTTATTCCTTCAGGAAAGTGCTAAAAGAATTAGATTATTGAATTCATTATCAAAAGATAATACGACTGCTGTATATGGAATAAATCAGTTTTCTCACCTGTTTCCTGAAGAGTTCAAAGGTACATTTTCTGGTTTCTTCTAATGCCTTTTCTGATTTTTTTTAATTTTTTTTCCCAGAACCTTGTGTGTTTCACATTTACAGAGTCTTCCTGTTGTGATAATCAGCTAATTTACAATGGCTGGTACCAAACTGTAAGTACTTCTGGAGGATACAACAATCCTCTTCATGTTCTTTGGTCTTGCAAGATTGAAGTGTCCACAGCTGCAATATGTTTTAGTATTCATGCAGTTCTGTTTTTCCTTCTTTCTTCTCACTGTACTTTAAAGCTTTCTTCAGTTGCAACAGAAGAAAGGAAGATACACAAGGTTCTCCAGTATGTATCTTCATATTCCCTACCCTAGCACAAAATTGACTAAAGACCAAACAATGTTTGAAGGTCCATGGCTGCGTAATGACAGCTGGGGCGTTCTCAATCATTGACATCCTTAATTTTTTTTTTCCTAGAAAATGTTTCTGATACCTTCCCTTCTTGCTGTTCATATCTGTTGTTACATATTCTATTCATCAGAGGATTGACAACATCTTGTTTTAATTTTAAATAATTAAACAACATATCTTAGTGGAAACACAGCAACTTACAGGTGTTTCAGAATATTTATTCTCTTATTTTCCCCTTGCACATGGCTAAAACAATTTATTTTTTAAGTAAATAAAATGTTTTGGAAATTTTTGAGTAAAATTTGTTTTATGGAGTATCTGTTGTTACTGCTCAACTTCAGAAAATCTTCACACTTCCTACCCACATGCCCTACATAGAGTATTTCTGTTATTTTTGAAACTGTAGAAATACTTTTATTCATTCTGGAGCATAATGATTATTTTAAAATACATTAATTTTTTGTAGCTTTTAGAATGAGATACAGTTTCATGGTTGTAACTGTAGATTGAAGTTACCTCTGAATTCTAGTAAAGCAGTTATTCATGGGGTGTTTTTTGTTCCTAGATTTATAGATGTTTTGTGTTGTGTTTAGCTATTTACTTGAGAAGCATACCTCACAAACTTCCCAGATACATAAAAGTGCCAAAGGGGAAGGAAAAGCCTCTGCCAAAGAAGTTTGACTGGAGGGACAAGAAAGTCATTGCAGAAGTGAGAAATCAGCAGACAGTAAGTCCTGGTGTTTTCTGTTCCTGGTTCTCAGAAGGTTGGCTGCAGAACACGAGGAAGGTTTTGCAGGGACCAGCTCTGCCTGGAGGCTCCTTGGAGCACTGGCACAAGGGTCATCAGTTGAACATACACAAAGTCATGCAGCATTTTATGCAAACTGTATTACACTTAAAAGAATGAGGTGTAGTTGTGCATTTAGAAACTGTAATGCATTTTTTTATCTAGTTAACTGAATCTCCAAGTATTTTGCACCATGCGTGTTTTGTATTTTTCTGAAGGAACCAAGCTAAGTTCAGTACTTGATCTCATCCCAGAGAGAGAGGTGTAGATCCTTTCGTGTTGTTTTTCTGCCGTGACTGAATCCCCTTGGCTGTCAACACCCATGTCTTTACCAGTGAATTACTCAGGGGATGCATTCATGATAGGAAAGTAACCAGACCCCACACAATTACAGTTTATCCCAAAGTGGTTATGGTCACTGGTAAGAAGCAAGCTGTTCAATCTCCAGTGTCTCCTTTCCATGCTTCACATAAGAACTTGTGAGGAATCAATTCTGCTGCTTATTTTAAATGTCACAGTTCAAGGAGCCTAGAATTGCAATATAGATTGTTATTGTCTAAGATTTTTTTTCTATTATGTTTAATTTCACTTTACCATTTCTTAAACTGTAATCTGTTTCTACAGAATTCTAGAAAAACTTTCTAGTGTGGTTAAAAACTAATTTCATACTGAGGCCACTTTTCCTTTTTTGGAAAATAGATATCTCACAATAAAAAGCATCTTCAGACCCATCATCAAGAACAAAAATTCATCAGGAAGGAGTCTGTAAAATAAGACACCCATAATGCATTTCTAGCATTCAGAGAGCAATATAGGGGAAGAAACAGTTCAGCATTTTAAATGGATGATCACATTTCTTTATTATTGCCTTAAAAACAGAGTTCAAGGATGATGTATTGAATGAAGAGAATTGGAAAACTCTTTTGCCTCTTTTTTTCATATCGGGCTTCAAAACCAAAGCTGACTTTTGCATCCTCTGCCATTTCCCTTTTCTCTCTATCAGTGTGGAGGCTGCTGGGCTTTCAGCATTGTAGGTGGCATACAGTCTGCCTATGCAATTAAAAGAAACACCTTGGAAGAGCTCAGTGTGCAGCAAGTTCTTGACTGCTCGTACAATAACTACGGCTGCAGCGGGGGATCCACTGTTAGCGCTTTGAGCTGGCTGAACCAGGTTTGAAACACTGTAAAAATCCCAAAAGGCTTCATCAGCTTCTCTATTAGCATTCTTATTTATTGGAGAAAACCGATGGGGAAGCTGAAAGGTACAGGGTGGTTTTTTTTAAATGTGTGTGTGTTCATATATGCATACATATATGTGCTTGTGTATATGCATGTATGCTTATTTATTTAGTTTGTAACCAAGAGAGAATTAGGCGAAGCATTATTGAAATTTGATTGGAACTTTATGGTCCATACATGTCCTTGTGAACGGAACAAATCAGTCCACAGGGGTTTAAAATTATTTTCATGAATTCATTTGCAGGCATACAGTACCAGTGTAGACAGAGCCACCAATGCATATGGCATTTTGTGGATTTAAAGTACCAGCATCTGGGGAAAAGGAAGGATCTTGACATTTTCTCTTTTCAAATTTCAGTAGTTTCTGTTGCATACACTGTAAAATTATGTACAAGTCTATGTGGAAAACCTCAGAATAAAATGAACTATGTTTACGTTTGTTTCCCTCGCAGCCCAAAACATTGAAAATGCATTCAAAGTTCCTGCTTCAGTTTTTGCCAACACATTTGATTTCATTAAAAATTTAGAAAGTGTGTTAATAACATAGGTAAACACAAATATTTTAGTATCTTTGAAATAAAAAATACTCTTTCAGATTGAATTACAAAAATATAAAAACAATTCTTTAGTTTTTTGAATAAAAAAAATAAAAACAAAACAGAATTTAAGAAAGTGTAATTCTACCCCTGAAGAGTAATATACCTATAGCTAATAACAGTCTAGGTGACTTAAGTTTGAATATCAAGAACAACAGAGGATACTCATCTTTATTCTTCTGAAGCAAAATTCCCTCTTACTTGGCAGCAGAGGAACCACAAATGAATTAGGCTGAAGAAGTCACTGTCATAAACATACTGTACTGCAGAAGACATGAGAAGTATAAAAGGCTGATGCATGCATTATGAGATGCATACTAGCGTGAGAATTACATACTAAGAACAGAGTTGGACTTTACAGTATTTTATATAACTTTTTGGGATACTTGTGTTTCTTGAACTGTCCCAAGGTAACTGTAATTTTGTGTGTGGAAGTCATTTGAAGAGAATGAATAGTTCATGAATGAAGTGAATTAATATCTGTGTCTTGAAATTGACAGGACTGCTTATGAGGATAGTTTAAACTGGAGATGCCTTTTAAATTTAGTTTCTTATTTAAAGATTTCTGAATCCCTTCTGAAGCTCAGTGAGTAAGGAAACTAGAGATAGTAAATATTTATTTCACAATATGACATTCTTCTCATCTTTCCCAGTGCACATTGAATTTTGAATGGGTTATATGTTTGTTATATGTTTTGAGCTGCATAGTAGTAAAGTCAAATACATTAAATTCTTATTCAATTACGTTCTTGCAGACAAAAGTAAAACTCGTGAGAGATTCAGAATACACTTTTAAAGCTCAGACAGGACTGTGCCATTATTTTGAGCACTCATATTTTGGAGTTTCAATAACAGGATTTGCTGCATATGACTTCAGGTAGCTATTATTCATTCTTTTCTTTTGCTGTGCTTTTCCTTCTGTGTTCAATAGTCATGGAGTAAGGTGGAGTGAACGGTGCATTGACCAGGCAGAGGTTGTGAGGTTGATTGCATCAGTTCTGTACCTGTGTGCTGGAGAAGGATTACTATATAACATCTTTGAGAGTTAAGGCCTGCCACAATTAATCAACTCAACACTGCCATCTCTAAGCCTGTTCAAATGAGAAAGCTTCTGTCTTGAAATTAGATCTTTTGAATTGGCTAGAAATTGTAACATAGAGTCAGTTGCAGTTTTTAATATATGAACATTACTTTGCTTTTGTCAGAAACAGTAAGTCCTACCAATAGTAACTGGAATTTACTGAAAAAAATTAGGAAACATTAAATTACTTCAGCATTCATGCATTTGCATACATCCCCTACCCACATCCTTTCCAGCCCATGACTGTAGAAAATGTTGTCAACTGAACTCTATAAAAACTTCAGCTTTTCAGGTTCCTGTGTGAAGAAACTTCATTTCTAATTTTTATCAGTACAGTACAACTACTGAATAAAGACAAGTATTATTCTGATACTAGGAATTGTGTTACTTCTAGATATAAGTAACTAAAATCAAACTTATCTTTGCTAGTCTGCATTTGCCAAATTTAGCTAATGAACCTATCATGCAGTGATGAAAATTTCCCATTCCAGTATATTAGATAAATAAAACTGTATGAGGGTGCTAATGATAAATGTCTGACAGTGGAAATTTTCTGTGTTCAGATATGTTTGAGAAACATACTTTAGTGTATTATTATGTTAAGAGATACTTCTTTAGGTTTAAAAAACAGTGGGAAATTCTAATACAGACTAATGGTTTGTTCAGAGCTGGTTTTAATGGAGAAGAGTGATGTACATAAAGTATGTAGTGCTCTCCACTGCCCACTGGCTTGACCTAGAAACCTGGTGCTTTTTAACAGTATTATGTGTTTGGATCTAGACCTGTTCCTTAGTTTGAGTACCCTTTATTGGTACCACTGTGTTATGGTGTATGAAATACATATTACTGATGTGTGTTCTGTGATACCTGAAACTTGGAGGAAAGATTTTAATTATTTGATTTCAAAATTGTTCTTAACAAGTAGATTACAATCACTAATCACTCCAGTGGCTAATTTAGGTAGTTTGGTATTTTTACTCCTTTTGCAGTGGTCAAGAAGAGGAAATGATGAGGGTGCTTGTGAGCTGGGGCCCTTTGGCAGTGACAGTTGATGCTGTTAGCTGGCAGGATTATCTTGGTGGAATCATACAGTATCACTGCTCCAGTGGAAGAGCGAACCATGCTGTTCTTATCACTGGTTTTGACAGAACAGGTGCGTTTCCACCAGCTGAACTTCAGCACAGTAGGTTTCTCTTACTTGCAACTTGCCTTTTGTGGGACAAGTGATTGTCTCTAAAACTTTGTTTTCTGTTGGAGGCTGTTAGGCTTGATGTCTAACTGGAAGTTAGTTCTGGAATTTCTGTGATGATCACATCATCTTCACATCAGCCAGAAGAAAAACTGTTTTTGTCATTGTTTCTTCAGTTCTGTGGGACTTCATCCTTGTAAAGTCAAGACCGTGGCTTTGTGTGTCTTTATTCCAGAAGAGCCCATATCCAGTCTTCCCATACCAGAATATTAGCTGTGTTATCTATTTGAACAACAGCAGGTTTCACTGGCCTGTATCATAAATCCATCAGAAACTGTGAGATACTGAAGTGCTAATTAACTCTGTGGAGTGTTAGGAGGCTAAAGCTTCACAAGTCTCATGTTGCCTCTTTTTCATGAAATGTCTCTTCCAGGTAGCATCCCTTACTGGATTGTACAGAACTCTTGGGGGCCAGCATGGGGAATAGATGGCTATGTTCGTGTTAAGATAGGCAGCAATGTCTGTGGTAAGTCTGACAAAAAGTAAGTGGTAAAGGCCACTTCATGGGCTGGGATATGTTTCTCAATGGCTATAACAAATTACTGTAATCATAATATTATATAATAGTATAATAAAGGTATAACGGGATCCTCAGAGAAGCAATAGAAAATCATTGCTATGCTTTAAAAGAGGTTAAATGAGTCCAGATGGAAAAATTATATAAATAAAGTGGTAGCTAGTTCAACCAAGCCATGGAGTTGAATGATTGAAAAGCACCATGTGAAGGCAAAGTTGTATAAGACAAAATAAATAATCAAAGTACTGTTGTCCCTTACCATACAGAGGTACTGCCATTGTAAAATACTCAGTCATGTGTGGTGGTTCTAGGTGGGTGCCACCACTGTACTCCCTGTAGGTAAAAGAGCTGCTTTCCTTGTCTGGTGGGTGCCATTATCTCTGGGCTCAGTTTAGCAAACAAATATGAAAAGTGAATCTACCTGGGAATTCTGTACCTTGCTCATGGCTTTTCTTGGAAGACAGAAATATATCTTTTTAGTGCTAGTTTGATCTCCTGCCCTGTTGTTTGCATGGTTTTTTTCTTTGTGTTTGAGGGATTTCTGTAGCATCAAATACTCCTTTTCTGCTAGATAGGGAAGTAAGGCTCTGGTTTATCATCAGATTGCTGAGACAAATTGGTGGGGTATTTCCACTAGATAGGAGGTGTTGTGTATCTGTTATATGTGTTAAAGTAACTAACCCACTGGGTTTCCCTTCCATGTGTGTTTCACAGTAGCTCTCAGTCATTGCAAGAGGTGTAAGATTACCAAAGTCTTCTGCACATAAAGAACAGATAATATTCGGTTTGCCTGCACTTAGTAAAGATCAGAGCAGTGTATCCAATCAGAGGTTTCTCATGTTACTGAATCTTTGTTTTACTGTTATTGTATAAACAGTTTGTAAAGAGAAATTTAGAAATAGTGATAAAAGGAGAACAGATGTGGGAGATTATAACAGATTATAGGGAGAACAGATGTGTTATTTTCAAAACCTGTTCTTTCAAAAAGCAAGATCTTTCACATTTTCTGTAATGTACCACACAAGAACAATCCAGCAAAGGACAGTAGTTGCTCCTTTTCCCACAGAGCTGTTGTCTTCTGATTTAGAGGTGCTCTGAGACCAGGATATAAAATTTTCAACATAAAAGCAGAGGAAGTAGGAGATTAGGTTTCAACTATACACAGTGTCAGGCAAGGAAAAAATAAAAGGGTTGCAGATGATTCCCCGGATTCCTACTGTTATGGTGTGGAGGGAAGAGGGCATTATATGAATATGAATTCTGGGAAGTCTCCACTTCAGTATTCATTAAAACCAAATTTTACATCATTTCTAGGTATAGCAGAAACAGTTTCAGCAGTATTTGTTTGACATTTCTCTGGGCCTCAACAACTGGTCAAAGACCACAAGTATCATGAGAACAGACACTGTATATGAAGACGTAATTCAAAACACCATTTTCAAATATAAGAAATGGCTGACAAGCAATTCCTGCATCTCGTGGCTGAAGTTTTTTAAAATGTTTTTATTTGGAATTTGTGTTGAATGCCAAATTTCTCATGGAGTAAGAAGACTGAACTGCAGAGTGTACAAATAGTAGTTACAAAGATGGACCGAAGTCTCAAATGTAAGCTTTATCCAGGTGTTGAATACTACTCCATAGAAAAATCTTAAAAGGCAAGAAATTATGACAAATAAGAAGGAATTTGGATTAAAAAATCAATAGTATAAGAGTATATTTGAAATAATTTGAATATGAGAAGAATCATGATTAATGGTATAGAAAGTTAGCAATTAAAGAATATATCCAATAGAGTGAGTGTTAAATTTCCCTCATTAATTGAATTCAGAGGGCGGACTTGCTGGTAATAAAAAGGTATTCCATCTTTGTTGAGCTGTGAAACTGCATCTGTGGGCAAATATAGCTAGAACTCAAAGTGAAACATGTAATCCTAAAGTGCTCTGAATTTTTCACGTGGAATGCTTTACCTGTATCTTGTAAGAAGGCCTGCTGTGAAAAGTGTTGAAGCAATTCTGTAATTTTTGCACTCAATTACTGTACCATGTTTTTAGATTAGTTTTTTATAACCTTTTTATGACAAATGCAGTGAGTGTTTATAATTGTCTATTGTTAATTGTCTCTTGCTGTTTTAGTCCTTCTAATTGTTAATATCTTAAATGAAAGAAAGACCAAGTGTGATGTTTCTCAACCTCAGGTTTTGCTATGCACTGAATTTACTTGGCTGAAGACTTCAGTTTTAAAAAATGTGAAGTCTTCTGTACTCTGAGTGTTGTGTAGTCTGGCCTTCCTTGAGTGGCTCACAAACAACAGATAGCACATTTCTGTAACTGGAAAACAAAGTCCCTGATGGGCATGAATAAGAGTGATGTAGTCATAGCAGTATGAAACACAGATGTGCCTCCAGTGGTTTTGAGGTCATACGGCCAAGTATAAGTACCTGAAGTGCTGTGGTAGAGAGAACTTACCAGAAATTCCAGCCTACAGTGTTTGTGTCTTTTCAAAAGAAGCATTTAAGACAAAAGTCCATTTAATGAGAAGATGACACTAGTTTATCAGTATTCTATAGCCAAAGTTGCCTTTTCATTGTATACCAATTTGAATAAAAATCACTTTAAATGCCTGTCATACTCTTGTTTGGATTTTATAGTTTGCTTTAAAGAAGACTTAACAAAAGATGAGCTGTATTTAATACTGATTTATTTGAAATGCAAAGTAAGTACTTATATCTGCTATTTTTAACAGTGTTTCTATGTCAGGGGTTTACAGTCACATGTAGAGATACATCAAGAACCATGTTGCTATTATAAGTTCAGGATGGGTTGGTTTCTATAGATTCAGGACTTACTTTTTTTGAATCTGGCTTCGGAAACTTTTAACACAAAATTCCTTTTTAAATTGCACTAGAGCTCAGAAACTAATATTCTTCTGAAGGTGATGAGACTGATTATATCCTCAACTAGACATAAATTAATAACAGTCATTAGGCAAAAAAGCAAATACAAAAAATATGTACAAATAAGTAATGATCATAACAACTGCATGTAATTTTCTCCCTTACTTTAGGTGCAGGCTTTAAGAAACCAGCTAAGAGTTAAATTGGTCATTGGGTTGAATTGGGGTATCATTTTGCTCTTAACACAGGCTAAATCAATACAGATTTATTTTTTGTACAAGCAATTAATTTCTTTCACAGGTCAACTGTACTATTCACAAAGCTGTCATACATAAATACATATTTACACACCTACACATTTTGTGGGAATGTCTTAGGGGCACCACTCTTGGTGAAAGTCAGGAAGTTCTTTACAGCAGCCAGCCTAGAAAGGCAGGCTAGTCAGAGTCATCACTGCTGAAGTAGGAGCTGTCACAGTATTCTGCTGTGTAAAGGAATTTATGAATGCTTGGGTTCATCTTTGGTATCCAGTGTCTTGGCACTAGAAATGTTGAAAGATTGAACAAATCCACAAACACCTTGTATCTGTCACTGAAAAAGACAATTGGAACAATAATTCCATCAGCATAAATGACCATAATTTCTAAATCCTCAGTAAACATTCCTTTTCATGCAAATAATAAGATTCCTTGCACTAATCCTCCTGAACTTTACAGAGCAAGAATCCTGTCCTAACCTTCTGGGGCATAGCAGGTTAGGCTTAATAGGGATCTATAGTAACATCTTACTTCTGAAAACGCTGAGTCCATAGGGTGTGATCTCTAGCAGAATTTATCTAGGAGCAATAATGTTAACCTGACATTAAGGAAGAGTGGGAAAGCTTTCTAAAAAAGACAGTGGACATTCAATCCTCAGCATCAGTCTAACCATCTGCTTTGTACTCTGCCCTCTGTTCCATTGGTTCTGATAGTAGCTGCTCACAGCACTACATGGTGGTTCACGGCTCTTTGAGAATAAATCTCAAAGATCCTCTTTTAAGGAGGTTGTGCAATTAGAGGTCATGCTAGGGACTAAAGAAACTCAGTTACGTAGTATCTGGGGCTCACTTTCAGCCTTTGTCATCTCATTAGCTTCAGCTAGCTGGCACAAACTGAGCAATGCAGGGTTAATACTATTGCTGTCACTGTAACGCCTGTACCCCTCAACTGAGAATTATGGATGGCATTTTGCATGAGTGAGCAAAAGGAGTTATTTTTGCCCTAGAAGACTTGGAATTTATATGTCACTGATAAATAAATGTACAACAACCAGGAGGAGATGCTAGAGTCCCAGAAGGGTGTCCAGTGAACCATCTGAAATACGTTTCCCAGCAGTAGAGTATTTATGAACTGCATTATTGCAGATAACAGAGGAAACAGGTTATTTCTACCTCACTGTTGAGCGCAAGTAGTGGTAGCCTGATGAGCCTCCAGTGCCAGCCTTGCTGCCAATCATTCTGTGCACCAAACAGACATGGTTATCTAAATGATACAACAGGAGAAAATGGCATGTGTTTAGTATTTAGATATAAAAAAAGAGTCACTGAAGGTCATTCAGAGGTCTTTACAGGGATACAGAACTATTAGATCTTCAGCAATGCAGGAGTTAATTCTGTAATTCTTCAGTCAATTCATATAAAATTATTGTTTATTCAGAATAAACACACTAATTATTACACATTACTGTGCTCTGTTAATACAGAATTATACATTCACTTATGTATGTCTAGGTAGGGAAGGAGGCAGAAGGAATGTTTACATATAAAGACATGTTGTTATGACTTCTTGGGATACGTTGAATAATAGATACCTGTCCCTGAAAGATGATAGTACACTTAAAGCAGTTCATAGAATTGGTAGCTATACCTATATAATGATCACAGAAGCAGCTCTTTGTCTTTCCAAACGAGAAGAGTCATTCCTAAAGCATGAACTCCAAAGCTCAATACTAAAACTGAGTGTAACTCAGAGAACAATTTATTTGCATCTAGAAGAGGGAGTGTCACAGTCAAAAAAGTCAAACTTACATCTCCATTTAGTCATGAGCACATCGAGATCCATAAGAGAGGTAAGAAGCTGAAAGGGAACCTGGAAACGAGGCTCCTCCCTTGGAAAATGAAAGAGAAGACAGTGAGACCTCTCAGCATAAGCTGTATTTTTCAAGGTAGCATTTCACCAGTGCTTAGTGACTTAAACTATACTTCTCTTAAATTGGTTCTGAAATATCAGTAGATATTTTAACAAATGCTTTTGCTGTGTAAGTCTTGATCTCCCCCTTTATTTTTGAACTTGGAAAAGGACTCCAGATCTTTCTAGCACAGGTAGAACGAGGCATTTACTAGTTACAATCTGAGAAGCAGCATCTAGTCAAGCAAGGAACAGGTGCCCAGAGGTGATGTGCAACCTCCATCCTTGAAGATATTCAGCTGGACATGGTGCTGAGCAGCCTAGTTTGACCTTTGGGCTGCATCTGAATAATCAGGGCTCTTGTGGAGGGCTGAAATAGATTGCTTCACAGCCCATTCCAGCCTATCTGAACCTGTGCTACTGTTCTCAACCTTCACCTCTCCTGCCAGTCACCATCAAAGACACATCTTACAATGTTACCTGTAGAAGTAGATCATCAAGGCCCCCTTCAGTGCTTTGTAGGACAGTCGTCTCTCTCCTGCAAGATAAAAGTGTCCCTAGTTTGTTGTTCATCCTCCTGCAAATTTAATGCTATAACAAACGTGTAAAATATACAAAGTGCAGACTGACATATGGTAATAAAATCTACCTTTACTGAGCAGATGTTCATGGCGTTTTTCATCAAATAATGAAAGTAATACATCTCTCTGTTTTTGGAATTCAGACAGTAAGTCATCTTTTTCTTCTGAGTCTGCTTTTGCCTTTGGTATTTAAAACAAAGACAAGTTTTAGAATTCAACAGGGAAAATTAAGCACTTGAATGACTCCTTATGCAACTTTTATTTAAATACTCTGAAGTTTGCATCTTAGATGTAAGAACTATATTTTCAAATAAGATACATAAGTCACTGTCCTTTGAAAAGTACGATGATCAAGAAATGTGCAATTAAATAGATTCCAACACAACTCTGATAAATGAATATTCAAATAAACTGGCAGTTTATCATGTTTTTTGGTCTAGAGACCTTAAAAAAATTAACCATCATTTGTTTGAATCCTGATTTATTTCTTTTCAAGGCAAAAAATTACATCCTTGCAGAGTTGTGGGCAAGAAATATGCAAATTAAAAAGTTTAGATAAGTTAGAAAGTCATAAACAGATATTCTCAGGAAGCTGATAAATTCTTATTTTTTTCATTAAAAATGAAAAAAAAATTAAAAATGTAATTTAAAGCTGCAGGTCTTAAAACAGTCAGGGATTTTCTGGTGCTTATTTGCCAGTGCAATTCAAATGATCACATAGCAGCAAATTGCTGTTAACATACAAAATTAAACAGAAATGGGTTGTTAATAGTGACATTGCATATCCACAGCTCAGAGGCCCAAACTTCATATTTATTCTAGATTGTAGATGCAGGTACTAACCAAAGGTGAAGTTGTAGTTTCAGTAAAATCAACTTCAGCCCTTCCATTGATACTAATCCATCCCTTTTGCAGTCCAAATAATGCATGTATCTCATGCTTTAAATCATCTTAGATGTCAAATTTTAAAAATATCCCTATTTCCTGAAGAACTTGCATTTTTTTTTCTGCTTCTTACAGAAAATGACTGATGAAGATTAAGTAGAGTGAGAAACTCTCAGTAAGCTAAAAGCTAAATTTATGTCAGAAGATCATATTGCCAGATGTCTTTACTTATAGGTAGTTCAAGAGTACACTATATACCTGTATCAAAGCAAATTCCTCTTCTAGGCCTTTTAAAACATTCTCTTCAAATTGTCCCCAGAAATCAAATTCTTCTGCATCAAGTCCCGGAGTTCTTTCCAGCCATGCCTTTAATAATAATAGTAATAATAATAATAATAATAATAATAGCAGTAGTAGTAGTTGTAGTAGTATGTTCAAAGAATAACAATGCAACTGCATTATCCTAAAATTACAAGTTATAGCAACACAGATTCTACTACTATAGTTCTGGTTTAGTGTCCTGTGGAAGTGTTTATTGCTAAATTCAGCATGTCCATGTGGATTATTTACACCTGCATAATGGTGCCATACCAACCCCCTCAGGTTCCAGATTGCATGGCCAATATTGGAAAACAAAAGCTGTCTTCTTCTAAGGATGTCTTTAAAACAAACTACAGAAAAACAAGTCTTACTCCACATATAAATAGGATTATAGTAATGATAAATCTCAGACAGAAGACATAGAGCCATCTATAGTTTTTAACCTCTCTAATAGCCATCACTAACAGTGGGACTATTTTTAAAGTTTCCTCCAAAAAGGGCTTATAGTTGTGAAAAACAATGCAAATGAAACAGTCCATTTACATTCTTAGCTCGCATTTCCACAATGCAATTTACCAGTTTAAACAGACAGAATTTTCAGATGAAAGGGAAATGCTGTGAAAAATCAGTTGGTTTACTAACAACTAACTCTCTTTCATGCTAGATTTGTCAAGAATCCAAAACACAATCGACAGAGAATTTGCCAATGTGCTTGTTTCTCTTAAGGTAGAATTCGTTGCTGACACTAATGAAGGACATTCTTGGGAGATGAAAGAAATCAAAACAAGGTCCAAGACAGACATTGTTACCTCCACAAGTTGCAGTAGTGTTGGTTCTTGCTCTGATTGAAGTAGTAGCTCATGATCCTGTCCCTTGAAGTTATCACGGTAATGCCTTCTGTTATAAGGGACTCTCAGACTTTGGGGAACACCAATCTTGTTCTCTAGCAAGCGAAACTGCAGGCTCTGAAAACCTGAGGCTGGGCTTAGGTAGTACCTTTGGGAACAGAAGAAAAGAAGATACAAAAATGCAGGATGTTATTTTACAATGGTGGATTTCTCTTGTTCTCAAAAAGCCCCCAATATTTCACATCTGGAGAATATAAAATATCTATCTGAGGATGTTTTTCATATGACTGCATTTAGGAAAAGCAAAAAAAAAAAAAAACCCAAGCAATTTTAATGCAACTACAGTGTTGTTGCAACTACATATAACATAATCTCATTTTCTAGTTCTATATTGTTTGTGCATACGCTGGTAGTGCAAACGTAAATGTGTGAATTTCTGCTTTAAAACAGCATCTTTGTGCATGTGATGTACAGGAGGCAACGTTAGTGAATATAAGTTCCTTTCCAAATAAACTAAGTAGCTGCATTCAAAAAAGCTGTTACAAAAATTTTTACAGCAATAATGTGCCAAGGAATGCATTTTAAATAGTTTTGATATACAGCATAATTCATATATGTTATTAAATATAATAGTCTATATATGCAAAATATATATGTGCAATAGTGTATATTGCTTTATTCTATTGAGTATAATAATGCTCAGAAAATCTTCCAGTGGGGTTTTTTTTTTGAGGGATTCATTAATGGGAATCTTAAGAGTTAAGTCATCTGACCATGCTGAAAAACAATTGCTAAAGTAACCTGAAATCCCACATTGCTAGATAATTGTAATGCATTTTTAATTGCGAGTACAAGATTTGACAGCAACACATTGTTGATGTAATCTTATGTTTACTTATCAAATGACAGTATGGGGTTGAAAAACTGAGACAAGTATGGATCAAAACAGATGAGTAACCCATGGATTTCCCCTGCTGTAGTGTAATGCTAGATTCAAACAAGTGAAGAAAAATCGTAGTTTCCTGCTCTTTTTAATAGGGAACATTAAAAGATAGAAGAGTATCAAAATACAGAAGTGGATGGGATTCTGGATGGCATGGAGATCACAAGACAGACAGATAAGCACAAGTGACACAAGCAGGAGAAATATAGAGAAGGAAGACAGTGGATGAAGCTGTAACACATGGTAGTGTGGTGAAAGGACCCAGATGTAGTGAGGGATGAGAAAAAATGCCATGGGAGAAGTGAGACAAGCCAAAGGATCCCAGAGAAAACCTGAGCAAAAGGCAGAAGAGGTACCCACAATCCAGCCCAGCAACACATCGAGCTACTACTGGATAGCAGAAGTTACTGGGGAGAAAGGAAAAGGGACAGCAATGTTTCCTTCAGCCACTTGAAGCCTCCAGCACTGCAGACCCAAGGCAACACCATGCAAACCAAGACATCTGAAATACCTGTTTGATAATCTAGAAAGAGCACGTTTTTTGCCCCAAGCACTTCTAGGCTTTGCTACAGAACAAGGCTTCAATCTGCAGTACCAAGTTTCAACTAAATTGCTAGCAGAATCATGAGCTGTTTCTGTTGTTTCTACTGTTTTAACTTTTGACCCTGAAACCAGTCAGCAGCACCCTACACAAAAGCATCAACAATTCACTTGTACTTCTTCACAGAACATGCTGGACTCACAGTCAAGGTCAGATTCATAATTTGACCCTTGCAGTCATGTTTGCCTCTGCAAGGTGAGCTCTCACCTTGCTGACAGGTACCAGCACACATGCAAAATTCTCAACCAGTTCTAAGGATGGGAACTACCAGCTTGTAGATTGCTGTGGAGGAATAATAAGTCTTTACCTGAAATCAAAGAAGTCCAATGCAGTCATAGTTTCCAAAACTGAGAACTGTTCCACAAGTAATTTCAGAATCAGTGAAATTCTGTTCATTCGAGTAATAACCTTCAGCATGTTCCTCTCATCTCTTACCTGTAAAAAACAACAATCATAACCAGAATGGTGTTTTCTCTAGATCCTACCTAGTTATTTCATGTCTTTTCACTGTTGTACATCACTATAGTTCCCAAGTCCTTCCCATGTGAAATCCATAGTGTCAGAATCTCATATAGAATAGAGCACTCTGGTTTTAACTTAAAACTGAAACTCTAACTTTTAAAGATTGAAATCCATTTTTTTCTGACTGATGTTAAATTACAGGTAGGCCTCTCGTACAGGGTTTTTTTCTTTTCTATGTTTTTGACTAAAAGAGCAGTCAAAGAAATTAGATTCTAAATCAAAATAATTTATAATTTCCAATAATTACAATATTATTGTAACTTAATATTATATAATATGAAAATTATATACCTCCTGTTTTAATTTATTCTAGAATAATTTCTATTCTTGTTCTATTCTACAAGCCAGAAAGCAGGTATGGGAATTACTAAAAAGTAGACAAGCAAAATAATCTGACAGTTGTATCAGGAAAGCACATCTAAAACATGTTCATCAGAAATGTGTGTTAGCAAGCAGAGAAAATAAGACTACATCTGGTGGGAAATAGAAAATATTAAATAGAAAACACAGAAATTATTTTCTTCACTAATTTAAACACTTTGCAGAAGGGTCTGCTAAAATTCCTTTCAGTTTCAATGGGATTAAATTTCTCTCTAAAATCTGAGCATGCAACCAGGAAATATCAAACTACAAAAAATGGCAGATGATAATAATTTCCCTAGTTGCTTGGCTGTGTATTTAACATTGACATTTCAAATTCTGATTGCAAGAAAGGCTTCATTTTTCACCACCAAAACAAATACTCTTCTTATGAACTAGTTATGGTCAGTTATAATTTGATAAAATATTAAACTAAAAAGTCAATTAAATTAGGAAAAGAGTGGACAACAGAGAACATTTTCATTGGACCTTATGAAAAAAATCCTTCTTTCAATCTGGTCTAATTTCAGATTTTCTTCTTAGACATATGCTAATGATGTACTCAAGGTATTTCTTGAACTGTACACAGTCAAATTTTTCTGTGGATGTAGTCTCAATTCAAAAGTTTTTCATTCTTGCCTATTGTTATAACATGTATTTAGCTTTGGACAAATGGGAAAAGTTGTTTATATTTGTAATTTTCAGAAATTCTCACACAGTATTACACTGCTTTGGATTCTTGCTTCTCTGTTGGATTTGCTATTATACAATCACAAAAAATGAGTTCTCCTCACAGCAGATATTTGATGGAAGGAAGTAGTATGTAGACTTCAGAAACTGAAAAAAGGCAGAAATTACTTTTCAACATAAAAATACCTGTGAGCCTTCTGTTTTTCAGTTTTGTCTCTGAACCTGCTTTTTCTGCAGTAGAGTATTTCCAACTTAAGTTTCTGCAGATGCAGGAGAGTTTAAGAACATTTTTGGTGTATGAAATTTGCCTTGAAAGGTTATCTACACAAAAGGCCTACTTCAGGAGGAAATAAGATTTTGCTGATCAAAAATCTGTACTATCAGGGTATAAGAGCCACTCACCCAAATTTTATTTTTTCTTTTGATACTGTTTTTAAAAACAACACGTTGCTTTAGTAAACCCAAGTATATCCTGAGAGGAAGGAAACAAGAGAAAATCTGGGCTGAATTTTCCCAAAAATTAATATTTGTTTTTAACTTACGTGACCATTTTGAAAGATCACTCGCACAGAGTCCATTTCCCACAAAATCTGCTTAAACCAAAGTTCATATGCTACAAGAAGAAAGATACTGTTAGCATCAACCTCAAGGTTACTTTGTTCTTAGCACCAAGAACGAAAAATTCTTACATGTTGATTTGAAATTAATAGCATACATGGACACTGCCAGTGTGCAAGAAGATGCTGATACATACACCTAATACCTATTACAGTATTCTGTCCTTTACCTACAGTATTAGACAAAACAATCTAAGAGTTGAGAATACTGACAGAACTTTTAAAAAAATATTTTACACATCAGTTACTTGATCTACAGATTGTTCATTACAAAAGGAGGAAAGGGAAAATCCACATCTGATACTTCAGTAAACCTGCTTACAATCTACACGTTTTCTGTCAATAACAGAAAATACCATCAGGCCAGGATCTGAAAAACAGGGAGACATAGGCATTTGGGAGTGCCTAACTGGTGTGCTGATTTCTAGACAGATTCTAGATGGTTAAAACCGAAATGTCAGAGAAGACACAAGGCAACACACAAAATTTGCCTACAATAACCTGCACAGCAGCCTGTTGCTTCGATGACGCCAAGATTTTCACCACCTTCATTTCTCTAAGAATAGAACCATCCATATCTTGGTTTAACAAATGCAAAGGTTATACTTATGGCTTCACAAGCATAGAGTTGATTACTGTCTTACAATTTATATATGAATATATGTAAATATTAAAACAGATTAGAGACATAGATATTGCTGTGCTAGTGTCTAAAATGAAAACAAGTAGTGTACTGCATGTGTCAGCACCAAATAACTCCCTATGGCAAAAATATTGGGCAACCATCACTGTACTCCTCCACTTACCTTGATGTGTCACAATGAAAAGATGCTCGTCATGGATTTTTTTCCCTTTCTTCTCACTCTCAAGTTCTTGAGCATTCAATATTTTGTTCAGCTTAAAAATAAAGGTAAGAACTGTTCTGTAAAGCTCTCATTTCTACTATTAGAAATGGCAGTCTTGCTGCCTACAGCTAATTTTTAAGAATAGTATTTTTTAAAAATACACATACAGACCTCACACTGTTACGGTTATGTGAGAAGTTTGACTAAATTTTCTCAGGTATGACTTTCACTTTTTAATTAGGAAAAAATCTTGCCCAAAATGAAACACTGAGGTACCTCAAGTAATAAAGTTTTGAAAATAATTTTAAGGATTATTTCAAATATATATTTCTTTATTTATTTAAAAATAGATAAAACAAAATATTCATCATGTCTTCCAGATTTTTGATCTATACTGCTGTGTCCCATGAAAACAGAGTTCCCATAGTTATATTCTGAGTAATCATACAACAACATCAGGATAAGATATCATTGCTCAGCTCTGATTTGAGGCAGTAATAATAATTTTAGTTCTTAAAGTACTAAATATTTTTCTTAGTCGAATTTACAATCTAATCACAGCTGTTTTCAAATAATCTTTGCAAGATTCTAAAGAGTATGTTATTAAATCAGTTCAAAAGCACAGTTATTTCCTCTCACTTCAGTTCATGCTGTCTAAAAAAAAACAACAACAACAACAACAACAACAAACCTTCCAGATTCTTTTATTACCTGTGGTATTTTATTTTTTACCTATTTCTTAATTTTCTTAATTACTTTTAGATTAGTTCTAGTTTTGCAGTTTTTGTTTGGGTTTCTTTTTTTATATGTTCCCCCCAGTCATCATCTTACCCCCTAGAATTCTGAAATAGATTTTTCCAGCCAAGTATTCCAGACTTTGAAGGAAGTTGCCAGAGCCTGCTGGTGTGCAGAAATTGCCAAGTGATTATTGTCAGACCAAAGAAAGCTTTTAGTGGTGTGTCACTTTATAGTTTAGGCTTACCAATATGGATAATTCCCTACCAAATCCCCCAAAATACTGATCTCTCTTGCAGTTTGAGAAGTCTTTCCACAGTCTGCCTTGAGGTCTCAGTTGAAATGGGCAGCTGGGCCTGTTAAACCTGGAGACCTGTCTTAGTAACTGACTGATTTCTGGGAGGAGTGTCAATCACAGGTCCTGCCTCAAGTCCTAAGAGCAACCAGGACAGCAAACATGAAATCCTTAAACTTACTTGTAGGTATTCTCCATAGATAAGCCCACCTTTGCTGGCTTTATTTATTCCTTCTTGAGATTTGTCATCATTTTCATCTTCCAAAGATAGCTTGTTAAAATTAAATCTAAGAAGAAAATGAAGCAAATATGTGAACTATTTAATTAAAGGATTATGAATATACCTGCCTTTTTACTAACAGATGCATCTACAATTCAAACAATGCTTTACTTTGATAAACATAACCAGAAAAGCAGGCTTTTGATAAAAACTGAAATTCTTCTTGTCACAGCAACAGCTGGTAAAATCACATTTAGTTCATCAAATAACAAGTGCTCAGACAAGTCCTTGTATGATCTCTATTCATTTAGCAATAGCTAAACAATAGTTACAGCTACAGCTGTCTCTTTGTTGATAATAACAGTAATTGCTCTCTGAGATTTCATATTTTGCACTAACACTATCATTTGAATTGAATTTATAAAGCAAAAACAGAGAGAGGAAGGACTCACAGGTAATTCTTCCCCGCGAAGGGGCAGTGGCTCATGATTTCAGGATCCAAATTCGCTGAACTGCACACTGGGGAAAATACCCTGTAGTGTTCCCTGCTGCAGCTCCCTTATATGTAGCCTTATCTCACTGCCAAAGCCAACCCCCAAATTCCCCTCCTTAGCCTCAGCCCATCCCCACTATTCAATCATTACAAAACTATCACAGCACCAAGGTCAGGAAGTTCATGTGTTGTTGGCTCTCCAGGATTGTGTTTTTCTCTGCCAGTTAAAAAATGAATGGATAGCATGCTTGTTTTGCCCTGTGGCACAAGTTTTTTGTGCTTTTTACTGCAAGGTTTCCATCAGTCACTTCTTTGGATGCAGGTGTAAGGTGTAGTGTGTAAGTCAATAAGACGTCTGTGTCTGATAAATGGGTAATATTTAATAAATGCAGGAATTGTTAAAGTAGGTTTTTAACCTGCAACCTTTGGTTTCAGGATGCTACTAATTTTTAAAAAATCAGACACATGAAACATGTTTCTGCAGGAGACTAAATAGTGCTTATTCAAAGAGATTTCAAGTAATATATATATTTTAAAAAATTAAGTAAAGAACTAAAAGCATTATGAAACTCTCATGCTCATTTTCTGAGTATTTAATTCTGAATAATTTCTTAATTTTCTCTCCTTGCACAAAGTTTCACTCTCATTTATTGACAAATGTTACTCAATTCTATCTGGTCATCAGCTTAACACACAATGAAGTAACATGTAACTAGTATACACTTCTTTTCTGCCTGCCAGCCCTTTCTGAAAAAAAAGTTTATGCTCAGTTTCACTGCAAACAAAACTTCAGGACCTCTGTGACCCTGGATCATTTGCTCTCTGCAGGACTTATTCTGCTTAGTGGTGTCTGTGTGGTGGTTTCAGCTGTTCCAGTCACTTAAGAGTCGTTTGCTCATAAAAAAATGCAGATGTAGGATGTGGGTGATAGAATGGATACCCTCTTCAGCCAGATGTCATTTGTCAGGCTTTACACAAATCAGCTTGAAATTCAGTTGAGCCACAAGAAATGCAGGACTTCACTGAAGCAACCCTCCAAGCAAGGTCAAGGAGTTAATTATGTAAAATCTGACAGAAGAAAATAATCTTCTCTTCACACGCACCTACACATGTGCTCAGTGATGCAGACAACCAGAGATGAAAGTGAAGACATCAGAAATTAAATGTTGTAAAACACTTTTCACATGTTTGCACTCAAAAAGCTTGATTTACAAATGTGGAAATCTTGTACATCCATAGATCTCAAAAGAAAAATGTTTATCTTGTCATTCCTGTATACCTTCACCTGAAACATCTGGACTTAGCCTGCATAATGAAATGAAGCTGTTATCTTTTCTCATGGCACAAACAAAGAATGTGAAGCTAGTAAAAATAAGGACAGTTGGAAAATATTGAACGTTTAACCTCACAAAATATATTAATGTGTGTTTCCTTGTGCAGTTTTATATTCTTCTGTGGAATACAGAGAATAATAAACTTCCAGTGCAATGATATCTGACTGGCAACCTTTACATTGCCTATCCAGTAGACAAAAGACTTTGAAGTATCAGAGGCCTTTTACACTCTGTACTTAACAAAACATTAACTCTCTATTTGGGAAATAGTAGTACCATTAATTCACTCAGGGTTAGCAAACTCACTTGAAATCTAGCTGGAGGTATTGTCTAACCAACAACTATACAAACTCTCCCTTTCAATTCAGCGACAGGCTTCAGTCAATCAAATAAATAAGGCAGACAAGACCAATTCAGAAAGTTTTATTCAGTGTTTCCAACATTTCAAACTCCTTGTTTAAGGACCTCATAGCTGATTGGTCCCAAAGCTGTAAAATGACCAATTCCTGAAAAAAAATGGGTAATATTATGGAAAATATTTGCATCCATTAATTTAAGAAAATGTAATTTCACACTAGCTGAATTCAGTGCTCTAACCACTGCAACTAAAATAGATCTCAAACTCTCCAAGATCAGTGGTAAAAGATATCTCAATGAGGACTTGAAAAACCCTGAAATAAAACCACAGACAATACAGATAATTCATTCCTCTTTCTGGCTGCCTTCATCTGATCTCAGTAAGGCTTCAAAGTGTGTAATGAACTTGGTAGTAAAATAATTTAAGTGGTTTGTATGACCTGATTATGAAACTGTCTGTTGGCAGTGTACATGATAGCATAGCTTACAAGAGCCCTCAGGTTTCAATCAGCTCAGAGCCTTGAACTCTGGCATGGCTGCAGACACCCTTAGAAATAAATGTGCTTCTGCCATGCTGCTCAAATCTGGGACTCACTGTAGGGACCTGATATTCATTTCAGTGTCCTTTTTATCCTGACAGAGATTTATAGCCATTCTGTCATCTCTCCCTACTAGCATAATCATAAACAAGTCTTGATGAAAAAAGCTCTTCACTGTGAATGTATCTGAAAGCAAAACATAACTTTAATTTTAAATTATCGTATTGCTTTTTTCTCAAAATGTACCTTCATTTCCCATTTTCATGTTGAACACTCAGAACCACAAAGAGGCAGATCTAACCTCACACATAACATGCTGTAGGTGACTGAGCAAGGCTGTGAAAACCAAGTGTATGAGCCCTTGAGCTTTTATTCAGTTATTTGTTTAATACTTTTAATGCATGAAAGTCAGATAAAAAGCCTTCCTTTCATCAGAGGACTCTAACCTTCAGCAGACAGTGGGAATGTTCTGTTTTGTGCCTGGGCTGAATACAAGGCAGTTACATACAGCAGGGAAAAAACAAACAAAACTAAACTAAACAAGACAAAACAACCCCACAGCTTCCCAGAACTCCTCTTTGTGGCCTTCAAATGAACTGTCATGGCTTTCATGACCAAGCATGGGAATTGTTAAACACCATTCTTAATTCACTCTTACCCCCTTTCCATTTACCTCCTTCCCCAGGTGGATGTAGGGTGGCTGGACTGGCTGCAATAGGGTTGCAGAGCAGAGACAAACTGAACTTACTTGGAATGAGATTAAGTGATTCATACGGGCAAAAAGGCAACCTCTCGCCAGCCTGGCTGAGGGAGGTTCAATGTAAGGCAGAGGTGGCCTGAAACATGATTTATGGATGCAGCCAGAGCCAAGAGTTCACACTATGGGGCTCTCTGTCTGAAACATTATGGTCTGATGAGGACAGATAAGTAACACTGACCTTCTGTCATGAATCAAAAAAAAGTATGAATTGGAAGTGACCTGTTCACCCAAGCCAAATCTCAAGTTTTCCTGCATGAAATCACTTATGGAGAAAAAAAAAGTACACACACAAGTGGTTTGGACAGTGTCACCCATTCTACTGCTCAAACCCTCATTCTGATTACAAAATCATCACAAATCAATTTGTTTGCCTTGTGTTTGCTAACTTGAAGAAAGAGCTCAGAGAACTTCTGACTGCAAACAAATGACGCTTGAATCTTCCCAACACTTGTCCAACAATTGCAGACTAGGCTAAGAGCTACCCAGCACACATGGCTTCTACCCATGTAAGAATTCTTGCAATGAGTCAAAGATCCAAGTAGGTCATGCCATGCTGAAAAGTTTCAAAGAGAAAGTAAAAGAGTTCTTGAAAGAGCTATTAGAACAAAAGAAACAAACATTAACAAACAAAACACCATCAGCAAAACAAAACCTAAAACAAAAAAACTCACCCAACAAACTAAAAAGCAAGCTTACAAGCAACCTTACAGTGCAATAATTTCCCCAGAATATTCATGTAACTTTCCAATTGTGATAGCCCAGGACTTTCTAAGATACCTGTGTCCTTGCATTTAATAACCTTTTTGTAGATTCTGTAAATCCACAGCCTGCAGCAATGAAATACTGCATAACTCAAGTACATATCATGTGAAGGAGTATTTCCCTGTGCAAGTTTCAAACTTCCTGCCAAATAATCAAGTAATTTTCATTTTTGTTTGGTACTAATTCATGGCTAATGAGAAATAGGTGCATGATAATTTTGTAGTCCCTGTTATGCATTTGTGCAGATTCTGCTGTGATGTTTGTGAGACAAAGTACTCAAAAGGAAAATATCTTTTCTATGTAAAGATGTTGCCTTGCTAATCTCACAAAATTATAGTAATTAAATAATTTCAGAAAACTCACAACTATAATAGTGAAATGCAGTACAGCAGCTACTGTTTTGGTTGACAAAGTGCAACTCAAATTGTAGAGGTGAAACCCCCAGTGCCCTAAACCAGAACCTCACTGTTATGGCTACTCCGCAGCACTGAACAAAAATCACTTCCTCACCCAATTTAACAACACAACAAGAGATAAGTGAATAAAGACACATAAAAGGAAGGTGAAGAGCAGAAGATAAACTTGGAACCAAAATTTGTCCTCTGCTGAAGTGAATGTTCTGTTAGTTTTCCAAACTGCTATCTAACTAGCACATGAAATTAACTGTTGGTTTCAAGAAAACTAAAATTTGGTGACTCCAGGCTAAAACAAACAAGCTTAAAGTTGATGCAATATTAATAATCCAATCAGACATTTGTACCTGGGGGAGGAACAGAGCTCAAGGTCTTGCAAACTACAAACAAAGGGATGAGATAATGCTAGAAAGATTATTTTTTTTCTTTTTAAATACTGCATTTGTTCAAATTCTTAAACACAAAGAACTGTGTCATCACTTCCCAGCACACTTTTAACTTGCATTTATTTTTCACACATCCCAGCACAAATTTTCCCCCACTGTCTCTGATTTGTGGCTCAGTAGAATGCAGCAATATTTCCTTCACATGCTGATAATTTTTGACTGATAATTATTCCCAAGTACAGAGAAAATGTCCTTTCACTTCTATTGTCCAAACACCCTTTCATCAATGTAAATGGATCAATGCCAGCCAGAACTGTAAACTTAGGAGAAACAACGTATCTTGAACACATCCCACAGTGTTGTCCCACATCAAACATATTCTCTATAAATGCCTTGCAGCCACACATTGCAGAGTGCAATTCGTTAGTAAAGTCTTTTTTCCCCTTCCTGAACACTCAAATCCTGGCTACCTGTCAGGTCCAGTGAAGCACAAACCTGTAACCATAAGCTACTCCCATGCCTCCACGTGGCTCAGTTCGTGCTGCTGTTTACTCCACAGTACAGCTGTCTGGAAAGTGCAAAGGGCTGGTTTAGGAGAAACATTGATAAAAATGTACTCACCTCATCCTATTCAGCATTACCATTAACAGCTGGGGTGATGGAATAGGTTGTGCACTTCTTAAAATGACAAATGAAAAAAAAAACCTGGAAAGTCTATGCATGCTGACATATAGGAGTGAGAATTCAAAATTACCTTAATGCACTGAAATTAATCATGTGCAGTTTCTGCGATGCAAAGAACAGAACTTTTGAATTTCAGTTGTGATAACCAAACTTGCAAATAAGAAATTATTTAGAGCAAATCTTATACTGGAATTTTCTACATAGCATGGAATCCCTCATTTCTTTTCAAGCATCAGAAAAACTTTATCTGTTATATTATGTTCTGGGTACCACTCTCCAAGTCAGATGAAGACAATGTGGTAAGGATTCAGAAGAGGATGGCAAGAACAATGGATGTTTGATGTAGAAAATACAGCCCCTTAAGAAAGATAGAAAGAATTGACCTGTATAACTAAGAGAAGATTGTGGGTGGAAAAGTGAGAAATACCTCCCTTTCAAAAGGAAGCAACTTCCAATACAGCAGGGGATGGGAGAAGGAGTAACCAGTTTAAATTATGGCAGGATAACACAGACATAAGAAAACAAAAAATAAGGAAATTCTAATATCTTTAAGCATTAAAAATCAATTATAAGAGCTCATAATTTCTCCAGTCATAGCTGATTCCTTGTCAATGCAGAGAGAGACTCAATGAGTCCCCCAACCCTCCTTGAGCACCTCCTGCTGAAGCCCCTTCTGCCCCCCATTGCTGAATCCACTTTCAGTACATGCTCAAAGGAAGAAGCAGGACAGATGCTTGCATATACAATTAGTTACCAGCATTTCATGAAATGGTAATGACAATACATTATAACAATTCAGGTGGTGATCACTCCCTTGTTTTTTCCTCTGTTTTGCCTTTTTTAAATAATATTTTTTTATGAACTGAGTAAAAGTATTTGTCCATATTAGCAAATGCATTACTTCTGTCTTAAAAGTAGGTAATATTTGAGATGCTTCTATTGAAAGAGAGAGCTAAGCAAAACATCAGAAGCATTAATGTCAAGAAAGCACTTACAGAGGGTCATGCAATGTAACAGGCATTGGAAAGAAACACTAATATATTCCAAAAAAATGCAATATTGTCCAATGAAAGCTAAAGATACACAAATACATACTTGTGTATGCATGTATTTTACCTCAGCAACCCATAAGAATTCTTAGAAGACATTTTGCTGCAACTAGGCTATAAAGAATTAACTTTATCAGAAACATGTTATCTGTCTCAGGAAATAGCTATGTAGTTATGCTGGCTGCAGCATTATTTTTTTAATTTAGCACCATAACATAAGAACTGAACAACACTTAAGACTGACTGCAAATAATAATGTAAGTACAAAATTTGCATTATGTGTGAATGCAAAAAATGGTGACCACTTCTGTCAATAGTTGGTTTTCCTAATCTTTACTGCATTAAGTATTAGGGAATGTGTGGTTTAAATAAATAGATACATATGCTAGGAGTGAGTGGACAGAGCAAGCTGCCTGTGACCAATTTACAACTTGGGACCTGTTTGTCCAAGCCATTTGGGAAGGATGAACAAACATAAGATGGCTGGTCTTCATGCCTTACTGTTTGCTTAAGTATTAATATAAAACAACCATAAAAGAAAGAAATTTTTCCAAATTAATTTCTTATGTAAGATGCAAGGGGACAACACAAGCCTTGCTCATCTAAAGCATTGCATAAGCATAACAACACTTTCTAAGGCAGCAACACAAATAAAAAAAAGAAGAAAACTAAGTTGAATCATTTGCTGTATAGAGAACCAAGTAACCTACAGTTTATTCTTCTTAATTCTATGTACATAACAGTATAAAAGATTGACATAATTTGTTTTATGAACTCAAGCAACTCGGGCAAAAGGTGTTTGTCTGAGTTCTGTGAATTACAGTGGTTTGCATTAATAGGATTCAATGGATCTGCAGCACTCAAAAACTGCTCAGCAGAGCATCAGTTGTGCTCAAGTTACAAACAGATCTTAAAAACTTCTTGAGTTGACACAAGAGCTGTGCAAAGCTTTTCCTGGCAGAGAGTCCCACCAGTGAGGCAACAGTGACAAATGGAGCTGAGAATTCCAAGAGATAAGAGCACAGAATCCTGTCAGCCAAGAATAATTCAATGGGGTTCAGTGCTTTACCTTGTTGCTTGTAGCATTAACAACACAGTCATGGCAAGCAACCAGGCAATGAGGTACCAAAAAGCCAAGCTAATACACCTGGTAACCCAAGAACTCTGTAGGTGACCAACAGGACATGACTAACAGAGGGAAAGAAATAAAGAGATCAGAAGAGGTTAGAAAGAGAATGTGAGAGGGTTTTTTCTTATTTTTTCCCAAAACATTAATCAAGTACATCCCAGAGTTAAATCTTCTAGTATTTTTATTCACTTTTATTAGATGTTCTTTTCTTGAAATAAATTTAAAACAAGATAATTTTGCACATCTACAAAAAAGCAGTCTCTGTACTCTTGCATAAGGCCTTGCTGGAAAGATTGACCCTGTATGTATATTCATCCTTGCCTACAGGGTTAGTTCTTGGGAGTAACAGCTCATTTTTGCTGAAATATCCACAAGAACATGAAATCTGGAGCTGGTTATGAAGACAGCTAGTGAAAGTGTGGATGAACTGCACACTGTTCCTGGTGGGAACCTAGTGAGAGACATTGCCCTCCAGACCAGAAAGAGGCTGCTTTTTTACTTCAAGAGAAGCTATTCAGTTCTGAACAGCACAGTATTTTAGAAAGATAATTGGTCTTTCTAAAACAAAAGGAAAATATATGAAAGAAATTTGTAAGGTGATGCAATACACAACTGCACTTCCACTACTATTAGCATAATGAGTAATTGAAATGCATATAAATATGTACATTTGATCCTGTAATCAAAATTATCTTCTCCTTCACATTGTAGACTGTGCTAATAAAAGGAAAAATGTAGCAACCCTGGCAGGTAAATTACCCAGTCCCATGTGTCATCAAGAATCACCTCCCATTTACAGTTCTATAAAAGCCATTACCTAGCAGTGATCACAATGGTAAGGCAGCTTGTTATCCATCCCTTCCTCACTGAAATAAGCACAGCCTCATGGATCACCTCAGGAGATTCATTGAATTGGATGCCAAAGGTATGTGACTAGGCATATCAGAGTACTTTACCAAGAACTTTGTTGTTAATCATCTTGTCCAAAAGTAGCAATAATGTACCTTTTCAAGAAACAATGAAGAAGGGAGAACTCAAAAAAGCTTGTAGAAAAAAATTGTATGCTTACTTAAAAAATTAAAGTCTTTAGCTATTGGTCCTCTGTGTACTTAGAATAAAGCTAATACATTTTAACTAGGCAATTTCTAAACAGCATTTTCAAAAGAAATCTGGAAGTAGCATAAAGATTCTTCAAAACAGTCACAAGGTAGTGCTAATGAAAGCAACAGCATGCTATTATTAGATAATCCTATACATTAAAAGCAAAACATTTAATGTTTTTCTCAGTTGAAACATCATTTCTACTTACTACTATTTATTGTACTAGCTGTGCACATGAGCTGAAATATAACTTAGCTTCATTTTTGCTTAGATTACAAGTTAAACTTCTGCTGATTAAGGTAACTAGTGTTTTTTGATGGCATTGGACTTCAATGCAGGGACATGCTATCGTTCTCATACCTAGTATAGAAGAAGTAAACACTCACAGCACTATCCTTGGAAAAAAGGATCTGGCTTGCCTGTGATTTCTTGTTGGAGTCTACAGGAGCAGGTGTAGAATGTACTTCTCCCTCTGCTGTTTTTTGGGGAACATGAGAAGAACTCGTCCCACTGGCCATGTGCTAGTGAGAGAGAAGCCTACAACAAAACCAGAAATCTTCTCCATTCCAGCACAAAACCACACATGGCTGAGCAGATTTGCAGTGGGCTCCAATAATAATTAGAGCTAAGGGAGAAACTTTTGAACACTTTTGTAGCGGAAAACTGTCTGATGATAAAATGAGGTCATAGTAAATTATGTAATATTGATCAAAGTTCTTACACAGACCTTGAAAGAACAACATAAAGTAAATTCTTTCCCTTCAGAAACATTTTGAAATCCAGCACCAGCTGGGATTTCATTATCACAGTCCAGAGAATGCGGACCAAAGAAATGTCCCAGAGTACTGATGTGGCCTCGATGTGGCTGATGTGGTTCTGGCAGATGAGTTTTACATCCCTTTGTTCCTTTGCCCAACTCTAATAGCCTTGAGCAAGTCAGTCTTAAAAAGGCTTCTTTTTTCCTTTTCTTTTTTTGTTTTCCCTAAGACACATGCAAATTATTAAACCTAGATTTTGGTTAAAAACAGAAGAAGGGAAACATTTAATTGCTATTAAACACTGATCTAAATAATACATTTCCAGATATTAATAACTGTCTCACAAACTTTCTTTGATTTACTATTCTTATGGACTTACTTAAAGCCAAAATAAAGTAGTGGATAGCAATCTGTAAAAGAAGCACTTTGCAAAAAGAGTGATCCAATTATGACAAGGTAAAAAAAATGTCTCATGAAGCTTCCCTCATTTGGATATTTTGGCAGAGAAAATTATGTTTAAATCCATGTTCAAAAGATTATTCAGCATTAAGCATAAGAAAGGTACTGCAGTTGCAGGTATTGATTACATTCATTATATTTACAGCCCTAAAACTTTGATTTAAAAATGGTTTGGATTGGTTTATTTTAATGCCAGTTTACAGAAAACATGGCACAAAAGAAAACTAAACCCATCCCATTTCAAAGTTATGGAATCAGACAAGTATGAACTTAAGAAAATTAGATCAGATATTCTTTTGAACCTGCAAACTTCCAAGTCTTATCCTGAAATTTTTTATAGTGAAAGAGTGAAATTCCATTTTATATCATTCATTTTTAACCTTATTTGTCAGAGCACGTGTGAAGGACCTGTCCTGTTTTGGGTTGTTTGTCTAAAAATGAGATGTTTAACTTTTCATGTAAGCTCAGAGCAACCTATGGTTTTAGACCCAGGAGGTATGTAAAAATCCACTTTTCCCCAGATGTGTAACTACTCTTTTAAATTAAAGTGCTCAAACATTTGTGGGCTTGAAATACTGCAAGATATACATTGTACTCAGGACAGCATTGAGCTCATCTCAGCACACAATTCTTCCATCTTCAGAAACAAGTTCATTACTTAAAGAGAGAATTTACAATTAAAGGGAAAATTTACATCTGCTTTTCATATTCAGAATTATGTGGATTCTTTTTTTAAGTGATGGTTAAATGCTAATTTTTTAAAAAACATAACTTTGTTCCATATTCAGGAATACTGGAAAAGATACGATTGTGTTTAATAAAGAAACTGCTTCCAGATTTGGATGACAGAAGGAAGTATCATGACGAGTTTGCCTCATCCACTTCATTTCATGGCGTGCATAACATTGTCCACACACAGAGCAAGGCTCGCAGAGTGCTGTGGCTGCTGATAGTCACAGGCTGCCTTGCCATTGTTATTTGGCAGATCTGCCGTCGCTTATTCTACTACTTCAGCTGGCCAACCACGACTACAGTGGTGGTTCAGTACGTGGAAAATGTCAAATTCCCCGCTGTGACCTTTTGCAACCTGAACAGGTAAAAAATATGTTTGTTATTTGCTTTTGAGACCCAATACATCTTTATCTGAAAGCAGTCAGGTTCCACAGCTTGTTTGGATAAATCATATAAACCAAGGAAAATACGGCTATGAGGGGCGTCTTCCAAACCACCACATGGTACTTAAATGAAAATGAAAATAGGAGAATCAAGAAAAGGAGGTTGCTTTTATAATCTTTCCCTTCCTTCAGATGACATGATTTTTAAGATCCACTACATAAGCTGGAATAGAAAAACACCTCTGGTGGTAGTGTTCTACGTATGAGTGTTGCTATTCAGTGTAACTAAGGGACAGCCATCAGCCACATCCAAGTTAAAAATAAAAGACAAGATTAGCAAATGATTTTAAGTAGAAACCTCATGCAAAGGTTAAAATCTTAAGAAAAACAGATGCTCTTTTTTTCAGAGGTGCTCAGCCTTTAGAACACCAGCTTATATCTGGACTTTTTGCAGAAATCATGTATCTAAGCAAGAACTTCACTACAGATTTCTACATTTCAAGACAGCAGCCAACATTCAGTGCAGCCACTTCAAAAATAATTTCATAAAATTGTGGCCTGATTTTTAGAGCAAATACACAATTGAGGAAAAGTTTCAGGAACACAGAAAATTTATTCACAGTTTTTTCCTCAAAAAATAGTAAGTTTTCTTATTTTCTACCTTTTGCTGGCAGAATCAGCCAGAAGTCCAAGTCTCAAAGACATGGAGTTGTTCTGCCTCCCTATGCCACCTTCCCACTCCCACTTTATGCCACCTGCATAAAGCGACCCTTGGGTTATGCCACAAAATGTGCACTGCAGACAGAAGTTGCAGTGGGCTGGCTGTTATAAGCATATCTCACTTCTTGTAACTATAGCAGCAGCACGCTGTAAGGAGTCAGCTACTGAGCATGGCATTTTTCCATCTAAATAACAGTTTGCTGCCATATCCATCTGCCGGTGATACTGTGCTTATCCTCCCTTCCTGTTTTAATTAACTGGGATTTTTTTCATTAGCAGGACAAAGAGACACAGCACTCCCTTTGTCTTTATTTTTTGATTGAAATTCAGTTGTGAAGAACTGTTCCTACTAATCTTCTTTAAATTGGGGCATTAAGATCTATTACACAAATATGTTACATTAATAAATTTCTAAAAATAAGATAAAATGTCCATTCTAAATAACATGGCATTATAGCTTCATTTCTGCTTATTCTCTCTTCAAATTTCTAACCTCTGTAAAGCCTTAATTTACTTAAATGAAGAACCTCAATGCTGTACTTAAGGAAAGCACCACCAAAGTATTCTCATGTTTTTGAGACTTTTCAAGTGGATTCAAAGAGTAAAGGTCACCTTTGATTTAAACCACCATGCCACCAGCTCACGGGAAGGTAGACTGTCTCTTCAATGAGGTGCACTACCTTAGTAAAGCAGGTACATGAGACTATTGCAGACACGCTTGGAATTCAGTTTTCCAAATTAAGGAAGACAGCTTTGTTTGAAAGGGGCAGCTCCTCTCAGCTAGTTTCCCACATGTAAAAACAACTGTTCAGTTTGTCATTGGTTCTACAAATCTGGTTGTTTGCTTATATGGTTAATCTGCTCAGGGGATTTAGTTTTTAAAATTTAATAAACAACCACCCACAACAGAAATGTTTCATATATGACTGACCAGAACAGCCATGGGAAGGGGTCTATTTTCTATTTCCAGATATGGAAGATGCAGCCCTAGAGATAGAGACTGTATCGTTTATGCCTGTTGTAGAGATCAAACTGCAACCTGGCGGGCAAGAATAACTTATAGTTTATGAACAGACAGCAAATTATGTCACAGTTTTGTCAAGAGCAGCCTTGAGATCAGTCCTATAAACTACAGAATCCCAAGCAATTCTTCTTCTCATTGACAGGTTTCAAGCTCATGCAGTGAGCAACCTCAAAGTAATTTTTTTAATTTGGAACATTGTATCTGCAATTCTCCAAAAATTTGCTATGGAAAACAAACATTCCCAGGAGTTAAATGATTTCCTTCTTGGGAACCAGAACTTCAGTATCAAAGACTTTACAAGGAAAAATGGATTTTATCTGAACAGCAGCACATTGCTAGAATGTGATTTTTTTGGAAAGCCATGTTACCCACAGGTAAATATGTTTATTTTATTAAAACAGTAGCATGGAGAGGAAGGGTATATGTTCTTATACTCTACTTAAGACATCTAGCTTTCCCAGCTGCTCCCCTATGTTCTTTATAGTCACACAATTGAGAACAAAAGTCCTGCTCTAAATTACCACGAGGGTCTCAATTATCCCACTGACTACAGAGGCAGCCTGCTGGACTTTTTGAGCTGTAAGATGCAATTTCAGTTTAAATTGCTCTCTGCCTAATGCCACTTCTGCACAGACAGCAGCTTTTGAAAGCTGTCATACCTCCAGGCTGTATCTAACAACCTTTTCCACCAGTGGCCTATAATGACGGACAGTTTGAACAAAGGTTCAAAGGTTTTTTTTGCATGTTGTGATTCTGTAATTTTGTTCTTGAGGTTAAGGATATGGACAGCCAGGGTGACTATATGCAGAATCCACATGAATTTTAAATATTGAAATTAAAACAGCCCATCTTTGGGAATTTGGGACAATAGCCAAAAATATGATCATCCCATTTTTATGACAATTCTTCTGTAAAGGAATTCCCAACTTGAAACGGAAAAATGTGAACAGAGAAGTCAGGTCTATATCCTTTCAGTTTAATCTAACCTTTAGATATGCTGTAGTTTCTAAAATTAGGCATTAGAGACTTCTCTTAACTGGAAGACAATAGTACTAAGAACTAAAACTAATGCAATGAGATGCAGTCAAATTATGAGGTTGTTTCAGGAAAAAATGCAAATATTGTACTTTCATATGTAATATGACATTTAGTTTTGAAACTAAGTCTTCACTAAGCAGCAAATTGAGAAAAAAAAAGTTATTTTTTAATATATAATTTCCATATAATGTTACAGGTACAAAAATAACACAGGACATAATTAAATTATTCTGAGCCGTTCATAAGTATTAATAAAACCAATGTGACATTTCTCCTTTAAACTTCATTTTCTGTAGAAACAGCTGAAACACTTTTGAGTATTTAATCAATACCACTTTTCTGATTGCAATATTGAGCACTTTGGAGGAAAAAAATAAAACAAAATAACCCAATAACCCCAGTAGTCCCTCTCTTGCATTGTAATTAACTAAGGAAACTGCTAATGTTCTTTCTTTCATATCACTCTTCCCTATTTTCCTTTATTGAAGGATTTTGAACAGGTTTTCACTGAATATGGCAACTGCTTTACTTTTAATCACAATGATCTTTCAGCAAGAAGAGTGAGCTTGTCTGGAAGAGGCTTACATTTGCTTTTTGATGTTCAGCAGGTACAGCTATCCTAAGGATTATAAACAATGAATCATATGCTAACTTATAAATTAGTGGAGGGGGTTTTTTGTTTGCTTTGGGATTTTTATTTGATTTGGTTTACACAGACCTCCAGAATTTCATGCACAAAGTTCAAAATCAAGACTATTTCCAAGTAAAAGCGTATTTTAAAGGAAAGACCCAAATAGCTTTTAAAAGACAGAATTATTATTGACTGTCCACAGTTAAAGGGGGGAAGGTTGTGAGTGAGCATATACATGCATTGTTCACCCACAACTGAAAGATGTCATCAAAAAGCAATTTAATTTTACACAAGCAGTGCATTTAAATAAAAGGCCCAGTAGGGAAGGTCACCTGGTACCAGTTTCTAAGCAGCACCAAATTTAAGTTACAGCAGCTGCAGCAGCTCAGTGCCAGCCAATACCTGGCCTTTGCACTGTAAATTATTTCTGACACTAAATAGTCTTTGACCAACAAAAAGCAGAAAACAGGGAATATCACCTTGTGAGAACAGGGAAGAAAACTAACAGACTGATAAATGATTTAGACATTGGCTCTTGTTCTATAGGAATTATGAGTCAGGAGTGAAAAGTTTTGAAGAGAATATGCTGAAATGTGATGAGTAGTTGCAAGTAGAAGGAACAAATCTCAAAGTTATGAGCAAACGTTCACCTGTAACTTCTTGTATCTAAAATTGGGGGATGCCAAAAGGAATAAAAAGATTAAAAGTTTACAGCAACTGGAAGGAAACCCTCAGAGATAATGAGCAAAGGAAATTCAAGTCAGTTGGCTTTTATACTTTCCTGCAAATTGCCAAAAATGTTACTAAATAGCATAGTACCACAATAAATATGGCTAAAGGTTCAGATGGCAAGCAAATCCAAAACTACTTTAAACAATTCTTTTTCATATCAGGACAAATTCACTGATGAACCTACTCTTGGTTATACTGATGCTGGAATAACTTTTGTTATCCATTCACCCCAAGAGTTTCCACGTTTTGATGGTTTAGGTTTGCTGACACCAGTGGGGATGCACGCACAGGTCGCAATCCGCCAGCTGAAGGTAAGGACTTTGCCATGAACTGGAAGTAGTGTTTTTCACTGTCTCTAATTCTCTTCTGAAGCACTGACAATGAATTAGACATTTGGAATTTAGACAGTAATTAAAATTAGACATTTTGGAATGCAAAATATTTACTATGCTTTAGTGACTCCAAAAAATAACATTTCCTCCAGAAACAAATGAAATTACTGCTGTTTAGTGGGAGGATATCGCTGGTTTTCCTAATCTGTCTCTATCAAAGTCAGCCTTTCTTCCCTGTAACTTTACAGCCTCATTGACAGATAATGATAACAGACCACAGAATTTCCCTATCAACACATTCTGATACCATTAAGGGGGGGGGTCTCACATTCCTAGCGGAATCCAAGCTGCAGAGAGTATCATTTTGCACTAAGCTGTCTGATCAGGCCCTACTTTTGCTCTAGAGGGGGAGATGAATTTTTAATCCCAAAAGCATGAACTATAATTGCCTCTAATTAAATGACAGTGTTACATCTTATGTCTTCAACAGGCTTCCTGCAGCACTTTAAGATGCAAGAAAGCAAAACCTATGTTTGAAACAGACCCCCCAAAATTATATCTTTTGTTGTTATTATTACTCTACAGTCAATTATCCAAGAATATCCATGGGGAGAGTGCAAGCCTGACATAAAGCTTCAGTACCACAAGATTTATAGTACTAATGGATGTTTGCTGGAATGCAAAGCCCGGTACATACAGGACTGGTGTGGCTGTTTACCATTCATTCTTCCAGGTATTTCTCAGGAGTATCATCATACCACACACTGATCATCTTCCTGGAAGACCTCACATTATTGAATAGCCAAGGAGATAAGGCACATGTTTGAGGGAAATCTCCACCTAAGATTAATTAAAATTCCAAGGAAACAAGCAAGATATTTGGTCAAGCCTAGACCTAGCATCTGGGTCATTGTCTATTCTTAGGATACAGTCCAAAAAATAGAAACAATTATGCCTCAGAGTGTGAGACAGGTCTGTAGTCTTCAACCTGACTTCCTAAGAAGCTGGAACTAAATCCATTGGAAGGCATATATTTTCACATGTAATCCAGGCAATCTACTTCACAGGCAGGCATTCAGCAACCACAGCAGAAGAGCTTGCTTGAAGACAGAATCTGAGGACCCCTACACGAGCCATGGAAAGAGCCTGTTAGCAGCAAAGGCTGTACGAAAGCCAAAAAGCTGTATGGAGCCTTCTAATCAGCCTCAAATGTGGAGCATTTGAGGTGCATGCAGTAATACTCCCCTAAAGTATCCAGGCTTCTAAATCACTCTAGAAAAGCAGTAACAATGAGCTCTCACACCTTTTCAGCATTAAATGTAAGGACAATAGTGTCACGTAAAGCAAGAGCTGGAACCCAAATCTCTGCTCTTGCACCTCTTTTTTCACAACTGGTGGGCAAGAAAGCCACTACATCACAAGAAAAGCCATAAGAAACCCTGCACTTTCTGACTCGTATTCTTTAAATATGTTCAAGCAAGACAGAATGCTCCTACTAAAGTAGACCCATTAATGTGTAAATTCTAGCCTGTTTGAGAAACAGGAAAAGGAGGTTGGCAGTCTTCTCCAAACTGTCATGGAATGGGGGTTGCCAAGGCAATTAAGTCTGGATCTCCCATGCCTGGGGTGACAGCTTTATACAACTTTATACAAGGACAGTTAGATAAAGGAGAGCAATGCCTTCTGGAACTGTGTGCTAAACTGCTACACAACATTTACTTGTGAACAAAAAAAATTAAAAATGGGGTGAAACTGAGGCCATCTGAAATCTGAAAATTTTGCTCTATCTTACCCCCTAGGTCTCAAAAAACTCCTGCATGCAGTTCAAATTTTCTGCAGAAACACATGGGATGTAATCACATATCAAATGTACCTTACTCTGGGGTTTTTTGTTGTTTTTTTTTTTTTTTCCCATTTCTTCTAGGAAAAGCAAAAATTCATGTCTTTAGTAAGCTAACACAAAGAATGAACCACAAGCTTAAAGGCAGTTCAGGCTAGTACACATAATGAAGGTGTTTTCTCCAACAGCAGCCTCTGGGCTTGGTCTGGTGTGTCTCTTCACTCTGTACCCCTCCTGGTGTTGGCAACTGCACTGTGCCCAACTGAATTGATTTCTCAGTTGTGTAATCATTAACATGAAGTGGTGAGCAGGCTTTGAAGACATTACATTTCAGTTTAGTACAAATAGAGCTAAGGGTTAGATGGTTAATTGAAGCTCCTAAATATTTTTATTTATTTTTAGGAAATGGAACAGAATGTGACTTGCTGAAGTTTTACAAATGTGTTTACCCAGCAGTCTGTAAGTAATAACTTCATGTTTTTTAAGCGAAATCCAATTAGTAGACAACATCTATCAATTAAATCAAAATACTGATCAAAATACTGAAAATAATCTGAAATGGAGTACATCCCAGTTCATTTAGTATTCTGAAAACAGAGACCAGACAGAGCATGCTATATATATATATATACACACACACATATGTACTAATTACTAATAGAATAATTCATTTTAGCAATCAGAAGTGGTTTAAAATGGAAGAGCATCCAACAAATGTGTTTTCAATTACCAAGTCTCCGGCTAGCATTTTCAAATCTTCATGGTATCCTTCTAGATCCAATGTTGTATTCTTTGTGCAAGAAGAGTGAACAGCACTGTAATAACAGGTTTGTTAACTGGTAAAAACAGAAATTACTGGACTTTAAAGTTCTATCTTTCTTAAAGTAAATTATAAATTTTGAACGCACTCCAAATGCATTAATTCTTCTCCATAAACAAATAGTCTGTACACAGTGGGTATGAAATTTTAAGTCACTACAACAGACTAGAAAATACTTACAATGGTAACCTGAGAAGTAACTTCCCCTGCAGGATGAACAGGATTCAGAGCAAATCCCAGAAGATTTGTAGATATATGGTCCCCAGCATCTCATTTTAGGGGCTGACTCTCCTTTGACAGTGTAGGAGAGGTAAGACATCTGATAACAAAATCTCACTAAACAGCATACTTAACCAGTATTTGCAGGATCTTCGAAGAGCATTATTTTAGGAGCTCTAAAGGCTGCCTCTCCAGAATAAAATCCACAACCCCAGCAATCCCTAGGGAGTATTTCAAATCATCAGCTAACACGCTGAGATATATCCTCCTCTGTGCTTTGCAAAAGTTAAAAGCCCACAAACAGAGCAAACAGACACAACCTCTGCCACCCCACAAACAGGACAAATAGTGCATCAGAAGCAGATTACAGTACTCATCTTACAGTGATGGCTTATTACTTAGGAAACATTTATGCCTTACAATTTTTCATCCACATTGTTTTTCTCTAGCTTTGCCAGATTTCTGTAATTATTATTTTCTGTAATTAGTTTTGTAACTCCCTGTTAGACGAATGGCTCCCCACTTTCATGAGCAGCCAGACCTGCAGAATTTTATGACTTCTCTTTGGTATTTGAAAAGACAAAGCTTTCCCTAAGCCTTCTTAGCTCTCTTGAGCCCAATTATCAAATGGCAGGCAGGGGTTAAGGTAAAGTGAACTTAGTTTACCAAGGTTTTTAGAGTTATCAGATGGTAGCAAATTACAACTGGAATTCCTCTGGAAGCTGTTTCTGTGCACTGAAATGAGCAGGTCAGGCACTAAGGTGTTGTTTATGGTTTGGTGTTGCATTGAGGATGGTTTGTTCTGTTTCCCCTCTCGGTTTGTAATGTGGTTCTCCCCTTCCCTTATCCCCTCCCTTTTCCCCCTGGCCAGCCATGAGTGGCTGTGACCTGGGGTTCGTCCGCCCCGAGTTGAATTTAAAATACCCCACGTTTGCCATGCTTGCTCTCTCTTCTTCCTGGAACTCTTCAGGAAAATAAACTTGGATCATCCCGGGAAGGAGAGCCTCCTCTAATCTTTTGTCTTTGTCCATGCCGGATAAAAAATCCCCCATCTCTCTGACCCCAGCTAGCCAAGGCAGGTCAGAGAGACCAGGGGAAATTCCAACACTAAGGCATCAAGACCAACAATATATACCTAAGTATTTAATTAGAAAGCTAGCAAAAGCATAGGAAGTCTTGTGTTGTCTTTTTATTTAACTGTGTGTGAGAAGTAATAAGCACATAAAAGCACTGGTAAAAGCAGAAACACTTAGAGATGCTGTATTTCTTTGGAAAAAGTGAGAAAAATATCTCAACCCTTGTTTCTGTGCACCAGTTTCCCAAATGACAGTTGCAAATACTTATTTGATCCTTCAAAACGGGTAAATATCCACTTTTCTTGGGGTAATTAATCCACACATTTATCAAAGACAATTAACAGTAATTTAGTAAGTATTTTTTATAAAGTTTTTAAACTCTGTGGTTTTTTAGAAATATTATATAAATGATTTCTTCTGAAATTTCCAGATGATATAGAGATAAAAGGATTGTGTTCAGTAGGAACACACAATTCCACTTGCCCTGCCCCATGTGAAGAAACAGATTATCCTACCACTGTCACCTATTCAAACTTTGGAGGAGAAAAAGCCATAAAATATTTTTCTACAAAACTGAAGAAAAGCCCAGAATACATCAGGTAATCTTGCTTTATACCTTGTCTAACAAAGAAATTATCAATTCCTTTCAACCATGCTACCAGAGCATATGATGAAAATATGACCTTACAAAGATATTTTATGTGTGGTATTATTATCATTGTCTGTGAGATAATGTAATCTATTGGACAACACTGGTTAAGATTTATACAAATTCATATCTATATTGATGTATGTACTATACACACACATACACACACACACACATATATATATATGTATATAATATACTTGGATACACCTAAGACTGGATAACAAAGAATAGTTATGCAATTACAACATAATATTCTCAATTACCTTCTCTGTTGCTAATCTCTTAGAACATAGTTTTTGATCACTGTTTCAATTAGGGGGAAAAAAATATGCAGAGTTATGGAACTTACACACAATCAATTCAGTACAGAAGACAAATCTTCACACTTCCACAAATTAAGGCAATGAAAAAACACAAATAGATGCTGTATAAAGGTTTTCTCCTTTCAGCCTATTCCCCAAGGAAGCTTTTTAAGTATTGAAGACCTGGGTTTTATTGTAGTAGTAATACCACAAATTTAGTAATATTTTCTATTGATAGTAGAATTCCCTAACACCATTTATATTATAAAAGTTGTTTAGAAAATCTTTGGTACCACATTAATTCTCACAAGATAGCACAAGAGTGAAAAAAGTGCGATTGAAAGCACTACAGAGAAAAAATGAGGTAGTTTTCCACCCAACAGAAGATAAAAAACACAGAAGGTAACAAACACAACCTTCTAGTGTGAAAACATCTGAACAGTACTGACTACATCTTTTATGCATGAAAAAGTGATAGGACTCATGTTATGCATCGAGTTGTGTTATTCAGTATGCAGACTGCACTGACCTAATCTGCATACTTTTAAATTCAGAGACGCCGTGTGTCCTTATGCTTTAATAGACTACATGTGCCTTACTGTTACGATATAAACAATTGGTGCCAGACTTCCTTGCAAAGACAAGATTTTTTATAGACAAAAATTTAATTATTTCCAGATTTTTTTTGTTAGAAACATATGATCTAGTTGTCCAAGAAAATTTAATACAGTTCTGTATACTGACTTGCCTCTTTCTCATAGCCAGAGATGTCAGTAGTACAAATAAGTACTAAAGCAAGTGCTATATGAACTCACAGTATATACAACTTCAAAGTATGTTTAGAAACAACTGGAGAAAATTTGGTTCATTAAATATCTATGAGTTTCACTGTCTCAGTGACTTCAGTTTTCTCACTTTTGAAGCCATTAGTCTGCAAATGTTTGCATACATTTATACATTCACAGGAACTATACAAATCATAAAATGGTTGGATGGGACCTTTAATGGTCAACTAGTCCCACTCCCCTGCAATGAGCAGGGATATCTTCATCTACAACAGGTTGCTCAGAGCCCAGTCCAACCTGACCTTGAATGTTTCTAGGAATGGGTCATTCACCATCTCTCAGGGCAATCTGTTCCTGTGTTTCACCACCCTTGTAAAAAAATGCCTTCCTTATACCTAGTCTGAATCTATCCTCTCTTAGTTTACAACCATTACCTCTTGTCCTATATCTACAGGCCCTATTAAAAAATCTGTTCCAAATGAACATTATGAAAATTCAACCTGTTGTTATATGCAAACGATATTAGAAGACATTTTATCTTTGTTGATTATTTAATTGTCTGTAAACATCATGTGCAACTCTGTAATTATTCAATTAAGCAAGAAATACATACAAGAAATTCCCCTGTTGCCAGGCCTTAACCAATAGGGATCCTGCCAACACATTGAGTACACATTTCAAACTATAAAACATAGAGATGAAATTATTTCTGAAGATGTAAGGAGAAAAAAGTTAAATATTTATTGGATAGTTCTGTTAGCAAATCCATTACAAGGGCCTTACTAACAGAATCTAGGAGAATAAGATTATTTTTATACATTAGTGCTACCTGAGTTTTAGAATTATCACCCAAAGAGATTGAAGTGATGATTTTGTATAGAAAATAATTTATTTTCATGAATATTGAATATTGTTAATGAGCTGATTGCCACCATCAAACCAAAAACCTGTAGCTGTCAACACTTCTGAAGAATTACAGAAGGGTTTGGGTTTGAAGGGACCTTAATGATCATCAGGTTCCAACCCCTGTTGGCAGGGATACCACCCTCTACATCAGGTTGCTCCAAGTCCCATCCAACCTGGCCTTGAACACCACCAGGGATGGGGCATCCACAACTTCTATGGGCAACCTGTTCCAGTGCCACACCACTCTCGCAGTAAAGACCTTCTTCCCAATATCTAATCTAAACCTACCCTGTTTCAGTTTAAAGTCATTCCCCCTTGTCCTATCCCCAAATGTCCTTGTTAAAAGTCACTTTCTATGTTTTTTGTAAGGGCCCTTTAGGTACTGGAAGGCTAATTTCTCTCCAGAGGCTTCTCTTCTCTAAGCTGAACAGCCACAAGTCTCTCAGCCTGTCCTAATAGGTGAGGTGCTCCAGCCCTCTGATCATCTTCATGGCCTCCTCTGGACTCTCTCTACATCCTTTTTATGGTGGGAGCCCCAGAGCTGGACAAAACACTCCACTCTTGCGGACCTTCTCCCGACCTTCTGGTCACTCTTCCTTCAATGTTGTCTTGACAGACTTTGTGGGCTGCAAGTATACATTCTGGTATGTGTTGAGCTTCTCAACACCCTCCACTTAGGGTTCTTCTCATTCTATTCTCTGTTCAACCTGTACTTTACTTGTGCTTTCCCTGACCCAGGTTGAGTACTTAGCACCTGGCTTTGTTGAACTATGTGAGGTCCACACAGGCACACCTCTCGAGCCTGTCCAGGTCCCTCTGGATGGCATCCCTTCCCTCCAGCATGTCAGTCATACCACACAGCTTGGTGTCATCGATAAATTTGCTGAAGGAGTCCTCAGTGCCACTGCCCATGTCACTAAAAAGGATGTCAAACAGCGCTGGTCCAAATACTCTACTTGGACATCGAGCCACTGACATTATGTGTGCAATCAGTTTTGGTGTCTGTTTTCTTCCAAACCCATTTTTTTATATTCAATTTAGGATACAGGCAGAGCCTTTCTGTAGACAAGATATCATAAAGAGGAGCCCTTTACTCAATCATTAAACAGGTCTTGCTCCAGCTGAGACTTACCTACTCCTCCAATTTTGCAGCAGGCGAGAATATAATTAGGTAAGTGAGGCTACTAGCAGAGGGTAGAACTGAACATCCAAATTTAGGACAAGCAGTGTTCTGCACAAACATGCCAGTTGAAACAAGCACAATTAAATATGCAGTTGTACATAATCAAGAGTGTTAGGCGACACTGTGCTTGACATTTCCACTCAAGTGTCTCTCAGTGACCCTTAAAAAGCATGAGTCTGTCCCACAGTACAGATCTAGAGCTACTTTTTCAACGTAGAAGATCTACTCCTTTTAAACTGCTGTTGTTGTTAGGACTTTGGGTTTTATCCTTCTCTCATGTAACTGATTTTGATAACATTCATCTAATATTTCATTAAAGGACACCATCCCTCTCCCTGAACTCAGACCATGCTGACAGATGTTGGCAAAAATGAACAGCACTCCTGATTGTCTCAAGTAAACTCTATGTATTTGTCATTAGGCAAAACCTTGTGCGTATTGAGATTAAATATCATGATCTGAGCTACAAAATAACACAGCAGCAGAAGGCCCTGACTATCTCTGAGTTACTTGGTAAGTGAATGTTCATTATTTATTTATTTTTATTAATAATTAATCTAAACATAATAATTTTAAAAACACCAGACAAAAAAAAAAAAAAACACCCTGTTTCTTTAATTCTCTCTCCTCCTAAATCAAAAACTATGTGGCCTTCTGAACAAGAAGCCATAATTTTTATATTATCATAGTAATAATGTTTGTTTCATGGTCATTTTTGTCGCCTCTCCTTCTATTAAAGAAGCTGTTGTAGGGTCAGCAGCTGAGAGTAAGAATTAAGTTTGGCACAAATTTATTGCTCTATCACACACCAGACTGTAAAATAGTGGTATTTTAGGGATTTGGAGAGGAGAGGGAAAATATGGGGATGAGAAGCAAGGGAACAGCTAAAAAGGCATAGAAGTAGTAAATATTTTAAGTATCTGTTTCACAGTAGGATGTCTTCTGTTATACTTGCTCTCTTTAGAATTTTCAAAAACACATTAGTCTTCTTCAGTAAACTTTCTTAAGAATATCAATTGTTTTCTTAAAGTGATGGATTATGTATATCGAATTTATTTAACACTTGAGCCTGGCAGGGTTTTGTTTGCCTGCTAGACTAAACCAGATGATTTAGTTGACATATGTTTTTTTCCTTCTATTGTAGCTGATGTAGGTGGCCAGCTTGGACTGTTTTGTGGTGCCAGTATGATTACAATCATAGAACTGCTAGAGTATATTTTTACTAACTTCTGTTGGATGTGCATCTTTCTTCTTTTGAAAGCTCCTGAAATGCCTCAATGGAACAATCCTTCCCAGAACCAACCAACACATAAGGAAAAAAAGAGGGGAATACAAGAATGTTAGTGGCTTGTAGAAGTCCAGAAATAATTGGTTTTGCAAATTCCCTTTCTTTTTGAGATAAAAAGGAGACAGTAATATTTTACATTGCTCCCTTTTCTTCTCTCCTTCTTCTCCCTTTTATTCCCTAAAACTATCTAACGTGCTAAATAACTCTAAAGAGCATATTTCACAAAGTGTCTCTCTATTTCTCATTTAAACAAAAATGCAATCTTTAACTTTTAATAAATTAATTTTTAAAATAGCATAGCAAGTGATGCTGACATATGATACAATTTAGCATTCACAACCCAGTTATCATCTGTTTTGAGTGATGAGAAATAATACACATGCCAACTTATCTCACAGAAATTTCTTGACCACCATAAATATGTAGCATTGCTATTCTTAAAATGAAAGTTCCTTATTAACAACTCTTCTAGTAGGTATCATTGTAACATACTCGAGTGACGAATATAGTAGCTTCGACTAGAACAATTAGGAATGTACTTAATAGCAATAAAATTTACAGTACCATCTGTCTGAAACACATCAAAAGAATCTCATCATTCTGCCAGCTACTATAGAGAACCACAGGACATCCAAGTGGGATGGCAAGTGGGCAAGTAGGGGTCAAGTTCAGTGTTTAATGCCATGAAAGATGAAAATAAAGGCTAAAGGCTTCATCTAATTCATCATTCACTCGTTAAATATGAGTCAGTGTAAGAATTTTGTGGTTTTGGTGCTGATTCAGGCTTCCTGAACATTTATTTACTTAAAAGTTTTCAGAAAAGCTTCTGTGATTTCCTGCATCTGTTTGGGCCTACAGAGCAGTAGTGGTTTAGTCTTATGTTTTTTTTAAGAAGACTGTGATGATTAAATAAAGTAGTAATACTAAAGAGCCAAGTCCTTAAGGTCAGACATAAAATAATGAAAATGCTACCATTTGGCCATCATTGGCAACAGCTAGCCTTCCACATAAGCCCTAGGATATGTAATTCAGGAAACACAGGAAATGGTTTTGCTTCCTATACAGAGATGCCTTGATTTTATCCTCTAACCTTAAGCATAACTCGAAGAATACTTTTTCTCAATTCTTTTTCATTGGTCACACCACTTCTGCTGGAACTTTTACCCCTCACTATTACCAAGCACATTTGGCTCAGCAGCCCTACAAATAGGTCATTCTAACCCCATTGTCCAAGGTGTGCATAAGCCAACACAGAGGAAGAACGGAAAGAACAGAGCAAACATACTGCAATATTTCTCCAAAGGCTTCTCCCAGCCCCAAACTGTTTCTAACTGTGGAATTCTTAAGCCAAAAGAAATTATAGGTTTCGAAATAGGAACCAGGTATTATCTGAGCTCTGGATAAAAGAAAAGCAGGGTAAAGTTTAAACATAGTAATCTAGCACACCTTGTATTTCAGAGATCAAAGCATTTGTTAGCTATCAATCACAATGACTTGTTTTCTTTGCTTCTATTAATAAGGGTTAAATAAAAGAACATTAGTATTGTAAGGACTAAACAAAACAAAAGTAGTATTGTTTTTGTCCAAAAATTCAGGTGAAATGAAACACAGAACATGCTAAAAAATCAGTAAAAAAAGCACCAGCCCAGAAACGGAATGTACTGAAATCTTTGCTTTGTTTAGAAGACTGAAAGAACTTTTGCTTACTACTCTGACTTTGGACAGCTGAAATCATGGCTTGGTTACAGATTCTTTTAACATACATGGCAGAAGGAGCTCTGAAGAAAGCACAAAGACTTGTTTTGCCCAAGGTCAAGTGACACACTCGGATGGGTTTTTCTCAGCAATGGTTTGTGATAAGATTATATAAAGCAATTGATTCCCCAGCACAGCTAAATTTAGCAAATGTGCTGTGCAGCAGAGCAGAAGTAAGGATGCTTTTGTATTAAGATGTATCCCCTGTTACAACAACAGAATTTTAAAAACTGTTAAGGAAATGTCTGGCTTTACTGGATGGGTGACAATGTCATATCTATAACAAGAGGGAGCAAAGTATTTTAACAGGTTGAACAGATCCCCTCCTGGTTTACCATTACTTTGCTGCTTACTTATTCTGTTCTCCTTTCCACAAGTGCGCATCCATGCTCCAAGTAAACACACTGGGAAGTTTTTCCCATAGCAATTGATTCGAAAATGGTAGTTCTAACAATGAAATTACATGATTGGGAAAGCCCACTTGGGCTCCTCCCAAGTCCTTATCGAAAGATAAAAAGAGATGCAAGGTAGAATTTTTTTTAAATAAAAATTTAAAATACATTTTTAAATGCATTGTGCAGAAGTCATTAAACTTTATTTAATGCTGCAAAGGATCTCACACTGTTACATATGTTTTCTGATGAACAGAGGGAGGCAATTTAGTTATGTGGATAATGATCTGTGTTTGGGAGCTGTGGATTTTATAGAGTATTGTTGCATTCCCTTATGAATTTTATAAGTATTTTTCATAGAGTATTGTTTCATTGCCTTATACATAGTATTCATTTTCAACCTCTGGGCAGCTGGTCAGGGTGTCAGAGCTCCTGGCACAATGAAGACAGACATTTTAATAAACTATTAGAGTGTGATAAGAGACTGGGGGAACATTGGAAATAGCTAAAGACACAAATCACACCTTGTGACAAGTTTCTTCAGCTTATTTCCTTTCTTCTAACTGTCTCACAAGACTACGATTGCAATGTACATGGCAGACATCTCTAAAGGAGCACCAGTAAGGAATGTATGAAATTAAGGAATTATTAAAGAAGAAATTGCATTTTTTTCCAAAGAGTTCAGGAAACAGGTCTGTCACTTGCTTATTTCGCAAAGTAAAATGTAGAACGTACAGAATAGCCTGTACAGAAGGATTTGGAGCAGACTTTCATGGAGTAGATGAATTAACTTCAAAGTTTCACCAGTAGATGCCCCACTTACTTTAGGCTGCTGTTCACAACGCTTCTCTCACACAGCTGATTTCCCAGCACCTATTATAGAATTTCTCAGTGTAACTGAAGACAGACTGTTTCCCTCTGGTTAATGATGTATCAGCTGAGGAAGTATTTCAAAGGACCTGCTGGCAAACCTGCTATTATTTAGACTGAACTGAGACATCATCTTTGCAGCAGTATGTTTAGATTGATTTCTGAGGAAAACAAGCAAACAAAAGTATACAGCCATCCCCACTTTGCATCAAAATAAGATGATCAAAGCATTTCTTAAGGAGCTTATTCAAGCCAGCTTATCTAATGTTGTTTAAGAAAGTGTTGGTTAAGGTAAAATAATTATCCTCACAAGTTTTTTAACCTGCAACTACCTGGGGTGGGGGGGGAAGCATTTCCTTATATAATCAGTCAAGATTGAAGGTAGTTAGCTGCACCTACACCCTAGCCCAAATACAAGTATTTGCACTGTGTGTGAATCTGGTGCTGGGAAAACTTCAGAAAATAACTCCATCTCACCTGAGCAGTACCTCATGGCAGCATGAAACAGCCATGTTTCTTACAAACAAACACTGCCTCACAGTTGCACAGTATTTTGGAAATCCAAACATCAATCCAATAATGAAATTCTAAAAACTCCCAGACAAACATAAACCACAGTGTTTCACTCACACTGTCTCTAGAAGTATGAAGTGTTTCCAGACTGTATCCAGAGTTAAACACATTTTTGTGTTGGCAGTTGTACTTAATAAACTCAGGATACAGGAAATATCTCCAACTTCAAACCATATTAACTACTTAGTGCAACGTTGAAACATGACAGGGTTATAAATAATAAATAATGTATGGTGAGGATACTTGTGCAAATCCGTGGTTTGCACCACATCTCCTTCATGCTGCTTATGACCATCCTGCACTGTTAACTCTCTTGCACTCTGTCCCTTTATCCACCAGGAGATGCTCACCTCTGCTGACTCCTCACTAAAAGCAGCCACCACAAGAAGGAAAGCTTCTTTAGAACACAAAAACTTCCAAACGGTTCTTCTCACTACACAATTGATGTTTAAACAGGAAATCCCCACCTATCTCTTGTCTCAGGACAGTAATACCCAAGGTAGTGGGGTTTTTGTGCTTTTTGGTTTGGTTATTTTTTAGCATCTTTTGGGATCAGGGGTACTTCCACAAAACCAGGAGACAGAGGTTCACACATGTAGCTATTCTTTCCCCAGGTGAAATACTAAAACACTTCTATCTCCAGAGAAGCATGCAATTTTGCAACAGGAAGTCTGGTTAAGTGCATAACTAGTACATATTTTGCATTGCTAATTCTTGGGGGTTACTTTCAAAGAAATAACCCTGAACTTTAGCAAATTTAGTAACACTTCCAATACACTTCAAGGTCTTTAATGTAAAGGATAATAGTCCACATTATAATTCTTAGTATTTCTGCCTACTTTGTGACACTTTCAAAGCCACTCTCACCTTAGCCAGTCATTTTATGTTGAAGAGATGAACACTAAAACACCACAGGTTGTGTCCCTTGGGGCTTTCAATCTGAAGACAGCATTGGGCTCCCTAATCTACTTCTACCTATTTAAGACTTGGCAAATAGGTGTACAAGGCAGGATTGATGATTACACACTTGACCATTCCTGATGTATCCCTCACATAATGTGAATCAGCTAAAGATAAGAAATAGGAACAGTTACAACAAGGAATGCTTTTGTGCAAAAGCTGTAAAAAACGTGGGTTTGTCAGGGCTGCACACACACCACAGAATATGCAAAAACAGTTCATTAAAAATGAAAATTTTCTTCTGGTGTTTTTCAACTCAACCCATATGCCTCCCACAACAATGACTCAATTCTTATGCAGTTTCCATAACTGATACTCCCAATAACTAGCTAAGAATTTTAATATAACCCCTTTTTCTGGAGTATCCACCAGGTCTTCCCGTAGAGTAACTACAAAGAAATACTTAGAAGGCCTACTGCAAATCCTGGCTAATAGGATGAGCCCAGGAATATGTTCCTGTTGGTCACCTGGCCTGTTACATTTGTAATCCTGAATTACACCAAAATGTTTCTAGCTCCACTGTATGGGACTCATTACCTGTTACTCACTGATCCAGAGTTCAGCAGAAATTTTCCACCATAAAATGCCAAACATCTTCAGACCATGCCCATGTAAATATACAGTTCACTTATAGATTGTATGTGCTCTAGTCTGGAAGTGCTGCATCACATCTTAATCTTCTCCTGAAGTCTGAATTAATGGAATTTTCTGGTTTTTTTTTAGTCCAAACATCTAAGCAATGTATGAATAAAAATGGAAAACAATGCCCCACATGAAATAAACCAGGTATGAGGGGGGGAAAAAAGCCTTATTTGACTAGAGAAACATCACAAAGGTCTGTTTTAAAACTAATTATAAGAAGCTGCTCACTGTTTAAACATTGAAGTTAAGCAAACAGTAAAAGTAGGAGAAATAAAATAAAAGGCAACACTGTTACTAAAAGACCTAAATAATTTAAAAAAATACCTGAGGAAAGTGAAGTAATAGAGTGCAGTACAGCACCAGATTTTAGAGAATTCATTTGTCCTGAATCATAAGCCCTTGTTCTTTATTTTCCAGTATTCCAGTTCAGACAAGGACTCTGCTGTATGAAGTACCTCACAAAATGCAAACCATGTTCCAAAGGTCCTTCAGCTTTAGAAAACTGTAAGGCACCTGGTTTGTTCCTCAATTCAAAGCACCTGTGTATTTGAGATGCCACTTTTTTTGGTCAGATAAGAAAGTGTGGTTAGATAGGGCAACTACCTTTTCTCTCATTCTTACTGCTTGCATAGAAACTTCAGATGTCTCAAAACAAATGGCCTTAAGAGTAAGCAGAGAACAGCAACAGCACCATCATGAGATAAACATGACTCTTCCTGAGCCTCCCTTGAGAAGGCAAACATGTTTTTCACCTGGTGTATGAAGAAGGGTGGAGAAACAACGGTTTCAAATTATGTGGACAGCACAACTTCTTGTCACCCAGTTGTTTTGATGACAGCTTTGGGTTTGCTCCAGCAAATACTCACCCACATAAGATCTGCTGATGATGCTAGCAAATACTGCATTATGATATGCATACTGCATATTTACATCTATATTTGGAGACAATATTGCTGACACATGACTGAATTCTCACTGGCTGATATTGCCAGTTTCTGCAGACTCCATGGGAAGTTTCCAGTACAATAAGCCAATAAGAAACTTCTGCCAGAAAACTCTGTCTGAAAATCAAGAACATTATTAGCAAATTAGTAATAGTATTCAATTCCAAAGATACATCCAAGGGTGAAAAACATCTCTTTGGGGAGGAGGAAGGTGTAGTTTCCAATTGAAGAAGAGTATTTCTCATGATGGCATAGTTCATATCTCTGAAGAAAATCAGGAGGGCTGAGGAGCCAAACAGTTGCTCTGCTAATGGAAACACTAGACTTTTGCTTTCTTAACCTCTGTGTCTTTCAAAATACCAAACAGGAAATAAACCTTCTAAAGGTATGATCTTCTACCGAGTTTGCACCCAGCAATGGAATTCAGCTATTAAGCTCCATTAATTAACCCTTACATAAAACACTCATCACATTCTCATGGTGTTAAGTCAGCAAATATAGTTCTGAATTCAACTGCATAATTCTGACATTTTTGCCTTAATAAAGAATATCAACTCAGCAAACTGATCAGTAATTCACATGACACCAAGACCAGACCTAGGATGCCCAGTAAGGAAAATATGCAACAGCTACTTATCAATACGAATGTCATTAACAACAAACTATGCAATAGTGGCTAAAGCTAGCAAAATTCTGGATAAACATCAAGGACAAAGCTTGAATAATTGTTTTTTTTCAGTCACCCTGCCTTGCTTTATTCAAAAGCATTCTACCTTCAATTAAGAACAGAAAGAGGTTGACAGTTAATTTTGAGATTGTTAAGCAGTCAGCTGAACTGAATTGCTCTCCTGCTGAGAAAGCTACAAGTGAAATGGATTTCTATCATGTATCCTGAATGCATGCATTTGGTTTTGTATTACTAAGAGCAGATGAAATAAATTAAATAAAGCATATACAGGACTTGATAATTAAAATGAATGCATAGTTCACATGCATCAATAATAAGTATTTGCCTTAAGGAGGTGAAGGACAGCAGAACACAAAACAGATGGCACACAACTCTCAGATACATAAACCAAAACAATTCTTTTGGCCATGCCTACATAATGTCTTAGTGCCCAAATTCTGACCCTCCTTTTCTTGTTAAAAGTGGAAAAGCAGAAACATTTCTTGGTACTGCTGTTGCTTTGGATGCTGATGGAAGATAAATTCCTCAGCAAGGACCTGGGCCTCCAGCATCTTGCCCGGGTTCCCTGCTTCCACAGAGCCACACTGCCTCTGCTACAGGGCAAGGCAGATGCATCTGCAAATGCATGCTGCTTGTGCAAGCGTCCAGACAATGAGAGAAGCTCAAATGAGGCCTGGTGCTCAGGAAGCAACAAGTCTCTTTTTCTTCACCCTCCTGATGATCTGTTCCATCTACCCCTGCAGAAAGGAAAGAAGCATAGTTGAGAAAGCCATGGCAGTGCTTAAAGTTGCTGCCTGACTAAGCTGTGTGCTGATGGGTGGGGACTATTCCTTTCAGAGCCTAATTTCCCACTCAGAATCCCGTTCCACTGATTGCTACCAATTTTTTTTGCACCAAGCTGTGCACTGATACAATTCACCCACTTGCATATCAGCCAGACCAGAATAAAGCTGCTTTTTGTTTTTCCACAAGCAGGGAGCTTTCCAGTGTATGTTTTTTGTTTAGGTGCAGGAGATGTTCCAGCCTGACTTAGTGACTGCAGTTAGCAACTCTAATGACCTGTGGATGTTTTCAAGTAGACTGAGCAAGTAAAACAGTTCTAAAAAATGCAACCCAAAGTATTCAAATCTGCATTACTGAGATACATAGAAGGGAAAGGAATTTTTTATAGAAACAGATGAGGGAAAGAAGCAAAGACTCTTTAGCATCAGCTCCTCCATTTTGTCCACATCCTCACAATTAACAATGGAAGTAGTTTGAAGGCTGCAGAACTGCAGAACAGAATAGAAGCAGATGCAGGGACTTTAGGCATTCTCCAGGTATGAGCAACAGCCTGGAAATAATATATTAGTTTTTCCTGATTTGCAAGTATTTTGAATTCCCGTCTTCAATTCAGAGACCCTTTCAGTAGCAATTGTCTCAATAAAACTTCTGTGTATTTCCAGAGAGTTGTAGAGGAAATGAACATAAGGTACAGAAAGAGATGTGTACAATGGACTACTCTGCATTAGGAGTGATACTGTTGGTCAGCAGGAATTCCTAGCAGAAAAGTGAGCACTCTACAGCAGAAGCCACTGCTGAAGTGCTGACAAGGTCTTTCAAACAATTAATTAACAGACCAGATAATTTCCCATTTTTTTTGCAGCAGTGTTACCACGAGTCTCCACATTCATATAAATAAAATATATAAACGGGCAATAAAATCAGTTGCTAAGCAAGCAGGAACAACCCAAAAATCTTTTTTATGAGAAACTATACATGAATGATTGAATTTTAATATTTAGAAAGACCTGTCAGTAGTATCTTTGGCTTGTAATTCTTAAATGGTTTAAACAAACTATCTCTTCAAATATGACCTACATTGGATTAAGCTTCAGTTATTTCTAGAATGCTTTCCTTCTAAGAGACGTCCATAAATGTAGCTATAGGAAGGCTGGGTGCTGCTTGGGACAAGTTGTGTTCCTTTCCTTCAAGTAACAACATTGTTGTTACATAATCCTTACCAAAATGTTACCAAATATCCATGCCATTGTAACCATGTTAGATGTTGGAATATTATATCTTCATTTAAAATGGTAGCTTCTTAGGTACTTTTACACATGAGAGATATTACAATACAAAGTACTGACACATCCATCAGAGACAAAACTCCTGATGTGTGTATTCCTGAACTAAAATATAACAAGCTACATGATGTGTAAGCTTTGGATAGCATCAATTGCACCAGTAATAGATGAAACACCACAAATATTTCACTGGCATCTTAAGTCCAAAGCAGAGTTAGTAGTCAAGAAGGAAAAGACTTTTGATTTTCTTCAGCGTGCCAGGGGCAGTCAAGGGTAAGGTGAAAATTTAGCACTTAGTAAAAACAAAACTAATGAACCAAAAGGATGGACAGAGTCCTTCAATAGCTATGCAGCTATTGCATGGTTTGGAAAACAAGGTTCAAGTGAAAATTGAGCTTGAGTCTCTCATAGAGATAGAAATGTTATCATTAACCCAGTACCTTTTCCCAGATAGCCCCTCCTTTCAGACTTACAAAATGAGCAGTGGAAGGAAGCAATTGCTTTAAAAACTAAACATTTATATATGCAAAAAACCCTGATCTTTCTTCCAGTGACAAAAACAAAGCAATAGTAATTTCTGTGGTCTTCCTTTAGAGAATTGAGTACCTCAGGAAAGTGAGTTGTTCCAACAGCTGCTGACTTTTGATTTTACTCCGTGCAAGAGCATGCAGCACTCAAATGTGTGCGTGTATATGCATCTATAAAGCCTGAAGGGTAGGATGATGTGGGAAAAGCTGTGTGAAAAGGCATGTATCCTTACTTTGTGGGAAAGTTTTTATCCTCTAGATCATTACAAAATTGCCCAGAAACACATCTACAATGTGACAGAAAGCAAGGCTTTGATTTCTTGTACATGTAGTTGAACCTCTGAATGCTTCACTATGCCCTCTGTGGAAAAAGGATACTTACTCTTCAGTCTACTTATATGGGTTTTTTTCTTGGAAATCAGGTTGTTTCTGAACACTTTGCATAGGAAAGCTTACGTTTATTAAGTTGACCTGCACAAAACACCTGAAAATAACAAGCCAAAACAGGCTGCCTTTTCTTTCCAGGAACCTTACACAGTGTTTAGTACTTGCAAGAAATAGTGTGCAAGCGTGCATTTCTTTACACTTAATACACTGCATATTTCAGTGTGATTTACGAAGGTGGTTTCTTTTTCATACACTTCATTAGAGCACTATGCTCATACTGACACAGGGGCTGAAGGCAGCAATTCTGAACTAAGAGTTTTATTTCTCATCTGAAAAGTATGGCTATGTAGTTTTTGTGGGGGGTTTTGTTTGGTTTTATTTTTAAACAAAGGCTTAAGGACTATTGGCTTAATTGGTCTCCAGTTCAGGATTATGATTAACACCAGCTATGAACTGTGAACATTTTCAGCCTTTTGCTAGGACTCAGCTATGTTCTATCATTTTAATCACGAGTCAGTTGTTTGAGCACTAGACAAGATAGCACATTTATCAAATTGTAAAATCAGTTTTGAAAAGCTAAATGACCCTGAGAACCCATAATATAAAAAGGCACACAGGTTTCCTGCCAGACATGCCTGGCATATGAACAGATAGAACCTCAGCACACAAAATTGCTGCTCTTGAAAGCACAGTTGTCCTGTGCTGCTGAATCTGTACTAGGTGCATAAACATCTCTGGAAAAAAACTGTAACAAAGAAGATGTCAATCTGAATGCTGGATATGGGGAATAGTCTGGAACAAAACCTTTATAACAGAGATCACACATCTTCATCCCAGAATAACAATCACGATATTGTTTTCATATCCCAGTGTTGTCATTATCTCCAAAACAGTTATATTGGCAAAAAGATCCATTGATTATGATGAAAGTGAACATTAGCCTTTTCCTGCTAATAACAAAGAATGAATTGGTAGATACAGTATGTAATATTGGAGTTTTTCCAAACTGATACCCAAAGTCAGACAGAAATCTAAAGAACAGTAGAAAAAAATCCAGTGCCTTCTATGTGCAGCTATAGACTGAGAAATGGAACCTCATGTTTGCTGGGCTTTTTTACAGTTACATCTGCACAGCTCTGTTTACTGCCTTATTACTTGCTCCCCCCTCATGGTCAGATAGGTGCATGAAATGACAACAGTTTCAGACTCCATCCCCCAGGAAAGGATCTTGTTAAAAAAAAAAAACAAAACAAAACCCAAAAATCTTGTTAAAATAAAACAGGAATGTAAGTCCAGTAACTTCTCTTTACTTGGAGATGATAACACAGTGATTGGCAGAATTAATTTACAATTGCCCATAAGCTCCCATTTGTACCAGTATGCTGATATGCTGACTGCCTGGATAACTAACATGAATACTAAATTCTCTAATTTTCTTCAAGTTCTCATAGTGCTAGAATGCAATGACCCAACCTTTTTTTTTTTTTTTTTTTTAAATGGCAATAGAAATGCACAGAATAACCATTTTACAACTTGTGACAATACAGTAAAGTGTTGACTTGTCTACACGGTGAATTAAAAACACATTTTAGGATACAGATGCCTCAGGTCCTGCTCTGGCTCCATGGAGATAATGGAGCTCCATGAAGACAGGTGTTACTGACAAGGCCATCGACATTTCAGAGTACAAGAGTGTATACTGTAGTGCACAACTGCCTGCAGTACACCTATTTATTAGCTTTAGATTTTACTAGAGGTTTCTTCATAGCAAAGATTCTGGGGTCTCCAGCACCTCCCAGTTTTTATTCATATCAGATGCTAGGACATCCCTTCCTATTTCCTTCTTGTGCATATGACTGTCTTTCAAAAGCAAGCTTGGAACCAATCAGGTATGACTTGCACTACCACCTTAAACTCTGGAACCAAGGCATAAAAATAAACCTCACTTAACCTTACTGGTTTTGTTGTCCTATGTCTCTCCCAAAAGATGTCCTTTACAGAGAATCACAGTTTGGAAAACAATTCTAGGACCATCAAGTCCAAGTCTTAACTTAGCACTGCTGTGTTCACTGCTAAACCACATGCCCAAGTGCTACAGCTATGTGTCTTTTGAATGCTTGCAAGGATGGTGAGCCCACCACGTCCCTGGGCAGCCTATTCCAGTGCCTGACTACCCTTTCAGTAAAGATATTTTGGTAATTCTGTAAGCAGATATCCAAATGAGCATCTCATCCAGTGTTTATCATTCTGTTTAAAAAAAAAAAAATCAAACATTATGTTACGTTCCCAGAGGTTTTCCCTACCAATGACTGAACCAGTGGTTTGGAAGCCAACTGCAGTAACCACTTTAAGACACCAGTAGAGTCACAGAATCCCCTGCACAGCCAAAGCACAAGCACCACTGAAAATCAATTACCCTTGCCTGTCTGAATTCAAATGAATGCATAAGATCCAGCAGACTGCAAACACCTAAGCATTCCATAATTTGCAATTTGATGACTGATCTCCCTTTTCTTCTCCTTGTTCCATTTTTTTTACAAAAAATACCAGAATAAAATACATTCATTTATAAAGACCTTTGAAACACTTCAGTAATTACTCTGCCTCATGTTTCAGCTAGAGAGCTTCTACTGAAAAAGCAAATCACTACAGTTAAATACAAGAGGCAGTAGAATACACATAAAAGAACTAAATACCTGCAGAAATGTTTAACTGTTAGCTGAGAGTAATATTTAACCAAACTATAAATTTAGTAGTTGAATGCAACATTTAAGTGAAGACCAGTTTTAGTAACAGAAGTGGTTAAGTGCCTAAATTGTAATGAGATAAAAAGCTCTCACATGAACAATATGAGCTATTATTCTATGCTTTAAGAAACTGGTTATGTTACAAAGCAGCTTAATAAGAGTTTTAATATTTTGAAATTATTAAGAAGGTACAATATAAACTCAGATTATTATTTAAGTTTTCTGTTACACCATGTTGAGGGTTAGTTCTTTCTTTTTTTTCCCTCTGTGGAATTTTCCCCATTGTCATGCTAAGATACCTGTTGCCTGGGCCCTGGTGACAAGGGGTAGGGGACGGGAGGGAAGAAGCAAGCCCCGCGAGATTCAAACAGCCAGAAGAGGAAGCGGAAGGCTGGGCCTCGGCCCATTTCCCCCGCGGAGTTCGGACGAGAAGGACGATCGCCGTCTGTGTCCCATCCCAGCGTTGGGAAACCACCATCGGACCCTGCCCTGCTGTCTTCTCGCTGTGAACTACCACCATCCAGCACTCTGCTGAGCACCAGGACCCACACCGTGAGCGGAGAGCTCTCTCTCCATCTCTCTCTCCCCCTGGGACAGCTCTGCCATCACCCCCAGCCCTCCTGCAGCTCTGCGGGACCCGCCCGCCCCCAGCACCGGGAACTGCAGCTCAGGGAAAAGGTGCCTGCAGCCAAAAAACACTGGGACTGAGTTACTGTTCTGTTTGTGGGTAATTTCATAGCTGTTGTTGTTCTTGTTTGTCTTGTTAGATATACTAGTAAAGAACTGTTATTCCTACCCCCATATCTTTGCCTGAGAGCTCTCTTAATTCCGAAATTATAATAAATCGGAAGAATCACATTTTCTTTCAGTCCAAGGGGAAGCTTCTGCTTTCCTTGGCAAACACCTGTCTTTCAAACCAGGACAGACCATCTTCCATCAGCTTGAAGTGTGACATGGAACAGTTTCTTCAGAACCATTTGCATATGAATTACACCAATATACAATCACAGCTGTCACAAATTCCATATCTTTTCGAGTCACCATAAAGTTACTGTAAGCTTTAACAACTTGATCAATTAAATTGCTGTTGTGTACCTATCTGAAAGAGGGCAACCTCTGATGATGTGTTGGGACGTGTTGCTGTCTGGCAGTGGAATGATGGGGAAGAGAGCATGCAGATTCCTCTTTTCATTTCCCAATCCTAAAGCTTTGGTTTCTAATGTACATCTTGCTCAAAATGTACAGCTAATAATTTTTGATTGGTAAATATTTCCCAAGAGTTTCAAAGGAAGGGTTTATGCGTTGTCACCTCATCTATTAGTTTTGAATCATTAACCTCAACGTTTTGAACACTACTTCAATTTGAGGATGTGATCCATTAACCTGAATGTGTGAGACACTTGGACATCTGCCAACATTGGAACAATGACTCAATAATTTATTTACATTTGAACTGAAAATTATGAATGGAGAAAATACTTTTTTTAATCAAACAATGAAATAAAGTTTTCTATCAAAAGAAAATCACAAGATTTCTAGTACTCAGTGGAAAAAATAATTTATTGCAATTTTTTGGCACATTAACATGAAACATTTATACATATATATTCTGTGCTACTAAGGTATACTAGATATAGACTATTTTTATACACAAAGTAATTGCACTATTCTATTTTTAATGCAAATATTCAGAATTGCTCAGTCAGATAAGAACAGATACTATTCACATATAAATGCACTATATATTAAAGTTATGGAAGGTCCATGCATCTGAAACCTTGTCTACTTTTACTGACTGTATCAGCTGATGAAACACACCATGTCCCTTTCCAAGCTTTACATCCTTTAATTATGTCATGATGCCTAGAATATTACCAGGTCCTCTCAAGGAATTCTGAAGTTAGAGAGACCAAACCAAAGGCAACAATGTCCCAGTAGCATTCCTTCCAACTCCAGGGGCTGCATCAGATGAGAATCAATGCACTATGAATGGTCTAATATTGTCCAGCAATCTACTATTAATATGACAATTTTAGTTTATATAAACCAGTGAGAAATACATTGCAAGTGAACAGCATTTCAGGAGAAATACATTGGCACATGCTTCAAACGGCAGTATCAGAAAAACAGCTGCCCCCTTCCAGTACAGAAGATGTTTACAGTGTCCACAAAGGGAAAATGCAGGATAATATCAAACAAGAAACCTTTTTCTGATCAGGAATTTACAGAGCACAAGTGTTATTCACAAAATGAATGAGAAGCATGGTAATAGCAGAACTAAATCTGACACCATTTATGCAATAATTTTCACAATGCTGCTTCAGGTATTTTTTTTAGACATAGTTCCTTAGCTTCACTGTTATGCCTATCAACTGAAATACCTATCTTTCCAGAAATGTCATCAATTCACATAACCACAGTAGTTCAGAGATGAAGATGTGAAGCTTCAGACTGAAGTGGTTGGTTGTTGCTGCATATTACATGGTTTCATTCAAGATTGTCTGGTGGTAGGAATGGTCACATGACTGACATGCAAAATTGCATATCAAAACCAGGAAAGCTTGGAATACATGCTCATAGCAGAGATGTAACAGTACCAAACAATAAGGACAAAAATTAGCAAGCAAGTTCGGAGAAAAATGGTAAGTATGACTTCAGGAGGAGGGCAAAAGACAATGGTATTGCACATGGTAATGGGAGATATAATGTAAAAGAACATCCATAACATAACCTTACTGTCTGGCACCCTATTTGGAGACAGTATTGCACCCTATTCAGCATCCTCTTCCTCTTCCCTCAGCTCAGAAAGAATCTTGCTTTGTTTCCTTGAGAGCATGCAAGCAGAATTTGAGAAGTAAGGAATTTTCTTTGAAGCAACAACATGGTGGGTTAATGCAGTAGCAAAATACATTTTATAACTTGCAGCCAGTACCAGGAAATAATAAAAATTAAAAGAACAAAAAGCATAAGTAGTGCATGTATTTCTTTTATATGTATTGTATGTAGGAATTAAATAATTCCTACATGCCCTGGTGAACTACCAGCTCTGCCTGAGATATTTCAATTTGTTCCCAGCAGTAATGAGGGAACACAGCAGAAGAGAAAGATACTAAAAACTGGAGAGGGAGTAAAATTGCAGTTGTACATCTGAGGCTCTCAGCGAGATTTATTTTTTTACAACAAATCTGTTTCTTGAGAGAAAAACTTCAGCTGAACCTCTGTTAAAATAATGAAGACAGTAATAATTAATCTTATAACATGCAAACAAGCAGATGCAAAATTAATAATTGGTCACAGTTTCTTTGTTCTGTGTGTATTTCTGATGCAATTCTACTTATCGCTGTACTGGTATCATGGAAGAGATTCAGAGAAAAAAGGTGAAGGAGTAGCACTCCAAACCAACACTTATTCTTGTAATTTAAATTGTAAATTAGGTCTTTCTCAGAAGTAACTGCTGCTCATGGGGACTGATATTAGAGATGTCAACCCAGGAATCAAGTTTGAGGCATGCTGAGCTGTGTCAGCCCTATCATTTTCTACTGGCCTACAAAAGCAAAAGCATATTTTAAGCCTTGGTTTCACCTCTCTTATGGCACCTGTAAACATTAGGTCCATTTTCCTCACCATGTCCCTATTACTGGTCTTCAGAGTAAAATATTACGCTGATAGATTTGCAAATCCTAAGATAATAACTCTCTAACTCTCTAAGTATGTGAAGGCACATTTTTTCACTTACTGTAAGAAAGCAAATGGCAAATTTTGATAACCAGACATGTCAACTAAACAGAAACCAACATTATATTGCAAAATCTAATGCAGTGCAGAAATCTGTAAGAGGGAGATATAAATATTTAAACGCTTGGCATTCCCTCAAGGACTTTTTGAAATCAAAAACATTCTTTCAGGAACTGCACAAACTGCAAAGACAAATAATCAAGGAATTCCAAGTACTGTCAAGATAATAAATGTGTTAATGAAAGAGGGGTGCACAAAACTCTTCATTCTTTTCTATGGAACATTTATTTTTGCAAATGTAAATGGATCTCCATAGTTTAGATTAAAATTTTGATGTTTATGTTTGAAAAAAAACCAAAATTATAATCTAGTTACTCATACCTCCGTCTCTGTACTCTTTCTGGACAAAAACCAAACCTGCATTGGCTCTTTTTTGCCCTTCATAGAAACTGGACCTCTGTACTCCAGGTGGAACTGAGGATCTGAATTTTCTGGTGTCATAAGACAACTGAAATTGACAGAGACAACATGTAAATGAATGCACTTTGCATGCACACCACACACTGTGTAAAATATTAAACACGCTACATGTATGTGAACAAATTATCAAAAGATTCAAATCTACCTCTACATCATTATTATGTTTGCATACCAATACATCATAATGCAGCTTGCCATACAGTTTCATGAGAACTCATATACTTAAATAATGGTTTAAGGAGGACTGTCACTATCAACTCCAAAAAAACTTTTATGGTATGCTGACAAAGTGATTTATTTTAAGATGTCAACACTAATAAAAATAATACATCACTCACCTGTAAGTATATTCAGAAACATTGATCTTTCCTTTTTCTCCAGTAGTTTCTGTTCTGCTTGTTAGATTGACAGTATTTCCAAAGAGACAGTACCGTGGCATCCTTTGACCTATGACACCTGTGACTACCTCCCCAGTATGGATTCCTATGGTTATCTTTTGAGAGAAAAAATTAAGTTTGAATATTCAAAATTAATGTAATTGATCTGATGCTTCTGACTAAATACAGGCAATATGCCACTTATATCTACTGGAGTTTATTTTTCCAAAGTACTACTCCTGCTTCCTCAAAGCCTTGCATTTTGTGGGCTTTGTGACTTGTTTTTTAACTTTAGTACAATGTCATACCTCTGCCTTCCATAAGAACAATCAATCTCTGTAATTTTCCAGTATGCACCCTGCTGTTATTGTGCACTGTGAAAATAAAAAAAAATATGTGGGCTGAGAGGCGTACTCTGCAGGTCTGTGTTTAATGAGTGCTCAGAACATGCAGAAAAGGATGGCCTAAGTCAAGAAAAAAGATGTTTCTCAAAGGCAAAAACCTGGTATTTTGTATTCCAAAGGTCAAGAGATGGGACAGAGGTTTGGAGGAACTCATTCTTGTAGCACGTTACAGTTACCGTAAAGCCCCAAATCAAACCTTCTCACTGTTTTGCTCCATGATAAAGTGAAGTACACAGCTCTAAGACAGGTGATAGAACAGCAGCATTCATGTAAACAGAAATACGCATCGCACTCATTAAGCATTTCCTGCTCACAGCCTTCTGATGGAGACAGTCAATGCTGCTTGCCCAGGTCTGTATCAGCTCTACAACATCTCCAGAAAGTCCCACGAGTGAAATTTCACTAATATACACTGGTGTATAGTATATATACTGGTGTACAGTAATCATTGCTGTAACTGTCTATGGAACTGTAATTCTCTTTTTAATGCAGTAATTTCTTACTCTGACTTGAGGATCTGAGGCATGATCAAAAATATCAGGGAGGGAGCATTATTGTTCTGCTCCTTGAGTTGAAGAAGACCAAACAGATTGTACTTGATGCACAAGTAGGAATTCATTGATTATACTGAAACTAACAGAAGATAGATATAAATGATGTGGATCTAAATTACTCCTTTATCTTTTAAAGCAAAATAAGCATTTTAAGGTCTGGGAACTGCGCATCACAGCTACATGTGACTTCTCATTTTTATGCATCAGTCTCAAAATCTAACAATCTTGCATGGACTGGGACTAAAGCATTATCTTATTTCAAAACATTATCATCCTATCAAAGAATGGGTTTTTCATTCAAGCCCACATTTTACTAACCTGTACAGGCTCGCCATCTACTTGAACTTGGCCTGCTATTTCCATCATATCCAAAGCCAGGTGGCAGATAGATCGTGCATGATGCATGCAAGGCTCTGGTAGACCACTCACTGTCATATACTTGTCTCCAACTGTTTCCACCTACCAAGATAGATATTTTTCAATTACTTCATTATTATGGCTTTTAGAGTACTAGAATTGATGTAGTGCTTCCTTCAAGACTGCTTCTCCTTTAAAATAGTTCCCTTTCCCTTTCATTCAAATCACCCTAATCACTGTCATCTCTGCTTGTTTTTGAAGAGAATTTATTGTAAACCCACAATGTAACAACTTACAATGACACTGTGATTGTGTAAACTCGAGTCTCTCTTTCGGTGTCTTCTGAATGAAACTGAGCTCTATGTTTGTTCTGACTCATACCCTTGATTCACATGGTACAGGGCATAAAATTCAGTTCTAGCAAAACTTAGGAATGAACTTCATAGATATAAACAAACAAGCAAACACATGTACCTATATATGGGATGCATATGTATCTATCTCTCTACCTTCCTGCTACCAGACACATTTGCAACTACATCTCACTCCTAATGAAGGAATGAAGTTCACATTGAGTAACTGAGTAAGTCATAATTTACAACTAGAAGACCCAGAAATAGAACCAAAAACCTTAAAGCACAAGGTCAGAAGAACCACAAATGGTTTATATAAGTTCACATCTGCTAAATGTGGAAGTACATTTATATGCCCGCCTAATGGGTGACTGCAGAAGTCGTGATGAGAACTTAACATTTTATGTTCTTTCAGACATTCAGAGATAACCAACATACTCATCTAATATCAGGTAATACAGATTTATTTTAAAAAGCCTAAAATCGAAGGAAAGACTGGTAAAGACTGACACCATAGTAAATTATGGAAAAGTAACAGATTATATACTTTAAAAATCATATGCTTACCTTATAAACAAATGGATTCCTTCGTGAATCAGTTAAAATATCAAATCTTGTGTAAAGATCATTTAAAAGATTGACAATTTTCATGGCTCCCTCTCCAGAGGCATGTTTACTACAAAAGGCATTGAATCCCACAATGCCACTGAAAAGAATGGTGACGTTGTCATAGCGTTTGGCTGGAACAGGACGCTTGTGTCTCAGCTCATTTGCCACTGATGGTGGCAGAACAGAATACAGTAACCTACACAGGTAAGGAAAAAATGTCAAAAGCAAAAGAGAGAGAATGTGGAGAGAGATGTTTACAACAGCACTCCTATATTAACTACAGGAGTTATATATATTAACTTCCTACCCCCCACAGGGTTTATAACATACTCCCACCATCAATAAGCAATAGAAAAGGTGTTTACTGAAGAATATGTTATTTGGAAAACACAAACTGATCTACATCAGCATACCATTTCGAAGACATTAATACATCTAAATTATCAACAAAATGAGACACGTATTACTAATTCTTCTGACATAATTTGTTTGATTTGTTAATAGTGTCTTGAATGATTTTTACTTCTTTCTGCCACATCCTCAGCTCATATAATATATGTTTTTTTTCACAGAACCATAAAAACTGCAAAAAAGATGATGACAAGATCAAGCAGTTTTCCATCTCTGATCAATTAATGCATTTCTAAATGCTCCCTCTCTCTAAGCATGCTGCTTTTAGGGTCTAGAGTGTCTTTAATTAATAGTCTATATGATATAATAACACTTTTTTGTGTTGTAAATTATGCAAATAAAACCCAATCACACACACAGAAATTCACCCTATTGTCACGTGTATTCCTTCAACTTTCTAACTGCTATCTAAAAGGTCCATTTCCCTCCTGACACAGCTAAGTGGACAAACTGAAGATCTCTGTTTCACAAATCTTGAACATCATTTTGTACACAGCCTCCTGCAAACCCTCAGTAGTTGCATTTTGGCAAGTTCACTAGTCGAGTTATAATTAGTGAATACTTTTGGCACATCATACAGTAACTGACACTATCTGTTCCAGCAGCTGCCATGATGGCTAGAATTCCTGAAGATAAAATGACTTTATAAAGCAAGCCAACAGGAATGAAGAGAAAAAATACTTCTTAGACTTTGTTTTCTCTGATTCTCCTGTCCATCCCTTTTAAATATTTTTAAAATAATTTCCATTACTCCATTACAGAAAAAAAACACCTCTGTCAATAGAATAGAGATGGGACTGTGTTTTATAAAAAAGGAGTCAATCATGAACTCTTGCTACTTTTCACATAAGCTTTTGCTTAATTTGCCAGTCATCGTTGAGCTGAAATGCCATAGACTAACAACATTTGAATCTGTATCTGTAGAACTGGATTTGGGGCCCAATGCACACCCACAGTTACGTGTTATTTTAATGCACTTATATCTAGATAAACCAAAATTAATTTCTATAAGTAACCATAAATCAAATTCATAGCATTAGGCTTTGCAAAATTTCAGCTTTACACAAACTTTTTTCAAGGTTTATAAGATGTTTTTCTGTTCTGTTATCCTGTGCCAGAAAGACAAAAGTTGGTTTACTGAACTCTGTAAACAGAGATATAACAGCACTTTGGCATCCATCAAACTCACCTTCACTGAAGTGATTGCATGCAAGTTTCCAAAATTTTAGGTAATTCACAAATGGAAATGAATTGTCAGCTCATTTTTTGTAACTTTTCTCGTCAGAGAGGGAGCCACCAAAACATCTAGGCATATAATGGCCTAGACTATGGGTGACATTTGACAGTCTAAATAAAGAAATACCCTATTAAATGTTCTTTCTTGACTCCAAAATTACCAGTCCTGATTATCTCTGATATTCCTTACAAGATTCTGTTATTCTTTAAAGAAGTTAGCTATAAATAATATATTGCTTTGAGTGTTTCAGCTGAAAATTGGGATTTGGTTCTTACGTGTCTGTCTTCTTCTTTTCATCTTCCAGTGCACGCAGTGTGTGCTGCAGTCTGTCAGTGAGGATCTCAAGCTCCTGGGTCAGTTTATATTCCTCTCGGAACTGCTCTCCCAAAAGAACAAGATCACGGGTAGCATCATGCAATGGAATATCACTCAGATATAAACCTCTTCTGGTTAAATCATCCAAGTTCATCACACTGCAAAGCAGAGAAATAAACAATAATATGGATGAAATTAACTTGCCAAAGGAGCATTTAAAAATAAGCAGCAGAATCTGCTGAATAGTAGAAAGATAAAGCTTCTGAACTTGTGATGAGCAGTACAACATATCCCTTCCACGAAACACCTTTTTCGTGATCATTCATTTTAACCCACTGCTCTTAATTTTTGCATTTAAATACAGAATTCTCACAAAGAGTTCCATGAACATATCAAATGTATGTACTTCAGCACACCAAGTGAGTTTTTGTAAAGAACCTTTCCATTCAATCCTCCATTCCAACCACTTCTTTATCACCAATCTAATACATTAAAACTACTTCAAAAATCCATGAATCCACATAGAAAACCAAATCACTGTCATATTTCTTAGCATTCTCTGAGAAAAAAACAAAGGATAGAACTTGCAAAAAAAAAGGAATATGTGGAATAATCTTTTATACAAACTGGGCCAGAGAAAGCCAGTATTTATATTGAGTACTCAATAATCAGTCAAGTTCCTACCTCTTTTAATATAAATACATCAAAACCAACTAAACCCATACTCGAGCCAATTCATCTCTGTAGTACTACTCTCCTAAGTGTTCTTAAAATTAGTAATTGCAAAATGAAAATCAGTATTATAGAACTCTCTAGGTTTAAAGTACCTTGGTGAACAAAGAAAGAGAATGCTGTCTGCTTCAGGCAAGTAGATCATTTGCCCTTTCAGGCGTAAGCAGCTGATTTCTGTGCCAGTCAGTTCATCTTCACACTCCAACTTCTCCACATCCAACAGCCCCTCCTGGTGATGAAAAGCCACAGTTGTGTAAGGGCAATGGCATGTTATGCATCAGGCCTTGTATGTGCATTCACTACAAATGCAGTCGGAATATTTGGTATAGACTTACAGCTTACATCAAACCCTGATTAATTTCTCGTCTGAATACCATGTACTGTCTGTGGATTTTATATTATGATTTTCTACCTTAAAGACACAAAGCATGCTATCTCTCTTTTCATTTATATTTGTGACTCCTTGTTTTCTTCCACATAATTTTTTAACAACAGTTTTGACAATAGTATTGCCTGTTCTGTTAAGTTCTATCTGTGCCTGGGACCACCTCTAAGAAATCATCCTGGTTTCTATCAGGCACAGTTTTCTTTAAGTAAACAGGCTCCTTGATGTAGTAGGGGTTACTCTACATGCTGCATATCACCTGCCTTGTCTTCTGCCCTCTTTAGGGAAAAGGACACAGACCTTTGTATGTGAGTCCAAGCAAGAAGACATTTCATATTTGCCTCCCACACTCTTAGGAGCAAAAGTAAATGTAACATTTGTAAATGTTACAAAAGTAAATGTAACAAGTAAATTTTACATTTGCTTTGATACAATGCCATAAACTAGACTGGCCCCTTGCAAAGAAAGCATCTTAATGAATAAATGAAGTACATCTACTTCACCATTCCCATAAAACATTCTGTTTAACAGCTGTTCACAAATTCATAACTGTAACTCTCCCTTAGCTCAAGACTCAAAAGGGTCTGAGCATACTACTGTGCAGAGAATTTTCTCTGAAGACTTCTGAACTTTCTGCACTTCTTATCTCTCCAAAGCACACTTCCTTAAAGAAAAGCCAGGAAAACATTCTCTAGTTACCTTAGTCCTCAGTACGAAGACTGTATTGATATGGGAGAGGATCCCATGGAAGCTAATATCAATATGAGGCCGGACCAAGGAGAAAACTGACAACAGACTGCAATTTCCTGGCTGCAGCTAGAATATTAGAAAACAAGAAAAGGGAAAAAAAAGACTTATGCTTTATAATAAAAATATACATAGAGCGATTAAAATCCATTTTCTTAGATAACAAAATGGAATGCAACAGAATATATACACTTTATGCATCTCTCCATTGAATCACAAGGTTTTTAAATTATTCTCTTACTGCATATGTAAATGACCATAAGGAAAAAGCTGTTATAGAATTAGGCTATTTTCAAGTTATTTTTCAAACTACAGAAGAACAATTTAGTAAATATTATATACTTACAAGGGAATGCTGTTTAACAGAGAATCCTAAGTCTATTTTATTAATCTTTATAAATTAACCTGTCAAACATTATTAGAAATTTCAATGGCTATCCATGCATAAGAATCATCTAACCTGTGGAAGAACTCTGTATATAGCATTGCCACATTGTGTGACCACAAGATCTCTGTCAAATATGATGTGGAAAGGAAATGCCTTGCAGAAAGTATAGGGACTGATGCGAGATTCCTGGGTACCATTTTCTTCAAATCTGTCAAGGTCCTCATAGTAGTCCTCTTCCTTAGACTCTTTCTCTTCAATTAAAAATTGAATGTGGTCACACTCCTCATTTCTCTGTTGAATAACCTAGAGAAATGAAGAAAAAATGAAAAATTGAAAACTCTACTGCTCACTAGTAATTGGAAAGCTACTATGAAGACAGGAATTTATTTAGAGGAGAAAGATATATTCAAGAATTATATTCACATCTTGAAAAATACTGTATTCTAATAGGAATTTCTGATTTTCTATGCCTTTGATTAGTCACAATTGCTCTCCGCTAGAGCAACATATTGAAGATCACCCAAGTACAATTTATTAAGCCTGCATGAAATTAAAATCCTGAAATGAGGGGTCAAGGCTCAGGTTGTTTGCTTTTCTGGTACTTGCGAAAAAACCAGGGTGGCTCCTTCCCCTGAAATAAACCTGTGATAGTCTTGAATCACACAGAACCTTGAATCCTTATTTTGATCAAAGCTGTTTTCAAGGTCTATAACACAACAGGAAAAATTGTTGACTGTTTAGTGATGACTAAATAGTGCTAAGAGGGTGGGCATGTCACTGACAGCAAGAAGCAAGGTGAATGGAGATGTTAGGATATACAGACCTTATACATTCCAGCAGAGTGCAAGATCAGAGCCAAGAGACAAAAACTAAAAGCAATTACAATCTTTGGGCAACATTCCATATTAAAGGAAATGACAGCAAAACTAGAATCATCTATATCAGTGGAATATCAAAAAGGTGTCCTTAACACAGCATTACACTCTTCAGTAATTTTACTCAAAGTTAGAAAAAATATCAATGGGGATTATTTTGTTTGCACCAAGAGTCATCTATGGCAATATAATTTAAGCTAATAACGAGTAGAATAATATAATTTACCCTGAGAAGCCAAATTCACCTCTTTTCAAATTTAATTAGACTTAATGACTGGAAAAGAACAATTCTATTTACATGGTGTTGTTTAGCAGCGATTTTCTGGAATGTATTCCACCTGATTCTACTTTCATATGGAGTCTGATCCTAAAGTCACTAAAGCAAAAAAAAAAAAAGTTCTTAAAATCTCTAAAGCATCCTGATTTTGCCCTTTACACATAATCCTAACCACAGAGATTAACAGTTACAATTTGAAAGCAGAACAGATATGCACAAACACTGTGACTGATCCCTAAGATGTCAAATTTATAAAATATTTGTTCTCCAAAATTGCCAAAAATACTAGTTGATACCTTTATTTGTTTCTATACAAATGAAGGAGTGTAAAACAAAATGCCAGTATTTTACAGTTAAATTATGTTTAATTTAAAGTAGCATTGTTCTTTGATCTACAAATTGACTACACATCTGAAGGAAAGAGAGGCTTTTCTAGAGGACAGTTTTAGAGAAGAGCCTGATTTAGGTGCTCTATAGCTGTGTGCTGCATTATTCTTCTCTTTCTATTACTTATGTAAGTAACTTAGATAAAGATCAGCCTACTAAATTTACCAGCTAATGTAGGTAACCAAAGGTGGATGTATGAATAAATTCAAATGTTGATGATGATAAAACCCTACTGCCTCAAGAAGCTGTATTGGTAATCCATATGTCAGTGTGTGTGACAAAGAGAAGTGGGAAAGTATGACCTAGCAAGGGGTAAGCATCAGGAAAAATATATGGTGGCCATCTGAGGAAAACACATAAAATGGGTTTGTCTAGGAGAGGGGAATATAGTAGGTGGACACCTAGTTTTCCTCTGAATTCAGTGTTTAAAGGTTTTCCAGGTCTTCCTTTAAATAATTATCCCTGACATTGTGAGACTGTGATCATATTAAAGATTATCAGAACGCAGTTAAGAGTCTTAGTTTTTACTTTCTACCACTCATACACACTCCCACAGCTTTTATTTTAATAGTGCTGTTATTGTGGCCAGAGATAGCTGAGATTACACACAGAAACCTTTTACAAATGGTGAAGATTTATCTCTAGAACTGATCTATACTTCCAGCTCATTTCCAGTCTTGGATCTTACTTCAAAGCATTCTCTTGCTACAAATGGAAAAAAAACCCTGCATATTTTGGATGAAAACCTTCTTAGCTCAGCAAAGCTGATTTTAAAGAAGCTAATAATTTTTAAAGGAAATATTCATATAAGCAGCACATCACCTTCTAAAGATATTATCTCCTTATAGCCATCTTACTGCACACTAGTATTCTGTTACCAGCCTGTACTTACAGACCTTTTTCTTCTACCATGCAGCACCAGGTTGTTTTTAATGACTTCCCATTTTATTTAATTTATTAGAAATGAATGAGACATCAGTAAACAACTCAGGTTTAGATTAAAAAATCACCTGTAAAAATAGAACTGCTACATGCTTCAAAATGTCTAGCTACTTTGAGCCATGACTCTCTGCAGATCCTACAAGCTCACACAGTGACAAAATCAGTTCTCGCACATGCTGTGCTATTTTCCTAACCTTTATAGATTAGAACTGTGCCAGTAGCAGTGCAAAGCTGCATGTTTCCCAGCATCTTCAAGTTCATTTAAAACACTATTTTTGTCCAGATCCCAGGGCATCTAGAAATGCTTGCTGTATTAGTGCAACATGTTAGTGCAGCAAATGAACACCAGGCCAAACACATGGACATGTGTCAGACCTGTAAGACAGACACAGCGCCAGCTGCACATTCCTGGTAAACATGATAAGCTGTGGACATGGCTGGTTTATGCAATTTTATTCTGATCATTCATGTACAGACACTTATTAACAGATGCTTTAATCATACTCTCCAGGCTAGGAAATCTACTGATGCATCTCTAATTAACTTCCCAATGGATATGTAATTTCATGGTGTCTTTTCTGCTCACACAACTTATGAACTATCTCATCTTCCCATCTCATTACTTTATCCACCTCGTCAGCAAATTTAAAACAAGCACTTTTGACCACTAACATAAGATGTTAAATTCTGTTCCTTCACCCTTGCATCTGTAGAGCCAACCTAACTGGCCGAATATTTGTCTGGCATAAGGACCTGCCCTAAGATACTCTACTAAGCTAAAGTAGAATACAACTTAGCTACTGTTTCATTCTGCAAGCAAAGTTTGCAAGCCACACAATTTCAGTATCATTTAAATATTGTTGAAGAAGCCTCTGATAAATGCTTGACAAATCAAAGTTCAGTCACAAAGCAACAAAGCCAGCAATCAAGTCTAATTCTTCCTCTCCCTGCAGTCTTAGCTGGTGAAGTGGCATCAGTTCACAAGGTCTAAGAGCTCAATCACCATAGTAACTGCAGTTAAAACTGAAGGGAGAAATCACTCTCTTGGTTTCAAAGAGAATATATATAAACTGCTAACCTGCCTATGCCTTCCAGGAGATGTACCTTCAGAGTTTGTCCTTGCCCAATCAAGTGAAAAGTCAAGTCACACCAGTATTTCAGGGGATGGCTATTCAGAGAAAAATTATTTTAAAATGAGTGTATTTGGTGAGATTCACACAAGCTATTAAATCAAGAAGTACTGCAATGATATAGAACACATAATGAGCACAGGCTATTTGTTAAACTGTCACTGATGTGTCTACAAGACTCCATTCTGTAGATCTGAGCATATCCCCAGGACACACTCATATCTCAGCATGAAAGGATAGAATGTTCTTGGACAAGGATCTTTTTTGATGAGATTGTGAAAATTAATACAAAAACAAGGGAGGTTTGCCCTTTAAAGGTCAATACAGGATAAAATTTTTGATCTCTTCTGATCAAAACTGACTGTGTAATGCTGCTTAAGAAAGTTCACTGTAGCTGTTTTAGAAAGATCCCAAGACAAAGGAGTTCACTGTGGGAATGGAACTACTTTCAGTTTTGCATACCCAAAGATAGAGCCATGAGGACATCTTCCCCTTGCAGCTGGTTTCAGGGCAGACTGTCTCACTTCACCAAACCACTGTGCCTAGAGATAGTGAAGTTTACAGCTGCCCCAGTGCCAAAATTAGAGGCTGATCATGCTCCATGACTGACTTATCTTCACACACAGTTAGCATTTTCATGTATGGACCAGTACTGCTTGTCTTCCATGACAAGTACCCAAGCAGTTTTTAGATCAGCTCTCCAGCTGGTCACATCTTCACTTTGTTTTTTTACATTGCCATTAGTAAGCCTGAAATTACCATCTTGTCAAAAACCTCCCATTCTTTTCTCATTTTACATTGTAAAACATCTTCCCTATGTAAAAGATTTTGACAGTCTGCTCTCAAGTAACAGAACTGCAGAAGTCTGCTCTCCCAACAGATATTTGGGCTTTGCAGGATTATGTACAACAAACATTCTTTGTCGACCCATATCATTAATAGCCTTGAGGGAATCCCTGTCCTGACTTCACCTTCACAGGTCACCCTCATTTCTATACTAACAACCTCTGACAAGTGAAGCAAGAGAAGAGATAGCCAGTAGACTGCTAACAGAGATCTCGTGGTAAAGTTTGTCATCAGCACTGTGATGATTTTTTAGTTCTCAGACTGGCCGGATATGAATATTCTTAGTACATATATGAAGTCACTAACAACTTTTGAGACATTACCTGGTACAAAAATTATATAGTCTTAGCTCTATTTGCTAAAAATGAATTGCCATATCAGAGAAGATAAGGCAAATTGGATTTTAACCAATTCATCAATTAATGTCAACTTGGACTTTCCGGAATTATTCAACTGAAATTTTGAACCCAAGTTCAAAACAAATTGCTTTCCTTTCAGTGCAAAAATCATCTAACAGAAACAAAACGACACTTCTCCTCCCCTGTCCCGCCCTTCCTCCTGCATGCACATACTCTAGGTGTCAAAAGAGAATGCACAATTCCTGAATAAGGAAGCCCTCCTTTACTTCAAAAGAAGCTGTATGGTTTTATATATTTATACACACAAAATTGTTCTGTGTGAGACTGAAGAAAGGTGATAAAACTTTTTTTTTCTATTTAGCTGTTTCTCCACCCAAAGAAACAATGTGGGACAAAATAAGAATAATATTTTTCTTAATATTTAGTTTCCTCTTGTGATCATTAGCTGGTTTTCTCTGCAGGTTGAGAGAGGTGATTCTTCCCCTCTCCTCAGCACTGGACAGGCCATACAAGGAGTGCTGTGTCCAGCTGTGGGTTCCTCAGTACAAGAGAGATTCAGAGCTACAAGACAGAGTCCACTCCCTCTAGGGAGGGCCACTAAGGTGACCAAGGCACTGGAGCATCTCTCAGAAGAGGAAAGGCTGAGACAGCTGGCACTGTTCAGCCTGGAGAACAGATGGCTCAGCAGGATCTCATCCATGCACAAAAATACCTGAAGGGGGGGTGAAGAGACGATGGAGCCAGGCTGTCTTCAGTGGTGTCCAGTGCCAGGACAAGAGGCAATGGGAACAAACTGAATCACAGGAAGTGCTGTCTGAACATCAGGAAACACTCTTCTACTGTGAGAGATGAACCACTGGCACCTGTCGTCCAAAGAATTTGCAGAGTCTCCATCCCTAGAGATAGCTGAAAGATGGCTGACTGTGGCCCAGAACAACTGGTCCTAGGTGGCCAGGCATGAGCAGGTGAGGTTGAACAAAATGACCTCCAGAGGTTGCTTCCAACCTCAGCCATTCTGTAACCCATGAAACAAAATCTAACCACTTAATCAAACAAAACTAGCATTATCAAAAACAAGGTCTGCAACCACTTGCAATACAGTAAACAAATTCAAACAAAGTTTCGGGAAAATACAGACTTAGAAGGATGTATTATCACCAGAAGATTTATATAAGCATTTGTTCGAAACAGATGGAGAAGGAAAGTGGATAAAGAAGTATTACACATCAAATTGCAGATATCAACATTATACTAACATAAAGAGAACTGCAGAATTTACTAAGTCAGTTCTGTGTCAGACTGTTATGTAAATGGTTTGGACAAAGAAATTTGAAAGGACAATTCAGGAATCTCTTATTGTGAATCAGAAGACGACTCCCGTAAGAACACTGGCAACTTTGGGCCAGGCACTGAGGTTTTTATCAGATTCAAAAAAAACCCCCATTCTTCCTTAAGCAAAATTCTAACTAAGGTCCTAACCAAAAATTTTACACTAGAGGCACTGACTGGTCTGCAAAAACTGAAGAAATTAAAACCAATTCCATTGTTTTTCTGTGCTGCACTGTTTCAGACAATGCATTGCTAACAGACTAAAACACAAAAGTATTAATTATGAGGCAAAGAATGGAGGTTAAAGAAGCTGGTCTAATTTTTCTCCTCAGTATTTTGAACAGTAAAACTACCTACTTATTACAATGCCAGACTTTACTTTAAAACCTTCACCCCATACTATTCATGATTAATATCTGACTGTGGAGTAATGGAGGAAGACTTTCATTGTCTGTGGATAAGCTGCAAATTTCAGCACTCTCACCTTAGAGAATCAATACTCTGTGTATCTACCATTGAAGTTTCTGAGAACCTGCGGAGTACAGTGGTGTGTAATGTCTTAGAGATGTCAAGACGTAGGCTTTATTCATCAGGAAAAACATGAAAAAGTTCAGGGTTAAGGGTACATGAATTTCTAACAGGGAAAAAGTTAAAACTGGGGTAACAGATAAAACAATATACGCTTTCTTCAGTTTAGAGGATAATACTATTTTTTAGGCACCTATGTGCTTTTACCTCAGACAGTCTAGAAGAACAGTGTAGATTTAAATTAGACTTTGCATTCACTTAGACTAGTTTTGACTAGTACTATTAAATATCTATTTACTTACAGTAAAACAGTAAAATATCCAGAAAAGCCAAAAAAAAGTAAAATTAAAATAAGAAGTAAATACGTAATAAATATTTAAATCTCTTTAGAACATATATTATTTGTGAGAAGTTCCAGATGGATAGTAACACAATTTTCTCAGCAAAGTAACCTTCAGATTGAGAGCACAGTTTATCAAAAGTTTGTGCTGCTAGCTGCTTTGGACAACCCAGATTTCTCCTCTGCCCCAGGGATCACTTTTGCCTCTGTGTGGGCCTCTGAGAGACAGAACACTGAACCATGTAAATGAACACACAAACGTAAAAAAATAAAATCCAAAAACCCTCCCTGCTGTTTTGAACTCAGTTCATTTCCTCAGTGTAGTTTATTTTATAACTTAACACCAGCTGGAAGGCACAGCCAAAGAAGTTGCTGTAGGACAAGCCTGAGCACTGAGGGAACAGGAACTGCTTAAGCTGCCTGTGCTACCAAAATAAATGCTTGTCAAGCAACAGCTTCAGCACTTTTGCAGCCAACTTTCCAACACAGTCCTTCTTCTCTATCTCAACACTTCAAATAAACAGGAATCTAAAAAGAGGATTGTTTTGATTCTGTTGTATCCTTCTGTATCTGATTACTAACACCTGCTGCAAAAGTTTGAAGTGTGGTTTTCTAAAAAATAGACTCTAAACAAGGACACAAGTTTATCACCACACTACACACATCTAGACATCTACTATAAACCTGAGCTACCTAGAACAGGAAGCCTAAAAGGCAAATACTCCAATAAAGCAGTCCAAATATCTTTGTCATTGGAATTCTTGCAAATCTCTTCCCTAAGGAAGGTCATGTTTTTGTGCTAACATAATTAAAGTATTTTCTCAGCAAGCATACAATGAAATTGTGCTAGAAATGTAGTATGACTAGGAAATGTTTAAAAAAACCCAAGTGATTGGTGTACCTGCTCAGATTCTTTTCTACTTGATGAAAAAAAATTATATCAGTTGCAATATTTCTAATAGAAAAAAGTTTTCATTTTTGCTTCCCCCTCCACACCTTGGACCAAACCTTGATTTTATGCTACTACATATGCAAGGCCTGATAAATTAAATCTTTCTGATGCTCTGTATAGGCAAAGCACACACCTCTTTCCTATTCCACAAGTGACTGAGCAAACATGTCATCACATAAACTCTGTCACTGAGTAACATTCATTTACTTCTGGGGTTCTAGGTGCATATCCAGACACGCTTCCACGCAATGACAGCAAGAAACGCACAAATGTATCTTTTTTCTGGAAAGAACCTGGCATACTGGCTGGGAGGAAAACACTGCTTGCCACCCAGGCCTCATCAATGCACATCAGCCTTACAGTCTGCACACAGATGAAGAATCTAGGACAAAGAGGAAATGTCCGTGTTCTCAGAGAACACAGCAGACATAGGAAATATATTCCAAACAAAAAATAAAGGGGGAAAAAAGCACCCTAAATAAGGCAGTATATAATTTCTTTATATGTCCTCTTTACAATCCTTTTCTGAATAAAGGGATATTGTTCTGCACTGTTCCCAGTCAGGTCTGGCTGCCAATTACAGCTGGCCTTCTCAGCACATGGCTGATGTGTCCTTCAAGCAACACAAATGATGATGGCTCTTCTTGAGAGTGAGTACTGATTGCACTTTTTCACAGAAGACAGCAACAGTGAAAATTACTGTAGTTTGCCATCACTTCACTTTTGATTTTCTTGGTTTCTTCCTACTGACATAACTTTTCATTGAGTATATCACTTCAGACATTACCTTCATATCTATTTCTGTACCATGGATCTGTTGAGCTACTGTTTTGATGATTCCAATAACAATATCCTGCAGACCTTCTCTTTCTGAATAGTAATGCAGAATGAGTCCCTTTCCCTTCTCCGCGTCAGTGCATCTAAAGGAAGGGGCTCGCATACCCGGGTAAATAGTAGCAAGGTGGTCATGCAAAGCATCCAGGTTCTGGAAGAAATTAAAAACATGGTTATAAGGCATTCATTTACTATTTATGAAGAAAGTAAGCATGTATTTTGTCCAATCTGAACATCCCCTTTCTCCTACTGCTCATACGTCTACACATTTGCCTTATTCTCTATAGAACTCTCATCACACCAGGCTTTTCAGGTAACCTGGAATTCTACCATGGTAACATTTGAACAATGAATGGCATAAAAAATTAGGACTATTATAAATTACTCCAGATAGTAAGAAGTCATGCTTGATTATGCTGTCTTTTGAAACACTCAGATTAAAGATCTTCTGTGTGTTTCTCAGTCTGGTACCTCATCCAGTTTCATTCCTTCCATTTCTAGTCTCTATAATCTCCTCTTCAAATATTAATTCAGGAGCTAAATACAAATAAGCATGTCTGAATAAGCATAAATCTTCCTCCTTATTATCAATGAAAAAGCCTAGTTCTGACACCATAACGGTCAAGTTTATAGGGCCTGACAATGTTCAAATTTTAAAGACTTAAATGCTTGCAAGACCAAACTCCAATATATTTTCTTTGACAATAATTGAAAAACTCCACAGAATAAACAGAAATATCACAGCTGCTGTAATAATCTGCCAGAAAATGTTGTTCAGGAAAGGGATTTTTTTTTTTTCTGCTACTGTCCCAGCCATCTCATGTAATTTACTTTAAATTTTAACCAGACAAATTGTGACCCGGAGAGGAAAGCTAAAGTATAAACTGAGAGGTATACTTAGTAAGGACATTAAAGAGAACAGTGAGATCAAAATCACACTTTAAACACAACGCTAGACTCAACTTTGATTTTGAAGCAATTATCAAGGCTCCAAGTTGCTATTTACTCTATATTTAATATAGAAAGAGCAACCTAGTTTGCAGGATAGTGTTGCAACCGACAATTTTTTATTTATGTTGTAGAATTAATACAGTTCTTTACATCTTATGTCCAGAACATTACTGCATATTTTAAATGTTGTCCCCTCACTGCCCTGCAAGTGACTGCTATCACTAGGCTTTGCATATTGTTTTCTGCCAACACAGAAAGTGAAGTGAAATGAAAATATTTTCAGTGTGCTGTCTGGGAAATTTTTCACCTTTCATGAGCATCTGTTGATCATCAAATTAGTGGAAGCATACTGAACTTCATTTCATGTAAGCTGTGAAGTGCTTGAACAGGTGCCTCTTCTCCTGGAGACCTCCAGACAAAATTACACACTGAGCAATGAATTCCATGGGATGCACTTAACCTGGAATTTCCTCCTTCAGTTTTTTTAGCTTGTTTCAAATCCATGTTTTTGTTGCTATATCAACATCTCCAAATTAGAACACGAAGAGGCAAAAATCTGAGTGTCAATTCATTCCAGCCGTTAGTGGGCATTGACCAAAAAACATAATGCTTTAAGAAAAAATCTGTAAGAACTTTGCAGGGTTCAAGACAATGCAACTGGTAGAGACTGTTTTGAAAGGCTGTAGAGAGATGAATGGCTCTGAAAGACTGCCCTGCCATCTCCTTAACTGGACACAGAACTGCAGTTTCAGTACATATGCCTCAGACACAGCCAGGATATACTGACCTTTTGGAAAAAAACTCTTAGGGAGATACATGGGGAAAGATTATAACCTTTCAGTTACACAGTCACCAGCTGAAGAATTTCAAATAGGGAATAGCCAATGTCAATGACAGACGTGTTGTAAAATGTTTTTTTAAGTATTAAGTCTGGCACAAGTGTGACTATAACTGGTGGTAGCCCCATTCCGCAAAACCACTCTGACACCATTCTACTCCTTTACTGCTGACTTTGTCAAAGCTGTGTCACAGGTGAAGTCCCTGTGATATGTCCTTCAGTTTTCACTCTCCAAACTTCCGGAGTGGGGGACTTACAGCCCACTGTATTCAAAACCTTGCTCCGACACATAGTCAAGGAGTAGACATGTTTTTCCAGATCATGGAGCTGAAATCGCGCCTAGATCTAGACACTGTCACTGTTACTCCTACTCCTATCTTTTTGTTGCATTTGATCCAGTCTAACTTGATACTGCAGTTTCTGAAAGAACAAAAATCTTTTTTACTGTATGTTCACCTGCTGTAAGCCAGAGGTGAAGTAAGGTGCAGATTATAATAGGCTAAGCTCTCTCCCTGAATTTGGCTCCTAGACTGTTCAGATACATGCCAGAGCTTGTGCTGGAACCAAAGAAGCCATTCTAGAGCTATGAGGAACAGTCATCAGCTCCATGGAGAAACACAAGGTAATCTCCAAACAAGAACAAGCAGTCACACTAAATGGGGCTGATCCTGGTCTGTCTAAAAGTGAGAGTTGTGGTTAGCACCTGAAATACCTGGAGACTTATCTAAAAGAGGAGTTATCCCCTGAATTGTCATCCCTGAGTTAATCCCACTGCAATCATGAAAACCTAAATAGCCATGTGAACAATTCCTTAAATGGGAGAACTAACCACTTTGATTTTCATTCAATAAAAAGCTACTGAACTGAACATAAAAGCACACTTCATATTTCTTAGGAAGTACCTCTTTTCACACTGCTTCTCTTTGGCACAGTGTCTTTCAATATGATTTGCAAATTTTCCTTGCTTGTGCTTAAATATTTGATTTAGTTGCCCTTTTATTTTCCTCTTTCATGAAGCTTGATGTACCTGCGCTTTAACCAAGAATAGACTGAAATTTTCTTGAGATGTCAAAGGAAACAGAACATAAGTGTGAGATTTATTTTCCTATATTTTTAAAAGCTGCAGCTCCCGATAATTTTGTATATATTCTGGACTCAGTATACACTTCAAGAAGCACCTTTTGGAACTCTATGATGTATTTCAAGAATCTGAGAAAAGTATGGGACATTAAACTCAACCTGCACCTACTTCTGTAATGGGCATAGGTGTAGTAAAGTAAAGGTGTAGTAAAGCAGTTTCCTGACCTAATATGACTGCTGGAAGATGCAGAAGTAATAAACCACAAGTAAGGTTAATTTTCCATTGCAATAAAAAGCAATGAAGTACTCTTCTGGCACAGCTACTAATACATTAGTCCTGCTAACATTTAGAGAAGTATATAATAGCCAATGTCATCTGTTAACACTAAAATTCAAACAAAGCAACTTAAAATACTGTCATTAGAAGAATATAAATGTAAGCTGTTTCCACTTCTATAGATGTTTGGTATCTATAACAAACATGTCCAGTCCTTTCACCAGCACATGTGGCAAGGAGTGAAAAGAGAAGTATATGATATGGAAAAAGGCATGAGGGAAAGCATATAGTATCTGTGTTTGCAGCCTACACATGAGCAACCAAAGTGATGATGCAATGGGAAAGCTACACCTTCTTTCTCCTCCCCTACTCTTGCTCAACCTTATCCACAACTTCAGTACCCAAGTTATCTTTGGAAATTACTTTTACCTGAAGGCTTGATTTGAGAGCAGCCTGTGAATGAAGCTATGAAATATAAAGGATGCAACATCCTATAGACAGACAGTGGTTTACAGAACACTTATGATATGCACATGTTGGAATACACACAGGGTATATACCCTGTCTGCCCAGCAGACAGTTGGTGGGATTTGTACAAGAAGTCTGGCTTGACTGCATCTAGGATGCTCTAGAATTATGCAGGTTTTGGGCTGGTGAGGCACATAATTAAATATTTAAGTAATCCAGCAAACTATGATTCTTTTTCCCTTAATGCTGGAGAGATTTTAAGGGTACAGATGACAAGAGGCTACTACATTTTCAGAGAAAATCAATAGTTTTGACAGTCAGCTTTTGGGTAATCTTGAGTTCAATGCTTTTAACCTCAATACAGTACACAGTTCTCTCCAAAAGTGATATAGATCAAAAGTCTTAAATACAATGTACTTCCTGAAGGGAACAATCTTCAGATGACAAAAAAGGGAAAGCCATTTTTCTACACTTAGAAATAACACTTTTGAAAAGACCTTACATTTCTTACATGCTATTAATGAATAATTTTAATTTTGTTTTTGTTTATAGTGCAGTATCATGCTGTTCTGCAGTATCCCACTCTCAGTTCGTGGATGCAGAATAACATCTTAACAGACAAGCTGTTATGAGCCCTAGCTTTGTACATAACATGCTATTAGAAATATCCAGTCTCTATGATTAGTCAGAGAAAATAGAAGAAATATCACAAAATCTGAAGATAACATTTTCTGTTACTGTAAATAAGGTCTTTCCGGTTAACACCTGCACCCCACCACCTCCCCCAAATTTGCTGCATATTAATACACCTGTTCTAAATTTCTCTTTGGAATTTCAAATTAAATTTCTGTTGACTAGGCCATAATTCTGTCTGGTATCTGAAACAATCTGGCACAAAATTCTTACCTGCAAAAACTCTCTGACATTTGAGCCCAAGACACGTAGAATTGTATCATAACCAGATTCTTGACAAAATACAAAAAACATCTTGCCAAACATTTGAAGAATTTCCCCGGCATTTAGATCTAGTTAAAACAGGAAAATATGATTCAGTCCAAACACTGTATTTCATGCACTTGCTTATTTCTTTACTCTTGTATTCATAACCACTACCCAGATGCAGTAGGTCATGAACAAAGAAAGATTCAGGGTTCATATGGCAAATACTGAGTATTCTATAAATCCTGGGTATTCTATACTGAGAAATATAGGAATTTCATTAGGACTTACAAATCACCATTATTACTTCACTGCATTGTATGTTTCACACACATATATAGATTTTGATACAGAAAAATGAATCACTTATTGAAAATGAAGGAACTTGGTTGTTAGTAGTGCTCGCCTCAGCAGAGTTAATTCCAATTTAAGATAGCATAAAACCACATCAGCTGCTCCAATTCAACATTACTACAGTCATCAGTCTTATAGATTCTTGGCTAATTACTGATGCAGAACAATTTCATACCCCACTTGGGTCTGCAGATAAAACAATGCTGATGGGCATAATTCTACCTTTTAAATTCCAGATCAGATCTGCAATGATTGAAAATGAATGCAACCCAAACAATGACTGATAAGCAATTAAATTAAATATGTCCATTAAATGAAATAAGTGCACAAGAGTTTCTGTGACTCATCATTGTTCATCAGCAGAGACAAGGATTGATTGATTGATTGATTCATTCATTCATTCATTCACTGCTCTTGCAGCAATGGTTGAAACTTGGGTGCACTGGAAGGCAGTTGCAGCAGGATATTATTTGCTTCATGACTGCTTGTTACACTGCCCATGTTGTGCAGATGAGGTGGATGAGGTATATTTCTCCATTAAGATGGAATACTTCAGAAATAATAATTTCTAGCAATGTAAGGAGTAGAATTTTCTTAAGAGGAATAAAGAATACAATTCTTGCCCCTAAGATTTTAAGAAAAATCTCAGACCAATACTTCATTTTCACTTCCCCTGTGCTAAATCCTGTTCCTTTCTGCTACACAGATTTGGGGGGCAGGAGGGTATTACCTTTTTGGTGATGAATGGGCAAAGAAGGTATCTGTATTACTTACTAAGGACCTTGCTTGCAGCTGCAACTAGGTCATAGGTTTTGGAATCATCGTAAATTATTCTGACCAGAAACTGTCCCTCTTCATCCAGCTGTGCCTCCTTCCTAAAAAGAAAATAGAATAAAATCTTTTTGCTTGAGGGAAAACCACCATATGGATAAAAGTCTTTTAAATAAAATAAGTTTGTAGAGTTATTTAAGATGGAAAATTATACATAAATTTGTTCCATATCTCAGTCATTAGTGTACAATACAAATATTTCAGACCACAAGTGTTCTGAAAATAATAATTAGCTACAAGAAAATAAACATGATTTTTCAGTTCAGAGCCTCAGAAAGAAGTTGCTGTACTAATAAAGACAAAATTTGCGTATTAAAATAAGATACTATCCAATAATGCAGCCCATGATGGGTTCTTTATTCACTTTTTAAGCTTTTTCACCCTATAACATTTTAATTATACTTTATTTACAAAAGGCGTGGGATGTTCCTAACAACCATTTGCACATATGTCGGAAGAGAAATTTAAAATACAGATGCAGGTCCCAAATCAAGTATCTTTCTTCAGAATTCTATGCATGCCCAGTAGATAGGAAGGAAAAGGATGCTAGAATTTTGCAAGGCCTTGTTCTCACATTACACATGAATTCTCATGTGTAAAGTGTCACTATTTAGCTAAAGAACAATAAAAATACACATTTCTTCACTAAAGGAAACAACTCTCTACCCTAGGTTCAAGACAAGCCTCATATATATGTCCTATGCACACTTACTACTGCTACTAAGTAAAAAAACAAAGTAAAATGACAGCTTTGTTTTTCGGGTAATTTACTATTCTCTTCAACTTGATCATCAAATCAGCGGCTTGTCCAAAAGGCAGCAAAAATCTGCAGACTGTACTTTTTACTGAGGAAAACAAGTTCATCCCACAGACAATGAATGTACTGTCGTGCCTTCCAAGCTTTGCATTTGGCACAAGTGAGTTACCAGGGAGGACCCACAAGTACCTTCTTCCCTGTTTTACCTTATCTGCACAGTACTGGAGCCAGGCCACTGGTGCTGCAGAGGTGGCCGAGTCCCAGCTCTTGGGAGGGGGATAGGGAGCACCTCCATGGAAAGGCAGACCCCAGGACACTGAAGAGCCAGCTGCCCATGTGGTTTGTCCTGCTGTGCACAGAGCATGCCATGTCTCCCCAGTTTCGAGTAAAGCAGTATTCGGTATTTGCTCTTATTTCCTTTGCAAATTTCCCTTCAGCAGATGAGGAGATGGGCAGAGGGGCCTGCTGTGTTCTCTGATGAAGTCATGCCCCATTTGTTGAAGTCCTCATCTGGAAAATGAGCACAACCTCCTTTCTCAGCGTGTTTTTAAAAACAGGCATAGAGACAGTGTGCTTTGCAGAAATAGTGACGAAAGAGGAGACATCTGTAAGTGTTCATGCTCTAACTGATGTACTTAGAATATATTTTGGCTCAGCAAAATTTGTATGATTGATATGATCATGGCAACACTGGTACATTTGCAGGTGGAGGGTCATAACTACCTCATTAAAAAGAAATTATATCCTTTCATCTAAATATATCTCTATCTCGCAGCTCATTTCAGGAAGTCAAAAGAAAGGCAAAGAGACAGGAAAGCCTTGAAGTGAATTACTGAATCACATCTTACATCACACCAAAATAAAAAAAAATCAGTACACTATGTTGCTCCTCAGAAAAAACCCTTAGAATCAGAAAAACTAGAAAAAAGGCAGATGATGAGATAGGTTTTTAAAAGAAATCTAAGCACAGGGGATGCAAATCAAGACATTCACCAACTTGGTAGCAGTATAATTATTTTTTGATGCACAAATAAAAGAGGACAGTGAGTAAACAATTACTTACTAGCACCATGGTAATGAAGAGCTATTACCAGAATACGACTGGTAAATTGAGTAAATACAAAGAACTGCTCTTTGAGATACAGCTCAAGCCTACAGAGCCAGTACTTCTAATTTCTCTTTGTCAGAGGAATTATAAAGACCTACAAAAAGTAAAATTCTAAATCTACTATGCAAAATCCTGCATCCCCTTTTACATCAAACACTTTCTCTCCATTATCATAACATAATCATCCATAAATTAAAATCAAATACTTTGACTCTAACTCAGGTTTAAATTTCCTAAAGTGGTGTCATTGATTTTTCAAATTAATTAATACAAAATAATGATGCCTGCAGAACAATTCAAACATTTACAGACGCAGAGGAATTACCCATCCATAGAAACAGAAACATTTCCTGAGGTACTTAAAGGGGAGAGGTCTGTGAATTAAGTACTCTTGTTGATCTTAAAACTGCTAGATGGCAAATGGTACTTCTGAGAAGGACTGATTCCAATCTAATATGGCAGTATTCTACTGACCTAAGTGAAATGACTGGTCATTTAACCCTCCAGTTTGTAATCATCAATCTTTGATAATCTGTTCACTTATTGGATATCTGGAACCCATTATTTTCTTCTTCCTCTTCACCTTCCTTTAATCTTGTTCCTCACATTCTTCCCACTGTCCAAAAATTATATAACATTGGTTTTGTATTTCAAAAATAGATTATTTATTAATAACTAAAGTACTGTAACTGTTACTTGAAATAAACACTTTTACACTCACTCTAAGAATGATGAACTGAAAACAAGCTAAGCAATTTTCCTAAAGGAGTATGACAAAAGCTATAGGGGAGGTACAACTAAATATTCCTCATAATTCCACATAAAAGAAACATCATTCTCTATCCAATGACATGAAAAATATTATAATAAACTTAATTAAGCAGGGTCTTAAGCAGGAGGAGAGGTGTAGTTGTTAATGGGAAATTATTTCTTGAAAGAGATCAGTCAGGGACAAGAAGGTAAAGTTTACAGTTCCTAAAAAGAGAACTGAAATGCATATGAGAAAACCATCTTGATTCTTTGACTCTCACAAGATGATATGTAACTACAAGTCAACTACTGTTGAGGGAAGTCCAAGTTTGAAGGGATGTTTGCAAAGGATGAACAAACTTTCCCACATCTATGATACATGCTGCGCTTTCTTTTAGTCTCTCTGTTCTGAGCCAAACCACAAAGGATGATACACGCATCTGGAAAAGCAATGAACATCCTCAAAAATACTGCATACTTGCACAGTCCAGCAGACACCGCTTTTCTGTGTAAGAATTTTCTCTACGAAAAACTGACCCAGTTTGATGATGTTGGTATCTCCTTCAAAACTTCTTGCATTTCTTTCCAAATACATTGACTGGAAATTTTCCTGTTTACTTCTCTGTGCCAAGCCATGCTTCATTTTTTATTTTATTTGTATTCAGTTTACTTTGTCAAAGTTTTTCTTCAATATCTGCAATTTCTCTGAGCCACCACTTTTTGAAATCACCACTGGTTATTTCAGCCTATTCCATTTAATTATTTTAGCTAATTGTTTTCTAGTTTATTCTAGTTTATTCTTTGGATCAATCAGCAGTCATCTTCTCTGTAGTCTTACTCATGTATCTCCCATTAAAAATACTTTTAAGTTGAGCAACATTTTCTAGAAAATTTGTCAAAAGTAAATATTTACTCCTGCAGGGGATTACACTTCTCCATTAAAACCATGTAGGCAAAAATTTCTTTGCTTGTTCTACAAATATGGTAAATACCATGACAGTGGCTAATTTAAGCCTGTGTTGAAAGATAAACTGCTTTTTAATATTCATGCTTGGAAATTATTGCATTTCAGAACTTTCTTCTTCCTTTCCAAGTTAATTCCTTCTCCGTATCTCTAAGATTTGTTGTGCTGGTACATTCCAGCAATTTAGATAGGCATTGAGCTGAAATAAAATTCAGTTAGATATCTGTTTTTCTGTATTATTTTTCTGCCACATGAATTTCCCTGTCTGCTCCATCAACATGTTCACATAAGATGCCCTGCATACAGACAACACATGGCCAGAGCGATGGTGGACAAGCTTCTGCTTTCCTCAGTAATCTAACAGCAGAGAGAGCTTCCAAAAGTCTTTCCGAAATACTAGTCTTAAGACTACATGTAATGGGAAAATGCTGCCATGAGTTTATCCAAAATGGGCAGTGCAAGGTAAAAGCAATCCTATTTTTTTGGAGGCAATGGTCCTTCGGCAATTCTACAAAATAGCAGTGTCTCTAATGAACTTGTCTGAGAGAGCACCACAGCTATCAGCTCCAGAGAGGCTGACCATGACAGACCTCCAGCACCCAAGGAAACAGGGCAGGGTCATTCATGTGAATACCTAAAATTTTTTCCTCATGGCTGCAGTTTTCCCACTTAATGATCTTGTAAGCTATGGTGATGGACTAAGATATACTGAATATCCCTGTAAGTCGTAGTAGAAGCATGGGGGATGGAGCGTTCACACTGTAGACATGAGCAAAGGCACCCACACTAAACAAGCAGATGTTGAAGTAGCTGTGATTTGAAGAGAGCGAGACAGTAATGCCCTTTGCCTCCAGGCAAGAAGATCTCTGTTCCCAGAGATAATCTCAGTTAGATGAAAAAAACCTTTGCTTCTGAACTGCTCAAATCCTTAAAAAGCTGCACCCTATTGGCCAAAAAGTGAGCCCTTGAAAACAATTGTGGGGAAAGCTGTAAGTCAAGGCAAGGGATTTTTACCCAGTGATCAGATTTCCACTCTCCCACAGAGCTGATCGCTGTGACACTGAAGTCAAGAGGGAACTGTTTGCTTGTGGAGAAGTCTCCACAGACTGACGAGAGAGACTCCTCTCCCTAAGTAAATTGGAGAAAGACTATCTTAGAGATGGCAAACTGACTGATTTGTTTCTGCATGTTGTCAGTGTGAAAGAAAACAGGGGGTAGGGGGGAGGAGTTTTATTCTGATTCTTATTATTCTTTTAGTTTCTGTTAATAAAGTTTTCTTTATACCCTTTAAAGTTTGAGCCTGCTTTGCTTTTTCTCCTAATCCTATCTCAAAACAAGAAATGAGTACATAATCCTAGTGAGTGCACTGGTGATTTGGCCAGCATTAAACCCACCACATAAATTGGTGCACTGGCTGGGAAATCTCAAATTGGTGAATCAAAACCACTATGCAAAATCGGTGTTTCTGCCTGGTTTCAAACTGAAACCACTGCACCATAGCTTTACAAAAAAAAAACTGTGGCATTTCCCTTGAAATGTTAATCTTAAGTTACAGTTTTCAACCAGTTAAAATTATGAGAGGAAATTAGCACAGTTGTAATGTTTTCTGCAGACTGTGGTGTTTGATCACAAAGATATTAACAGCAATAACACATTGGTAGCTTTCTTAAGAACCTAAGACTGGAAATGAGCCAAAAGCAACAATGTCTGGCAAATTCCCAAGCCCTGCTTAATTCTTTAGTGAAGAAGCAGTATTACAGTAGCAAACTTTTATATGATTGTTCTTTCAAAATAATTCAAGTCAAATATAAGAGAATTTACAATTAATGTCTCACATACAGAGAGACAAAATAAGTGTGGGTTTTGCTCCCCTGTAAATTTATGTTCAAAACGCTAAAACATCCCAGAATTTTAATGTTCTTGCCCAAACTGACTCCTGTCACATGAGATGTGGTATTTCATGGTTCAAAACTTACATCCTGTGACATGTCTGTCCTAACTTCTAGGGTCTGGCAGCCCTTTTTATTTACTCTAAACTAATTCTGAATGATTACACAGAGCTATTTCAATTGTGGGAAACAAAGATTCCAGCACAGACTTTTCTAAAATGCTTTTGTTTTCCTCCATAATGTTTCTATTATCCAGGTTAATGTGAGGCAGTTTAGTTGGGCAAGAGAAGAACCTTAACCACTGTACCATGGAAAATAACAGCTATACAGAGGATATTTCTCACATAAAGATTTGAAATCAGTAGAAAAATTCCTATCGAATACGTGAAAGAAAGATCAAAAAAAGGAGGAAGATCTTAAGAAGGATCTTAAAATGGCCTTTCTTCCATCAGTCATGCTAGCACCCCCAGTTTAAACTGCTGTTGATTTAGCAGCACAGAACAGCATTACAGGTGATACATCTTTGTAAAATGGTCCCTTTGAAAATCTTTCCCTTTGTGCAATTAGTTTAGTAAACACACTACTAATGTTCAAAGGTAATGTTAATAATTCACAGAAGTGGCTGAAATGCTATGTGTGGACTAGCATTCCAAGAAAAACTATTCTTAAAATCAGAACAGACCCTGCACTTCCCATTTTTAAACTACAGGATGCACACATTTTTATTTCTCATAGAGGTTTAATGTAGAAAGGACTTCTTTGGCCATCTTTTTATAGACAACACAGGTGGACAAGATGTCACACCAGGCTGGTCTTACTTATATAGTCCATTCTGCACATGGTGAGTTTTATTGTAGTTTTGCAGTAGTATTTAAAGTGAATTTGCATAAATCATAATCAAGAAGATTGCTGCTGACAAAACTTTTTTTCCTGTAAAGTCATACTTGCTATCCTGCCTCTCTAGCTAGCCAAAAAGGTGAAATCTTAAGAAATTCCTACAGAAAAAGAACCCTTCCATTTGCATGCAGCAAATATTGAGAAAAAATATGGTAGAAGACTGCATGGAACAATCACTTTACATCCTGAAGATGCATGGGATTCTCTGTGATATAACATTATTACTTAGAAGCTGCTGGTGTCACTTTAAGAGATCATCCAGTGTCCCAAAAGAACAACTGGATCTCTTCCTACCAAAACTCAGTCCAAAGTGTGCACACTGGGTGTGTCACCTTGAACACACCAAAAACAGCAGCTAGTTCCAAGGCTACCTCCAGGACTTCTTCCATTATACATCTTGTTTCTGTTGGGACTTTTGCCACCATTGTGCTTCAGTATTCTTGGTATACCAAGGATGGAAAAAGTGCTTGTTAAATTGAAGAGATCAGTCAAAACAATCTTAATGACAAAATAACTCTACTGCACTTAGAAACACAGCATGGTTCTGATCTCACTGATAGGAGCAAGTCAAGTTTAATTCTGTTCCAAGAATAGCACTCTTAAACAGGATTACATGGGTCAGAACTAAAGATGGTATCTATGAACCCAGAATCACTGTATTTGCATCTCGTTTACATTGAAATGGCAAAATCACCACTAATGTTACTTCACAGACAGTTGCTTTTTTCAAAATACTTCCCATCTTTTTTAATGTATTTTACCAAGATGCTTTACTAAAAGTTATTAAAAATATTAAGCCACTATTCCAAAAAGGAAAAAAAGAAAACAGACTTGTACATGTTTTGGATGGTCCAAATATTATTTTAAAACCCCAAGCTGGGAAGAACATAAATGATATTAAGTTACAAGATTAAATAAAAATGGGAATCTGTCCAGGAAAATGATGTTCTGGGTAAAGTAAATAGGTGTATTTATAGACTTTGCAGCTCTGAGCTATTTCCCAGTTTTACAGGCTGGATACAGGAGTGATTAATGTAGGTTTTCAAAACAAGATAATACTAGAAGATACAGTCAACAAAAGTACAAGTTCCTTGCTGCTATTACAAATACTAAAAATATTATTTAAAATATAAAGATAGTATTATTTTGCTTCCTTTTACGTAAGTAGAATAAAAAGAATGGTATTTACAAAACACTCTTTCATGCATTTTATTAAAAAAGAGAGAATGATGTGTTTTTAACACCTGTTATCCTGGCATGTCTAAAAGCACTTAATTCTGGGAAAGCTGCAAAGTACCTTAGAGATACTGCAAGAACACTCACACCAAGTTTCATAACATGCCAATTATTTCCTTTTAGCCAACCCTTCCCCAGAGGAATTAAAGAATTTGGCATCTACTTAGTTTAACTCCTGACCTTCAAGAAGGTCCTTCTGCTGTGAGGAGCTGAAATAGCAGGAAGTATAGTGTCCTGACCCTATGAAGCTTATAAATATTAACCTACCTACCCATGAAGAATCATCTATTGAGCACCACTTTAAAAAAAAAATACTAAATTATATAGAGCTTTGGAATAGTATGAAATAAGGACTTAAAAATATAAACAAAAATGTTGCTTTCTGGATAAAAACTCATTAATGCTAAAAGGGGTATGGATTAAAAAGAAATCATCTATTGTAATTTCAGCACTAATGGCTTTCCAAAGTGTCTCTCTCATATCTACTTGTAGGCATAATGTTTTCATAATTGTTGAGACTGATTGAACAGGACACTGCCCTCAGCACTGGGCAAACCCTCCTTGTACTAAAAGAGGCAGCAAAACCTCTATTTTCTTGCTTTTTAACAGATCACTGCAATTATTTACAACTGAGAATTACATGATCCAAAATAAAAATGTATTCACAATCTAAACTCTAGTGAATAATCAATTCTTTTCACCAGTGCTCATTGTGACAACATAGTTAAAATATTTAACACAGTGTATCTGCAACACTTTTGAGCACGAAAGAATCAGTAAGTTCAAGCAAACTGTAAAGCAAACATTCTTTACACTAATTAGTTGTGGGCTGGGAAAGGGAAATACTGAGCAAACTCCCAGCAGTTCAATGAAGAAGGAAAGAAGATTCACAGGAGACTGACTGCCACCACTGCAGTACACAGGTATGCACGCCTATATGATAAACTCCATAACTCACCTGTTCACCACAGAGACTTCTACAATTCCTGGGGGAGGAAGAACAGAAGAAAGGAACAGGAAAGCCAGCATTTTGATGGGAAAAATCCCAAAATAATTAAGAGGATAAAATAAAATTGAAGTCTGAGACACACTGAAATCTACACTTGGAAATTTATAAGAAGGCTGGCACCAAGGTTCTCCTGAAAATCAACCCCTTGACAAGAAACACCAAAGATTAACTGGAAGGCTTTTCACTTGCTTCCACTACAGATAATTACTAGCTGAAGTGCCCCACCTCACATTTTGTACAGATATTTGATTCTTATTTCCTGTTTAGATGGCAGTTTTATTGTCCAGGCTATGTGGGGAATATGTATACATAATATACACATACACATAGGCATGTACATCAATATTTATTTGCATATGTACCTACATACACAGAGATTTTCTCCAAAAACTTAACATTCTAAGCTGATGATTATCCAACTTCTCTCCTACCAGAAGTGATGCTGTTATCACTGTAGACAGCTTGTTACAGACTATGGTACTGTTTTACATGCTTTTTAAAGGGCTGTCCTATATACAGAAACTACAGTCAGCTGAAAACATGAAAAACACTTTCCAGAACAATTACAAAGAAATAAAACATGTCCCATAAAGAGTCATAAGCATCTGGTGAATTTGTATTTTTTTTTCTTTTTGTAGTTTAGTGAAAACAGGAAAGATGGATTCAGGTCCACTCAACAACATCAGAGCAGTTTGCTCCAAACAACATTTCCCTGTCTAATCCTGAGCCTGTTATGACACATCCAGCTACACCCATGAGCCCACAGAACCTGCTCCTTTTCCTCCAGGCTTCCAGTTCTTTCAGTACTGAGGCTAGATCCTACTACCCTAATGCACAACTATTTTGTGTTTAATTTATTCCATTCCTCAATATATAACCTCAGGCTTGATTTACATCAGTTTTCAGATCCAGTTCTGAAGAGAGAATTATTCCTTTCTATTAAGTCTTTCTGTGGAATTGATCTCCACTAATTGTATGCAGAAGCATTAATTAGCTCTCCAACAATCTCATGAGGCCAATTATACCATTTCCATTTAAAACAAGCAAGAACACCACAGATCAAAAAGGTTTCATTTATTTAGGGTGCCCAGTATGTGACAAGCGGTTCTGGGTTTTTAAGATAGTAAGCACTTTTTATGCTCAAAATACAGCTTGCATGGACTTTACAGCCTACCAACATCAGAACTACAAATTATCTAAATTCCCACAAATCTTAAGAGCTTACTATTGCAACTTAATCTTTCACTAGAGCTGCTGTCCTATTTTCCTAGATTTCTAAAAAAGGCAAACTACACTATAGCAGGAGCTATTACTACCTCTAAACACTAAGCAATATTGTGCTAAGCAATAGCAGTAGGCCAAAATCTTGATTCTCACAGGATTTGTCAACAAATGTAAGTTGTGTTTTGACATAGTAAAAACTAAAAACACCACAAAGTCACATTCTGAACTCAGCATACAGACACAGTAAGCCAAGTTGGAGCCTTTCATTCTGCAGCTAAAAAAATTTTTCTTATTTGCTTGTTTAAGTAGCATAAAAAAGGGCATTTTTTGCTATGTGAGAAATTCCGAGGAAACAATGCAATTAAAGTCCATCTCCTGTAAAAAAAATATAAAATATTTTCTTAAAGGCATTTAACATTTATTTTATTTATTTATATTATTACTATTTTAGAATGTAACTACAAATATAATTAATCAGAATAG